>NC_090023.1:230159255-230809505 GCF_037176765.1 Anolis sagrei
TATATCATCTCATACTCAAGATGCTTTGTTTGCCTATGGTGGTGTTAGAGATAAACAGATCTCTGGGAATTTTTCTTCCCTGCTACTCTTGGGGTGAATGTGTTCTCCCCACTGTGATGTAAAGAGTAACAGTGAGGGTCAGGCCTATTTGATAAAATACATATTTAGTCTTAAAGCTCCAGAGGTTTTAACTTATTTTCTATGGCACAGAAACATGGCTAGCTTTCTGGAAAGTAAAGTGATGATCCCATCAAGAGTCTGTATATTTAAAAAGTGTAGAACACTATTTTAAAAGGTCAGGTCTGAATACTTTTGCTTTCTTAGAACACACTGAAAAATAATGCCTGCAACCCCCCCCCCCCCCTCGGGCAAATCCCTAGCTTAGTTAGTGTCCTTTCCATTTCTGTCTGTATTAGAACAAGATTGCACCCTCTGTGTTCTTCTTTAGTGATCCCTTAATTGCTTTCTGTCGTAAAGATTCCTTTCACTGGTTTGAAAAGGGACACCAACCAAAGCCACTCTGCTTCCTTTGGAGTGTGTGTGAGGGCACTTCCAGATGGCCCCTTTAATGTGGAAATTCCCGCTTCTAATAGAGGACTGTCCAGATGATGTCCTAGGCAAACCCAAATTAATTTGCAACAAACCAGGAAAACCCTGGTTTGTAGCGAATTGTTAGTGGGTTTATTCTGCGCCTTCTTGGAAGGCGCAGGATAAACCCACTTTTTCCACTGTCTAGACTGCTCCCTCAAAAGTTCTGGCCTTTTAAGGGGGCAGTCCAGACAGTAGTCCCGTGAGGACACCAACCCCCTCCCGCAAAGTCCTCAAAAGCCCTTTAAAAAAGTTTTAAAAACTTACCTGACCTCCATTAGAGTGGTGCCAGAGCTCTCCTGGCACATAGAAATGATGTGTGCCAGGAGAGCTCCAGCACCACTCTAATGGAGGCTGGGTTAGTTGTTTTACTTTTAAAAGGGCTTTTGGGGAAGGGATTTGGGTGGCCAGATGTTCTTCCAGAAAGATCCAGGAGCACATCTGGACTCCACCTCAGAAAGATGTGGTTTCTGAGGCATGTATAGATTAGGATCTGGGAACATTTTTTAAACACAAATGTTCCTGGGATAAATGTGTGTGAAAGTGCCCTGTGTGTCAATGTTTGTTCGGTTTATCCTCTCTATTGGAGGGGAAAGAATGGCTTTCTTTTTTACAAAAAGATTGAAACCTTTCCTGAAATTCCTAAACTGTTTTATATCATAGAAATAGAATCCAAATCAGGGAGTGTTCCTTCCAACAAGGGATTGCTTCTCGCGTTCATATGTGTTTGTTCTATATCCCCATTTTTCTTCTGTAGCCCTGCCCTTCTGTTTCTTCTAGCCTTTCCTATCGCAATCTTTCCTTTCCTTTCTACAGTTGCAGCAGCAGCAGCACTTGCAATCTTCAGGCCACAGTTTGAAATATGCTGCATTTATAGATATGCATCTGTTCTTGTAGTCAGCAATGATATATATGTTGATTCTTAACATCTCTGTATGTGCATAGGTCAGTGTGTATGCTTCAGCAGAAGGTTTATGTTTTTCAAAATGCATGAGAAGCATTTAAAATGATTTTATGGATGTCTGGGGTAACAAAATAGAAATTCGCTGCTCAGGTGGCTGCCTTATTGGGTGAAAATAAAACTTGCCATAAATGTTTGTGGAAGTTTTGCAATATAAATGCCATTTTGAATATTCCAGAAAGCTACTTGCAAACTATAGAAATGACTGTTAATGGAATTGCTTTACCAAATCTCATACTTCTAATTCTTGATAAAGGAAATAGGTAAGGATGTTTTGAATTCTAGTTTGTGTTAAAGCATCAGTTCTTCCTAAAACTCAACTTGGAAATGGGATATTTCTCTTAAGCATTCATAATGGACATGAAAAAAATACTACAATCAAAGACAAATATATCAGCCTTAAGACTATTCTTAAGGTTATTTTCAGTCATTAAGGCTCTGGCATTGGTTTCACTAAAATGAATGAGAACTTTGCGATGGCTTTCTGCATCAGGACAATTATACCTGACTTGATTTTATATTAAACTTGTAAGCTGTGTTCTGTAGAATCCATCTTCCTTCACTCAGCCTTCCCTGTGGTCCAGCTCTCAATCTGTAGGTTACTACGGATAATAGCATTACTTTTACTATGCGGATCTTCATTGCCAGATTTTTCTTTAATGCCATGCTTTCTCAAGAAGAGGAAATGGATCATTCAGATGTGTGGGTTCTTAGTCTCCATGGTAGATTGGTTCCAGAACCCATCACAGATATGAAAAAAATATAAACTGTCAAACTACACATTACTAAATGGTGGTCTAATGGATCATTAGATTTGAGTAAATAGGGTAGTCACCATATGTCACACAATTGATCAGGCTAGATTGCTACATTCAGGATGTGTTATTATGTTACGAGTATCAAAATCAAAATGTTTTGGAAACCATGGTAGAAAGCATGGGACACAAATATAAATTACATGATACGTTTTCTGAATGTAATGGTTTTTGAAATGCATGTGGAAAGCCTCCAATAGATTATTGGGTTCTTGTACATTTTGCATTGATCTGTGAAAGTGAAACTTGATAGGAAAAGAGAAAATGAGCAGTTTCAACAAAAACTATTCTGAGTGAATTGTTAGAATATGAAATACTCAGAATTGATTCTAAGTACTTTACAGTTTTTCCAACTTTTAGAAACAAATTCAGGTTTTTTTTATCATGTCAGAAGCAAACTTGAGAAAATTGGCTGTCTTAAGAGATGTTGCCCAAGGGACACCTGTGGGAGGCTTCTCTCATGTCCCCACATGGGAAGCTGGAGCTGAGAGATGGGAGCTCACCCCATCATGCAGATTCGAACCTTTAACCTTCAGGTCAACAGTTCAGCCGGCACAAGGATTTAACCCATTGCGCCGTCAAGCCTCCAACAAATGCAGATGTTTAATACAATAAAAAGATGCCATATATCTTACTTTCATGGGGAACTAAACTTGACTGCAGTATACATATTGTTTGTATAAGTAGAACAGAGTAAATTAGTGTGATATTCAAGAAATAAGTATTCAGTAGTTATTTCTTTTGAACAATTCTTGGTGTATTTCCGATAACCCTTACGTTTTGAATTTTGAGGTAGAAAACCATGTATGTTGTAAGATTATGATTTTTTTAATGTATCGACTCATGTCAAACTGAGCTTTAATCCTAAAAGAATGCCTAATTTGCTTCTGACTGTGAGTATCCAAATCCTATTTTTACCCTTAATAGAATCTTTAGTGATTTTATTATAAAGTCGTAATCTATCCAAATCTCCTTGTAAAACACCAGTTAGAAGAAACAGTTGACATAGCATACTAATAAGTTAAGGGAGTTACTGACAGAATATCGCATTGATATAAAAAGGAGAGAAAAATCCACTGATGTATTAGTTTATTTGTGGATTTTACTCAGTCCAAACTGCAAGATGAAAATTATGTATCTAACCTGTCTGTACATCAAATCCTTCTAATCCAGTGGTTCTCAGAAACCACTCGGAAAGACCCTAACTTTCTTTATGGATATTTTGTCCAAAATAGTGGTGGAGGAAAATGGGAATTAAGAGAACGGCTTAACTGTTCTAGACATTTTGTGTTTATGTAAATAAGGTTTCCTGGTTTCTATCACTTTTCTGTTCCCCGGTGCATCATATTCCATAGACTACTCTTTGTAAGCACCCTTCAGAGTCTGAATTCAAATATAAAATGTACTTTCCACACTCACGCTTTAGCACATCAGTCAAAACCTTTAATTGCATAGCCCAATAAAAAATGGCGTCAGTCCTTTGTCCTGTTCCTAGGGTTGTTTGGGACACTGGTTCAGAAAATTGCATTGGATAGAGTGTATCAGCTCTCATTTATTAGATATGGTTATCAAGATTTTTTAAGCACAAGCAGATGAAGAGTATTGTATGGCATATGTTCTGTATCTCAAAAACTAGAGCCAGTGTTATGTTTCTAAACCACCTGTGCCACCAGATAGTTGATATTATCCTGATAAATTTAAAAATTGCAACAATAAACTCTTTTAAGAAAACCCTAAGAGATTGGATGAGCTCCCATTGTTAGCCCCAGCTTCTGCCAACCTAGCAGTTCAAAAAAATGCAAATGTGCAGTCATGCTGGCCACATGATCTAGGAGACATCTACGGACAATGGCAGCTTTTTGACTTAGAAATGGAAATGAGCACCACTCCCCAGAGTTGGACTCAACTAGATATAGGCTCCTTCCACACAGCTGAATAAAATCCCATATTTTCTGCTTTGAACTGGAATATATGGCAGTGTGGTCTCAGATACCCCAGTTCAAAGCAGATATTATGGGACTTTCTGCCTTGATATTCTGGTATATATGGCTGTGTGGAAGAGCTTTTAATGTCAAGGGAAACCTTTCTCTTTCCGTTGAAGTCAGTGGTTTTCAATCTTTCTAATTCCTCAACCCCTTAATACAGTTCCTCATGTTGTGGTGACCCCCAACCATAACATTATTTTCATTCCTACTTCATAACTGTAATTTTGCTACTGTTGTGAATCATAATGTAAATATCTGATATGCAGGATATATTTTCATTCATTGGACCATATTTGGCACAAACACTAGATATGCCCAAATTTGAATACTGGTGGGGTTGAGGGGGATTGATTTTGTTATTTGGGAGTTATAGTTGTTGGGATTTATAGTTAACCTACAGTCGAGGAGCATTCTGAATGCCACCAATGATGGAATTGAACGAAACTTGGCACACAGAGCTCCCATGACCAACAGAAAATACTGGAAGGGTTTGCTGGGCATTGACCTAGAGTTTTGTAGTTGTAGTTCACCTACCTCCAGAGAGCACTGTGGACTCAAACAAGGATAGATCTGGACCAAACTTGGCATGAATACTCAATATACCCAAATGTGAACACTGGTGGAGTTTGAGGAAAATAGACCTTGTCTTTTGGGAGTTGTAGTTGCTGGGATTTATAGTTCACCTACAATCAGAGAGCATTCAGAACCCCACCAATGATAGAATTGGGCCAAACTTCCCACACAGAATTTCCAAGATCAACAGAAAATACTGTGCTTTCTGGTGGTCTTTATCAACCCTTCTGACACCCCATAGCGACCCCCCACCCGGGGTCCCAACCCCCAGGTTGAGAAACAGTGTTTTAAGTGCTAGGGATGCTGATCTGGTAAACTGAACCATCACAACTCTTATATAGTTGAACTCCCAAGTCATTTTCAATCAGAAGTGTACTAAATGGTTGCCTGAGGGCTGGGGGGGGGGGGGGTATACAAATACAGTAAATAAATAAATAAATAAATAAATAAATAAAGTATGGACTTATTATCTGTGGGACCAGTATCCATAGTTTCATTTATCCACACATAACAAAATGATGTATATCTTCTCTAAACATGTTCTCAGTCCTCCAGCACGACTTGATTGTATTCTTTGATGGAAGATCCTTTATTTCAATAGAGTTTGTAATTATCTGTGGTTTCATGTGTCCACACAACATTTATGGACACATTGTCATATATTTTGCTAATCTCTCCCCCACATCAAAAATAATTATTTGGGGGCAGGGTAGGGTGGCATGGTTGCAGAAGGAAGAAGGGATTGTTAATTCTGACAGAAGGAGCAAAGTTCAGCAGATTTATACCTGATTTATATCCTGAGTGTAAGCATAAACATTTCAAATGTTACTATGTTGTTTATTTGTAAAAAATGAAATCTCTTTAAGTATTTTCCCTCTTCACACATTATCATTTTTAAAATACTACTTGTATGTATTATCTAATATGGTGTAACATCTGGGCATATGGAAGCAAGTGGTCGAGTTCAGAAATGTCCTGGAGATACAGTCTCAATGCTTGCTTGAGTTGGACCTTGACGTTGATCTCTTAATGAGCATGATGTACCAATCCTGATTAAGAGGATGACAGCTCATGTATCTTGTCTGCTGTGTAAATGTTGCTCTCCTAACCCCTACCTGTGAACAGTAGGGTGTGAACTGCACAATTTATTGCCAGGTTCTGTCTCTGCTGAGTCTAGAGAAATCCATAATGAAGTAACTCAGCAAGTGTCATATTATCTCTTGGAGTGTTGGGTATCAATTGATAACTATCTTCAAAATACTTGGAAAAACAGTTTAGTCTACATCACCCTAATATTTGCACAGATGCATATTCTGTGGGTCCTTTAAATGGGGAGAGGAGGGGATCCTTTCACATGAATGTTTGAATAATAACACTTCATAATAGCTCGTCAAGTCCATTTATTTTTTGTCAGTATCTTATTGTTGTAAATTGCATGAATTTGCACAAAAATAGCAATTTTATCCTGCCATTCTGGTAGATATGTGCTTTTTTTTGTATTGCCTAATAGGATTTAAATTGCCAACAGATTTTTAGAAAAGCAGGGAGTCCATGAGCAATAGTATAACACTACTGTAAAAGAGGCTATTACTAAAGTGAGAAATTTGTCATATTTTCTTTGGTTCAAATTTACATTCTTTTAAAATGTAATCCTACACTTTATAGGCTAATCCGTTGGGTCTAACATTCTGATTTTTGCAAAATGTCCTCATAATAAGGCAAAAGTCAAATGAGAGCAAGCAGTTGTCTGGAATATCAGCAATATTTGCTGAGTTTCACATTGAAAACTGCTGAAACACTTCTTTAAATTTGGCATGCAGAAAATTAGACCACAAAATCAGAAATGGCTTCGTATTAATTTCTATTTACCAACAATTTCCATTGTACTCAATGAAACCTAAGCCTAAGTACATGTAAAAAGGCATAAAGATTTTGGTGGTGATTAGGAGTGCATTTCCAGTGCACCATTTCTAGTGCACCATCTGTGCCCATTCCTGTAAAAGTTGAATCTGTCCATGGCAGATTAAACTTTTTATTTATTTATTTACTACATTTATACCCCTCCCTTACTCACTTGCCTTGGTTACATCTTATTTGGATTACTGTAATGTGATCTACATGGGTTTGTCCTTGAAAATTGTTCAGAAACTCCAGATGGTTGAAAGAAGTGCACCCCGA
This sequence comes from Anolis sagrei, assembly GCF_037176765.1. Lineage (NCBI taxonomy): Eukaryota > Metazoa > Chordata > Lepidosauria > Squamata > Anolidae > Anolis > Anolis sagrei. The sequence goes on from NC_090023.1 coordinate 230,166,356, forward strand.
TTGTTAACTGGAAGTGAATCTATACTGTTGATATAATGCAGTTTGAAACTACTTTAACTGCCATAGCTCAATGCTATGGAATCCTGGCATTTGTAGTTTGGTGAGGCACCATCACTGCTTGGCAGAGAAGGCTAAAGTCCACTGGAGCAGTACCTATTGATGTACTCACATTTGTATGTTTTCGAACTGCTAGGTTGGCAGTACTCACACTTGTGAAACTACAGCTCCCATGACTGCGTAACAATGAGTCATAACAATTAAACTAATATCAAATTACATTAATTCAACAGTGTAGATCAGTGGTTCTCAACCTGGGGTCCCCAGGTGTTTTTGGCCTCAACTCCCAGAAATCCTAACAGCTGGTGAACTGGCTGGGATTTCTGGGAATTGTAGGCCAACAACATCTGGGGACCCCAGGTTGAGAACCACTAGTGTAGATGCATCCTGGGTCTGGGTTTAAGGAGCATATAACTCCTTTATTGGAACAGCCCCACTGGATGTCATTTTTTTTCTTGGCACTATTCAGAGTGCTCGTGTTGAACCATATTACATTGAATCATTCCACATTAACATGTATTGTTTTAAATAGCATATTTATGTTTATTGATCAGAGTCCCCAATGGCTCAGCAGATTAAATTGCTGAACTTGCTGACCAAAAGTTCAGTGGTTTGAATCCGGGGAGCGGGGTGAACATACGCTGAGAGGGACTGGGCAGGACAAGTACTCCGAGAGTGACAGGGGGATGGATTAAAAATAAAGAGCATGGCCAGAGTCTGGCTAAATGTGTGGGGATTGAAGCTAGTAACTAGTCATTCTCAAAGGCCTGATGAAACCACCAGGTCTTCAAGTTTTTGCAAAACAAGGAAATTGATGGGGCCTGTCTAAGCTCCCTGGGGAGGACATTCCAGAGATGGGAGGCCACTATTGAGAAGACCCTCTCCCTCGTCTCCACCAACCAACATGTGACAGTGGTGGGAGTGTCTGTCCCCATTTCCTTGAACTACAAAGCACACAGAAAAGGGGATAGCAACACTGCTTATGTGGGCAGCAAACTCAGTCAGATTAAAGATGGTTTAGTTTCCACACTCAAATGCAATGCTACACCAGAGTTTCACCAGAATCCATTTTACCCCACATTATGGACCAAAAGTCCTTGGACATTGTTTGAACATACAAGAGTGACTTCTGGTCCAAATAAAAGTTTTGGCCATATACAAACCCTAAAGCTCCCATCTCTTTTAATGTTCCCAAGTAATTATGTATAAGATTATAATTTTTGAGTACAATCTACTATGTGCAAGAGATCCCCCAGTTATGTTTGTATAGGATCACATTTTCCTATATCAAAGTTAAATTATTATATCTCCCAAAGGAATGTGGCAATAAGAGAATTGGACCTTCTTATTTGTTTGCTCCCCGCTATAAGACCCCTGTAATCTCAATACACAACTTCATAGTCATTCTACCCTAGATGCTGGAGTAACAAGTTCATACATGTTGTGAGATTATAAATAGCTTTTTCAGAAACCAAAAACAAAAGTGACTTCACATTTAGTGGTAATGGAGGGCATTAAAAATGATATACTGATATATGATTATTTTAATACTAGGCTGTTGACAATAAAGTGTAAATGGTATTTGTCTTCCCACTTAAAAAGCAGTAGATGTTCAGTTTTCTGTCTACATAAATAAACATTCTGTCTACAAATTTAACAATTCAATAGCTTTAAACTAACAAAGGTGGTTTATTTGCATTATCTCAGCTCTGCATCACCCCCACCTCCATTAATCTTCCAGTTTTTGTCTAAATCGAGAGGTAAGATGGAGGAAATGAACAAAACAACCTTTATTAGTATAACCGACTGATAATGTCATGCTAATATAAGAAAAGTGTTATCATCATAACATCAAAGATAAATATTTTATCCACCAAGCTATCTAATCTTTCAGAATGTGAAGCTTTGGTTAAACAGTTGTTCAGAATTCTGCAGAGAATGCGGATGTTCACTGAATATTAGGTGGTTTAGCTTAGCAGAAGAGGGCATTGCTGCTGCATGATAAATGAGGATCAAAATGCATTTACATGAGGGACTGAAACACTGCTTTTCAAAGTATGATAAACGAAATAGCAATATATCTCTTCATGGATACCAGTCATGAATGATAGACTTTGCATTCTATTCCAGTGGTCTGTAGACTTCTCTGCTGTTTGGAAATTTGGTGGTTCAGCATATCTGTATTTTTATTATGTGCATAAAAGTAACTGCCAAGCAAAAATCCTTAAAGAGATCATTACAGAAAAATGGAAAATCTCAGTATTTCTTGAACAAGTGTTTCTTTTCATTGTGATTGCTTGCCATTTAATGCCAGTCATCTGGGATTGCTGACAAATGCTGCTAAATCTAAGAATGAGACCATGACGCTTCGGGTGCATCTCTTCTACACTATAGAAGAGATGCAGTTCTACTTTATTTGTCATGGCTCAATGCAATGGAATCATGGAGGTTGTAGTTTTACGAGCCTTCGTGCCAAATAGCACTGGTGCCTCACTAAACTACAAATCCCTCAATTTAATTGAATTTAAAGTGATGTCAAACTGCATTAATTAATTTCACAGTGGAGATGCACCCCAAATTATATTTCCGGGGCCAAATCTGGGAATAGAATTCTTCACTGATTCTTTTATTGAAGAGAGCAACAACTAATTTTAGATATTTTCTTCCTGATCTTAGAAAATATTCAAAGCTACTTAGTTCACAGTTCAGAACTTATTCTGTGCCAAAATTTACAGATTTTCTACATAAGAGATAGAATTCTCTGCCTAGGAGATAGTCTTTCTCATATTTACATTTGAGGTTATGAAGCCTCTTCCTTATGTGGCAAAGACATAGAGCCATACACTGACGAACAACATCATAGAATTGTATACTCATAAAGCTGTAGGAATAATTTTCTGTAGTACATGAATCTATGACTAAAGCAACCATGAGAAATAGTCATCTACCTCCTACACAGGAGATTTTATTTCCTTCTGAAATAATCAATATGTGTCAGGGTCTGCAATGCAGATGAAGATGAAGGGCTGCCAGGCCCAGCATCTGAGTCAGTGGAAAGCAGGGAACAACAACAGCTGCAGCCTGACACTGAAGAAGCTATCCCTGCAGTGCAGGACCAAGTGCCTCAGGCAAGTGAGAGTCCTGAGTTAACTCAGGATCAGGAGAGCAATGGAGGCAGATTTAAGTATCTCAGAAAGACTGCAACTGAATACTCATGCTATTCAGCAGCGTAGATCCGAGATTGGCCCTGTTGGCACAGAGAAAGGCCAACAGATGAGAGCACTTGTGCTATGAAGCATAAAGAGTGTCAGTTTGGATTTGGTCTTGGCTGGGAGCAACGTTTGGAATCTGCTAGTTTGGAGCTCTGCCGGATGACTTTGTGTGCCTTATCGTGTGTTAGACCTTGACTTTGGACTACATATAGTTTGGATGTGCTGGTGAGGATCTTTGGATTGGACTATTAAATATGCCTTCTGCATTATCCCTGCATAGTTTGTTGTTTGAATCTACATCAGCTTTGACCCAGGACTGACTGACGATAAGCATAGTGAGTCACTGTTTTTACTGAGAGATGCTGTACAGGCTTGCGACAATATCAACAATATCAGTCTTTACCAATATCTAATGTTTCACAGCGGAGGGATTTTTTGACATTATTTTTCTTTGTGTTGGGTGCTATATTTCCTATTATGCAGTCAAAATAACTATTGTATTGTCGAAGGCTTTCATGGCCGGAATCACTCAGTTCTTGTGGGTTTTTTCGGGCTATATGGCCATGTTCTAGAGGCATTTCTCCTGACGTTTCGCCTGCATCTATGGCAGGCTTCCTCAGAGGTCTGCTGGAGCTGGGAAAAAAGAGGTTTATATATCTGTGGACTGACCAGGGTGAGACAAAAGGCTTTTGTTTCACCCTGGTCAGTCCACAGATATATAAACCCCTTTTTCCCCAGCTCCAGCAGACCTCTGAGGAAGCCTGCCATAGCCTAGCCCAACTTACAAAAGCCCTTTGTCTCACCCTGGTCAGTCCACAGATATATAAACCCATTTTTTCCCAGCTCCAGCAGACCTCTGAGGAAGCCTGCCATAGATGCAGGCGAAACGTCAGGAGAAATGCCTCTAGAACATGGCCATATAGCCCGAAAAAACCCACAAGAACAAAATAACTATTTTTTTTTACAGCACATCATTTGGGTCCTCTAAGAGCCATACGTCCTTTGCACATGTATAACTATCTAAAGGTTGGTAATAACTTCTGAAGTAATTTATTTTGTTGGGTCTTTATAGTGGTGTGCTGTAACTCAGAACTTGCATCAGTGCTTAAATTAGTTCATCCCTGAATTTTAGTATTAATTGAAATGAATGAATTTTCTTTTAGCAGATTCTGTAGTATAGGAAGGCCTAGGGACAAGAAAGATAACAACTGGATGAAGTTCATTACATGGCTGTGTTGCTAGGAAGAGTAGTTTGTTTGATTCATCCTTGTTGCTTTAATTAATGATGTCAAGATGTTTCTGGAAACCCAGCTGAAAAACAGCTGTGGAGGAGTTGAAGGGCTGAGATTGGGGAGCAGTTGAAGGTATATAAAACAAGGGTTTATAAGAGACCAGGCATATAACTGCTCTTTCTTCTGTTGGGCAAAAAGACAGGCCTTATCATTGTGTATTGCTGAGATGGCTCCCCAAAAGCAACATTGTTTGAGTCTTGGTCTGTGACCTGCAAAGAACAAAACGCAGTGCTGAAGAGGTCCAATGCAGCAACTTCTTCCAACTCCAACCAATTCTTTTATGTTGAGCTTTATAATCCATAAAGGGAAGAATGATAGTTTCATAAAAGACAAGTTTTAAACAACCAAAAGAATGTTGGGCAATGCCATTAAGAAAATGTGGGATCATTTTTCTCAACCTCCATACTGTTATATGTTAACTCAGTGGTCTACCCTAGACTAACAACAAAGTTAACAATTAATTAACAATAATCCATCAATTTGTTGGTGTTGGTAATAATTTTTTATGCACAATATTATTGCTAAAGGCTTTCATGGCTGAATCACTAGGTTGATGTAAGTTTTTTGGGCTGTATGGCTGGCCATGCTCCAGTGGCATTCTCTCCTGAGGTTTTGCCTGCATCTGTGGCTAGCATCTTCAGATAATCTTCAGATGCCAGCCACAGATGCAGGCAAAACATCAGGAGAGAATGCCACTGGAACACGGCCATGCAGTCTGAAAAACTCACATCAACTCTCTAATGCCCAATATTATCAAATTACTTTTCAAACCTAAAATTCCAAACTCTGCCAAGGCTATATTTCTACATTTGATTTCTGATGCTTAAATCTCATATCTTACATTTATACATGTCGAGATTCATTATATCTTAGTTTTAGCCTCATTCTCCAACCTGATAAAATAACTTTTAATCCTGATTCTGTCTTCTGATATATAAGCAATTCCTTCCAGTTCCCAAATAATGCTGCTCTTTCATTTCTGTTTGGCCAATTTCTTTTAAAATGCTGTAAACCTGAATTATTACTTTTCAAGCATTAGTCTCATCCCACAAGATTTAAATCATAAGAGTTCTTAAGGGTCTTAAAATTCAAATATACATTATGCATTTCATATTCTCAGTACTAGGGACATCTGAAACTATGAGTCATTGCCCTTATCTCCTTTCTTATTCTTTTTGCCCCATCATTTTAAGCGTGACTGCCCCAATTCCTCTTGCATTTGTGATGCTGTTGTTCCCAGTACATGGTGTTAATCTATCTTCTGAAATATTGTTGTATTGCCAGATAGATTTAGTTAAAATTCATCTTGATTGGCTTTGTGAGGCTCCTAGCAAATACATTCTTTAAAACATTTGTGAGATGCAATCGTTACCAGGATTACTTTATGGCAGCATAGACCATGATCTATTTTTTCAAACAATGCCATCAACACAACCAGTTTATTTATAGTATTCTGTCTCCCTTTGGGTTATAACCTTCAGCAAGACAGAATGGTGAAATAACCTGTGGTCCAAGGTCCCTCAGCATCCATCCTAGAGCCTCATCCTTACTTTCAATACATTGAAGGCTTTGTCAAGGCAGTATCATTATTTCAACATAGATCAGGAACAGAGTGTGTGTCTACAGTGCATGCTGACTCTTGGCAGCTCTAACATCCATCTTGAACCTTTGCACCATGAAAGCATTGTGTCTTTCAAAGCTTCCTGCCAGATCCTCACACACTGTTACCTCTGTCCAATCTTGGAAGGGAGTCAATTACACATCTACACCCACGAATCTTCTCCTCCTACTCTGCAGGCTTCAAACTATACTGTATTCCCTCCCATTAGGGTAACCAGCTTGCATTTGCTATAAATATAGATTTCCACATCTTCACAGATACTGCAGGTCACTGAAACAGTTGCCTCTTTCCTGTTTCTCCTATGAAAGACATTTCGAGCCATCCCTTCAAACTCCAGTCCTAAGCCCCTTGCTCCTGTTCACAAGCTCACAAAAGCCTTTGACAGTAGCATTATAGAATTCTCTTCAGTCACAGCTGGATATTGGACCTTTCCCAGCTGTGCTTGGTGTTTGCATTGTGCATGTATACATTTCTTTTTAAAAAGTCAATGCATAACAAATATTTGTATATTACTATATAGAACCATTGGAGAAGAATGCTAAATTAATATCAGTCATTATTACCATAGCAAAAGATGCATTAGACATAAATCTCAGTTTTCAGAAGTGATTTGATTTCAAAATAGAATACAAACTGTGAAAACTCTTTGAACTACAAGTCCTACTACCTAGAATTTTTGCAAATTTAATGAAAATATTAATTCTTGTCAAGATGAATATAGACAAATAAAGAACTTACAAATTATGGTACATCAGAAAAGAGAGATGAAAATAATTTGTGCTGCTCTTGCTAATGATGCACCCTGTTAATAAACTGGTACTAAGAAAAAATATCTCAGTATCTCAGGAAATTAGGAAATATTTGATTTATTCAATACATGTATGATATAAAGACTGAATATCCCTTGTCTGGAAGTCTAAAATGCAAAATACTCCAAAATGTTCTGCTTGGATGGCTGAGATACTGACACCTATGCTTTCTGATGGTTTAGTGTGCCCAAACTTTGCTTCATGCACAAAAGTATTAAAATATTTAATATAAACTTATCCTTAGGCTACGTAGTCTATAAGGGATAAATGACACATACATGAATGTTGTATTTAAACTGGAACTCATTTCCAAGATATCTTATTAAATATCTGAAAGCACCCCAAAATCAGGGGGAAATAACAGCACTTAAATAAGTAACACTTCTGTTTCCAAGAATTTTGTGCAAGAGTACTCAACTTGTATAGGAAAAAAGAGCAGCTTAAAACTTGTACAGTCTGTCAAAACTCAAGATTCAGAAATCAGTATTGTGGATAAGGGATGTTCAACCTCTACTCTAAGGAATTAACTAATAGTGTTTCTATAATCTCAGGTGTTATGTATCTGTGTTTGTGTACAGAAAATAATTATTTGATAATGACAACTTACTCTCTCCATGAATAAACTCTTTTGAAAGAAATATGTTTTTTTTAAAAACCGAACAGCCCCTATTATTTTCTAAGACATTTACTTTTGTACACAATGAGAAGACATATTGTTTCCTGGATTGCTTTGAGTTTCTGAACTTTGCTAATCAATACAGATTCCACCACAGATTTTGCCTAGAGGGCTAATGGAAAGGACTGTAGAGAAGTCCATCACCAGCTTGTTGGTAACTTTTAGTGGTGATGGAAATTGAGTGCATTATACCACTGAAATTTGGCCTGAAGCAGGGAAACTGCCATGATTATATTTCATCCCCAAAGTGATATCCATCTCATTGGTGCGGTAAAGAATACAGAAGAGGCTGTTAAAGAAAGTACTGAATTATGATGGTGCTTATTACTTTGTACTAGTAAATTGTAAGTATAGAATGTTACCTACAGGAATACAATTTAATAGAAAGATCATAGCAGAATAAAGGTTTCACTTTCTGAAAACAAAAGTTACTTAGTTGTAGAGAGTTACTACCATTCCATAACAAAAATAATAAATATCCTTGATGACTTCTGGTGATAAAATGCACTTTTAGACCAATGTAAAGCACTCTGTAGACTGATGGGTGACACAATTGTATTCTTTACATCAAGGGCTGTCAAAGAGAGGAGTGGACAGGTCTGCTTTCTTCCCCTATGAACCAGTGCATACCTTGAGATCTTCTGGGGAGGCACTGCTCTCTCTCTCCCTGCCGTCTCAAGCAAGGTTGGTGGGGACGAGGGAGAGACCCTTCTCGGTGGTGGCCCCTCGACTCTGGAACTCCCTTTCTAGGGAGATCAGACAGGCTCCCACTTTGTCCTCCTTCCGGAGTCAACTAAAAACCTGGATGTTCCGGTGTGCTTTTGATTACACAGCTCACCAGTAATTTTCCTGTCCCTACTTGAAGTTCTGCACTTTACACCGGCCCGCACTTTACACAGGCATATGATCTACCTCAACATGTGTTATGACAATATTTCCTGTCCATTTTACTGGATTGTTATACTTTCCTGTATTCCTGTAAAAATGTATTGCACTCATTGAATCTGTACCTCAGCTATGTTCTTTTCTCTCAGCCATATTGATTTTATATCGCTTATAATTGTGTTGTATTTGTTTTTATCTGATGTTTTTCATTGGTTAAAGTGTTTTACTTGTGTTTTTGAATTGTAATTTTTGGGCTTGTCCCTTGTAAGCCGCCCCGAGTCCCCTAGGGGAGATGGTTGGCGGGGTATAAAAATAAAGTTATTTTTTTATTATTACATATATACATTGCTAGGCAGTCCAGTCTGTTTTTTGCTTCTCTTAATTCATGGAGAAGACAGGCACAAACCCAAAGCTGTTGTGTCACTAAAGGGCAGTGAACGATTATGTGCAATTACTGTTTCTTGTCTATAGGATTTGTAGTACTTGGTATCATTTACCATATGCTGTAGTGCAGCCACAATTGATTTATTTGACAGTTAAGAGCATGAGGATGTGAGAACAACCTTTCAGTACTGTTAGTTAAATCTTTTAGCATGGATAACAACATCCTGCCATCTCTCCCTTGTCTTATGGAAAATGGTGAGGATAGTCTTGAGAGATGCATGGTGCTTCTGTATATAAAATAGTCCTCAAATAGTTAATAAATGCACTTCATTGTAAGCTCTCTTTTAAGCTCTGTTCATTTCTAACATTACACTCCTGAAAGCACAAGCAATTAGCTAACATTCTCTGTGTGTCCCTTATGGGACTATAACAAGTAATAACCCACATTTTGTCAAACAATTCAGAGTACTCTAAAGTACCTCTTATTCATGTTTCAGTATAATCAAAGTACTTTCTGTTGGATGAAATCTGAGTGATCTGGAAAAAATGCTGCAAAGATTGTTTGTGGTATTTTGGATGGAACTTTATATAGCAGTTGATTATTTTGAAGACTATCATAGTGTTTCAGCTGATCCATCTCTACCATTACCACTCCACTTTGTAGATTATATTTGCAATGTTCAAGAGATACTCTGTGTGCAAAACAGTATTCTTTGATAAATCTGATCATGCAAAAAATGGATGGCCATGGATGCATTTACACAGTAGAATTAATGCAGCTTCACCCCTCTTCCTTGCAGTTTAAACTTTAAAATGCCGATCATGCAATTGCTAATTATGTGGTTTGCATTTCTTATTGTGGTTCCTGCTTATTTTCTTGAAACTCTTAGTCATGTTTGCCTTCTGGATAAGCTCTGGGTTGGATTCCTTTTGTTCTTGTTTATATTGTTAAATGTGTGGCTCCCAAATATGTTGAGTTGCAAGTTACTTCCAGCATCCTTCTCCTGGGGCAGAGGGAAATTGTATGAAGCTCCTCAGTGAGTGTATCTGAGAACACTTCCAGACAGCACTATATCATGTGTTTTAGTGAGGGGCAAAAAATCTCGGGACTTCAGGACAGCTCCATATACACACCTGTTGGTCCCAGGATTTCTTCTTCCATTGTCCAGATGTCATGCTTTGTTCTGAGATTGAGGAGCTCCTAAGATGACTGCCGCAGACAGGACTTCCACCGAAAACAGGCAGTTCTGTTCTTGGTTCTGGCCAGAAAAACTGTTCCCTCCAGTTGTTTCATGAAGTATCTACCACAGAAACAAACCTCATGGGGTAGAACCACTACTACCCAAGTCAGTAGTACACAAACAGGAACACACCTTTTAAAGCTAGAAACAGAACTTTGTCATTATCAACTATTTTTACACCCTGGCTGCCTGGCCATCTGTCTAGACAGATTTGTGGCATCCAACAGTAGGATCCTGTTTCTGGGTTTTATTTGCCTTTCCTTATTAGCGGTTATGTGGATATCTGCATCTCTGCAAAAGTTCTGATTTATATGCAGACCAAAAAAACTATGTCCTCCACATGTTTCATCAAGTTTCTGGCACACAAACAAAGTTTTCGGAATAGGACTACTATCCAAGTCAGCACTACACAATGAAAAAAGAACACATACTTTCAAGCTAGAAACACAACTTTGTTATTATTGTCACTTTTTACAGGCTGCCTGGCCATCTGTCCAGATGTGTATTAGTGGCATCAAACAACACAGAGCTTTTCCTAGGTTACACATGGCTTTTCCTATTAGCCACCTGCATGGCCTTGGCTCTCAGTATTTACATTCCTCTGCAGCACATCCATGTCCCAACAGCCAGTAGTAAGTTTTTCCATAAAATTTACACATGTTATCAGCATACACCCAATGAGGAAGCAACATGTATAACCCAGCAACATCATCCTGTTCTTCCCTGGCACAAGTACACCATGAGACCTGTCTGCACAGATGGCCACACAACAATATCTGAGTAATTATAGTAATTATGGCATTCTGTTCCTGGTTTGAAAGTGTCTCTTCCTGTTTCATTGTGTACTACTAAATGTGAAAGTACTTGTTGCACCTCAGGAACTTCATTTTTCTACCACAAACTTCATTAAACAGGTGAAGGATAAAGTTCGTCTTCCCAGGACAAAGGTTTTTTTGCCTTCTAAACAAGTGTCACCTTCTTTTTAAGAACTAACCAATCAGGAACAAACATCAAAAACCTAGGACGAACCCAGATAAAATTTCTCATGATTTCCAATTGCAGGGACATACAGACATACGAGTATCACTATCCAGATATTCAGCTAAAAACCGTGATTTTCCTGCACCTGGAAGTCTTGCGTTTTTTGCCTTTTCTAGCAATTAATTCTGGTTTTACAGAGAATGGCATCTGGCCACTCCTCTGGGATAAAGGTACTATCTGGATGGGCCCTGAGATGCTGTAAGTTAACAGGATTTAGCTCTGTTTCTGCTTTACATTCAAGTCATATAAATCAATGGAAATATATAATGGATTACATGAGAACATATTGACTCAATCCACATAACCTTTCATTCATACAGAAAAGTTGTGTTTGGTTATGGCCAGGGTTGCCTTTTCCTTAGATCTGTAGACTTTGTAATTGAGACCTTATTGAAAAGTCTAATGGTTGTCTTTAACTATTTGAGTGCCTTCTGCTAGTTGGCTTTTGCTAGTTCACTTACATCTATAACTTTTCCTGGATATGAATTACCTACATTGTTGTTTACTAGTCCTTGTAACTGCCTGCATTGGCTGCCACGATGCAGTGTATGTTGAACAGCCAATCACGACTGTTTAAAAATTCAGTATATATTTCTCAATTGTCTCTAGGCTGCTGTCTTGGGGGGGGGGGGGATAGGAAGAACACACCTTTACAACACTTAAGCAATTAGTCTATTCCATTTCTATGCAATTTTCAAACTTTGGGGGCTTACTTTTCATGTGCTTGAGTCGGAATACTTGAAAGTTCATCTACCTCTGCCCATTAGGGTCTCATTAGCTAAAGCCTAACCATATTAAGTAGAGGGAAGAGATCTCTGTCAGCAAATAGCTAACAGAAAAAGCAGAACAAAATCCTTTATTGAATAATATCAATGATGCAGTGATTTCTGGCAGTAAAAATAAAGGGAAGAAGTCACATGCAAATTCAGATTTCATTAAACAATAAAATACCCAAAGTGTTTTAGCTAAAGTCTTATTTTGGGGCACATAAATAAAACATTTTCTTCATTTCTCAGAACTATATTCATATGTCCCTGAGGAACCTCTGTACCAAAACATGTTGAGTAGTTTATGATTACATTAAATGTTTCATTTTCTTAGAAATGTTTTGTGACTTTCCGTTTCCCCCCTTATCTCTTCCCCACACCATTCTACAAAGGTGACCATATCTGTTTCAGTTCCCAAACCACAGCTGAGCCCAGATTGAAATAGATGGCTAAGTTTGAACTGGAACTTTCTGTTCTATTTCAAGCTGCTTCTTCAACAAACTTCCAAGAATTTTTTTAAAAAAGGAGCACAACTCAAAGCTTAATTGTGGAACTGGATTAGCTGCATACTTGGAACATGAGAGGAGATGCATGGATTGAAGCTGGCTCATTTTACTCTGGAGGAGAGAACAACAGCTTGCCAATTTTTTGTGACCTTCATGTAAGTCACAGGATGATTGATATGTCTTCTCTGTAGTACGCTTGGGATGTCACTAGGATAAAGAAGAGTCATAGGCCTTGTGCTAAGCAAAGATAAGAAGATTTATTCAAACCCTTTTTATTCTGGTTGTAAGTGTCCACACATCAGGAGGGGCACCCCTTATTTTTAATTAAAAAGTTCAATTAAAGAAGCAAAACATGGACTGATGATTCCCACTCGCCCACTTGATTGAATAGAAGAATGGCCAGTGTTGAAGCTTAGTATGCTTCTTCTTATTTCCACAAGGATTTGAGACTTGGTTTGGATTAGAAGGTCAGAAGACCCTTCAAAATCAGTCTTTATTTTTGCAGATGCTTATGTGCTACTTTTTTCAGTTACTGTCATAGAAAACTAATTCACTGAAGCTTTAGCTCAAGGCTACAAATTTCTTAATATACATTTTCCAGATCTGTTCAATAATTGTGTCACACAGCATCCAGTTTTATAAAGTTTATGGATAGATTAATTTGAACTTCCATATGACACAATTTTACTTCTTTTAGTAAAACCAGACAACTGTCCTTCACCCATACTACAGACTAAATCTCTATTTGAACCCCCAACATGAAATAAAAAGGCCAGACAACAAACATGGTATAAAGGGGGCATTATTGACCCATTTATTTATTTGTGGAAATTCTACAACTTGTAAGGGGAAAGGGGGGTTAAATCCATCTGATGGTTATAGTCAAGGGACAGGTGTCACTTCTCTGAACACACCGTCCTGGGCCAGCACCTCAACCCTGAGGGCCATGCAAACTGTTTTGGTTGCTCTCTGCAGCCAGTCTTAACAGGAAGGCCATCCTGGGGGCGCTCTCACTCAAATCACAGGGTTTTACAAGAGTGAGAACTCCACATTCTAGCTGCAAGGCGGACCCTTTCCCAGACTCTAAAGAGACAATTCTAGAAGCCCACACTTCACCCACTAGGGGGATATCTTGATGCCTACCAAATCTAATTTAAACTTTTAACATGCCAGTGACAACTGATTTAAGTGACACCACATCCAATCAATTTCCACTTTCAACAGAAACCATATTGGATAGCTCCCCCCCCCCCTATTAAATGTGGGGTGAAAATTCCTACACATACTGAAAAGGAAGACTCTGTGATGCTGGGCCGTATTTATAGATTCCTCTGCCCCTCGCCACATCTATGTAGGAAGGCTACAGTCAGACACACACACCCAAACCCCATCTAGCCACCTCTGTGTGGGCCTTCAATAGCCTCACTTCACCACACTGCAACTTGGATCATTGTAGAAAATGGTATCGGGCCAATAGAGGGAGAAAAGGTGGAGGCAGTGACAGACGTCGTATTTCTAGGTGCAAAGATTACTGCAGATGCAGACTGCAGCCAGGAAATCAGAAGACACTTCTTGTGAGGAGAGCAATGACCTATCTCAATAAAATAGTGAAGAGTAGAGACATCACACTGGTAACCAAGATCCGCATAGTTAAAACAGTGGTATTCCCCATAGTCACCTATGGATGTGAGAGCTGGACCATAGGGAAGGCTGAGCGAAGGAAGATAGATGCTTTTGAACTATGGTGTTGGAGAAAAGTTCTGAGAGTGCCTTGGGCCATGAGAAGATCCAACCAGTCCATCCTTCAGGAAATAAAGCCCAACTGCTCATTGGAGGGAAGGATATTAGAGGCAAAGATGAAGTATTTTGGCCACATAATGAGAAGACAGAAAAGCTTAGAGAAGACAATGGTGCTGGGGAAATTGGAAGGAAAAAGGAAGAGGGGGCAACCAAGGGCAAGATGAATGGATGGTAGCCTTGAATCGACTGGCTTGGCCTTGAAGGACCTGGGGGTGGTGATAACCAACAGGGAGCAATGGCATGGGCTGGTCCATGTAGATGCGGGGAATGCCGTGGACGTAGCGTACCTGGATTTCAGTAAGGCCTTCGACAAGGTCCCCCATGACCTTCTGGCAAGGAAACTAGTCCAATGTGGGCTAGGCAAAACTACGGTGAGGTGGATCTGTAATTGGTTAAGTGGACGAACACAGAGAATGCTCACTAATGCTTCCTCTTCATCTTGGAAAGAAGTGACAAGTGGAGTGCCGCAGGGTTCCGTCCTGGGCCCGGTCCTGTTCAACATCTTTATTAATGACTTAGATGAAGGGCTAGAAGGCATGATCATCAAGTTTGCAGACGACACCAAATTGGGAGGGATAGCCAATAGTCCAGAGGACAGGAGCAGAATTCAAAACGATCTTGACAGATTAGAGAGATGGGCCAAAACTAACAAAATGAAGTTTAACAGTGACAAATGCAAGATACTCCACTTTGGCAGAAAAAATGAAATGCAAAGATACAGAATGGGGGACGCCTGGCTCGAGAGCAGTACGTGTGAAAAAGATCTTGGAGTCCTCGTGGACAACAAGTTAAACATGAGCCAACAATGTGATGTGGCGGCAAAAAAAGCCAATGGGATTTTGGCCTGCATCAATAGGAGCATAGTGTCTAGATCTAAGGAAGTAATGCTACCCCTCTATTCTGCTTTGGTTAGACCACATCTGGAATATTGTGTCCAATTCTGGGCACCACAATTCAAGAGAGATATTGACAAGCTGGAATGTGTCCAGAGGAGAGTGACTAAAATGTTCAAGGGTCTGGAGAACAAGCCCTATGAGGAACGGCTTAGGGAACTGGGCATGTTTAGCCTGAAGAAGAGAAGGCTGAGAGGAGATATGATAGCCATGTATAAATATGTGAGAGGAAGCCACAGGGAGGAGGGAGCAAGCTTGTTTTCTGCTTCCTTGGAGACTAGGACGCGGAACAATGGCTTCAAACTACAAGAGAGGAGATTCCATCTGAACATTAGGAAGAACTTCCTGACTGTGAGAGCCCTTCAGCAGTGGAACTCTCTGCCCCGGAGTGTGGTGGAGGCTCCTTCTTTGGAAGCTTTTAAGCAGAGGCTGGATGGCCATCTGTCATGGATGATTTGAATGCAATATTCCTGCTTCTTGGCAGGGGGTTGGACTGGATGGCCCATGAGGTCTCTTCCAACTCTTTGATTCTATGATTCTATGATTCTATGAGGTCATGAAGAGTCGGAAGCAACTGAATGAATGAACAACAACAACAAAGAGGCCATTGTGTATATAAAATTTCTTTTGGAATTTAAACGTGTGCTGTTAAATATGCCAAGAATGAGAATAATTTATTTTTAACTGAACTTTCAGGGAAGCCCGAATAGTTTATTTTTGTTTGTTTGTTTAATTGCTTTCATTTGAAGTAGAATTATACGAGAGAGACCACAAGGTCCATTCAGTCCAACCAAAGGTACAAAGAAATCATTTTGCAGAAAATTGCAAAGTGGCCAGTAGTGTGGGATAATATTTGAATGCCAACTGCAGATTGCAGCTAATTTATTAATGGTTGTGAGTATAGGAAAAAAGAGTTTAAAAATCAAGAATAGGTGTATATTTTTAAAATAATATCTGCACGTGGCATTGTTCATTTCACTTATAATTACTTCCATTGATCCATATGCCTATTTCACATGACTTTATGTCTCAATATATTTATGCAAGAAAATCAGGGACTTTCACTTAGAGGTGTACTTTTTATGCAGCTGTGGACTATTACTCAAGTTTGTTTAGACTAATGTTTTTCATGATAGACTCTGGCATAAAAATATTTTTTTTAATTTAAAATCAGATTAATTGTACAGACATAAATTTACAAACATCTCTCTCTCTCTGTGTAATATCAAAGTATTCCTTTGTTCAGTTTACTGTCTTTAAGTGGTTATTTCAAATTTTAATATAACTCTTCCAATATAACAGAGCTCTTAATCAAAAAGTGCAGCTGGGTAGAAAACAGCTCAGTGTTTGTCAACTGCAGGATTTACTGCTTGTGATTTCCAGAAAATGCTTGGCTTCTGGCTGATTGAAGTTCTTCTGGTGAGGTTTGATGCTAAACTGGAACTCAGTCATCCATCAACTAAACGTAATTGAACTGAGTTAGTTAGGGGAAGAAATAAAACTTTACTTCTAAAGTTGTGAGGTTGAAACACCATGATAACGCTAACTTGTCAATTTCTTTTTACATGAGGAGTGCTTTAATAATTTTTCTTGCAAATCCAGTGGAGAGTGATTTCTCTGTTAAGGCAGCTGCAATTTTATACAAGCCTTTATAAAATACTGTGTTCATAAGTATTTATACAAAATGCAATATATGAGTTTAGCATTCTGTGATAGCTACATTTGTTGAAACACTGCAGTTTATAAAAGCCTTTTCTCTCACACTGTATAAGAAGAAATGTATATTTTTCTAAATGTTCAGATTCATGTACAGAACTTACCTATTTATACATCTTATGAACTAAATAGAATAAGTTTGCCTTCTTTTCTTGATTCTCCCCCTGAGGCTAAAGAGTACTTGGCGAATCATAAATAGAAAAGAAAGTGCAAGAATTACCAAAGATGTCCTTGACATTTCTTCTGCACTGGTAACAGCACTGAAGAAATATGTCAACTTTCCTTTGTAAAATGCATCTTGCTTCTTCAGCAGTGTGAACCAGTGCAACCAGAGTTTCAAATAAGTGTCCAGTCCAACCGAATGCATATCATGTCATTGATTTATGGCTGGTGTGACTTCACTCTAATTTAGTGGAAGTTGACTTGAAAAGAAAGACCCTAGCTTTCTTTATGGATATTTTGTCCAAAACAATGGTGGAGAAAAATGTCATAGTGGTGGTGGAGACTCTAGAACAGTGGTTCTCAATCTGTGGGTCCCCAGATGTTTTGGCCTTCAACTCCCAGAAATCCTAACAGCTCTAGAACAGTGGCTCCCAACCTTTGGTCCTCCAGGTGTTTTGAACTTCAACTCCCAGTAATTCCAGTCAGTTTGCCTGCTGTTGAGAATTGTGGGAGCTGACATCCAAAACACCTGGAGAATCAAAGGTTGGGAACCAATATGCTAGAAAAATAACAGACTCCAAAGCACATGCTTGTCCAGTTTAATCTTAGAGGCTCATTAATAACTGTACATGTAGGCTGCAGCAGTGCAAGTCCTCAGACAGATCACATCCACACCATATTGACTAGCTGCAAAAAGCCAGTGTGTGTAGTGTTCAGGGCTACATAGCAGTGATCTATAGCAGTTAATGTGGTGTAAAGCTGCATTAATTCTACAGTGTGGATGTATCTAAGTAGCGATTCCGGATTGGAGCTCCACAGATTTTGCCTCCCAAAATTATTTTTCAATCTCTGCAGTCACTATAGCCAGTCCTGAATGCTTGTCATTCTAAGGACGAAGGAGTCTAATACATAAATGGTGTTACTTTGTAATTTTTAAAGAATTTTGTTTAAATCCTTTTCAGCTTAGTATTAAAATATGTTTCCTTACCTTTTTTTATTTCTTCCATTCAATTCTGTTATCATAGGTGTTTCTGAAGAAATAGTCAGTTTTAAGTAAAAAGAAAATGTTCTTTTATTTAGTGACTTACTTGTCCCATGATTTTTTGGGGAAAACATTTGAAATATTTAGACATTGTAATGTAATTGGGCAGTGGGTAATAGGACCTTCTGTAATTTACTTTACAATAAACTTTCTCTAGTGATAAGAAAGAAAATAGAAAATAATCTGCCTCTTCTGCATTTTAAATTACTTGTAAAAATGAACAAAGCTATATTGTGGAGAAAAGAAATTGTAGTGAAAGAAACATGAATGGCATGGGTTTTGCAGAATAAATGAAGGCCAGCTGCCCAATTTATGTCTATGTTCTGCACAGCATTCATTTTGTAAATTATTCTGAATTCATATCTCCTGCACTTCTTTTCTTAAATGTTTTTTTTTACTGTAAAGTAAATTAGTAGTGAGGGAACATATAAATGTTATAAAACTATTGAGAAAAGTGTTGCTAGAGTCTTTAGAACTTGGATTGCTGCTTGAAAAAACATTTTATTGAAAACATTTGTCAGAGTTTTGCATTTGAGGCCAAAAGAGTATGGCTTGCCCAAGGTAAACCAGTGAGCAGGAATTTGAACCCTAGTCTCCACAATCTTAATCCAACATTCAAACCATGATACCAAACTGACAACAGCAAATATTCCCCTAAACAAGTGTTGTCAAGAAAATCACGGGAGAAGTTTGCCTTATGGTTACCTAAAGTCAGATATAAGAGTGTTAAGAGATATAATGTACTTCTTATATTGTACTTCTGTTTCTAAGCAGTAAGGAGAATAGAAGAGGTAGTTTTTAAACAAACTGTATCTGTGTTTTAACAAGTAAAGCTGAATGCAGGGAATACTTAACCTATAAACCATAAGGATATTTCTGACATATACTTGAATAGTTTTAAATATTTTTAACAATGCTAAAACATTTCTAATTTTTTAAACTATGTAAACTATGAGGTTAGTTACTAGAGTCAATAAGCAAGAGTAGACTAGTAACGATAGTTGTTCTTTCTCTCATTTCTCTCATTTCCATATATTGCTCCATGCTGTCCATAAAATTAAAAGTAACCCATGACATGTAATACATTATTATCTGATATGAATATATGTGGATATAAGGATATGACAAGATTTTAGATAAATGACTTGTAATTATACAACGTTATGGAATGTTCTGTATCATGCTATAAAACATAGTCAGGATTTTTCGAATACTCAGAATTTATTTTATCCTCATTTGCACACACTGACTGAACAAAACAGTCAAATATTATGAGAATTTCCACATTTTTGAACTTTTCCTCTCAAAAATAGTTTTTATAAAACTCAGTGTTTTGTCCAAAACAGTGATCTTCCACATAAAACAGTATACTGTGTGCAAAAAACATTTTTTGTGTAAAAACATTGCATTTTTTTTCCACAGAAAAGCCCCGAGATGCAGATAAAATCATTGAAACATATCTGAAAACTCACCCAACAGGGAGAAAACATTGTTGCATTAACAAAATAAATCCATATGGAAAAAAGGTTGATCACATTCTTGGTCAATCTGACTAATTTTAGAGGAAGAATGTTGCCAAATCTAAATACAGTAATATGCATCTGGGGTAACGGGACTTCTCAGAGTTAATTCTTAAAAAGTATGCTTGTAATAACGTAAGATCTTGAGTTAAATGCAAATGGTAGGATAGTGTCATCTGTTTATGCTTTATTCTTGGAGGCATAGCAGTTACTAAAATCCAGATTCCCCTCCCCCCAATCAAATGACTTTGTAGCTTCAATTTTGGAGGTTCATTGGATTTCATTATGCTATTTATGAGCCACCAGCAATCATTCCTATTGTTGTAATGAATCCTTATTTTAACCTTGCTTGGTTCAAGAACTATTATTCATTTTATCTTGTATTAATGTTTGAAGTATTCCAAGTTGGTGGTTTCACTCCAGTGCACTTTATAAATGCCCATACTGATTAGAACTTTTATTTTTCATAATGATCCAGTAATGTAATGATAATGCAAGTAATAGCCCATACCTAATGATTTCTTGTCCAAGGACTAAAAGAATTAATGTAATATATTTAGTGCCAAGCTCTGAGAGAATTGTTAAGTTAGAGCATTTACTTCTACATTTTATTACCCATGTGGTAATAAAAGTGAACAGTTTTTATCCAGCTGTCAGAGAAAAGGCTTGTAAAACACATGCAAGTTTCCTGGTTTTAACTCATTCATTTGGTAATAATGTACTATGCCAAACCAAACCAAAATCTGAATAAATACATTTACTAGGTCAGAATAAACAGATAAATACCTAAATGCATATTAAACAGGCACTAAGACTTACATATGTTGTTCAAAGACAATTAAATGGCTCCTAAAACAAATAAGGCACAAACTCTTTTCAGAGGCCAAGGTGAGTAAACTGAGGCTGTTATATTATGAACCTATCATGAGAAGACATAAATTGTTAGAAAAGGCAACAATTAGGGGGAAAAGACCACATTACAGGTAGATAACTTGAGACTGAATTTGCAAGATCTGAGAAGGAGTGTTGATAACAGAATAATTTGGGACCCATCTAGATGAGCATCTGAACCGCAACAGCAGCGAAAGTAGAATCCAGAAAGTCCAGCAGGGTCAAACCAGTCACCCTTACATTTTACACTCATCTGATGTCCAGGAATGATTTCTGGCATGTTTTAGGATGTAGATAAGCCCCTGGAGGTGTCTCACTCATGGAGTCCCTATAAGTCAAGGTCAGCTTGGCGGCAGTTAACAACAGTATCTGTCCTCTCACATTCCCGTTTTTTCCTCAGCTTTAATTGCTCCAAATGAAGTTCAAATTTCCAAAGTAGTTTGCACCCAAATTAACTTAGTGGTGAGGTGAGGTGTTGAAAAGATGAAGTCTTCCCTGTAATATAAAACCAAACTCCTACAGCTGCTCTCAGCTTATATGTTTGGCCTTATTAGTAACTTTTGTCATTTTAGCTACTCTGATGTTCCTTGGCTACATTTGTCCCAATTTTCATCCGTAAGAAGTTGAAGGCAATGTTGGAATAGCTTTTGAAGTATCATGGTGAAAATTTTCTAAAATTGACATGTTCACTTTCACACATTCAGTGTTCACATCCACGCATTCAGTTCTTCCCTATCTACTGACACTTTCTGCACCAAGGATTTTTAAAGCCAACATTCCCATTACAGAAAAATGGCAACACAATCAGCTTCAGAAGTAATAGGCACAGAAGGCAAATACTAAGATGCATTTATTTATTATTTATTTACAGTATTTATATTCTGCTCTTCTCACCCCGAAGGGGATTTAGGGCAGATCACAGAACACATATACAGCAAACATTCAATGCCAGTTGTATAATGACAAGACAGACAGCAGATAGAGGTATGTATTAAGGCTTTCCCATCTTTCAGTATCTTTGGAAGCTGTTTTTGGTGCTGGCCACAGGGAGGTGCTGTTGCTCCATCTCCTTACCTAAAAGCATTTTTCTTTATTTGTGAACTTTCCTCCTTTTTCTGATTGAAACACTGCCTAAAATACCTCCCCAATTTAATGCAGTTTCTATTTATCTACTCACATATTTGTTTTCAAATTGCTAGGTTGGCAGAAGATGGGCCAAAAGGTCAGGTGCTCGCCCTGACCCAGGCTTCAAACTATCAACCTTCTGTTTGGCAAGATTTCCTGCAGCTTGGTGATTAACCTGGGGACTTTCCAGGCAGGGCTTTATCCTAGGAGCATCCACTTTTTAAAAAAAATGTGGATGTTCCTCAGGTGCTGTCCACACACACCTCAGAAAGTACATACTTTCTGGGGTGGGTATCCAGATGTTCTTCCGGGACTGGCCTTGGAGAACACCTGGAGACTCTACCACTCTCCCCAAAAGCCCTAAATCTCTCTTTTAAAAATAAAAGTACTTACCCAGCCTCTATTGGAGAGCTGTGGCAGCTCTCCTGGCATGTAGAATTGATGTGCCAGGAGAAAGGGGAAGGAGCAATTTTCCTCCTCCCCTGTTCTCCTGGCCCATCATTTCTATGTGCCAGGGGAGCTGCTGCAACTCTCCAATGGAGGCTGGGTATATACTTTTATTTTTAAGGGGGAGTTAAGGCTTGGGTTTTAATATGTTATTTAACATAGATCCCAAGTTGTAGAACTCTTTCTCGGGCATCTTCTCTGTGTTATTGATTGTATGGGTATAGTAAGAAATATCAAAGAAAGCTAAATAACCCTTAAATATATAAATTTTACAGCAAACATCAACATAGTAGCAGCATGGTCTTCCAATGTACCAAAAATAAATTATCTCTCTGTTGTGACAAAAGTGCACAGCAATCCCAAACTCAGAAATACTGTGAAAAAATGGAGTCAAAGTTTATTTCTGTAAAAATACATTGAAGTGCTTTTAACCTTTCCTGGCTTTTGTAGGTGTGATTTATATAGTTTATCTCTTTTTATGACTGCATTTCTGAACCCAGTTGTAAGAAAGATGTGAAGTGTGATTTTTGCCAATTATTTTTTTTGACAGCAGCTACTAAAGTTAATATAACAAGGTAAGCTGACATTTTTCCCCCATTTTTTCTGGTCTCTCTTTTTAAACTGAAAGCTAGTTGAATTCTTCCTTTAGAATTCTGCTACTCTCTTCAAAAGTAAAACACTGAATAAATGCAGATAAAACCATACATAAGTGGAAAGGAAAAGCTAGCAGACTGTGTTTGGACTAGAATAATGAAAACTAAATGATAAGTTTGCAGTGAGCCAACAGTAAAATATGTAATTATCTTTTGTTCTCAGACATTTTTAGAATGACTCATGGAGTAAAATTTGTTATAAACTGTATCCAACCTAAAATACTAGCACACGAGGTAAAATGCTATGTGTTACATGTAACTCTGAATATTCTAACTTCACATGCAATGTTGTGCTATTAACAGTGCAATTCCATACAAGTTTATGCAGAATTAACTCCCACTATGTCCAATAAACATATTGCCTAGCTCCTATTTTTATACATTTGTATTAAGATTTTTTTCACAGAAATAAGATAAAAGGAAAAAGAGGGGAATGTGAGGTCAAGGACCATGGGAAAGGATTTGGGGGAGTGGCTATGGGGTGGGTTTGAATAGGGAGAATGGGCTTAGCAAAGTGGAGTTGAGGTTTTGGCTTTCAGTCGACTTCACATCGGTGTCAAAAGTCTTCTGAGTCTTCTTTTTGTTGTTGACTGTCTCTCTTACATTCATTTCCTTTAGAGTTTGAATCAATCGTCCATTTCAAATTTTGAGTTAAAAAGTTATTTACTAGTGTCTAGTCTGTTTTTGTGTCCTCGGTTTTGGATTCACTCTCATCAATTGTGTTAATTTGTCCATATTCATAATATCTATAATCTTCATTAACCATTGTTCCTGGGTAGGGGTCTCCTTTGTTCTCCAACATCTCGCGTAATTTATTCTAGCTGCTGATACTAAATAATTAAAGAGTTTGTCTTTATTTTTATCTATTTCTGTGTCTATTATTCCTAATAAGAAGTATTCTGGTTTTAATTCCATTTTCAATTCCAATATTTTCTCTATTTTTATGTATATTTTTCCAGTATGATTTGGCCACTTTGCATGTCCATCACATGTGGAAGAAGGAGCCGGTTTGCTCTTCACATTTCCAACATCTGTTGTTCACTTTTGGATAACATTTTGCTAATTTTTGAGGGGCGTTGTACCACCTGTACATCATTTTCAGCCAATTTTCTTTCAGATCATAGGATTATGTATATTTTATTTTCTTATTCCATATTTTTCCCCACTCTTCCAATCTAATTGTATGTCCTATATTTGTGGCCCATTTAACCATAAAGTACTTAATTAATTCTGTTTGTGTGGACCATTCTAGTAATTGTTTGTAAATTTTTGTTATTGTTTTACTTTCTAAATTCCATATTTTGTCCAATTTTCTAATTATCTTTTTCTTTCCATTTCATTTCGTAATTATTGCCTAGCTCCTACTTTTAAGACTGAAGTATATTAACAACAGCTGAATAAGTAGATTGGGGGCAGAAACATTTTTTGATGTAGAATCATAGCACATGAATAAAGCAGATAAAGGAGAGACTTTCTGTTTCTGTCACTACATGGTCATGTGAACAGCCACAAATCAAATTTAGAGATGGTAGGAAGTTCACTTTTGGTTTTGGAAGAAAAGGAGTTGGACTGCAGATAGCTGTTTACAAGGTAAAATGCTTTCCTAGAAAATGTAATTAATGATTTATTAATCAGATAAGGGGGATTCTGGAGAAGGTGATGACCTCAAAAGCAGTCTTAGAAGATACACGTACTCCCATAACTTGATTCACGCCCATATTTGCTGAAGTTAGTATCAGTGGTGAGTAGAGGGGAATCAGAAAAAAAGTGGTGGACAGCGTTTACCTCATATCAGGATATAATAGCTGTTTCCTTCTCCTACCCCATCCCATTTCTACATCTTGATCTTTCACATACACAAGAGAAAGAGGAAGTGATTCCAAGAAGGCTATCAAAAAGAGCAGGACTGGCCTTGAAGCACTCAGAGAGTCTGATAAAATTGATGGCACAAGTGTTATTTGGATCACATCCAAGATATAGGTACAAATCAAGGTAATGTCCCCAGGCTCAACTCCAGGCATAGTAAGATTGTGGAGAAAATATAGGGCAGGGCTTCTGTATATATAAAATATAGGACAAGGCTTCTGTAAGTTGTAGAGAAGAAGGAATTTCACAGGTGTTTGCTTGCTTGTGTTTAATTCAGCCACCCTTGTTTTTGTAGTAGTGTATGTATAAGTCATTTCTGGGTTTTAGCAACCTAACATGAGGCTTTCTTCGGAAGGGTTTGCTATTGTCTTGCTCTGAGACCAAAATAGTCTGATTTGCCCAAGGCCACCAAGCAGGTTTCCATGGCTAAGCTGGTATACAAACCCTGGTCTCCAGGGTTCTAGTCTAATGCCGAAACTGCTACACTACATTGGTTCCTTAGGCTTATCTAAAACTTGTTTTGCAAGTCTCTATTAAGTGCCTTTATGTATAAGCTTGCACAGTAGAAATGTACTGTATTTCATATATGCAACACAAGTGTTCACAGTTCAATTAAACCTGTCAAAATGTAAAAAAATGTAACTGTGTCACATATCTGAACATAATGTCCTGTATGCCACCCAGAAATGATACGTTCTTTATGTTTTCTCATTCTTATAAATGGAAAGTTAATTCTTGGAGTTCTGGGACAAAAGCTGACAAAGATAGTTCAATCAAAATGAAGTCAACCAAAAATTGTTTCAATAACAGAACTGAATGGAAATTAGTTATGAATTTATGCAGCTTCTGCAGAGCTACTGATATCAGTTAGCATTCATCATATTCCTATGAAATAATTGTATTATTCATAGGAAAAATATTGCTTTTCATGATTGGATGAAACCTTCTGAATAATAGATACATTTCCTCTACATTCATCCCTCTCAAAAGTATTAGAGAATCTATATACAATACATTGCCTAGTTGGATCTTTTACTAAAGCCTCTATGATTTTTGCAAAGCTACTTCATATGTTTTTATTTGTTCTTCAGAACTGAGAAATTACAGTGTTAAGCCAGAAGACTCATTTACTCATGAGTTATTCCAATGACATTAATTGGTTGAATGAACCTTTGGCATTAATAGTTTTCCTTACCTCTTTTTGAAAAATAACGAACCATATTTCAGCCATTGAAGTATAAACACTTCAATGCCATGTAAAACACCCCCCCCCCCCGAAAAAAATACTTAAGGATAGAATTTCAAGACAATTTCAAAGACCTTTAAAGATAACACCTGTCCAAATATGCTGAGCCACTGCCACTCAAATTAGTATAATTACATATAAAGGATTTCATAAATATTTACTGAGAAAAGCTTGTATTAATATTTTAAGGTGTCTTTACATTTAGCAATCCTGCAAGATGGCAGTGAAGTATTGTTGTAACATGATTAGTTAAACCATAAGACACTTGTCCTGAACTGATAGTTACAAATTTGATTTTGAATGTGTTTATCTAATGTAGAGTAAACATATGATTAGAGTATTAGATTGGGATTGGAATCCAGGCTCAGCTCCCTGTACAGCTGTGTAACCTTTTGGAAGACTTTGGACTACATCCCATGTTTCAGTTTGATCTATGCCTCAAGATTCTTGAGAAACTTAAGTAGGGAGGTAGCCATGCATGCCATCATAACCTCATTTGAATACACACAAATGACTTTTGCATATTTTAGTTTATATTCATAGTATTATCATTTAGTTAATTCCAAGGTTAAAAGATTTTTCAATAGTATGAAGAATTTGGAAATCGATGGTACTCTGTGTATCTGGGTGGTCTTTTTGTGTTCGACATCAGACATGACATGCAAGGTTCTTATCTATCCCATTGAGTTTGATTCTCTTAATCTTGAGAGTTTTTTTCTGGGATTCACGGGAGACTGAAATTATGAAACTTTTAAGATAGATGAATATGTGTTTTCTTCAGAGCTCAAAAACAGGGGCAGAGCTTAAGGAACACTAAAAGGGCATATTTTTTAACCTTCATCGTTATATGTTTTTAGTGTGGTAATGTAATGGAAAATTTAAATTAATCTAATTAGTAAAAGGTTACTATTTACATGTAAATATAATTTAATTTTATGTTAGTCTATGAGCAATTAACCCATTTCTGCTAACTCCCCCATCTCTGGTTTAGAGACTGTTTGACCCCACTGTAGTGAAGCAGTTGCCTGTGGATAATGGTTTTTCTTCAACTCCCCTCCCCCTCCAATCTTAGAGTCTTATTTGTCTTAAAACAAATCATTTCCTTATTGGATATTTTAAAACATACATTGGTTGTCCATACCTTAGTTCCAGTTCTACAATTCTGTGATTCTATCATTCTATATTTATTTCCTCCATTGTAACAGGGCATATATTGTAGATTCCTTTCTAATTTGGAATATCCATCAGCTTAAGATGCAGTACCCAGAATTGTCTTAAAATTTCTTTATTTAAATGTTACTTCCTTTTTTCCTATTATGTGCTTAAGGTTTAGTGCTACACTCTCCATTGTGTTTGGTTTTATCATAAGATACTAAATGTAGCTCCTTGAAACTCTGATCATATGCAGATTTCTTTCCACAATTTTTGACTACTTCAGCACTAATAAACTGTTATAATATAAAAATTGACAAAAACAATATATGCAGCAGCATCATAATATCTGCATTAGCAATACTATTATCAATACACTGTGTGAACTGTTAACTTATGGGTGCAAATAAATGTACAATAAGTAAGGACATTGTGGGAACTTATCTGCTAAGGGTTATTTCTTTGTTTACTGTTAGTGTGCAATTGGATTTTCAAGCTAATTAAGCTAATTAAGTGCTCAGTTTTTTTTAGTGAAATATAAATGTATCAGAATAATTAGGGATTATTTTAAAGCATTGTATGTGTTAGAAGAGTATGAGCAATTTCTTTTAATGCTGTTGTTCTCTTTTATATGCTTAATTCATTGGATTGAAGTAGAAAAGAGTAATAAAGTTGTGTGTCATCTGTGTAGAGATGACCCAACTCCAAAACTCTGGATGACCTTACCCAGCTGTTTCATGTAGATGTTGAAAAGCATGAGGGAACGAATAGAACCTTATGGAACCCCACAGGTCAATAGCCAGGGGTCTGAGCAGATGTCCCTCAATATCACCATCTGGGTACGATCCTCCAGGAAGGAGTGGAGCCACTGCAAAACAGTGGCCCCAAGACCCATTCCAGAGAGCTGACCCAGAAGGACACCATGGGCAAAGGTATATAAAGCTGCTGAGAGATCCAAGAGAACCAGCAGGAACAGGCTCTCCCTGTCTAGTTCTCTGCAGAGGTCATCCATGAAGGCAATCAAAGCCATCTCCATTCTGTGACCAGACCTAAAACCAGACTGTGAAGGATCAAGATAATCAGCTTCATCCAAGAAACCCTGGAGCTGAGAAGCCACCACTCACTCTAGAATCTTGCCCAAGAAGGGGAGGTTAGAAATGGACCGGTAATTATTTAATACTGAGGAGTCAAGGGACAGCATCTTTGAAATTGGTCTAATTATTGTTTTTTTAAGCTAGGTGATATTTGTCCCTGCTCCAACGAGGCGTTGCTAATCCTTGTAAACCACTCAGCCAACCCCAGCTGGCAAGTTTGATGAGTCAGGAAGGACAAACGTCTAGAGCACATGAGGCGTTGCAAGAATCTTGTCCATATCATCAGGCTGAACATGCTGAAACCAATCCATCAAAATAGAACAAACTGGTGCCTCAGGTGCATCTATTAGCATGGCTATAAAACTGACAGTGTCGGTTTTTGGAAAGTCTGCGTGAGGAGTGCAGGCTGCATTTGTAGAGCGCTCCTGCAGTTAGTTTTATTCCTATTTTATTGTTTTATTAGCCAAGTAGTTTATTGCCCCAGTCTCTTATCAGCCAGAGAAGGTGTTTACATTTTCCTCTGCTTTCCACCGGGAACTTCTGGTCTTACAACAACAAGGCTATCTGAGAAAACAAACTGTAAACAAACCGAAGACCTTTTACTGCAATGAATAACACCAAAAGAAGGAACAGCTCCAACAGGAAAAGAAGAGGGAAACGGAAGCCCCAGAGAACTAATCTTCCAAATAATCAAGAAAATGAGGAGACCCTCCCCAAACAACGCAAGGTCACAGACCTATTACCAAATAAGGACCCTTCATGTAAGTCCCAACTTAATTCCTTTATGGACTGTTCTAGGGGTCTCTTAGAGGGAATAAACTCCACCTTGGAGTCTGATGATCAGGGCCTGCCAGAGCATGGCTCTATTGAGCTCTCTATCTCTGCTGAAGAGAATGTAACAAAGGATAAAGAATATGCTTACAATCTAATGGCTAACCACTGCACATTAACTACAGAGACAATACTTGCTTTATTTGAATGGATCCAGGCAATTAACAAATCTATAGAAGAACTGAAAGCCTCCTTTGGGATCCTCCCAATCTCCTCTCACAAACACTTAAATAAAACACCCAGCATGTTTCAGAGTGATAATGGGGTGGAGTCAGCCAAAAAGCAAGATACCCCCTCAAAGCACAACCTAATTCTCCAAAGGAATAAAATACTCCTCTCAATTGACATCCAGTTCGGAGTGTATCTGAGATACTTTGTTTGCAAAATGATGGAAAAACTCACCACATCGAGTCACCGAGTGGTCAGGTGTCTCCTCCTGAGAACCAGGATGGAGATGTCCCCTGACCATTTGAAACAACTCTGCTGGTGTATTCATTGCAGATGCAATACAGGCAGCCGAGAAGGCCTTCTGGCTGCCTTCATTTCTGTGAAATAGGGCCGAAGTGAGGTTCTGGCCCGTGCTCGGTTGGATTAATCCTGAGTCCTTTGCCAGTGACACTCTAGTCTTCATCTTGCTTTCTTCATCACCACCAGCTTCCCGGTGAACCAAGGAGCTGAGTTGGCTCTGCTAAGCGAGAAGAGATGTTCAGGTGTGATCGTGTCCACTGTTCTTGTCATCTCTGTATTCCAGGTATCAGCAGGATTGTCTGCTGCCATTACAGGAAGCTCCCCAAGAGATATCAGGAATCCATCTGGATCCATAAGTCTCCTGGGGTGGACCAGACTTAATCCCCCCCCCCCCACTAAGGTTAGAGGCTGTGGTTAGTCTAAACCTACTCAGATGATGGTCGGTCCCTGACAACGGAACAATTGAGAGTTCCTCCATACCAACATTTCCATTCCTGACTGCCTTAAAAACCAGGGTACAGCTACATGAGTGGGCCCAGATATCATTTCGGACAGCTTCATAGTTGTCATGACAGCCATGAAACTCTGAGCTGCCCCAGACAGGGAAGACTCGACAGGATGTTGAAGGCCTCCAGCACTATTAGCTGTTGAGACTCCAGTGCCAGGTCTGAGAACACCTCCACTAGCTCAGACAGGGAGACTGTTGTGTAGCTAGGTGGGTGGTACACAAGCAAAATCCCTAGTCTGTCCCAGTTACCCACTTTCACATGTTGCAATGATTAACCAAGAGAAGAGATGATTAGGCAATGATTAAGCCACTTCTGTGAAGGAATGGTTGGAGCTAGGCAAAAGTTTTTCATGCCCAGTGAAGTCACTTGGACTTGCAATGACAAACTTGGATCTAAGCATTTCCTCACACTATGGACTTCATCAGACAAAGCTGGGGAAAATGGAGGGAAGCAGGTTAAATAATCTTTGTGTAGTGTTTCATGGGGTTCTGTCTTTAAAGACGACGAAGAATTTGCTCACCCCCATCACACAAGATTGTCTCCTCTGGCTACTAATGCAACCATCCACTTATTTCCCATCACACGGACAGGCGAATAACAGTACACCTTTTTAAACAGACATCCTTTTTGGGACACAATTTTCCCTGTGGTTGTTTGCCCTCAAGATCCTACCACTAAAGCAAGGTTAAGGCACCTCTCTTAAGGAATCATTCTTAAGACAATACTTTCCATGGGGTCATTTACACCCAAAACCCTCCCACTAAAGGAGAGCTGAGGCACCCTTTTAAACACTTCTTTCAGTGGGACCCATACCGTCTGAAGGAGCACTAGTAGACCGGCCACCCTTTGCTCCATGTCACAAAACCGCAACGACCTGAGAAATCTGAAAGATCCCATCCCATGTGTTTTTTCCTCAATTTCTCCTGTTGCCACCCACATCAGAAGCTCAGAATATAATTTATCCCCATCTTTCTCCCCCTCCCCCCAATTTCTCTACACTTTTATACATGAGGAAAGACATTATGGCACATAAGAGAAAGCTCTGACATTTCAAACAACCTAGCCTTTTACTCTTAAGTTATTAGTTTTCACCAAACATTTTGATATAGCCAATTAAGGAGCATATTTTCTCTCACTAATAGCAAGAATTTATTATTTCAATTACAGATGAATGGATGGGGAAAGGTTTGTGCCATTCAGACTTTGTTAACTGCTTGAGCTTCATGATCATTAGAAGCGCTCAGAAATAAACTTTAGATAATACAATATTGGGAAGTGAAAAAACTTCTTGCCCCAGCAACATTTTGCATAACTCAACTACACAAACCCTAATTTCCATGCAAATAGACTATAGTATTATACGTTATCCAGAAACTGAGAGGAACTGAATTTGATGAACAAGTACTGGGAGATAAGAAACCATTTTCAGAGTACAGTGCTGGGGAAAAAGGTCACACAGTTCTGAATAAAGACTAAACCATTTAAGGTGTATGACAGTTTAGTTTTGAAGTTTGCTCATGGATTGTAGGGAAGAAAATAGCTATTTTGAAAAATGGAAAGACACATAAAAGAGAAAACTATATTCACTAGTGTATTAAAATATGGAATATGTTATCACAGGGTACACATGGTTATCATTCTATATCGACACTAGAGATATTGTTGTGAGTTTGCTCTATGACTATAATGAATGTATCCATCACCATAGTTTTCTGAAGTGACATTTCATGGAAGTGAATATTAAAAATGTGAAGAGGGAAGTTTTAAAAAATCAGGAAGGAAAGGTCCCGTCCCCCCCCCCCCCCAGTTGACGGATCTTAATTTCTTCCAGTGTAAAAATGTGGGATACTTCATGACTTGCCCTGCCCTGTGACTTCATATTTTCCAGAAATGGACAACTGTGGGGACACAGCTAAATAAGCATGTCCTTTACCTGGTGATATTTCAAGGCATCTCTTAAGGAACTCTAAAGCATTGTACATTCCTGGTTTGAATGATGCTCTTCAGAACTGACAAATTTCCAAAATTGCATCTTTATATAGATGAAGGTCTACCCTTGGGAACTGTTGATAAACTTCCACAACACTGTGGTCAATCATGTTGTTAACTGAGGGCATGTCTACTCTGACTGCTTAGGTTGATTTTAAACTAGTTTTGGAGAAACCGGTTTCACTATGTGTATTATTAGATTGGCATGATATGAATAGATGTGAGCCCAGGATGGAGATTACATTAACCTCTGAACTTGGCCTCAAACTGGATCTAGAATGTACAGCATTTTTTCCATTTCTGGGCAAGATGCACACCAGCACTATAGAGACAGAGAGAAAGTTAATAGCAGAAGGAATCAATTACCTGTCCCAGGGGCCAGCTACCCCCCCCCCCCCCTCTGGTCCAGCCACACTCTTGGAGTGTTTTTCAGCACAAACATCCCACCCGCTTTCTGAATTTTAATTGTGCTCCAGTATAGCTCAGTATTTACAATGCACTTTGCATTCTTCAGAGCTGATTTCATCATGTGATGTGGTTTATTCTTTCCTGTGAATGTGCTTTATACTTTTTAGTCATCATTGCAGCATGATTTGGAGGCATCAGTTTTCTAGCAACTGCAGATTGGAGTTGGCTTGAAACTGCATTCATGGTCTATACAGATGTGTCCTTAAGTATTGACTTCTCAGAAACCATTTGCTAGTTCCATCCTATGAAATGTAACTTACAGCATTTACTATTGATAGATGATCTCCCATCCAAGTACTAACCAGGGCTGATTCCTGCTTAGCTTCCAAGATTAAACAGGATCTGGTGAACTGAAGGCATTTAGGTGCTTAGTACAATGCTACTGAAATCAATGTGCATTTAGTATCTCTATCTTAAAATAACAGTTCAGTGTTATGAAAACAATCTTGAATATTGTCCTTTTTCTTCATAGAGCTCCAACTTAATTCTTCTAAGGATACAAATATTATACTGATGTGAAAAATAATTTATACATTGACTAGAGTTTTTCCTTTAATGGGATCTAAAGGAAGCATTGAACTGTTCTCATTTGGAATTTAGGGAAGACTTATAGGTCAAGTGTTTTTGAAAGGAAAATATGTGCTGAAATACATAATAAATATTCCAACACTTTGGATTTCTGTTTGTTTTTTGAGATATTCCTTTCCGGTTTAGCCTTTCTAGTGAACTGGAAGACAGATGTAAGAAGATATGTAATGTTGGTGTTGGTAGTGTTCCAAAATTTAATTCCAATTCTTTTTACAGCTTACCTTTGGTCAAAAAGAGAAAACTACTTCATAATTTTTATTGAAATCTTTTTATATTCTTTCCAGTGAACAAACACAAGCCATGGATTGAAACGTCTTATCATGGAGTTATTACTGAAAACAATGACACCGTAATTCTGGATCCACCACTGGTTGCTTTGGATAAAGATGCCCCAGTTCCATATGCTGGTAGGAAACAATGTCTTCTAAATCTCTACAGCAATTTAACGACAAACATATGCAGGAGACTGTTCAAAATTTGTATAAATATAATGGTAGTGTATTACTCAAAGGCTATACTTTCATGTACATGTACAAAACCATCTAACTTGCAGTCTGACTCCATTGGCTTTGCAGTGAGGCATATTTTCAAAAAATGCATTCAGTGTTGAAAAGAAATTGGACTGTAAGCAATATCAGGGATAGTATTTATTTATTTATTTATTTATTTAATATGAAAATTGTCAATTAGGAGTGCCTACAATTTCATTTGTTGGTGAGCAAACTGCTTATGGAATATTTTACAATCTTTTATAACATGTTTAATTGTGGTTCAGACTTGTTTTAATTGCCTGAATTCTACAAAGGAATTTTTCATTGATTCCCGTTAAGATTATTTATGATAGACATCTGTCAACAGGAGATTTTTTAAATCATTTCAGTCAATATTACTGTACAGTGTGTCACATTTTAAACAGCTTTATCCGAAAACAACTGGTTCCTGATTTCGACTACCTTTTTTTGTTTACTTGCTTGTTATATTAAAGAACAGTACAAAAACAGTGTAAGAAATACTACATTTATTTTATTAGCATTGAAGGTGACATTATGTGCAG
Organism: Anolis sagrei; assembly: GCF_037176765.1. NCBI lineage: Eukaryota > Metazoa > Chordata > Lepidosauria > Squamata > Anolidae > Anolis > Anolis sagrei. The sequence goes on from NC_090023.1 coordinate 230,200,361, forward strand.
TTTAGCTTGAGGATCTATATTGCTTTCAATTTCCAATTATAGGAATGCAAATTATAGGATATCTTTCAAATGTAATCTTTTAATTGCACTGTTTATTTGAGTTGTTGTGCTATAGGCCCCACACTAATGTCATGTCAACAATTGATTTATAGTTTAATGGAATTGACTTCCTCTCCCAGAATGTTTGCAAATGGCTCTAGAGCAGGGGTCCCCAAATTAATGCCAGTGGGCTGGATGCTGCCCTGTAAGGTAATTTACCCAACCTCCGCCCTAAATTTTAGACTTAGGTTCACCCTAAGTCTCAAACCACTTGGAAACACACAACAACAATAATCCTAATAGTTCTTCATGTTAAAATAGTTCTTCATGTTAAATATTATATTGTTCTTTTTTTGCACAACCAGTAAGGTATCTGCAGTATTCATCAGAATTTGTTCATATTTTTCCCCAAACTATAGTCCAATCCCCTAACAGTCTGAGGGACTGTGAACCAGCCCCCTGCTTTAAAAAATATGGGTACCCCTGCTCTAGAGGCTTTCCTAGTCCTTTGGAGCAGATTTTTGAGGTCCTTGGGTGGGGTGGGGGACAGACACCAATGGGGAACACCACTTTCCTCATTTTTCACTAGTAGAAATGATGTCCTTTAGGATTCTAGCCATAGCTCTTTGATCGTTTTTTTAAATCATAGTGTGTATGCTGTGGGCTCATACAATTGAAGTACAACCAAATATACATGTTCTTATAAATTTTCAGTTGGATTGCTACAAAAATAAAACAGCATGTACAAACTGCCAATTGCACACCAAGCATTAAGTACAGTTTCTGCTGTCTTTTTGTACTGCTTTGCTTCAAAAATGGAAATTAGTACCAAGAAGATCTGGTTGATTCAACAGTTTCTCTTTTTATGGATTGTATGTTTATAATCATTTTGATTCTGGTTCATAAACAATATCAGGATATAATCATAGTGCATAAATGGTAACATTATTTACTGTATTTGTAGAAGAACTGAAACCAGGTGTTGTGGAGGCAATTCCCTGTCCTCTTTGGTTTCAAAATGGCTTTGGCAATTTGCTCCAGGGTTTGGAAGTTGCTTTCTGGAGAAGGGCACAGAATTGCTCTTGCAGAATGCATCAAACTCTACAAGAGCCAAGTAGAATTTCATCCTATTTGGTATTGCATTTGACATTTTAAAGAACTTAATGGTACTTTCTAGAGGACTGTAAATATATCTACTATGTAAATAGTTTATTTTAGAAAATGTGATGGTAGAAATTATTTAATGTACTGAGTTTGTGTTTAAATTGTTGTTTTCATTATGCCATACTGTCTGTATACTTATGTGTATGTGTAAATTATTCATAAGAATGGTGATTGTAAATATATGGGAGGCTTCATAGTTTTCAACCTACATTATGCTAACCCTTCTTTTCCTGCACTGTTTCCCTTCTCATTTGAATTCTTCCTTCATTGATTTACTGTGGTGTCTTATAATCATTAAATTCTAACTTCACTTTATTGTTCTCTTTTCCCCACAGTTAATTGATGAGGCCACTTAACCCCAATTGCAATACCTGAAATGTGTTCTGCATTTCATCGCCCTTTCTATTGATTCTTTGCTGAATATCATAATACACTATTAAAGGAAAAACTATAAGTATTTTTTTTCCAGATATAAACAAATGAAACATATCTATTTTTGTATCGACTTTTTGTCACAACCAATTTTTATGTGACTTCAGAATGTTCCTGGACTGGAAATAATAGATTTGGGCACTTCTTTGATAGGTGCCATGCTGGCATCCTGAACGGCATGAAAATAGCGGGCAAGTGACCTTTATCCGGTCTTTGTTTACTGTAGTTGTTGGCTAATAAGGATAGGCAGTCACACAGGAGGATGGTAGGGATTCTAGGGCCTATTCACAACATTTGTGGCAGAAGTTCTTGAAGGTGGGACATGATGAAGAGTTGTTCATTCTTTCAATATTTTCATATCCAATGATCTCAGGACGGTGTCTAGTAAAATCAATCAGTCACATTTAAGCCAGTATATATGATAAAAATATTTTTAAAAACCATAAAAATATTTTTAAATTTAAAAAACACCCACTTAAAATAGTTAACAAAACAAAATGATGTCTGTGGGATGTCCAGGGTGGGAGAAAGAACTCTTGTCTCTTTGAGGCAAATGTGAATGTTGCAATTGGCCAGCATGATTAGCATTGAATAGCTTTGCAGCTTCAAAACCTGGTTGCTTCCTGCCTGGGGGAATCCTTTGTTGGGAGGTGTTAGCTGGCCCTGATTGTATAAACCCCACTTGCCTAGTTTACAACAGACTTCATAATCTCCGAGGTTGCCTGCCATAAATATGGGCAAAACATCAGGAGAGAATGCTTCTGGAACATGGCTATACAGTCCAGCAACCCAGTGATTTCGGCTATGAAAGCCTTCAACAACACATATTTCAATTTTCTATGTATTGATGTAAAAACTGACGTAAAAACAATGAAGAAAGCTGTTGGAAGGTGGGGAAATCAAATATGCTGGAGGAATTTTTTACAAGAAGGGAAGAAATAATTGTAATTAAGGTTTCTTGGCAGTCGAGAAGAATTTTGTGTAATTTTCTCATCTTTGAACATACAGAAATGGATTTTGCATGTGTGAACAAATACACACATACACACCAGTTTTCTGTGTAGGTAATAGCTTTCATGCACATAAAATGGGTTCTTGAGCAGGAAATGGATTAATAAAAACAACCATGTTTTTCCTTTGCAAAATAATTCCTTCATAACACTTCAGGACAGTCATATACGAGAGAATACTGCTTAGGAGTATTCACTTTTTCCCTCAGCAGGAGTAAAACTACTATAATGATTCATCTTCCCATGGGTTTGTAGCGAATTAATTTGATAGTGCATTTATTCCACACCTTCTTGGAAGGCATGGGATAAATGCACTATTTCCGGGACTGGACTGCAGAATACTGCAGTCCAGACAGTATTCCCACAGTTTATCAGGCTAAATAGGTCTGGTAAACCGTTGGAATACCCACCCCCTCCCTCCAAGCCCCTAGATCCTTTAAAAAACTAAGAGAAACTTATGTGTCCTCCAGTTAAAGCCCCAGTGGGCTCTCCTGGAGTGTAGAAATGACGCACCAGGAGAGCGGAAGAGGGAGAAAAATCGCCGCCCCCCTCCTGCTGCATCATTTCTACATGCTGGGAGAGCCTGCTGGGGCTTCAACTGGAGGGCATGTAAGTTTTTCTTGGTTTTCTAAGGAATCTGGGGGCTTGGAGGGAGGAGCGTAGGGCCTCTTAAGATAATGTGTAGATAACCCACGGCAGAAAGCGTGCACTTTCTGGGGTGGGTATGGACAGGCCCCCAGAAACATCTGTGGATTTTTAAATGCAGATGCTTCTGAGACAAGGGCCTCTCTGGATCTGGTCTCTGTCATAGAGTTATCATGTTCTAAAGCCACGTTGACAACACATAACAACTATTTATTTAATATTTAATCAAATTCAGGTTTTAGACCATTACAAAATACACTAATAACTTTAATATCATAAAAGTAGACATCAAAGAAAAACAGTGAAATAATGTAAGAACATAGTGATATAGATTTTAAAATGTTTTTTTTATTTTATTGTGTAATACATAGAAACATACAATCTTCAAAATTAACAGTCAAAATACCAGTATTTTCCCCAATCCCACCACCAACACAACCCCATCCCCCCCACCCCACCCAGGAATAGTTAACGACTTTTGCTGTGCTTATTACAATTGTTCAATCATGAGGGTAGTCTTATTTAACTCTGTATATTTATCTTTCCCCTTTATTCTGCAAATGAGACCCTTCCATTTTGCCTCCCATGTCCTTCTGATTTGGCCTGTCCTATAGTAACTTTTCCTTTCACTAATATAATCTTGGAGTAGGTAGTCAGCTAGATATTTATACTAAGTTTTTATATCCCATTTCTTGTGGTCCTTCCAGCCTAGGGCCACTGAGGCTTTGATTGCATCCATCATGTTTTTTTTTATTATGTCCTCCCGTTCTTTAAATTCCCCATTACTTTCCAATTCCTGAAAAATTGGTTCTTGTTCCATTCTATATTTATACCTAATAGCTCCTACATTTCCTTCTTGATTATTTCATGGAACTTATATATATATATATATATATGTTTGCATTCCCACCGCATGTGGGTGTATGTACCTGTTTTTCCACAGTTATGCCAACATAATTTTGGGCATGTTCTCGTAATATGCGCCAATTGCATGGGAGTTCTGTACCATTTTGTCAGTATTTTCCATTGCATTTCTTTCATCTTTAGATGTTTTATTTTATTGATTGATTTCATCCAATTGTCTATTTATCTCTCACTGCAACTTAATTCCTCCTTCCAAACTTCTATTAGGGTAGGTTTTCGGTTATATTGTATTTCCGCGATTATTTTGTATATAAATCCCATGATTCCTTTCTCCTTCCCAACTTTCTATTTTATTATTTTGTCAAGATTTGTTTCTGAGGTTTCCTTAGTCTTCAATTCTGTTAGCTTTTTAGACAGCCCTCCCCATTGTAGCCAATTTCCGAGCCCGCATTTATCTTTTATTTCCTCACATTGAATTACAGTTCCGTTTGGTTTCAGTAAGTCCTCAATCTTTGTATTCTGTTCTGTTCCATTTTCTTTAGCATATTTTGATACAGCTGGGGTTTTCTGTTCTCTATGGAGCCTATTGGGAGCTTGTCTATTTTATTTAGTGGGAGTTTGTTTTGCCATTTTCCCCAACAGGCCATTGTTGATACCAAAGGGCCTCCTTTTATATTTTCTAGGTCTTTTCCCCAATTTTCCCCATAATTGAAGATCCATATCCCCATCCTCTTGTTAGTTTTTCTACCCTAACCCATCTTTTGGGCTCTCCAGTGTCTAATTCAAGTAACCTAGCCAGTTGACAGGCTTCATAGTAATTCTGGAGGCAAAGTGCTCCCCAGCCTCCATTTTCTTGTGGAGTAAAAAAATATTGTATTTGCAATTCTAGTTTTACTAGAACCTACTACCCATGTTTTAATTGAATTATCCCATTTCTTTATTATTTTAGGTGGAATGATAAAAGGGAAGCATTGAAATAAGTACAAAAATTTGGATAGCATCATTTTATATGCCTTCACCCTTGTTGTTATATCCCAATTCCATTTTTTCCAGTTGTTGATTTGTTTACTTATTTTCTTCCATAATTGGTTATAATTTATCTTAATTATGTTATGTAATTGTTTGGTATATAAACCGCTAGATATTTTAACTTCTTTCCCCCCGGTTTGACCCCTAGAATAGATTGGACTTTTTTTATCTCCTTCCAGTTCATGCTTTTGTGTAGAATTTCTGATTTTTCAATATTAGTTGTTAAGCCTGAAATCTTTTGGATTTTTTTTATTTCTTTTGATACTTCCTTTACAAAATTCTTCGTTGAACCTATAAGGACTACTGTGTCATCTACATATAGGTTTATTTTTATTTCTTCTCTATCTATCTTATATCCTTTTATGTTTTTGTTTGATCTGACTAGATTAGTAAAAGGTTCTATTGCTAGGGCAAAAAGTAGAGGGGAAAGAGGACAACTTTGTTTGGTTCCGCTTTTGAGTTCAATAGTTTTAGAATTGGTTCCATTTACTATTACTTCAGCTTGGTTATCTTTGTACAGTTCACTAATTACTCCACACATCTTTTCCCCTTAGTTACTCTCCTCACATAGGGTGGCCAAATAATTATGATTTATTGCATCAAATGCTTTGTAAACATATAGTTTTATTTAAAGTAAATTTGTTTTCTCTCTAGTTGCATGGTCAATTACATTTACAATGCTTCTAATTGGGTCTGTTATATTTCTTTTTTAAATAAAGCCATACTGATCTTCCTCAATTAGAGTGGGTATTAACTTTTTCAACCTATTTGCTATTATTTTTGTGAATATTTTATAGTCCATGTTGCATAGAGTAATAGGCCTATAGGAGTTAGGGTCAGTCCCCTTTTTGGTTTTAAATTGTTATAATTTCGGATGTTTTCCATATCTCTGGAATTAATTAATTTTCCATGATTTCATTATATAGTATTAGTTAGTTTAGAGGTTACTTCCTTTTGAAAATTTTTATAGAAATTTGTAGTGACCCCATCAAGTCCTGGTGAGGAATTATTTTTAAAGTTTTTTTTATTACCTCCTCTATTTCATTGCTAGTTATGTTCATGTCCAATGTTGCTTGGGATAGAGGGTCTATTTTTTTTGGAGTAATTAAAAACAATAAAAAGGGCTTCATTTCTTATTTCAGTAGAAAAAAGAAGAACAAGGAGGTGATAGGGCCTCTTCGAGGAGAAGATGGGGGCAATGCTGACAGGGGATAGGGAAAAGGCAGAATGACTCAATGCCTTCTTTGCCTCAGTCTTCTCACAAAAAGAAAGTCATCTTCAACCTCAGCAAGATGGAGTGGATGAGGGATTAGAGGACATCCAACCCCAAATTGGGAAACAAGTTGTCCAGCAATACCTGGCCACTCTAAACGAGTTCAAGTCTCCAGGTCCAGATCAACTACACCCAAGAGTATTGAAGGAACTAGCGGAAGTCATTTCGGAACCATCGGCAATCATCTTTGAGAGTTCTTGGAGAACGGGAGAAGTTCCAGCAGATTGGAGGAGGGCCAATGTGGTCCTAATCTTCAAGAAGGGAAAAAAGGATGACCCAAACAATTACCACCCAGTCAGCCTCATATCGATACCAGGCAAAATTCTGGGAAAAATGGTTAAGGAAGTGGTTTGCCAACACTTAGAAACAAATGCGGCCATCGCTAATAGTCAACATGTCAAAAACAAGTCATGCCAGACTAATCTGATCTCTTTTTTCAATAGAGTTACAAGCTGGGTAGATGCGGGGAATGCCGTGGATGTAGCGTACCTGGATTTCAGTAAGGCCTTCGACAAGATGCCCCATGACCTTCTGGCAAGGAAACTAGTCCAATATGGGCTAGGCAAAACTATGGTTAGGTGGATCTGTAATTGGTTAAATGGACGAACCCAGAAGGTGCTCACCAATGCTTCCTCTTCATCCTGGAAAGAAGTGATGAGCGGAGTGGCGCAGGGTTCTGTCCTGGGCCCGGTCCTGATTCAACATCTTTCTTAATGACTTAGATGAAGGGTTAAAAGACATGATCGTCAAGTTTGCAGACAACACCAAATTGGGAGGGATAGCCAATACTCCAGAGGACAGGAGCAGGATTCAAAACGGTCTTAACAAATTAGAGAGATGGGCCAAAACTAACAAAATGAAGTTCAACAGTTACAAATGCAAGATACTCCACTTTGGCAGGAAAAACGAAATGCAAAGATACAGAATGGGGGACGCCTGGCTTGAGAGCAGTATGTGTGAAAAAGATCTTGGAGTCCTCATGGACAACAAGTTAAACATGAGCCAACAATGTGATGTGGCGGCAAAAGAAGCCAATGGGATTTTGGCCTGCATCAATAGGAGCATAATGTCTAGATCCAGGGAAGTAATGCTACCCCTTTATTCCGCCTTGGTTAGACTACACCTGGAATATTGTGTCCAATTCTGAGCACCACAATTTAAGAGGGATATTGACAAGCTGGAATGTGTCCAGAGGAGGGCAACTAAAATTATCAAGGGTCTGGAGAACAAGCCCTATGAGGAGCGGCTTAAGGAGCTGGGCATATTTAGCCTGAAGAAGAGAAGGCTGAGAGTAGATATGATAGCCATGTATAAATATGTGAGAGGAAGTCACAGTCTCAATTTTTTCACTTTATTTATGGTATCGTTTTCTAATTTTGAGTAGAAAGGTGCATGGTCTCTTGGCCATTGATTGCCCACTAAAAGTTCTTTTATTGGCATTGAATTATTGATGCCTACCAGGAAATAGTCTATGGTAGAAAATGTTGAGTGCCTGTGTGAGTAGGATGTGGGAGTATCTGTTCTTTCCCTTATTCTATTATTGGCCTCTATTAAGTTCCACTTACTAAAATTTATCTTGCAATTTTACCTAAATTTCCTGTTCCATTACTCATCAGTTTCTTTATATACAGGTGTAAGTTTAGGTCCTTGCCGAGTATTATATCTCCTGATGCATGTTTTCCTATTTTTGAGCAAATTTTGTTTATACATTTCATTTGTTTCTGATTTGGGGCATAAAAACTTGTTATTGATACCTGGGTATTGTTTATTTTACCTATTATCATTATAAACCTACCTTCGGTATCTTTAATGACTTTTTCCAGCACAAAGTTTAGATTATCCTTTATAAGTATGGCCACCCCTCTGGCTTTATTTGAGTCCCTCGATTCTTGTTGAGCAATTTGGATTTGTCTCCCATTTTTTATGTGATTCCTGTATTAATGCGATATGTACTTGGTGTTCCTTTAACAGTTTGGATAGTTTGTGTCTCTTAACCAGTGTCGAACGCCCATTTATGTTAACCGACATAATATTGATCCCGTCACCCATTATGATTGGTTTGTTCTTTTGTCACTCTCCACAAGCTTTTATACGTCCATATTACTATTCTGTTTTTAACTGTTCCCTCTCTTTCCTTCCCTGTATCCCTACTCTCCCTTGCTCCCTTTATCCCCTCTTCCATCTGGCTTCTGATTCCCACCCCTGAACCAAGGGAGGAATGGCCATCAACCAGAGTATCATGAGGGCAGAGTCCCTTGCTGTGACTTCCCCCCTTCCGTGCATTGACCTTTAACCTATGTATCACCCACTAATTCTATACATTCCCACCCATATCTTAGACTTGACTGTTCCTTCAAATTCTGACCTCTATACTTCCTGCTTTTGCTCTATCCCCCCCCCCCCATCCCATCCATATTAAATACCGTTTTGAAGCTGCTTTCAGGAAAATAAAATAAAACCTACCTTAAGGTATTTATGTTAAGGTGCTCTCACAATTTTGATTATTATGAGAATTCAGAAATTATATTGTTAATAATTCGAATGAGCTGGAAAGGGAAGGTGGAAGCTGCTTCCAAAATCATGGGTTAATCAGAATGATTTAACCTGGCAGATAAAAGCTTACACAGAAGACATCAGTTATACCTGCAGAGAAAAGTCATTCCAAAGCCAAGGTGCTATTATGAAAGAAGCATCTAATCAGGAAGAAACCTGGAGTAAAGACATTAGAAGGGAATCTTAAGACACTAGCAAACTGATATGGAAAGAGGTACTCCTTCAGATATTTGATCCTAAGCTGTTTAAGGCTTTATAGATAAGTGTAAGATAACTAAGACATCTGGCTTTGGATGTATGGAATTTGAATGGATGACAATGCCAAGTTAAAATATTAGACAAACATGGGACTGGAGAAACAATCAAACAAGCAGAAACACATTTTGACTACTGAAGCAAAAATATAGTGTATATATATTTAAAAATCTCGCTAATTAATTCCTTTGAAGATCTTAAATTCTAGCTTTATGCAACAGGAAGTATCATATTATATTGTATATTATTTTTGTAATAAGCCTGATATTTTGTGTGTGTTTTTAAAAGAAAGTCCTCATTTTCATCTTAAAAATATGTATTTTTTCTAAATTTAGATACACATAATAATAATATGTTCTGATAAAATGCACATATATGCAATATCTGCTTTCATCAATAAGATGTAAACATTCTTTGAATGCTGTTAGCTGCCGCAATAATAATGATAATGATAATGATGATAATAATAATAATAATAATAATAATAATAGATTAGCCCTTAGGCCATATCACAATACCAAACCAAACAACAACAAGGCTTGATAAGACTTGATTACACTCTATGTAGTAAGTTAAACTAAGACACTTATAACAATACAGTAAATAAATATGATGAAACTGAATATATATATCATATTTCCTTATCACCCCTACAATTTAGCTGCTGTTATCACTTTATGTATATATTTCAATATTACTGACAAAAATACATAGTATGATTTTACATAGGATTTGTGCTACATTAGAACAGTAAAGACGGATATCACTTAAGTAAAATAAGCATGGAACTCTCTGCCCTGGACTGTGGTGGAGGCTTCTTCTTTGGAGGCTTTTAAACAGAGGCTGGATGGCCATCTGTTGGGGGTGCTTTGTATGCGATTTTCCTGCTTCTTGGCAGGAGGTTGTACTGGATAGCCCATGAGGTCTCTTCTGATGCTATGATTCTAAATAATTGCTGTTGTAACTTGTTTACCATCAATTAACACTTTTCAATATTGTGTCCAGTTCTGGGCACCACAAATCAAGAAGGATATTGTCAAGTGGGAATGGCAGAAATTGGAAAAGGTCTGGAAGACGTCCTATGTGTGGATACAGAGTATCAAAATATCATTAATCAGAATAGAAATGTTATTCTTCCTTCATTATTTATGAACAGAATAGGGAATATGTGGAACTTGACACTTTTAGAGGCTATTAAGAGGCCAGCTGAAGTTGGGGAGGCAGGGAGTATGTAATGATAGATAAAATCAGATATCTTTCTAAGATTCAGCAATAGCTAATGTTCATGAGTTTGTCTGCATATAAACTACTATCAAATTAAGGTGCTCATAAATAAATAAATATACGTACATGTATAACTAGAAGCAGTTTTAGCAATTTCTTAGAATTCAAAGAGAGTAGCTGTCAGCACATAGCAACAAAACACTTAAAAAGGCACTGCTGCAATAGATTCTAATTGGCTTCCTTCATGAGATAAAATTGTGGGATTCTTGCCAATGTTAGTAACACCGCTAAAGTGGGTTAAATTAAAGCCTTCTCCAGTTAATATAAGCCAGGTGCTTTGGGGATTTCTAATGAACCCGCTCATTCATTGCAGGGAGGTGAAACATTTAGATGGTTTTAAAAGCTTAAGATCTTGAATCAGATGCATTAAGATCTCAGAGATAATGGAGCTTTGGTAATCTATGCGCCTTGTGAGCTTTGTGTCCTTTTCAAGGACACGGAATGTAGAGAATCATATGCACAATATAATTAGAGAATCATAATATCCTTTCTATGCTGGGAAAAATAATCATCACATTAAGTGCTGTAAAACTGAACCTGAATTTGTGCTGAGGGTGATAATTTCATTGATTTCCATGAACTGTGGTAATTACTTCTTTTCCCTGTTCACTAAATTGTTCTTAGGGCTGCTCCCTGAATTCCAAGGTCCTCAAATAAATAACTTGCCTAGTTTATGTGGCTTTTCTTTCAAAAGGAAAAGACGCAGTTGTCCCAAATGCCCTGGCTCATTTTCAGCTGATTAAGACACAATCATATATGGAAATAATAAGATTCTTTCGAAAGTATACTATCGTTGTTTATATATTGTTTTGAGATATTTTTAAAGATATAACATTGGATTTGGTATCTTCCTTCATGTGTGTTGTTGCTTAAACCTAAGAAATGGATTTTTGTGTTAATTTCATTAGTAAATACTGTTGACTTCTTTAAAAACTCTTTAGAGTAGAAAATATTTCAGATTTAAACAAAAATTTAAATGGTTGGTAACAAACTAATTACTGTAAGAAGCTGCCATACTGTTAGAAGGCCTGATGTTTTCTTTCTGTGTAAGACAGGTTACACAGAAAGAAAACATCAGGCCAACCATACAGGGATTCCATGGGGATCAACATATCTTGAAGCTAATTGTCCAAGCCTTCCAGTTCTTTCCTGGCTCAGCAGTCCATAGCACTTTAATTTGGTTATGTTATATTAGCCTGCATATTAATGCTTGTTTGGAGTCTATTGCTTTTCTTTTGTTTTGTTTTCTGCTAAGTCACAATAGCTGAAATGTTTGTGTTAAAAAGAACATTCAGAACGATTATCTCATATGCATAGTGGACATAGAAATAAGTCCCAAAGTCATCAGCAAGTGCATATATGGAGTGAAGGGGTTCATATGTTTTCCATGCTCATGCCATACTGATGCATGTGCCTCACATGTCATCTCACCAGAAACAAGATTTATAAATATGGTTATTATTGTTGTTTGCCTTTAAGTCATGTACAATTTATGATAACCTTAGTGTTCTGGAACAACTGTTCCCGGAGCTCTAGATTTATTTGCTGTGTTTAAATGTTTGTGTGCAATCCCATGCTTGGGATTTTGCACCAGGGGGTTTCCTGTCATAATTTGCATTTATAGGGTAAGCCACCTGCCAATTATAGTTAGGATCCCTGGTCCCGCCCCCTTTTTGCTTTTTGGAGGGAAGGGGCCATTTTTCAGTTAGTCACAGCAAGGGAAGCCAAGGCAGAGGATGCATACAGACGCTCCTCCTGTGCAAAGGCTTCGTCTTTTAAGACTTCCTGGGGAAGAACAGATTAAAGGCCTCTACAGATTCCCAAAGGGTTCCAGGGAACAGCTTCACAGCCCTGAGGAGCTCCGGAGGGAATAACAGCTCTTCATCTTCAGCTAAGTGATTTCAAGCCTGCTGGTACGTCTGTTCGTTTCTGAGACGCAGTTCAGCCGGTAGCAGACCCAAACCAGTCAGGTTTAAGTTCACAGCAGCCTGGTAGGAGCTTTAAAGGGGAATTTTTCTGTTAAACAAAGTTTCTTGAAGATAGTGCCTGTTTCCTGTAAACAAGACTGCAAGAGCCAATAGACTATTTAGAAATCTTACAATTCCTGCTTGTTCATTAATAAAGACTGTTGTATTAATTCCTCTAAAGGTTCTTTCTCGGGCCCCCGGGCTTCCCGCTGGACGCAAGCCTTGCATCCTCTCTTAGAAGCATTTAATTTCAGCTCCAGCAGCGACAGAACACAGTGTGAACTGATTATGAACGTGTTATGCCAAGATTTGGTCAAATGGAGTTTTCCTATGAGGCTAATATAGGCTGGATCTACATTTACCTATATCTCAGGATCCAATCCCAGATTATCTGCTTTGAACTGGATTATTTGAGTCTAGCCTGTCAGATAATCTGGAATAAGCAGATATTCTGGGATCAGATCCTGGAATGTAGGGAAGTGTAGATCTAGCCAGAGAGTGACTTGCTTAAAGTAATAGACGGGGCTTTTCATGGCCGAGCAAGGATTCCAACATTGATTTCCAAAGTTGTAGTCAATACTCAAACCACTATACTGCAGTGTCTGTCATGTTCACAGGACTCCTCATGGAGAATACAGGACAAACAGGAATTCTCCTTCTTTGGGGAAGCCTTATCAACATCAAGCTATATATGGATCCCTTGAAGCAAACATACATTCAGTAACTGACTTAACTATTTGCCATTGCATGTATAAGAAGTAAGTTGTACTGAAAAGAAACCTAGTGACTTCATAAACCAGTATTGGTCATAATTTGAAAAATGTCACGGTCATTCATAGAGCATGCTACATTTAATAACTAGGTATCATGACCTGGATCTCTGCTTCTCATTTCGGTCAGAGATGGGATGATTGCTGACAGGGAGAGGCAGAAATAAATGGGCTGCAGAATCTAGAATTAAGAAGACTAGAGCTGTAGCAAAAATGACATACATTGTGAAATACTTTGTTACCAAAGGGTTTACCAAACCCTTGTGTACACAGGAAAGCTAGCAGGGGCCAACTAGCACCACGAAGCTTATGTTTGAGCTATATATGGCTGGTCTAGGATGATTGATTGTACTTATAGGTGTGAAGTGGGTTGCTTCCTAGAGCTAGTTAAAAGTCTTCTGATTGTACAGTCTTTCTGTTTTGTCTGGTCCTCAGTTTATAAAGAGCTAAAGCAAATGTAAATATTCCTTTCCCTACATATGTCTCAAAGCCTCAGATTCCAAGACTCTGAATCTTAGGTTTCACAACATCTTAAGTCAAATAGTTCAAAGCTTAATGTGTAAACATGAGTTGGTTTGTACTGCAATACATTGTTAATGTCTAGTGTATGTCCTTCTGTATTGTTATGTGGCTGGAATTTGACTCTGGTTTTGGTGACCTGTGTTCTCGGTCTTCTTGAGAAGATTTAAAGGAAGTTTGCCAACCCCTTCCTTTAAGGTTGAGAAGATGTGAATTGTGTAAGCTCACACAGTGAACTCCAATGGCTCAACAAGAATTTGAATTAAATGTTGGAAGAAAGGGTTCTAGACCAACATTTAAGTCACTACCACCATTGTTCATAAATTGTACATAATTCATTGGAGAACAGATTTTGCAATTTAAAAGGGGCTCATGCATTTAACTGGTATAAAAGGAGAGATGGAGAAAAACAGGAATAAATACCAATATAACTCAGTCTTTGGATCTGTTTTAAAAACTATGTTATCACTGAAAATTTTATTGCTTGATTTTTAACACTCTAGCTATAAAACATGCTTTGCCCTTTGTTTTGCTCAATAGCCTAGGTTTATTCCAGTATGTCAATACTGTGCTTTCCCCCCAGATTAATTGAATAAAATTGCATTTGCACAGCAGGCCTAGTAATAAAATATGGGATAATGAAGCAAGCCTTTTTGTTGTATTTGTTGTGGATGAACCAATGGTGAGAAGGTTTCTTTCAAATATATGTTCCAATTACACTTTAGCTGCTGTTGCTGAAGTTTCAATGGCTTTGTTTCTACTTGTTCAATTGCTTTGTCTTGTCTCCTAGATTCACAGGAAATGCAAACATGCAAAAAAGCAAACATTAAATACTTAATTAATATAATATTTCTACTGTGGGCATTAAGTGACTATGATTTAGATCGTTTGTCAAACATGGCTATAACTTAGATCATCTGCTTATAGTTCCCGGCCATAGCAAAAGCTGAAAACTTCACTCCAGACTAGGGTCCATAAAAGAACTATGTTTCCCATGCTTACTTCTGAATCTGCCAACGATTTCCGAGAAAGAACTAATACTAGTGTATATTACATATTAAAAGGAACAAAATTTGACCCTTACTCTGACATGAATCTAGTGAGACTGGTGTACTGATTGCACTCATGAGATTGCAATGGATTTTTCTTATGATCTAGATTGATAAATTTATCTCAGTGCTTCATTTTTTTCTAGCATATATTTTAGTTTCCAGGGTAAGCTATAAAATACTTCTAAACATTCACAGCTGGACTGATAACAAAATATATTTTTCCTGTTAGGTCATGTATAAAGGATACCTTTTGCTGGGGATTATAGATTCCTAGTGCTATAATGTAACAATTCTGATCCTGAATCAGATATCAAGAAGCAAAAAGGGTCACGTATATTGCAGGAAAATGGCTCAGGTTAGACAAGCAGGCCAAAGAGGAGAAATCTGGCATGGAGGAGGAGGAACGTAACAGCCTCATACAGCCATTAATTTCTCACATTGAGGGAGAACAGCCAAGATAGGAGCTTTATACCAGGTGGTGAAACTGATTGGGTCTCTAGTGTCAGCTAAATCCTCAAGCCGGTAGATATGTTTGTTGTTTTTTAAATGTCTCGGCTGCAATTAACTTGTTCATGTTGCAGACAGAGGAAACCGTAAAGGCATACCTCAGTTAACAAAGATTATGAAAAATAAACTCCTATTAATACGTTTTTTTAATGCTATCCAGCCCTCTTTTCCTCAAGTTCTTCTGTCTAGTTGGGGGATTTTTAAAGCCGAATTGCAATGGGAATGATTCTGAAAGAGGGCTTGAGAAACACATTCTTTCAACATCATGACCATGCAGTACTGTGTCAGCAGTAAACAATGCAAAAAATCTTGGGCTGGAAAAGAAAGGGATCTTACTCCAGCCAGTACTTCTACTGTTGGTGTGTGTGCCTGATTTCACCAAGAAAAGTAAAAAGCAGCTACCTCCGGAGACTCTTACTAAGGATGCATGGACAGCAAAACAGAAAGAAAAGGGTAGAGCAGATAAGACTGTCCCACTAGTGCTTCCTGACATATTAAAAGAAGCATGGTCTTTGTTTGGCTTTGGACAACTTTACGCATGCATGTACCACTAGTAGCAATTATATGAAGTAAAAAAAAAATAAGCAGTGAAGGGAATATTGATTTGATTAACTGTGCACAGATTTGACAGTCTAGTAAAGAATTAAGAATCATAACAAACCTCTGAAGATGCTTGCCACAGATGCAGGCAAAACATCAAGAGAGAATGCTACTATCATATGGCCATACAGACCAAAAACTTCACAGCAACTGAAGAATCATAACATTTGGAAAGACTTTAATATTGTTTGAGTAATGCACAGTTTATTGTGGAAAAAACTGGAAGAATATACATATGAAGAGGCTTCCCACAAATAATTTCAAATATCAATTTCTAAGACCATTTGTTTCTCTTTTATGTAGCAGCAGAGACTTAAATGAAGGTCTTTAAAATATCTCTGCTCATTGAAATTCAGTGAGATGTGCAATAGGGACAGCTGAGAGCAAATGGACTATTTAGTTAACTCTTCTTGGCAAAATGGCTAGAGTGAGTTGAGTGAACATTTTGGCACCAGTTCAGAGCCAAATTTTATTATCTTGTGTAGCTATTCTGAGCTAACTGTAATCACATGATAGTAATCAAAGGCCAGATGTCCCTGGTGAACCTTGACAACATATATAAACTAATTCCTTTTTATGTGCAATTATCTTGGATTGTTTCAAGGAAAGTGTTGAATATAAATATTGGTAGCTTTAAAAGGGGTAACAAATACCATACCAACTATTCTCTAATGGTTTTATTTTTGACAGAAAATTAATTGCTTAACTTTTTTCTTTAAACAAATTCTGAGAGTCTACAGATAGCACACAAGTTCATACCTTGTTTTCATTTTTTGAAATAGCTGTTTTTGGCATATTCTAACAAAATCACAGCATAGACATATATAACACAAGGAAGTAATGGGTAAAGAAAACCAGAAACATGATCAAAATTACTAATTTCAAGAATAAAACTTGCAACAGTGTCACAAAAGAATTCATCAAAGTTGTTCAAAAGGTATGGAATATTACAACACTCTTGACTTTGGAAACATTGCAAAGAATAGAATTCCTGATATTTATTCCATATCTTATCATATTTGGGACATGCAAACAAAGAGTGGTCAAGTATTTTGACATAAACCAAGTAAGAAACACAAACCCTTTTATCCATTATTGAATACATGTAAAGTCTTTCCAGATGGTAATAATGTTCAACTCTAGCCATTCCTTGAGATGCTAAACCTGGCTACAGTGATGTGTACCTTAGTTACCTCCTTTTTTGATTACTGTAACACACTACTTGGAGCTACTTTGGCTGGATCTACACTGCAATATAAAATCCAGATTATTTGCTTTGAATGGGATTATATAGCAGTCTAGACTCAGGCCCCTTCTACACTGCCATATAATCCAGATTTTCAAAGCTGATAATCCGCATCTGCTTTGAATTGGATTTTATGAGTCTTAATTACCATATCGTCCAGTTCAAAACAGATAACCTGGATTTTATATGTGTAGAAGGGGCTTCAGTCCTACCACCATCACCAATATGGCAGATGGGACTGCTAGAGAGCCTTCTTGGGGCACTCTGAAATTCCCTTCTCATGGATACCAGAATGGTACCCTCCTTGTTTCTTTCAGTGAGAGGCTAAAACTCTTTTAACTAGACAAGCATTTAAAACAGAATGTTTTAAAATAACAGGTTAGGGGGTGCTAACCTGTTATTTTAAAACATTATCATTATCATCATCATCATCATCATCCCTTATTCAATCACTTATGTTTTGGCAATAGTACAGGATCTTCTTCTCCTTTCCTCTTGCTGTTGGAAAGATGGGGTATAACTGTGTGAACCTCCTCCTTTGCTATATAAAATAAAAGTAGTTATTGTTTGAATTTTAGCATTCCTGGTTTATTAGCTGACCTTTTCTTTTTAGTGTGCTTTCTGAAATTTTTTGCTTCTCAATATCCAGTAAATCAGCCTCCAGTTTTAGTTTTTAGTAACAGGACTAAACCTACTGAATTCAAAAAGAGTTATATTTGACTTGTCATTATAAGATTGTCTCATTAACAGACGGATACTTTGAAGTTATACGAATGGCAAAGTTTGTATTAACCACGAAAGAGCAGCATGGAAATAAGATACTATAAGCATACAAATTTTTGCATATGCATGATAATGAACTATGACAGATCTTTAAAATATTAACTATAACATATTTGTGGTGTGTGTGTTACTATTATTATTAATTTCATTAGCATTATGTGATAAATCAATAATACATAAACAAACAACTTCCGGACAGGCCCTATATTCCAGAATCTGATCCCAGGTTTTCTGTTTATCCTAGATTATCTGGCAGTGCTGACTCATATAATCCAGTTTAAATCAGAAAACCTGGGTTCAGATCATGGGGTATGGGGCCTGTCTGAAATTACGCTGGGAGGATGCAGGTACAGTTGTATAGATAGACCAGTTTATATTGCAATAGTATGATGGGTAGAGGGAAATGTGTCAGACAGCAAAGAATATAGCAAATTGAATTAAAAAGAAAGGAAGTAAATCAAAAACAAAGGAGATAAAAAGTAAATTAAAATTCAGTTGCAGTTCTCTGATGTTTGAAGGGTGGCACAATTCCCTGTGAAACAGGACCTGATGAAAATGAGAAGAGAATAAGTGGTTGAATGAATAATCAATTACCTTCAATTTGCCCACTTCAAACTGCATGTATTCTTGTAGACCTGCACATAATTAAGTACGATATACCCATAACATTACAAATCTGTAATTATGAAATTTTACAACAGTTTTTGAAGTCTTTGTATTTTGCTTTGACATTTATTAGATACTTTCATGGCCAACCATGCCTGCCTATTTGCATGGAATAAATCAAATTTATTTATCAAAAATGCCTCTTTGGTTGAAAAGTGCTCTAATAATGTTGAGTGGAAATGATAGGCATCACCATTTTCTGTTTGGAAACTATGAAACCAAGATATAGCAAATAAAATATTTTAACAGTTGCTTGGGTATCCAGAGAAGGTTGAGAGGAGACATAATTGCCATGTTTAAATATCTGAAAGGACGCCATAAGGAAGAGGCAGCAGGCTTGCTTTCTGCAACCCTAGAGACTGTGGCTATATTGCTATATAATCTTGATTATCAAACCAGATAGTCCAGATTAACTGCTTTGAACTGGATTATATGAGTCTACACTGTCATAGAATCCAGCCCAAAGCAGATAATTTGGATTTTATATGGCAGTGTAGAAGGAGCCTTGGACTTAGAGCAATGAGTTCAAATTACAGGAAAGGAGATTGGACTTGAATATCAGGAAGAACTTCCTGACCATAAGAGCTGTTCAGCAGTGGAACTCTCTGCCTTGGAGTGTGCTGGAAACTCCTTTGTGGAAGCTTTAATCAGAGGCTGGATGGCCATCTGCCAGGAGTACTTTGTACTTTTCTTTCATGGCAGGGGGTTGGACTTGATGACACATGTGCTCTCTTCCAACTCTATGATTCTATGTCGTCATTGTAACATTAACCTTCAAAGGGGATGAGGAGTAAAATGAGGTAACTAAGAAAATATGGAGGTGACATAAATTAACCTTTGGTATTAGCATTTTATGACACAGTATTCAAATAAATCATTACACAAAAAGTATAAACCTTTGGCAAAGTTTGTGTAATTTTGAAAATGTGTGTAAGTAAAATGCAAACAAAATGAACCACAAGACAACAAAATGAAATGTGACAGCAACATTTATGGAGTTCAAAAGGACAGCACATGATGGATAGCTTAGTCAACAACATGGTGTGCTGCAGCAGAACAACAAATAAACATTGTATTGGGAGATGCTGAGAACAAAATTGAAGAAAAAATAAACAGTATAACAGTAACCATACTCAATCTATTATGATGGCCAACCATGGAACTCACAGAATTCTGAGAAGAACATCTTACCTCTTGATCATGTGATCTAAGGTTCGTATAGAGCAGTGGTTCTTAACCTGTGGGCCGCATCACCAGTGGGCAGTGAGGATGTAAAATCTGGTCCGCGAGCCTCCTCCCTCTTTATTTATTTACTTTATTTATGTAATTTCCGCTCCCTTTGTGCCGCCTGCCACTCCTTCCCTGTTGTTGCCCAGCCCAGACCCCTTGGATAAACCACATCAGCTCTAGATTATTAAATATGATTTTCTGTGGATGAGCAGATAGTGACTACTAGATGGCATACGTTCTGTATCAGAAACTAGAGCTGATGTGGACGATCCAATGCAATTTTCTGAATCACCACCCCAAATAACCAAACAAAATCTAAAGTTAACCAAAAACTGATTCATAACCCTTTTGGTACTAAAGTTGGAGAGGTCAAAGTGGTCCCTGGTTAAAAAAAAAAAAAAAAAGTTGGGAACCATTGCTGTAGAGAGAAATAGTCCATGCCAAGAGCAGGAGGATAATGAGGGATATTTTTTTTATGATAGAATTGCAGTTTTTCCTGATGTCCCTGAATAATAAATTATAGCAAAACCTTTGATTGTGAATATTTGAGTGTCCTAATGCAATTCAATAACAATACTGCCATCATGACAAAATAATCAGAGATGATTTCTAGAATGTTGATGTAGATCATGAAGACATTTAAAAATGTCAATATTTTCCATACCTTGACTCTGTCATTAATCAGAAGAGAAACCACAGTCAAGAAATCAGAAGAATGCAAAGACTTTGAAGGGCAGCTGTGAAGGAACTCAATCAACAATATCCTGAAGTGTATTCAGATGGATTGTTGAATACTAAAGTTAGGATTGTCCAGGTTTCTAGGGTCATAATGTTTCTAATTTCTATGAATTGCTATGAAAATTAAACAGTGAAGAAAGCTGACAGGAAGAAAATCAACATATTTGAGATGTAGTGTCATTGGAGACTTCTGCAAATACCACTGGCTTCTTTAAAAGACAGATTTATTTATTTATCGTGTCATCAGCAACCATTGTATTACAATTCTAACAGAGCAAAACAAACACAGAGATTAAAAAGAAAAAGAAAAAAGAAAAAAAAGAAAAAAAAAGAAAAAAAACCACACAGATTTTGTAAATTTGGTATTTGGTTAAATGTCCTTTGACCAGTATCTGGCCACTTGGAGTGCCTCTGGGGTTGCCGCAAGAAGGTCCTCCATCGTGCATGTGGCAGGGCTCAGGGTGCATTGCAGCAGGTGGTCAGTGGTTTGTTCTTCTCCGCACTCGCATGCTGAGGATTCCACCCTGTAGCCAGATAAATAGATCAATAAATAGATAAATAGATAAATAGATAAATAGATAAATAGATAAAAAGACAGATAAATAGATCCTATTTTATTTTATTTTATTTTATTTTGAACACTTTTACCCTGCCCTTCTCAACCCCTGGGGGGAAAGCAAATCAAGCCCGAACTTTCCCAAGAACCAAGATGACTGTGCTGATACAGTTGTTCTGTGGCCAAATGATGACATGGCTCACTAGAAAAGTGACACAATAATGTTTGGTAAAGCAGACATCTTTTAAGAAAAGATGAGCACTGAATTACAGATGGATGGACTCAAGACCTGAGCATGGCTGTTGATGAGGTGATTTGGAGATCCCTCATTTATAAGGTCACCAACTTGATGGCAGTTAACAAACAACTTTACAAAGGATTGTTGTAAGTTTTTTGGAGTGTATGGTGATGTTCCAGAAACATTATCTTGTGACATTTTGCCAGCATCTATGGCAGGCATTCTCAGAGGTTGTGAGGTCTGTTGGAAACTACAAAAAATGGGTTTATATATCTATGGAATTTCCAGGGTGGGAGAAAGAACTGTTTTCTGTTGGAGGTAGGTGTGAATGTTTCAATTGGCCACCAGTTCATTTGAAACTTCACAAAGACATATGTCAAGATATCTATTAGATTTTTAAAGATACAATAGCTTGTCCCTCAAGAATTTGCTTTTTATATTTCATACATAAAATTTTGATAGCCTTCTTTAACTGATACCAAATAGCTCAATATTTTATAAATTCTCAATGGTACGGCTCAACTCAAAAATATTTGAGGTGGTTTACTATCAGCCACTTAAAATTCCATGAGAACAGCAGCAGTCTCCAATCAATTTCCTCTGGTTGGTTAGGTGATCATTTTTATTTAGTGCTGAAGTAGTCATTTATTTAAGCACTCTGGTGGAAAATGATTCTAGAGACATCACATGTCCAATACAAACCTACCTGATTACAATCTGATATTGCTTGATCAAGATTGAGGTTTTATCCACATAGTTGACCTTTTGCTACTTCTCTGAGGAAGCTCATTATAAGGAACTTTGACTCTTCCAAAGAACGTAATCTGTTACCTTAATGCAATGGAACACATACTAGTTTTCTACCTTCAGCACACCTGAGACTTTTCCTTTGCGGGGTGTTAAAGGTTATCTATGCAATTACCTAAAATCACTCTTCATCCTAGTCACTATGGCTATGAATGTGATTCCTTATATTTCAGTATATCCATGAATCCTGAGAGTTCAGTCTATTCCACAGAGATGCCTGTCTGGTAAGTTTCAAAGAGGGGTTTTGTACACTGAACTGACATTGCTTTCAATTTTTAAAGTAGTGTTTACACAATATCTATACATGGCTGCTAAATTCATATCTTGAACAAAATATTTATTCAGCAAACACGTTTATTTATTCTCTTGGTAAATGGTTGAACTGAGAAGGGATTGAGAGAACATTGTGTTTAAGAATTGGGTCCTGTGATGGGGAAAAGATAAGATATAAAATAATAAGAGGAAAAATATTTAAAAGATATTTAGCAATTCCATTTGTAATGAATCATGTTCACAGTACTAACACTGTTCACTCAGTTTCATGTGGCCATTGTATGACATTATGTTCAATTCAATTCATCATTACATATGATTTTTTTTCTTAGTGGAGACATTTTCTTAAGGAAAAAAAAAGACAAAATAGATGCAGAGTCCTTTCTGATGCTTGGTATAAGGAACTCTCCATCTAGAAATGCCCACAATTGTTGAAAATGGTTTTCACTATATAGCAATATTTAGCATAGTTTAGATAAGATGGCACTCATTAGAATATGATGACATTATTAGGATCAATATACTATTTGAATGAAGGGATAAATAGAGAGAATAGAGGTTTCTACTCATACTTGTGTCCAAGCATGATTGTCTTCCAATGTTGGGTCCATAAATGACTGTGAAGACCTATTCTGAATCTCCATAATTTTTCACATTTAGGGCATAGATTTCCAGATGGAAGGTGGCCACAATAAGGGTTTGCTTGATGTACTTTCCTCTTGGCATGTTTTTTTTCCCTTTTGCCTCATATTCGTGCCTCCTCATGCCTCTAGCACTGTTGGTAACAGCTGACACCCAGTTACAGCACTCGAGTGCCAGGATTTTCTTTGATTTTGGAGTATTTCTAATTTTGGAATTCCAGATAAAGGATGCCAAACCAATCCTTTATTCAAGATTTTCAAGTACTGTGGTATGATACTGTCAGGACAAATATAAAGCAAGGCAATATATATCTTTACTTTGAAATATATGAAAACATACCAAAGTATTCAATGACTACAATTTTAGGGGAGGGTTTGCTGGTTGATCTTCCAGGTCATTCCAGATTTTGAAAAACTGTTGGGAGCAATTATTCTCTTAGAAGCATCATATAATTTCTGTCAAATAGAGCCCAATTACGTTTAGTTATACACAAAATCAAAAGAAAAGATGTTTCCAGTTTCTTCCTTGCATTCAACATCTAATGTGCTCACATGGCAGCTTGAAGGAGACAATCAAAAGTGTTAAATGCAGTTCTTTATCCAGATGCTCAATATTTCTATTTATAAAAAAAGTAGATCCTGCTGTGTCTACTACTAAGAAAATCGAAAGCAAGCTGTTTTCTGGCTATTTATTCAGTGCTGTCTTTCAAAATAAGAAATGACCACACATTCTATTATTGCTTTTTCTTCTTTTGGTTTTGTCTCTGTTAGATGTATATGCCTCTGCTAAATGTAAATGTAACACAAAGAGTTTAAATATCTCAAGATGCTGCTTACAAGCACTCTTGATTATAGGCTTCTCAGATGCATTCAGAACAGTTTTGCTTCTAAACTGGGAAACATTATGCTTTGGCTCTTGGCTATACCATGTGCTGTCAAGAAAGAGAAAACTGTGTTGTCAAAGGTTTTCATGGGCAGAATCACTAGGTTGTTGTAAGTTTTTCAGGCTGTAGAAAGAGAATCCTAAACATATCTTGAAACAGAATGAAGTACCTTAAAGATGAAGTGGGATAAAGGTACCTGCTATCCAAACTCCAACTTTGAGTTCCAGCTATCTGGTTACAAGAAGAGCTGAGTTCTCCTCTGCATCCTCCCCTGCTCTCTACTTGGGAAGCTGTTGCAGTATTGGGATAGGATAGTTTTGGCTGAAAGTGGGATGAGAGTAATCACTACCTTCCCCATATCTGATACAATCTTATAAATAAAATATTCAGGATTCTATGATTCTAGGATAGGGATTCTAATTACTGGAGATCTTGCCCACATTTATAAAAGAACAACAACTTAAACATGAGCCAACAATGTGATGTGGCGGCAAAAAAAGCGAATGGGATTTTGGCCTGCATTAATAGGAGCATAGTGTCTAGATATAGGGAAGTAATGCTACCCCTCTATTCTGCTCTGGTTAGACCACACCTGGAATATTGTGTCCAATTCTGGGCACCACAATTCAAGAGAGATATTGACAAGCTGGAATGTGTCCAGAGGAGGGCGACTAAAATGATCAAGGGTCTGGAGAACAAGACCTATGAGGAGCGGCTTAAGGAGCTGGGCATGTTTAGCCTGAAGAAGAGAAGGCTGAGAGGAGATATGATAGCCATGTATAAATATATGAGAGGAATCCACAGGGAGGAGGGAGCAAGCTTGTTTTCTGCTTCCTTGGAGACTAGGACACGGAACAATGGCTTCAAACTACAAGAGAGGAGATTCCATCTGAACATGAGGAAGAACTTCCTGACTGTGAGAGCCGTTCAGCAGTGGAACTCTCTGCCCCGGAGTGTGGTGGAGGCTCCTTCTTTGGAAGCTTTTAAACAGGGGCTGGATGGCCATCTGTCATGGGTGATTTGAATGCAATATTCCTGCTTCTTGGCAGGGGTTGGACAGGATGGCCCATGAGGTCTCTTCCAACTCTTTGATTCTATGATTCTATGATTCTATAACCCAAGCCCCAAAACAAAAATAAATATTTGGGGATGACATTTATTTCCTCTTTTAATTTAATTTTTTTTTAAAAAAAACACAATTTAAATCTACTCAATTAAATATAGAAAGAGCACTAGAATAAAACAAGCAAAATAATACTTTAAAATTCCTAATGGATGACATTAAACTCTAAATGTGGGATGAAATGTAGATAATCCTGTGTTCTTTTTCTTTTTTGTGATTAATGTTATTGATATCAGTATTCAAACTATTTTGCCTGAATAGAAGACTTGTTAAAAATGTGGGCTACCCAAAGGAAAACAAAATATGTTGCATATAACAGAAAATGCATTTAGTGTGCTAACATAACAATATAGTCCAGTTTATGTTCAAAAAATTAAGAAGGAGCTTTATAACTTAAGGAAAGCATCATGTCTTGTTTTCTGCATGTTCAGTAGACCTGCTTTAATTGCACTTGGGGTGGGGAGTGTTAACATACCTTTTTAAGAGGTTAGCAATGGTCAGGACAGAATCAATATTTTATTAGACAAACTAAAATAAGTAACTACTCTCTATTGTGGGCAGCGAACAAGAACATAAATAGGAGGCACAGAAATTAATATTTCAGTATTCTGCACTTAGGAGGTTGCATGTTGCTATTTCAATGACAGTGAAAACCTGACACTGAAGGAGGGAAAAGGTCATCTGAGAGGATTCCTTTTTATCCATCCATTCAGAAGTGGGTAGATTGGTGGCTGTATTCTCCTATTTGTCCTTCAAGCCAAGCTCATATTTTACATCCATTAAATTTATGTGTCATTCAGTTCTTATTTATCCAAAATTATTTTGAATTACATTTTTTTATTTGAAGGTCACAATCATTTTCCCTCCCAATCATCCATTCTTTGCTTAATTTTTCTCTGTATGGGCCATCTTCCATGATTAATCCTCCTAAAATAGCTCTGATATACTGCAATATTTTATCTCTGGTCCCCTCCAATGGGGAATTCTTATCTCCAAAGTCTCTGAAGCATGTCTGATGAAAGTTTGTTTTGTCCTTAGGTAAGATTATCACCTGGAAGGATTGGAACCTTTTATAGCCCTTTCACAATCAATCCATCACAAGGCACTTCATGAAGAAATTGTTATCCAAGTGCTAAAAGTGGAATAAGATTACTTCCCAAATGTCCTTAGATAACAGGGCATGCAAATCTTGCTACACTGTTGATAAATTGCAAACCATACAATTCTTCAAAATCTAGTGGTTTTGTTCTCCAAAATTGGAGAGTTGTAGAATCCAAGTTAGAGCTCCTTTAAAAAGAGTGAATTAATATAATGTTTCAGCCTTATAAAACTTCAAGCTTTTAAACTTCAGTTCTAATATAGGTCATATTGAAGTTACTGAAGCATAGTTCACATATTTTGGAAGGACATCACTAAAAATGAGGGTTTCCTTCTTTTTGTGTTATTCATTAAAGCTTCTGATAATGAGGCTTCACTGATCACTGATATATCTCTGGAACCATGATTCTGAAATCTAAAGACATAGCCATTTTAATTTAGTTCACAATAATGCAGTAAAATTTAATCTATGAAGCTCGTGCTGTCTACTTTCTTCTCTTAGTCAATCTCAAAGGTGCTACAGGTTCTGTTTGTATAGGTGATACTATATCATTAAGCCTGATTATTCCAGTGACTTACATGAACAATTTTATCAAATAACATAAACACTGAAGAAATGGCATGAAGTAATAGTCACAGAGTGGCTAGTTTTGCAATATATCTTGCAATGGATTGAAATCTGATTTCAAAATGGCAATACCTGAAAAAAGTTGCTGAACATTTCTGACAAATAGATAATCTTGAATGGCCTGAAGGATATGGAAGTGCAGTAGGTGGCTAATCAACCTCTGCTATTGTCACCTTCTCTATTTTCTCCCACTTTATATCCCTCTGGTGCACTGACAAACATCTCTCCCAGGAATTGCAACACTCCACCCCAAAAAACCCCACCCTGAAAAGCGATTTTGCTTTGTTTTTCTTCTTTTTTAAAAAAAAATAAATAAATTTTGAGACTTATTTTTTTTTTATTTAGCGCTTCTTTACAAAGGCTCTGTTACTCTTAATACTGAAAGGTTAGATAATATTTTAGGAATTGGGCAACAGATGTCCAAACTACAAGGAGATTTAACACTTGTCAGTACAATTTGTTTATTATAAATACAAGTAAATTTTCCTCAGTCTTAAGACTGTCAGAGAAATGCATAATTTTAAATCATAGATGCATAAATAACAAGAGCAGCACAAGAAAAGTCTCTACAGAAACTACTAAAACTTCAACGTAAATGGGATCTAAGAATTTATTTAAATTCCTTTGAAATGATACTGGAGTCTAAAATTTACTATTGGAGTGAGCTGAGGAATTGATCTCTCTATATTTAGACACAATCAGCCAAGATGAGCAGAAACAAAATAGTAAGTTTTGTATGGGTTCATGATGAGTTTTCTGACTCAACTGTGATTATAAATCCAACTGCCATTCTTCAACAAAATGAAGCTCAGGTTGTCTTTGTGAACAATGCTGGAGCATTCTTTGGGGAAAATAGTACCCCTATCTTTAGCAATTGTGTTTTTATCAAGAATAGAAATGGAAGCAACAACTTTTATGTGAGACAAGTTCTGTCTATAAACTGTTCTACGTAAAAGCGATTGAAGACCAGTGCAATAGATTAAAACAAGTAGAGTCAAATAAACACCCAAATATTATCTGTAAAAATTTCATCTGTAATAAATAGTATACTTAGACTGTTGGAAACAAGTTACATCTAATAAGTTACTAATAAAAAATAATGTCATCATATGGCTGCACTGCTTATCAGTCAAGAAATCATTGAAAAGTAGATGCATGTCTAATCTCAGTTCGAAGGTTGGTGCTTTATTTTAGTTGCACAATTGTTGTTATCATTGGGCTATAGCTTGGCAGCCACTGGATGATAAGAGGGTAATGATCAGTTAAAACACTTCAGTCTAAAAGCTTTATTTCAGGGCAACGATAACAAGATAATGAGAGGCAACAGAGGGTTGAAACTTCTTTTAAAAGTTGTTGAATTGCAACACTCATCCCCTTAGTCACTGGCTATACGGGTGAGAGATGATAGAGGTTGCAATCCAATAGCAGCAGGATGGCCACAAGCTGCCTAGCCCTACTCTAAGCCTTAAAAGCTTTCCAAATGGACTGACTTGCTTTCTGGTTTGGAATTAATCAGAGACTATAGTTCTACAACCTAAATTCTTATGTTATGAAGAATAAATGAGGACATGCTTTATCTTTATTTTCTTTTTCTTTTTTAAAAAAAACCAAAATATTTTCACTCTAGACCTTAGAATTTGTGAAGAGAAAAGTCTTGCACTATAATGAAACCAAGTTCCTGACAGTTCTCAATTGTCCCCACTTGACCTTCTGTCATGCTTTCTTTTCAGACAGCATTGTTAAGAACATTGTTTTACTTTTCAGGGCACTTATCGCATATATGTTTCCCTTTTCTGTTTGAGGGGAGAAATTGCTTTTAGTATCCCCCTCTTGCTTATGTTTTATTAATGATGCTCTCAATTTGAAATAGAGTCTGGCAACACCATTCTCACGCTCTGTCAGGTTTATCTAGCCCTACTGGATTAAATTATTCTTTTATCACTACACCTTAGGCTGACCATTTGGGTGAAATACACTGCTTTGTTGAAGGTGAATCATGCTTTCTTTTGACCTACAATTACAATAACTAGTGGAAGTGTCTCTATCAATAAGTATTGGAAATAACTTGTCATAGTGCTGCTGCTTCCAGTTGTATCTTATTTTACTGAGTGTACACATGGAAATGATATTGGAATGTTCATTCTAGGGGAATTACCAGGGACAAAGGGATGAATCCCCTTGTCAGTGACCTATTTACCATGACTGTGCACAAGAAGGGATCTTGAAAAGCCAAGGAATATCATAAGGATTTTTGAAGAAAGGAGATATGCAATCTCAGTAATTTTTTTAACAGAAAGAAAACTGAACAACAGTAAATCTTCATATTGTATCTCTGTTGGTTGTGTGTAATTGATTCCCATATGTCTAACAATGAGAAATGGTTGCTTACATAGTTGCTTACTCAAGAAAAAGGCTAATTAAATCAAAATCAAGATGAAAGCATTATTCTAGGCTAGGCTAACTTAATTTCTTCAGAAAAGTATGTACAGTCTGTAGACATATTGTCCCTGATTATATAAAGTTACTTTTCTCTAATGCAGGTAATGCTATAAAATAAAACTTCACTTGGTTTTTAAGTTAATTATTGATATTGTAGCATTTTTACCTCAGCAGTTGATGGGAAATAAAGTTTAATCTATATGAATATAATTGCAATGGCAATACTATTCACGAATAAACAGGCACAGACTATATTTGATTTTTTAATGCATCCTTAATTTTGACAGGTCTGGATTAGCAATTGATGAGAACATTATTTTATTAAGCCTAGAAAACCTCAGTAATGTTCTTCCTTATTCCTGCTACCTTTAGCTTGGAGGGATAAGGCAATTCTTTCAACTTTGTCTCTAAAGTCACAAATACATTAGAGAAAAAGTTGAGATAATACACTATTATTTGTAGGTATATTTGTTGGCATATAATATATTTCAAAATATTACTACAACCATTCCTATCTCAGTTTCTCATATTAAAACAGTTTTTGACATTCAAGGGCCAAGTCAGAACCATTAATGCTGTCGACATGGAAGAAGGCATGAAAAGGAGGTCACTCACTCAAGGTTAGGGATGTAAAGACTATTTTCAGATGTTCTCATTTTCAATAAGAAAAAACTCCCTTTCAACTTCATGAAACATTGTACCTCAGCGTGACAGTGAAAAGATTAGTGTTTTATTTTATCAGCAGAAGGAATAGCAAATAAAGTATTTTGCATAAAATGTACTTCATGCACAAAATAGATATTGCATAAAACTGATGTTATACACAAATGTATTTTGTGCCAAAGACATGTGCTAAGGAGTAAGGACTCCTTTAGAGGACCTTGCAGCCCTGCTTTGTCCTGGAGTTCCTCAGGACTAGAGATGTATATATTCATGTTTTTTATCCTTTCCAGTAAGAACAAATAATTCCTGCCATGTTCTCCTGTTGGAAGAGCATATGAAAATTTCCGCAGCATTCCTCATCAGTACAGTACTTTGGGAAGTAGAAAAATCTTTTTTTTTCTTGTGTAGAAATGCACATGGTTTTTTTTTCCTTTTCAGGGAACTTTTTTTTCTATGAAGAAAGAACAGATGAATATTTTACGAAGTGCAGAGCATTTCCCAATAGACTTATAGCTGCCTGTATTTTTCCTAGTGGGTTCCCTTAGCATTAGGAAACTTTTAGTCAAGAAATGAACAATTCTTCTTCTGCTCTCTATCCAGAACTAGGGCCTGGACTTGTATAATCTACATGTCCAACAGACCACTGTATTGGACACTTGAGACTACTATTCAGAAGCAGCATAGCTCTTTTTCAGAAAAAGGTTTAGTCAATCTAAGTTCTGTGGATCCACACATTAGGGCATATACATGATTGTTAGCACTATTTTTATACCTTGAAAATTTCACAGATGAAAACAGGAAAGCACTTGTTACATTCTTCTAGTTATATCAAAGTTCACTGCCTAAGATCCAGTCTTCCTTTAACTGCTATCTGTTAGATACCATGATCTTTTGCTAGGCCATTGCAAGCCATTTTACTGCCAGAGGCATGGCAGAATAGATACAAGTAAGGAACCTGTCATCTTAATTTAGCACATGGGTGGGGAAAAAACCTTGGACACATATTTCTCTTCTTTTCTGGCAATAAAAAATTCAGTACAAATTAATGATATTAATGTATAGCATTGTTCTAACTAATTAGCTATTTATTATATTTTATGTTATACTCAATAAGTTGCATGAGGTAGTCACTGATTGTACCTGACAGTTCTTGCTAGTTATACTTATATATTAAAAAGCAATTTCCCAAAAGCCAAAACAAGGAAGGATATTACTTATACAATTGTCTCAAAGGATGAGAACTCAACATAACTAGGTGGGTGAGAGAAGGAATGAATTTAATTAGGAATTAAAATTATACTAGATAAATTGTGTAAGTATATAAGCAATGTGTATATGCATGCAAATCGAGGGAGCATGTTGGTGTCATAAGGAAATTAAGCAGTTATATATAATTGGAAAGAATGTAAGTTATGAATAATATTATTAGTTTGCAAATATAATAAAATATTTCAAAGTGATAAAAGAAGAAAAAATAAGGACTGCCCCCAGTAACAAATGGCAGTTGAATTTCCTGGAGTAGAATTATGGTCCTGTGTTGCAGTTCACGTACAATAAGAGTGGAGCATTCTCCTGGCAAAAGAAGTCTAAATCTAGGTAAATGTTTATTTTGAATATGATATTCATCCAATGCAATACAACATTGAATACAGAGAAATGCTGTCAACTGTTACACTAGATTTTCAGCATCTAATCTTTTCAGTTATAAAAAGGCAATGAAACATGTCAATGGAGTTTTTCAAATCAAAACTCTTCAAGTCATAATCCAGTCAAACTCACTTTGCAGAATGTGTCATAACGATATTATTGCTGCTTGAAAATACAGCTACCATTCAAACTGTATTATGTCTGGATGATCCCATCACAAAATGTCCCACAATTTTCCAGTGTTAGGCTTCCTTGATTGCTTGAACTTCAGTTACACTAACCATGCTTATTGCTAGATCGCCATGGGCATAAACAACCAATCTGCAAGGATTCATAAGCTCTGTAAAGCTATTGCAATCCATTTGGCTCATGTAATCAAATGTACCTCCAAACCTTGCCAATTATTTTTCTAAGATATTTAAAATATAGAAAGAGAAATTGGTCTTTCAGGTATTAATACATTTTTTTTGTATTTAAACATCTACCGAAGTGATAAAGTGACATGAATCTTCAAAATGATCGTATACCATTTTTCAATTCATATAGCACAGAGCTACTGTTAATACCCCAGTGAAATTTGTTTCAGGAGTAGGAGCTATTACAAGTTATATAAAGGCCAAGTGTATTTAACAGTCAGAAGACTAGTAATTACTCTTTTAAAAACTAGTGAAAATATATGTAAGATATGGCATTTGGCAATAAAATGCTCATTTTTTCTTATAGGAAGTTTCTGTATGTCTAAATTACTTGAGAAGATCTTGTATACAGCATTTTAGCTCAAGGGCTCTTTTCTTGTCAAACAGTCCATAACTGGAGAGATATTTTCAGGAACTCCAGAAATGTCTGCTTTTGTTATATTGTGTAGTTCCTGAAGCAGTTCAATCAATAAGGGCCAAAACCTGTTGGACTTTTTTTTATAACCAAAAAAACTGTTGTTTTTTTTTTAAATTACAGTCTCAATAAGCATATGAAGAACTGTTTCTTTTTGATTCCAAATAATTTTATTAAGCATTTCCAAATAAAAATTAAATAAAAATTCACAGTTTTAAGGAAGCTGTCACCATGGAATCCCTTTGAGGATTCCACTGGTCTGATAGCTCCTCTTTAGCAGCTGCTGTGCAAGAAGTTTGCACAATTACCTGGCTATTGATTTATTAGCCTAGGTAAGCTTCTTGATCCATTTCAGGGCATTTTGAAGCCTGTAAATCATTTGGGTTGTTGTAGGTTTTTCAGGTTGTATGGCCATGTTCTAGAAGCATTCTCTCCTGACGTTTTGCCTGCATCTGTGACAAGCATCCTCAGAGGTTGTGAGAACCTCTGAGGATGCTTGCCATAGATGCAGCCAAAACGTCAGGAGAGAATGCTTCTAGAACATGGCCATACAACCCGTAAAAATTACAACAACCCAGTGATTCCAGCCATGAAAGCCTTAGACAATACTCGAAATCATTTGCTTGTTGGCATCTTCCAGAGCTCCGGTTATCTCATCTCTATTGTCCAGACCAGAAGACCGTCAACTGTTTCTTCTTTGACTATGGATCTTCCATGTGTTTACCACTGTAATTTAGGCACCACCTGTGTTCTCATTTTATGATCACACTATTTAGACATAATATCGAATAACTCTATAATATTACCAGCATCCCCAGGCAGTCCTGCATCTGCTGCTGTAAAATACCTTTTTGCTTCATCTACAGTTTTTTACTCATTTAACTTTACAATAGATCTATAAACACCAGCTAGGAGTATTACTTTTATTACTGCTATTCTGAAATACTAGCTGTCTTCCAAATTATGGAGGATGGAATAATGTAAAATAGACCAAATCCAAATGGAATTGTCATCCTGGTTCATTATTTTGCATCTGAAACTCTAATTTTAACAGGACAAAATCACAGAAGCTCTTACTGACAATTTTAGTAAGCTTTCTTTGTATATCTCATAGTGGGTTGTTTACTTAGAAAAGTTGGTTGAATGTTTCTGTCCTCATTTGGTTTCAGTTACATAGAATATAAATTGAAGATTCATTTCCCATTAATGATGCTCCATAAAGCTTGCCTATAACAAAACAAATGGCACATGCATTTCATTTTATGTTTTTGTAATGACAACTTATGCAATTATTTGTTAAATCACTCAGTATGATATAGCTTCTGCTGGGGCTACTTTTGAGCATCATTTCCTGCAATTTCATGATACAGTATTTTTTGTAATGGAGCTGCTAATTTAGGTTTAATTGTAATTGAGGCTATCTTCACTTTATATCGAATAAGATGGTATATGGTTGAATGATCAAACTGTGAGGAACAAATATGAGTGTGAGACTATATTAATTAAACTTTTCTTCTCCATTTTCTTTGTCCTCCTGTACTTCCCCTCCATGTGTGCACACAAGCATCGCTATTAGCACTGACATAGAGTTCCTATGACAGTATAATAATGTTTCCCCCCCTCTTTTACTACTCCATGGACATGTTGCATCTACTGTGAGGGCAAGAATTTGTATGTACTTCATTTCTTGACCCTGTGCATTGCAGTTAGAATTCTGCATTTAAATAATATTTATTTTGATTTCTTATTTTTATTAGACCTTAGGCCATCTAATAAGATGCCAGACATTGATTGTATCTTTTCTTTGGTTGAAAACTGATTTTGGTGACATGATAGATAAGGCAGTGAGTTGCCATCAGTAAGCTTTATGCAGACACTTTACATAACAGATAAAATAGTGGACATTGTAGAGCTGCAATTGAGGTGTGGTAACAAACTAAGTAATAGAATTTGGGGAAGGAAACAATGTCAAAAATGTTCTCTTCAGAGACAGGAGACTTCCACAAGAATCCTGTACTGATGCGAATCCTTACATTTTGGAATGTATTCTTCACAAAATTGACAATTTTAATGTAAAAATATAAAGACACTGCCCACAGATATTTTTAAAATTCAGAAAATGAAATTTTCTGTGCAGAAAAAATTCTGAGAAAATGTTTCAAAATATTGTTTTCTGTGCAGAAAATCTTGTTTCCTGCACAAAACATGTAGATTTAACACATAATAAATCCCAACTTGTGAATAGTCTTTTAAAACTGTAGTTCTGAAAAACTTCATCACAGCAGGAATGAAATCACTAGAATCACACATTGCTACTTCTTTTAACTAAATAAGTAAAGAATTACATTCCTAACTGATAGATAAGGTTTTGAAACTTTAACATCAGCCAATCAAGATAGTAAAATGTTGTGGTGGAATTTATAAAAAGAATGAAGTGGTGTAGAATTTGTTCTGGGTATTGTTCTAATTCACCTTTCTCCTGCTTGAGAGATCAAAAGGCCACATGTAGGGCCAAGTAGTCTGTACAACCTAATCCATTTTTTTTCTTTTATCAACTTCATAGGTATATTCCTTGAGGAGAAGAACTGGTCCACAGTTATCTATATTGGCCCTGCATTTTTGTTTATAGAATGTATTAGCAGAAGTTAAAGCATAATATCACATGCTAAATAGTACCCCAGTCTTTGTGTAACTGTCATCAGGCAGACTGAATGCGATTTGGACCAGGATTATATAGTCTGTCTTCACATCATTCCCTGTTTAGGTAGACATTATAGCAATATTTTCTGGAACTACTTGAATCTTTTCCCATCCTTACTGAAAAGAATGGGAGGGACGTTTGCAAAACCACTTGCAGATTATGTGGTCTGATAGACACAGAAACCCCTCCAGGGAAATTGAAAAGCATTGACTCCCATCATCTAAATCCATTTCCATTCTGTCCAAGAATTTCTCATTTCAAGTGTTAGCACAATTGGTAAATTTGTTTCAGAGAACTTTCTAAGTGTCTAATGTGGGATCCTGCAGCACATATACCCACTGGATATTTCTGTATCCAAGCCTCGCTACTCAAGATGGGTAGTATTGTTTCTTAAGATACTGGTATTACATTTTTTTTCTCAAATAGGAAGTATGGTATTAGATCTCTTAAACTAGGTAATTTTGCAGATGGATGAACCTAATATGACTGTGTTATATATAAAAACATTGCTTATGAGAACTGAATGTCATCTGCTTTTATGACTCCATTGACCTGGTGATGCTGGCAACAGATGAGGTTAGCAAAGTTTAATAAGATTTTTTTAAGATCACATTTCTTTCATAGTATAGTGACCTATATCCTAATATATATAGGGGGGGGGGGGGAGAGGGAAAGAGAACCGGTCACTTTTCTTCCACTGATCATGACTATATGAAGAAGTAACCATATGAAGAAGAAAAAGACATTTCTCACAAGCACATCAAACATTTATTGTGAAAGAAAATATGATCTTTAAATATGTTTGTGTGTATGTGTGTTTGTTTATTCATGTCAGTTTTCATCAAAGCATGAAACTAATCCAGACTGGATGTGTTATGGGCAGACTTCAGTAACTTTGGGCTCTCCAGGTATACATAAAAATATGACTCATAATCCTTTAGTATCTCCCAGACTGCTATAACTTCCATAGGTTGTTACGGAGCTCAAATTGTCAAGGGGGATCCATGTTGTTTCCCAATCTTCCAGGAGGATAGGCTATAATAGTGACTGTAATAATAAAGCATTGTCTATTTGTTTTTTTTTTGAAACTTTTGAGATGCTTGCACAGTTTCATTTCAACTAATAAGAGAGACTGGTAGACAGCAATGTTTAAGTATCAAATATATTTAACTGATGCTTTGTCTTGATCTTTACTTGCACCATGCAAGTAAATGCATTGTTCACACATTTTATCTTTCTTTCTTGTAATTTATACTGCATTTATAAGAGAGCCCAGAGGCGAATAAAACGGTACTTGTAAATTAGCGGAATTCTTAAATAAGCTGGAATGACGTAAGAGGAAATCAAACAATGACAATACCTAGCAATAATTAAATGCTCATTAAAAAGGGTGGATTGATTGGCTGAAATTATGTCAACATTTAAGCATGACGGTGCTATAAATAAGAAGGTCCATCCACTCCTCCGCCTCCTGATAAGTCTAACAGGGTAGTGCAATATTCTGATCCCATTGTTCCAAATGGCATATTCTCAAGGGGAAATTGTTCAAAGGAAGGAGGAATAGAGAAGGCATATTGGAAGTTATGGCACTGGGGTCACTTCATAGTTACTCATTCACTGTGTGAAATTTTCTTAGCATTGCAGAATTGCTTCAAAAATTAGTAACATTAGTGACTTTAGTTTTATCTATACTTTGACACTGGCTCATATCCCACATTGTCAACATCTGAGGATGAATTAGTTTTGATGTGTTCAGTTAACACTTTCATTAAAATATTGCCCTGAAAGAGATGAGATGTAATTTATTTCAGTGGAGTACAACCAGCTGTTGTGTACTAGTAAACATATTTATTGTGCTGGATCAGGTAGATTTAACGTGTTTGTGTTACTCTGCAAGATAACAAATGTAGGATTGTTAAATGCCATAATGGACTAATTCATAATGAACTAAGTGGGTTTTATTTGTGAATAACACTGGGAGGGGGGTTGATGAAATTTAGATTTCAACTAATTGTGCTTAATGGTTTTATCAGTGATCAGTACAGTCAGTATTTCTGAAATTGTTACAAGGTTTTCTTACTTCTTTTCTTCTGTGCAGAGAAATGTGAGCACACATTGACATATAGCATAGCCATATTGTTCTCGTGTTATAAAACCACTGTTGAAAAAACCATCACTGGACCCTACTCAATTCGTCAACTATCGGCAGTTTCCAATCTCCCCTACTTGGGCAAAGTCCTGGAATGTGTGGTGGCCTCGCAACTCCAGGAATTCTTGGTAGACACTGAGTACCTGGATCCGGCGCAGTACTGAGATAGCCTTGGTCGCCTTAGTGGATGATCTACGCTGGAAGCTCGACAGGGGGAGTGTCTCCCTGTTGGTTCTGCTGGACCTCTCATTGGCCTTCGATACCGTCGACCACTGTATCCTTCTGAGACGCCTCGCAGGAATAGGCCTTGGGGGTACTGCTTTGCAGTGGCTCCAGTCCTTCCTCGAGGGTCGCTCCCAGAAGGTGTTATTAGAGGACTCCTGCTTGGACCCACGGCCATTGTACTATGGGGTCCCGGAGGGTTCAATACTGTCCCCTATGTTATTCAACATATACATGAAGCCGTTGGGAGAGATCATCCAGAGTTTCGGGGTACGGTGTCATCTGTACGCAAATGATGTCCAACTCTGTCACTCTTTCTCACCTGCTACTAAGGAGGCTGTTCAAGTCCTGTAACAGACTGGATGAGGGTGAACAAATTGAAACTAAATCCAGACAAGACAGAGGTACTCCTGGTCAGTCGTAAGACTGAACAGGGCATAGGGTTACAACCTGTGCTTGACGGAGTTACACTCCCCCTGAAGGCGCAGGTTCATAGCTTGGGAGTGATCCTGGACTCATCGCTGAGCCTGGAACCTCAGGTCTCAGCAGTTGCTGGTTAAAACTTGTGCTCCAGCTGTGCCTGTACCTTGGGTAGTCTGACTTGGCCACTGTGGTCCACGCTCTGGTTACATCCAGTATAGATTACTGCAATGCTCTCTATGTGGGATTGCCTCTGAAGACTGGCCAGAAGCTGCAATTAGTCCAGTGCTTGGCAGCCAGGCTACTGACGGGAGCTAAGTACAGGGAGCACACAACTCCCTTGCTGCACCAGCTCCACTGGTTGCCAATTAGATTCCGAGCACAATTCAAAGTGCTGGTTTTAAATCCCTATACGGTTCCAGCTCAGTTTACCTGTCTGAATGTATTCTCCCCTATGAACCATCAAGGACATTAAGATCTTCCAGAGAGGCCCTGTTCTTGGTCCCACCACCTTCGCAAGCATGTTTGGTGGGAACAACAGACAGGGCCTTCTCTGTGGTGGCCCCTTTGCTATGGAACTCTCTCCTGAGTGAGATTAGATCTGCCCCCTCCCTCTTGTCCTTCAGGAGGCTAGTGAAATCCTGGTTATGGAATGAAGCATTCCCAGAAAAATGGCTGAGACTGATTACAGACCAAAGGGAGTGACCACATATGCGGACGGAGTTGAGCATGATTTTACCTTGGCAATTTGGTATATATGTATTATATCTATATGTATTTCAATCTTGTATTGTTGTATGATGTTTTAACTTGTATTAGTAGCATTGAATCCTTGCTGTAAGCCGGTCTGAGTCCCTCTACGAAGGTGAGAAGATCGGGATATAAAAGTTTTAAATAATAGGACACTTCCCCACCAGTACAGCAATGTATGAGCATGATGCCCATTCCACATTGCTGGATTTCTGGTGGAGGCTCCTCCCACAAGTCGAAACATCTTATGATGCTTCCCTCCCAACACGGGAGCCTACCCATATTATTTGGGCTCCAGTGGAGCCAGCACGGATCCTTGCAGCTTAGGTGATACTTCTCACTTATGATGGAAGAAGCGTCACTGCAAGTGAGCAGGGTGACAGATGTATCCCACTGCCTTTCTTCAGTGAAGTCAGGTGAAGCAGGACTTTTCACCTGGCCTTTGTGATATGGTCGTAAGTCATATTACAGAGCCCCATTATAAAAATACTACTGCAGTATTAAGCTGAAGGTATTAAAATTTTGAGGCTTTCATTTTGGTAGCATGAAACAAATTATCAAGATGTCAATCAAGATTTGCAATAAAAAATACTGAGCAATAATTTGCAAAATGTTTTTCCTCTATAGACATGTTGTCCAGATCACTGTGTAAGAGAAAATTGTTCTCAATTATCCCTTTCTCTCTATAGTCAGCAAAAAAGATATTTTCTCTTATTTGGTAGTCAGAAATTAATCCAGGATGAACAAAATGCTGTTTTCACATTATAGACTGCAGCTTGTAAATTGGTCTTTTGTTCTGAAACGTTTTATTTACATAACACTAAATATTGATCTATTGTCCCTACCAGCATAGTTGGGTGGTAGAGAGCTATAGTCAGATGAGTAAGAATGTAATTTCTGTTGGCTTTGATCAGAATTTATCAGTCTTTACAAAATTTAAATGTGCAAGAAAACAATATCAAATGATTTGCAGACTCGGTTCCAACTCTACAATTCATAACAGCTCCTTGTTTAAATAGCTCCTCCCACAATAGCCCCACACCATATTGAAAACAGTCTAGATCTGGGCCACTAAAGTGGAAATCATAAAATAGATGGAAACTGCTGGTGAAATAATAAAGATAATTATACAAATAAAATAAAAATAAAATGCCTTGGTGCATTTTGGAAGAAGTGGGTTCTGAATGGTTTGAAATTTATTTTTGTTTACTTTTACAAGTTTCACCTGACCTGTTTTTTTTTCCAATTCACATGTGCAGAGTGTTAGTTTTACATAAAACATTGTTAAACTGCTCTTCTTTAATATGTTAAATTGCTCCTCCTTTGTGATGTAGGGACCTATCCTTATTCTTTGCATTTTATTTCTTCCTCTGAAACGAAGTTTTCTGATAAAAAGAAGTAATGTCAAGGAACACGTTTATTTCATTAACTGAGATATACCTGTGAATAGAAAACATGGCTGTATTTGCAAAATTATTAATTGGAAATATTCAGTATCATGAACTGACATATTGAATACCACCTTACTTTAATTTGGCTTCTGAGATTTTATTTTTAATGAACACATTTAAAGCTTCAGCAGGCAACTGTGTCCCATGCTTGATATAGATACTGGCAAAATCCAATTGCTAACCCCAAGTAAAGTAGGCCCAGTGTTTACTTAATGTTCGAGTACTTGATGCAGTAGACTTGTTTCTAACCATTGTATGTGTACCATTGTTTTCTGATAAAAAGAAATACCACCTTACTTTAATTTAATGCTCAATAATATTTTTTTGGTGGATCAACTAGAAATATGTGCAAAGATGAAGAAAATATGTTTTTAATAATTCCCTGATGCCTAGAGAAAATTAGTAGAAATTGAAATATAGGATAACTGTTGCTCAGTTCAACAATATAATGACCACATGTTCCTTTTGGTATTTCTGTACAATTTGGGGAAAATATTCTAACATTTAAAAACAAAAACAAATAAATGATGAAAACAAGACTATTAAGAGTCACATTGCTACCCAGCAAATGATAATAACAGAGACTTGATTCGCCAGTCATTCAAACCATATTAAAGATCACAAGTTAGACACTAGTTTAAAATGAATGCAGCAAGATGTTTCTTGCAGTGCTTATCATGCTACTTGTTTGACATCTTAACAAGCAAATATAGAGAAGACGTTAGTTACAATTTGAAAAGAAAGCAAAGTGGCCTTAATGACGGACATGGTAAAGAAAAGTGGTTTGTCATGTGCCAGTTCTGAGGAACAATTGGAAAGAACAGAGCCTTTTTACAGATAAACATTACATCTGAGTTGAAGAATTTGACTGAAGCTATTCAAGGTCAGAGAGAGATGTAAATTCCACAGAAATCTGAAAGATTAGTGTGCAAGGCTTACTGGCTTTGATGAGACTAAACTGCCTTTTTGTTTAAAGTATTTTGTTTAACATAGATGCAGCACCCAACAGTGAAGTCACAAGGGTTACACTTCAGTAAATATAATCCACATGCACTTGCAGATTTGAAAAGAAGATGCCATAGCTTGTATTGGTTACAGCTGTAGAAGGCTTGCCCTGCACGGGATCAGATCCCAACATCAGCCAAACCCACGAATGACTAATGAATTGCACCCAGCCTGAGTGCTGGTAGCCCCAGGAGTGATGGCACATGACTATAAACCTCTATAGGGATGTCCTTCACCTGGGTGTGAAAAAGGCCCTATTACACACTCCTAAGCTAGGTATTATCCATGCTACCTTAATATGTAAGTTCCCTTAATGGAACCTCCACCAGGTAGAACAGGAACACAAACATAATATTCCTGGAAAACTGAATCTGATCACACACCAAACAACCATAAGAGGTGGGGTCCTGCCTTCTGCTACGACGTACTGTAGCTGCAATCAAACCCTCTGTTAGCTCCAGTTCTCCATGTGGGGACATGAGAGAAGCCTCTCACAAGGATGGTAAGACATCAAAACATGCAGCTAGCTTAGTGTGAACTGCATTCATATACCTGTCATCCCTGAATGAAGGCATCTCTCTGTGTGTCACACACCTACACACATGCACACTTGTTGAAGGCAGACACCACCAATCCTGCTAGGCCTGTTTTCCTGCCAAAGCTTCAAGGGAGGGAGTGAACAACATCAACATGGTGGTACTCCTTTACTTCCCTTTACTGCCATGGACTGCAAAACAAAGAATGTATGAAGCTTTTCTTTTTTGAAGTTTGAAGTAAACTTTTGCATTATGAATTCATGATACCAGTTACCTTAACATTTTGCATAGTAGATGAAATTAGATAAAAACAAGTATTTTTCAATAGAAACATTCAAGCTTTACATGATAAAGAACTGTCATTATTTCACAATTGATATGTGTGCATTCTAAATTAATTTGAAGCTTTACCTCCACTGTGAGCTGTGGAGGGAGAGCAGTTTGCCTCCACCTTCAAAGGAGAGAATCCTAGTTCCGGTTGGAACTATCTGGAAGGGGGCGGAGCCATGCTCTCAGCTCTGGCCAGCCCCCTTCCTCATTCTGAAGCTGATCGTCAACCCACCACTCCTGCCCATTAAACAGTATATTTGGTTGCCATTAGTGGGGCGGGTAGGAATTTTTTCCCCTCTTATGTTCTAGGAGGGTTTTTTGCCTACCCTATACTGTTACAGGGCAAATTGGGATGGTGTGGCATTAAATAGGTGGTCACGATAATCAGTTGGAAAAAACTAAAAATTGGTATATGCCCCAGGCACCCCCTTCAGGGGTGAAGGACATTAACTAAAACACTCACCTAAGATTCAATTTGATGAGGTGAGGGAATTATAATGGCCTAGAAATAAATAAAATAAGATACACTGAGAGAGACTTCTTCAGAGGTTGTCTAGATTGGGTGTTCAGGGGACCCGGGTGATTTGCCCTAACTAGCT
This sequence comes from Anolis sagrei, assembly GCF_037176765.1. NCBI lineage: Eukaryota > Metazoa > Chordata > Lepidosauria > Squamata > Anolidae > Anolis > Anolis sagrei. Next base: position 230,242,978 of record NC_090023.1, read on the forward strand.
GAGGGGTGGGCCAGACAGGGAGGCTACCTCGGCTTTCCCACCAAGTTCAAGATCCATAGATTGAGATCCAGTCAAAGTTAAACAGGTAACAATAAATAAAAGTTGCCCATATTTAAATCCAATTACTTGTGTGTGGTCTTGTTATTTCGGGGGTTGGCAGGCAAGCGATAATATGCAGTAGGATATAGGAATTATGAGTGTAGATTGGGAACATGTCAAAATCTCAATTCAGCCACAAAAAATTTGGAGCATGCCTTCCAAAGCTTAAACTGTTTTAGTTTAAGCTTTGGAAAGTTATTGTGACAATAATGTTTTTGATAAAAACTTTTGCTATTCATAGCAGAAAACAAAAATATAAAAACAATGAAGCAGAAAATAAACAACAAAATTGACAGTAACAAAAAGAAATATATTACATAGTCAATATTGTGTCTCTTTATCAAATTAAGAAGGGAAAAATAGAGTCAAACATCATTACAATTCTTAGCATAAGATACAAATAACAAGTCTTACATTTATTTATGACTTTTTGGTTCTAGGGTCAGATTTGTTTTCCAGAATTTTAAGTGATTTTTCTTTATATATGAAGTAAATAAATGGAAACTATATTTCATAAAAATTACCCACCTTTCTCTTTCTTGACATACCTTAATTTATCCGAAAATGTTACTTCAAATTCTGTTTAGTCAATTATTTCAAGTGAATCCTTTTAAGATTTTCCTTTTCTGGCCAATGTCAGCCCCAGGTGCAGCAAGAGAAATCCAATCAGTTCCCCTTTTGCTAAAGGAGAAATGCAGTATGAAAAAGATTCAAATGTATAGGTGTGTGTGTGTGTGTGTGTGTGGGGGGGGGGGGGGTGATAAAGAATAGTGGGTCCCAGTTTTTAACTCCAAAGTTTATACCCAGCATGAGAAGTGATGAAAGACTAGAAGACTTGTAGCCCAAGGGTGAGAACTGATATGCAATTTCAGCATTCACAGATCATCAATATTTGGCAATAATCTTGCCTCTGTCAATGAATACCATTCTGATAATCTAGTTCTATGATTTCATTTTATGGGGGTCTTAAACCATTTCTACAAGCTTCCTCTGCTGTGGCAGCCTAGTTAGGGAGCCCTGATTGATATCAACATTGCTTTTATTCTGGTGCTAATTGAATACATCGCTGTTCACAAAAGATTTTGGGGCCTGATTTTACTAAAACCCTCTCATGTATAGGGTTTTAGTATGTTTGGAACTATTTTAACTCTTTTAATCTGATTTTAACTTCATAATTTGCTTAATATATTTTAAGCTTTTTAAAAATAGTAAGCACACTCTTTTAAGCTTATCAGATTGGCTTTAGTGTATGCTGCTGTGAGATCTCTAGATATAGGAGGAGATGTTAATTTTATATATGTACGTAATGTAAAGATCTACATACTGAGACAAAACGGAAGTTGTACTATGCAAAACACTAACAAGAGGTCTTCTGTTCAACAAATGGACAGTCATAAACCCTATATGAATGGACAGAAGGGTGATAATTGATTTTTTTTTAGTGGCAGAAATATGTTGAAATGGCATCTAATCATAATTTGATATGTTAAAATGTTAATTTAACAATTAGATATTCCTGCATGTCAGAAATAATAAAATAATCCTGCATGACAGATCGAGTGAATTTACAAAAAAGATCTCCACAAAACAGATAATTGGTCATTACAGCCTACATGAAATATGATTAAGCGAATGGACCAAGTGGGTGCTCACCAATGCTTTCCCTTCATCCTGAAAGAAGTGCGGAGTGCCACAGGGTTCAGTCCTGGGCCCAATTCTGTTCAACGTCTTTATTAATGACTTAGATGAAGGATTAGAAGGCATGATATGATCATCAAGTTTGCAGACAACATCAAATTGGGAGGGAAAGCCAGTACTCCAGAAGACAGGAGCAGAATTCAAAATGATCTTAACAGAGGAGAGAAATGGTTAAAAACTAACAAAATGAAGTTTTAACAGAGACAAATGCAAAATACTCCACTTAGGCGGAAAATATGAAATGCAAATATACAGGACGGGGCTTGATAGCAGTATGTATGATCTTGGAGTCCTTGTGGAGTTAAACATGAGTCAACAATATCATGTACCAGCTAAAAAAGCCAATGGGATTTTGGCATAAATAGGAGTATAGAGTCTACATCCAGGGAAGTCATGCTACCCCTCTGTTCTGCCTTGCTCAACCACACCTGGAATACTGTGTCCAATTCTGGGCACAACAGTTGAAGGGAGATGTTGACAAGCTGGAATGTGTCCTGAGGAGATTGACTAAAACAATCAAGGATCTGGAGAACAAGCCCTATGAAGAGCGGCTTAAAGAGAAGGCTAAGAAGATTCATGATGGCTATGTATAAATATATGAGGGCAAGTCATAGGGAGGAGGCAGCAGGTTTGTTTTCTGCTGCCCTGGAGGCTAGGACATGGAACAGTGGCTTCAAACTACAGGAAAGGAGATTCCACCTGAACATTAAAAAGAACTTCCTAACTGTGAGGTTTTTCAGCAGTGGAACTCTTTGCCCCAGAGTATGGTGGAGGCTCCTTCTTTGGAGGCTTTTAAACAGAGGTTGGATGGCAATCTGTCCGAAGTGCTTTGAATGCAATTTTCCTGCTTCTTGGCAGGGGTTTGGACCAGATGGCCCATGAGGTCTCTTCCAACTCTATGATTCTAAGATTTCTTAATATTTAAGGTGCTATTTAATTTGTTGTTGTTTTGCTGCAAAAGTCGGAACACAATTATCTCTATGTGTTTTTGTTGTTGTTGTTGTTGTTTTTGTTTTTTTTACAGAGAAAGATTTCAGTGATCCAACTTTACTTTCCCTATTACATTGCAAACAGGCAGCTGGCATGGAAGAGCAAATAAATCTAAATTTAACAAAATGTGTGGCATTGTTCTCAGAAGGTGTTTAACTTGGGAGAATATGGCTGCTCTAGTTTGTGGGCGGGGAGTGGAAGCAATAAAGTAAACAATAAAGAAGTATTTGTCACTGGCAGCTTTATTGCAAAGCATTACTGTGCCAAATGATCCAAGCAGAACATTTATGTTAATTAAATTGACCATAAACTAGAGGATTTGCTAATGTTTTAATTGAACTTTTCTTCTGGGACTATTATTAAGTATTTTGGCAGTGACACTTCTTTCAGTAGCAATAAACTGCTTTATCAAAAGGTTCCTTTTAAAGGCTGACAGAAAATTTAAAGCAAATCATAAGCCAGCAGACAAGAGCATTATTTTGTATATTTCCTAAAAAATTATTCCTCCCCACTCCCCCTATTTGAAACTTAGGAATAAAATGTATTTCTCATATCAAATGAAAACACGTGTCTGAAACTGGAAGAGAGGTGTATATTGTTGTGTGTCTTACAACAACCTAAAGTGAACCTATCAGAGGGTTTCCTTGACAGGATTTTTTCAGGGTAGCCTTGCCTTTGCCTTCCTCTGAGGCTATTTATTTATTGTGTCAGGAGTAAGCCAAACAGTTGTATTGCATTTTTTAACAAACAAACAAACAAACAAACAAACAGAACACAAAGTTTGCAAGCTTGGTAGTTGATTAAATGTCTTTTGACCATTAGCTGGCCACTTGGAGTGCCTCTGGTGTTACTATAAGAAGGTCCTCCATTGTGCATGTGGCAGGGCTCAGGTTGCATCGCAGCAGATGGTCTGTAGTTTGCTCTTCTCCACACTCGCATGTCGTGGATTCCACTTTGTAGCCCCATTTCTTAAGGTTGGCTCTGCATCTCATGATGCCAGAGCACAGTCTGTTCAGTGCTTTCCAAGTCCAAGTCACCCAGTTTTCTGTGTGCATGGGGGGGGGGGGGTCTCTCATTTGGTATCAGCCATTGATTGAGGTTCTGGGTTTCAGCCTGCCATTTCTGGACTCTCGCTTGCTGAGGTGTCCCAGCAAGTGTCTCTGTAGATCTTAGAAAACTATTTCTTGATTTAAGTCATTGATGTGCTGGCTGATACCCAAACAGGGGATGAGCTGGAGATGTCACTGCCTTGGTCCTTTCACTATTGGCTGCTACTTCCCGGCGGATGTCAGTGAGAGGAACAGTGAACCAAAGTAACTCCATTTTGTCAGTCTGTCATTAAAGGGTGTCAGAGAAGGCACATTATCAACTTCTATTCAAAGATGCAGCCTACCCCCTGAAAAAGGGAAGTAAGTGTTACACAGCTTACATAGGAAATGGCTGTGGCCAGTGTGGTCGGCCAGTTACTGGAAGGTGTATGCAATATCGCCATATATGGAACACAACCTCGGAGTTGTTTACTACGACGAAAATCTTGCGGTGGGCTATTCCGGGGGTTGTTTATGCTAAAAGAAATGTTTGCTTAAAGTTATACCAAATAAGGGGAAAGGGGAACCTTGAAAGTTGTCAATGAGTAAAATATATACACCCGACGTTCGTCCCAAGTCGGCTTGGTACTAGCGTACTGCGTTATACTGTCTGTCCGTCTTCTTATTGCACAATATGAATAAACCTGTGTTTTGCTTTCTAACTGTTTGGACTCTTGCCTCGGATCCATAGTGGACTGGTAAGATCTCGAAGGGTCTTGGGACCCCGTTCCTTACAACAGGTGGTGCAATACCGGCTGAACAGTGTAATTTCTCCAGTGGTGTAGGGTGCAGACACCCTGTGATAATGCAACATGTAAGAGCTACATCTACTGTTTTAGTGTGGGGAGATGTGTTCCACACTGGGCATGCGTACTCAGTAGCAGAGTAGCAAAGCGCAAGGGCAGATGTCTTCACTGTGTCTGGTTTTGATCCCCAGGTTGTGCCAGTCAGCTTTCATATGATATTGTTTCTAGCACTCACTTTTTGCTTGATATTCAGGCAGTGCTTCTTGTAGGTCAGAGCACAGTCAAGAGTAACTCCCAGGTATTTGGGTGTGCTGCAATGCTCCAGTGGTATTCCTTCCCAGATAATCCTCAGAGCTTGGGATGCTTGTCTGTTCTTAAGGTGAAAAGCACATGTCTGTGGTTTAGATGGATTACGGATCAGCTGGTTTCCCCTATAATAGGCAGTAAGAGTACCTAGAGTTTCAACCATCTCAAAGCTCCCTGCTTGAGCGGTAATGGCACAATCATCAGCATAGATGAAACTCTCTGTCCCTTCTGGCAGTGGCTGGTCATTTGTGTAAATGTTGAACATTGATGGAGCAAGCACGCTCCCCTGAGGCAGGCCGTTCTTCTGTTTTCACCATCTGCTTCTCTGGCCCTGGAACTCAACAAAAAAGCTCCTGTTTTGTAGCAGGTTTCCTATGAGGTGGGTTAGGTGGTAGTCCTTTTTGATATTATACATTTTTCTCAAGAGGCGGTGGTGGTTTACAGTATCATAACCTGCTGACAGGTCTATGAAGACAACTCCTGTGATCTGCTGCCTTTCAAAGCCATCTTCTATGTGCTGAGTCAGGTTCAGCACTTGTGATGTGCAGCTTTTGCCTTTCCTGAAGCCAGCTTGCTGTGGAATCACACATGGCTCTATTTTTTCCATAATTCTATGAAAAATAATTCTCTCCAGAACTTTGTAAAGATGGCATAACAAGGAGATTGGTCTAAAGCTTTTTGGATCATTACGGTCTTTGTCTAGTTTCAAGATGGCTATGACTATTGCTTTCCTCCAGATTTTGGGAATCTGACAGGATGCAGTGCAGTTGTTCATCAGCTCCAGCAGCCAGCACCTTGCTTTTGGACCAAAGTTCTTGATTTGTTCCATCCGTAGATCATCCAGGCCAGCTGTTTTGTCCTTTTTACATTTATTGAGAGCCATGTCCAATTCAGTAGATGGAAAAGGTTCATGAAGGTTGTTGTTCTCATTATCTGGTTTTCTGACTATTGGTTTCTTTCCTACTTTGGTGGCAAGGTTGGGTCCTCTTAGGCTGAGAGAGTGTGACTTGCTTAAGGTCATCTAGAGGTTTTCCATTGCTAAATGGAGATTTGAATCATACCTCCAGAGTCATAGTCAAACACATAGAAACACTATGCTGTTTCTCTGAATTGAGAATATGGTTCTACAATTATAAAGTTTACCTTTGGTATATTTTGGGCAGTGGAATGAAAAGCAGACTGAAACAAGTGAAATCTGCACACAAAATGCTTCCATTTGTAATGGCCTTGATTAAAAGTCCATCCAGCCGTGACATTTTCTCATTTTTTTCCATTTCTGCTTTTATACCATTCAGGAGAAGAGGTACAAGGTGACTTGTTATGAATGTAATACTTCATTAGGTGTCTTCTTCAAAGTAGCAATAAGTAATTTCAGCCATTTTCTAACAACTGGAAAAAATGTAAGACTCTCAGTTTTCAAAGGTGATTTGCAACTTGGAACTCATGCACAAACTCATGTGTTATTGTTTTATGCAGAAAAAGAGCATTGTCTGTAGGGAAAAAACAGTACTTTCTGTATGGGAAATAATAGTTTTTCACATACATAAATGTTATGCAGATTAAGTGAATAGTGAAGAAAACTGATTGGAAGGGAAAAAAACCAATGTTGGAAAAGAGTTCCAGGAATACTGTTGTCAACTAAATAATAATAAACTAAATTGATGAGTTTTTATAAAATCTTAGCCTCAAATCTCCCTAGAAGCCAGTCTGACTACACTGAGACTGTTGTACTTTGATTTTTAATGAGAAGATTGGCTGACCTGGGGGTGGGGGAGATTGTGATTTTTAAAAGCTAGATGAAATGGATATAATAATGTTCATCTTTTTTAAACTTTTTGTATTGTGGGATTGTTAGCCGCCTTGAGTCCTCATGGGAAGAAAGATGGGGTGTAAATAAAGTAAATAAATAAAATAAACCAGTTTTGACCCACTGGATGCTTTGGATTCTCACCTGTGGGATGAAGACAAGTCAGTCTAGAGTATTACTACTCCAAGCCCACCTCACAATAAGGTGCTCTTATTTATTTATCTAGCTATCATATTAGCACCCTGCCCTTCTCACCCCGAAAAGGACTCAATGCAGCCTTACAAGAGGCATTAATTTGATGCCACACTCATATATACTAGATATGAAGTTTTACATTATGTGCAAAGTACATAATTTGTTCATGGATGTATAAGTGAACTTCCACCAATGGAAGTATTGCTCCTCTTGACTAGTGTAAAGACATTTAATCAACTGAACTTTTCTATATTTTTTGTTTCACTATTCAACTGATTGAATGAGTTTAGTGCAGACCCATTTGATTCTTGCCAGTTGGATTCAAGCATGTAGTTGCATGTTTTTGGATGGGGTGCCTTTTGGATGTCAGTGCCTTGTGTATCATTTCATTCACTAGGATTGCAGAAACAGCTATTGTGTATTGCCTGTTGTACAATGAGACAATAAGAAGGCACACTGTACAGCTGATTATGGATCTGCCAACACCAGATTTTAGCTGAAGCTTGATGTAGTGCAGTCACAATTTAGCTAGCTCCATTATTTTAGATTCACAGTACACAATGTATTCTCTATCACTATTAAGTAACTATGGTAGATTTCCATTTAATAGAATCTAGAATCTCCTGGGTCTCCATGTTTTAGATTATCCTTTATAAATTCAAACTACTCCATTTATGTGTCAGACCATTGCAGAAAATCAGAGTCATTATCACACATGGTGACTGGTGACCCCTTCATTTCATCAGAGTGTTTACTGGTACCCTGAGCTGGTGTCTCTTCTATTTTTAAGATACATATTCCGTACAGAGAAAATAATGTACAATGTGAATTTAATTCTGTATTGCTTATAATAACATGCTTGTGCATGACATGAAAAGAGTATTTTAAATAGGCACAGAACTACCTATTGGAATGTACTTTAGCAAGCAGTGCTATGGTAACACAATACAGCCAAACAGTGGAAATGAGTGAGTAGTACAGAATGAGTCACATAGAGATTCTGGATTGATTTCACACACCAAGGAAAACCATAACTTGGCTATATCATTAAGTAAGTTTGTGTTTGTAATTACTACTATAACACGGTAGTATAGAAAAGGCATTCGTGGTTGCAGACCCTTTACAAAACTAACAACACATGCTAATAGTTTTGGCACAAATGGAAAGTGCATCAAAAATGACTCACCTTGAAAAATGGGAAGGTTAAGAGAGAGAGAGAGAGGATTGTGTTTATTTCCTTTGGTGTTAACATTCTTTTAACAAACACATGTTAATGGAATATATAATTGAATTACACTGTCGACTAATTTTATTTTAATTATTTTGTTTGCAACATACTGTTTTTCTAATAATGCACTCTGAGACTTAATAAATAGAAATGGTGATAACAAGTGACAGTGTAAGAAATATAATTTATCTAGAGCGGCTTCATCATTACTATTGATTTTAATGCCTCACAGTTTATCTCTCAGGCACTGTAAATAATCAGAGTGAAAATTAAGGCAGCTGGGTGGCTGGTTAGAAATACTTCATTAATAGGAAACAAATATGTGTCTGCATGTTATTACTCTATGTCAAACATCTTTAGGGTTATTTTCCAAAAATGATTAAATGACTTACCAAAATAACAAAGTCAGGCTAAAGTCCTTATATGTGAACATTTCTGAAAAGTAGAGAAGTAGCATGTAGTTCTACATTTCCATTCTACTGAATATTTAAATTAAATTCAGGTCAAACAATTGCTCATAAATACTTATACTGTGAAAACCTTGTATCCATAATATATTGCTTCTCTGAGACTTACTAAATGCTTTATTATTTATGTTTGCGTGGGTCTGTTTGTGGAAAACAAGCAAAGATAAATACCTGAGGGAGGGGGGGGGGAATCAAGGATAATTGTGAATAAACAAATTATTAAATGAACTGATCTTTATCACATTTCATTGAATTAAGTAACTGCTTCTAAGTCCTAAAACTCAGAGCTTTTGACTATCTAAAAGTGTTTGCTTGTAAGTTTCTAACAGAGGCACCACAAAATAGGTGTGTACATGTGTAAATGTCTATTGAGTGTGGTAGAGGCTCCTTCTTTGGAAGCTTTTAAACAGGGGCTGGATGGCCATCTGTCAGGGGTGATTTGAATGCAATATTCCTGCTTCTTGGCAGGGGGTTGGACTGGATGGCCCATGAGGTCTCTTCCAACTCTTTGATTCTATGATTCTATGAATATTAAATTCTTTACCTAAAAGGCTTATTTGAATCTGGATTCTTGATTTAAGGGGGAGGCTTCATAGAGAAGATTGTTTTTCTATGGTTGGTTGTAAAATGTAGCTTCCTGACTTACTTAAAACCTCATAATATGCAAGGCCAACACCACATTCAGTCAAGTGAATTCCAATAACTGTTGCAAACACTGATTTCAGAATCAAGAAAGTGTTACAAGAAAGTTTTCCAATGCAGAAAGTGGCACAAGAAGTACTTGTAAAAGTACTTTAACTGAGGAGGAGTTGCAACAACATTTTGACATATGTGATATAATGCCCACAGGAAATGCTTGTGCCTTCCCACTTTCTAAGGCAGGAGGAAATAAACCACCACCAGGTTCCATGCTTGCACTCTTCCAATTGGCTTCTTCCTTATCACTTCTGCATCCTGAATCACTGATCTTCCCATCTTGCAACTCCTTGTCCTCTACTTAAAGCAGTATGAGCTGCATTCTGCAATTAGCATTGTGTAAAAGAGGATAGTTGGGTAGCACCAAGCAGCAGGGAAGAAAATGAATAACAGTCTGGGGGCAGCAATTGTAATACAGTAGAATCTCGACTTATGAGTTTCCCTATTTATGAGCCTTCCCTTGTCCTGGGTTTTGTTTTGAGATCCAGACCATATCTGAATTGCGAGCAAGCACGAGAGGGATCCATGGGTCAAAGGTAATCCTGTACTTCCCTTTTCCATAAAACACCTTAGCAAAGTGAGCACGCTCCCCCAGCACCAACAACATCGCTCACCCCCAGGCCCGTCTTTTACTTCCTCCCTCACACATGTGCAGTCTGCCATCTCCCTTCATTCCCCCTCCACCTGAGTCTCTCCTCATGGCCTCCCAGCTGCACCTCTTGATTGGCTGAAGCGTGCACACAGCAACCTCTTCCTTTTGGCCTCAAGGCATGCAAGGCAAGTCAGAAACCTGAGCCTGTGGCATTGTCTATGTTGAAGCACCTGTTGCCACTGCCCTCCTCCCCACAACCCACTTCTCCCACTTCAAGCCCAGCACTGGTCACCTTGCACAAGGTGCCCCTCTCTGCTATAGCCTCATGCAAAACCAACATGCCACCCGCATTGAGCCTGGTATCGCATTGAGCCTGGTATCTCCCCCTGGTGGTGGGAGGGAGGAATCCATGGCTCTGTGCAATGAGCCCCCATCTCTTGCTCTTCCTGTACTGGAGCCTCCTGTGAGTGGCAGCTGCCAAGCTACCCCTGAACCACAGGGCCACCATGAAGAAGACAAACTGAGTTAAAATTGCTATCTTTTAAAAAAATGTATGGTTTTCAGGGACAGATGGATGGATGGATTAATACCATTTCAATGTATTTCATTTAGGTTATTTGACTTGACATATGAGTGTTTTGAGTTAGGAGCTTGCTCATGAAATAAATTAAACTTGTAAGTCAAGGTATCACTGTACTAGGAGAGAAGAGCAGGAAAACATAGCTGAGGCATTAAGGAATAAAGGAAGAGAAAATAGATTTAGTGTAAGATGAAAACTGAAATGAAGAGAGGGAAGGGAAATGAATTGATGGAAAAGATCTCAATGGAACCTAGAAGTGGAGTAGACAATTTAGGAAATAAAGCAATGAACCCCAAAAAAGAATGTGGAGAAGTAATTCTACAATCAGCATAGATTGAGATAGAAACATTTTTTTTTTAAAAAAAAGAGGGTAGTGAAGAATGGCCATGGCAAGTAAAAAATAGAAAATCAATGAAATGAAAACTTCCAGGTATTATCACTGTTGTTATTGTTATTATTATCATAATTAATTCATTTATGCTCCACATTTTCCAATAGTGTGATTCTAAGTAGCTTAAGAAAAGTTAAAATGCATACAGTTAATACCCTTCCAAAGTCATGAATAAAAATATACAGTAAATTAAAATGCAATTATATTATACAAAAATATTATCAATATTATAGATATTATAGATAGTTCAGTTAGTGTTACAAAGTACAAAACAACACTCTAGGAGTTAAAATGGAGTTAAATACAGCATTGTGACTTTGGAAGTCATACTGCCTGAAAATCCGCCCCTGGTGGGTTGATGCCATGGGAATGGTAGGTGCCTTGTTTCCTGGAGCAGACATTGTGTTCTTTCACCTGGTGGATAAAGTGTCATCAGCAAAATTAGTCAATGCAAACCATAATAATCACATTTTTTAAAAAACAGTAAGGTCACAAAGCCTCAACTGCCATGGCCAGTGCAGCCAGTGGGGAGAAATGCTGGGATTTTAAAATCAATGACATTTGGAGAGCTTCATAATCCCAGATTAGATATTTAAACATATCAATTAAAATGCTTTTCTGTATCAGAGTTGCTGAAAATTCAGAAAAGGAAAAATCAAACAAAAGAAAGATTTTGAAAGGAAGCTAAGTGAGACCCTTGCCTACAAATGAAAAAAAAATAGAAACTGCTAGCAAATAACATTAACTAAATCCATGTTTTAATAGTGTTTTCTGTTAAGAAAAATGAAATGTTTATTATTCCATCACATGCCAAATTCTGTTCTTCACCTACATATGTAATAATTCCTTTAGTCTTGGTTGGGGGTGGAGTTCTTTAGTGTTGTTTTCACCAGAACTGATTTTTTTTCCCGTTTGGATGCTATACAGTGCTCTGTTCTTACTGAGAGCCTGACACTGATTATTCATTGCACTTTTATTCTGTGCTGTGATGTCTTCCTTAAAGTGATTGGCTTGACTTTAAAGGAGCTGGGGCTGGCCATGGCTGACAGGGAGCTCCGGCGTGGGCTGGTCTATGCGGTCATGGAGAGTTGGAAGCAACTGAACGAATAAACAACAACATGATGTCTTTACTTTTGCTAAACAGCCATTACAACACATTGTCCACCTTTCCCCCTAGGATGAAACCTTGAGTTATTGTATCTCATTGTCATCCCATTTCATTGATTACACTATGTAACATATTTTTTTTCCTGACCTGCATTATAAATGTCATTTCCCAAATGGTTCTATCATAAAAACGTGAAAAACATTTATTAAATTGTAAAACCTTTTGTTTTCTATGAACATCCTGTAGCACATTTTGCTATTGTTTTTCAATGAATATCTCAATTTGACAAGGTTTGTGGCAGCTACAAAAACAAAGTTTCTGGAACATACCAACTACTTTCAAAGTAAGTATTTCACATTAAACAGAAAATAATACTTTCAAACCAGGAACAGATTTTTTTTTCAAATTTTATTACATAGTGTTACATTAAGTATCTTACACTTAACATTTATTGAATAGCTCCCATAAGAAGGCAAGCTGAAAAATCCCTGACACTGGCAAGTGTCTTGTTAATCCAAAATATTGGATGTTGAATGGTTTCAAAACATCTATGATTATCTTTTCATTATGAGTTTTATTCTTAGCAATGCATCCTCTTTTATTTGACAGCTTTAGTCTTTCATGCTTGTGATGGATCTATTTATGTAAACATACACACAGCATAACACCTTTCCAAGTAAATATAGCCTGGACAAAAGTTATAGGTTTCAGCATGCTAAATTTCAGGTCCTGGATTGTTTCATATAAATTCACATATTATTATAAAATATTTGTTGCTAATAATGAACATTCCCACAGACTTTGCCGCCTACAAGAAAGGCAATATTTAGTGCTGGTTTTCATTACATAATAACGAACATACTTTCATTGCATTATGGATCTATAAAACAGAGGACAATGCTGCAACAGGGAGCATACTTTGTGTTATGTTTTTAATAGAGAGATATCGCATAATTATTATCAAGAGCGCTGCTGAAATATAGGAGTGGAATTAAATATAGGAGTGCAATAAAATGCCAAACTTTTCAGTATTTTACAAGGAAAAAAACCATTTATGTCTTATTTTTACTTTGCAACTTGTTGGAAGTTAGTATTCAAGTTTATTTGAATCCCTAGTGGACATTTACTACGCAGAATTGCATTTTAGCCCCTTAAAGTGGTATAATCTCTACATAAAAACTAATAAAAGGAGAAGGGAGAAAATCATTGACAAACTACCAAAGATTGTATAAAATGATAACTTTTGGAATACATGTGAAGAAGTCAGTCAGTTTTCCTACTTTAGTATCTCAGACTTTAACGATTACATTCAAATCATTGCTCCACATACAGGCAGGATAAATGTACATCCATCTGTGTATGCTCAACATACAACGTACATTGTTTATCACAATGTGGATATTAGGTATTCTTTTCCTGAAAGGATTTTTGAACTTACTGCATTAACTTACATTTAGGAAACTATTCTTTCACGCACATGAAAGAATATTATGATGATTATTGCTTTAACCCTGATAACCCTCTCTTTGTGCTTCTTGTGTTACAAGAACAACATTTATGATATTATTATTTATGTATTACAGTATTCCTGACTTATACAGAGCCAGTGTTTCTCAGTTTTTGACTGCAATTCAGCTAGGGTACCCAAGTTTCAAAAATGTATTTTCCTCTTGAAGACCTTGAACTTTTTCATCAGTAGTTACTGTAATTAGACTATCAAACCCAAACCCATGACTATTATGTCATGCCCAAGTATATATAGAAATAATTCAGTTATATACTTCAAGCACGTTACCACTTGAGAATACTGCATAGAGCAAAGCACAGCTAAGCTAAAAATTGGTTCCCTGGAGAAGTGTCTGTTTCTATTTTCAGGTGAGAAGACCATTATAAGTTCATAAAATGGCTTTTAGCACTGAAAAGTCAGTGAACCAGCACAGTGGTGAAATAAATACTGTACTTTGAAGTTCATGAACTTAAACATTACCAATATTGAAGGTGACAGCATGCAAAAAGAACCAATATTTCTGTGTCTGCAGTAACACAGCACAGAGATTGATGAAAAAAAATGTCTCAACTATGAGAGGTTCTAAGATCCAGATGTAAAATATATGAATTAATACATAAAGGAATCACAGCCCCCATTGTTTCACATTCCCATAACAAAGAGAAGCCCAATAGATAACCTGCTTGTCAGGAAAATGTTTTCAACCAATTAAGCTCACATAAAAAGAAAGATGAATCACCGAGGCTCCTCCTACACTGCCATATAAAATCCAGATTATCTGTTTTGAACTGGATTATATAGCAGTGTAGACTTATATAATATAGTGCAGAGCAGATAATGTAGATGATCTGATTTGATAATCTGGGTTATATGGCAGTGTAGATCCAGCCTTCATCACAAAGTTGAATTGAGATTGTTGATTGTGACTGTGAGTCAGTTACCTGTTTTCAGATGCCTGCCACAACAGTGTGTGTCACCTATAGCAATGTTTCTCAAACTGTGCTCCTCCATGTGTTTTGAACTTCAGCTCCCAGAAATCCCAGCAATCTTACCAGCTGTTAGGAATTGTGAGATCTGAAATCCAAAACACCTGGAGGAGCACAGTTTGAGAAACTCTGATCTACACAGTTATCTATTTTAGTGTCACTTCAGAGGGGTGGGGTGCAACCTGAGCCCTGCCACATGCACGGTGGAGGACCTTCTTGCAGCAACACCAGAGGCATTCCAAGTGGCCAGATACTGGTCAAAGGACATTTAATCCACCACCAAGTTTGCAAAATCTGTGTTTTTTTATTTGTTTGTCTGTTTTGTTCTGTTAGAAATGTAATACAATGTTCTGGTTGCGGATGACATGATAAATAAATAAATAGAGGGGTAGGGTGAAAGGTAGATTTTTGGAAAGTAGTAAAAGAGTACGCCTCTACTTCAGGGTCAATGCAAAACAAAATGTGTCTAAAAGATGGTCAAACAATCTAAACATATTATCATAAAGGTATAAATAAGAACTGGACAAAGAGAACCACAAGTCAAAACAACATGTAGTCTATAGTGACTCCTGACAAAATAGTAAACAAAGGTTCAGAAAGCCAGATTTTGTTTCAATATGTCCAAGGAAATTCACTTGGTTAATTATAGGTAGCAGTGGCAGCAGCACCTTTTACAAGCTATGATGTATAAAGTTCAGGTGTGTGCCATTGAACTTTATCATTGTGGCAACTTTTGGTTCAGGGCATGCTGGATCAGCTGGCAGCACAATTTTCTGGCTCCGGTGCCTTTTAGGTGCCATCTACACTATAAAATCTAGATTATCTGCTTTAATAATCTGGATTATATGGCAGTGTAGAAGGGGCCTTAGACCTTCTTCCAAGAAATCTGAAGTTTTCATGGACTTTCAATTGGCATGCGAAACAAAGGTTAGCTGGTGAGATGTTCAGGTACGCTGGTCAGGTAGGGGGAATATAAGTAGACTTCCTGCAGTTGCAACCTCGATTGGTTGCAACTGCAACCAATCAAGAAGAGACATTAAGCATGTTTCTTCTTGATCAGAGGCTTAGGTCCCTTCTACACCACCATATAAAATTCAGATTACCTACTTTGAACTCAATTAAATTGCAGTGTAGACTCATATTCCAGTTCAAAGCAAATAATGTGGACTATCTGTTTTGATCATCTGGGTTATATGGCAGTGTAGAAGAAGAAGGTAGTGTAGAAGGGCTCTCATTGTAACTTTGTTGGGTGGCTTAGGCATGAGATCCTAATCCAAGGAAGAGGGGATGGTAATTGTGTGTCTGTTATTAGAAATAGAGAATTTTAACTTGGTTTCCTCCACCCAGGCCTGTAGCCAGGATTTTGATTCCGGGGGGGGGGGGGGGGGGGGGGGGCTGAGTTTGATTCAGGGGGAAGGCTGAGTCTGAATGAAAGAGGGTCTACCCTAGCAAACCTTTTGTATCATTACTCCAATACCCCCATGCTTATGGGATATATTGAGCATGGTGATCAGATCATGATATGAATAAACATAACAGTTTAAATAATGTACCAGTAAGGCATTCTCGCGGACCACCATGAGAATTTCGAGGGGGGGGGTGAAGCCCTTCAAGCCCCCCCCCCCCGGCTACATGCCTGCCTCCACCTATCCCAAATGGTTGGCTAGCAGGTGAGCCAGGTTGGAGAGATCATCAGTTGACAGTGGGTCAGCCAGTGATTTGGTCTGGACCTATCCAAGCCTAGTAGCAGCTGTAACTGATAACGTTGTGGCCAAAATTCTGTTCTAACGGATTATTTGCCATGTTTACAGTGGAGCTGGATTGCCACTAAGGCCCCTTTTACATTACCATATAAAATCCAGATTATCTGCTTAGAACTGGATTATATGGCAGTGTAGAAGGGGCCTAAGTGTGCAGAAGATATGCTCTTGTAGTTCAAGGCGAGATATTCCTTGGGATATCACACAATGTTTGGGATCCTTGTGTCAAGTTGTGTGTTTACCTATTTCTTAACTCGCATAGACTGAAAGATATCCAAATTCCTCATCTGAACCAAAGCCAAGCTGTACTGCTCAATTTATGTGACTTCTAGAATCTCAGAGGACTTTCAGTGTACAGGGTAGTCATTTAGGAGCAGGGGTTTTTTTTTTCAGTGCCTTTTGCCTTCAGGAAGAGTTTTCAAAATATAACAATACAGTGCCAGAGTCCTTGTTTTTTTAATGCTGACCATTAGACGAAGGGGCATTGCTAATAGCTTAGATATAATTGGATGATTTAAGGCACAGTGACAGCAAACACTGCACTGAAGCAAGATAATGGTTGTCTGTTTCTAGATACATGCAGTGTACTGATAAAAAGCGGTTATCAGAAGCATCCTTTCCATTCAATAGTGTTGCTGTGAAGGCAATTATCAGAAATAAATGCTGAAGTGAAGACACTCCATTTATTATCTAAATGGTTGCAATTTGTTCTGTTACAAAGCTATATGTCAATGTCTTTATTTCAGTTACATTGATGATTAATGATGAAAGGTGTTGTCACTGAGGCCAATTAATATTGGTATTTGGGAAACAACATCTACTACAACACCTATCAATGTCTTTATACTACTTAAATATAAAATGTGCATCTATGTGCACAGGCCCGTAGCCAGGATTTTGTTTCGGGGGGGGGGGGGGGGGCTGAGTCTGAGTGAAAGAGGGTCTAGCCTAGCAAACCTTTTGTATCGTTACCCCAGTACCCCCATGCATATGGGATATATTGAGCATGGTGATCAGATCATGATATAAATAAACATAACGGTTTAAATAATGTACCAGTAAGACTTTTCGCGGACCACCATGAGAATTTCGAGGGGGGGGGGGGGCTACATGCCTGTATGTGCATATGCAGAAATATATTCATATTTTCTATCAATATTGGATTATTCCAGATGTAATATCCTACTTAAATGTATTGTTATATGTTTTGATTAAATATATATGCTGGAAATAAGAGTTTATTTATGTTCAGTTCTGCTAAGGGAAATATGAAAGTCAAAATATTGTGAATATGGGATGTCAAATATGGGTCGAGCAAAGACAATGCGTATACTCTAGGCATGAATAGAGCTGCGTCGGATAACTAGTTGCTCATAATAATTTTGTTTAAATTACCTATTTGAAGCGATTTTGAAGCATTTTTAAAAACGGGAAAGTCTCTTTGCCTTCCGAAGCTTTTTCTGCCATTTTTGTTATGACTCAAGAAGTGAGTCGGAAATCATTCAACGTATTTTCAGCCCTCTTCTAGCCTGCTGGGAGGCAGCTTGCATGCTGGGAGGCTCCTTGCCTCCCAGCCAATCAGGGGAGAAGTTTTTGGGGAGCACATGGCTCAGAGGCTCATTCAGAGCCAGGAAGGGAAGGGAGAAGGAAGAAGGGAAAGAGAAAGACAAAGGGAAGGGAGGTTGTGTTGAAGGGAGGTTGGAAGAAGAGCACGGTGGGCAAGCAAGCAAGCAGAGAAGAAGGGCTGGGAGAAGGGCTGTTGCCTGGCTGGATGGCTGGATGGCTGGGCAGCCTGCCTTGCTGCTTGTGTGTTGTTGCTGCAGTTGGTGTTTGGGACAGGTGGGCACCACGAGGGTAGTGTGTGGTTGAGTGGCGTGGGTGGAAAGAGCAACACGGAGGAACCAAAGCACTCACTCCAACATTTTTTAAAGCCAATGTTTGTACCAGGTCTATCTGTTTTTTAGTTTGTGTTGCACATTGCCTCAAAAGAATTAGATCTGCCATCAATTCAAGCCACTCTTTGATCACAAACTCTCTCCTTCCTAAAGTTGTAAAATCAGCTTCTAAGGCAAAAAGGGCAGGGCTGTTTGTTATTTTCTTTATTAGCTGTGAGTTGCCTAAAAAGATACTACAAATCTCATACTTTCAAGTCTCTCCTTACCTAACTTGTGAAATCAGGCCCCAAATGCTCTCAGGGCATGTGAAATCAGGCCTCAAAAGCCTGATTTTTCTCTCTCTGTGTCTCTCAGGCAATAAAAGGCCTGATTGTGTCCATTCTCTGATTGGCTGAGAATGGACACAACCGGCAACTATAATTCCCAAAACCTTATGATTTGCCTTATTTCAAGAAATGTTATGGTAAAAACTTAAAATAATTCTAAAAATTCAATAGATTGGGTCTAAAACTTAGACATGTTTCATGCAGATAGACCTTAAAATGAGTGAAGATTGAACCTTTAAAGTTTCCCATTGTAGCTAATAGGCTGAATCTTTACCAAATGAAAATGGCAACACTCCTCCTGATTTCAGTAACTTCCCTGTAAAAAAAGAATAAGAGGTTAGGCAAAAATCGACCCTGAAATGACATGCCTTTTGGCTGATTTGCACAAGTCTAATGTATATTTGAAATCAAGACATTTACCAACTATTACTACTACTACTACTACTACTACTACTACTACTAAATGTTTCTAATTTACAACTTCCTTTTGACATATCTTCATAGGTAGAAATCAAATGTTTCTCTCAACTATATAGTGGTAGACCCATTGGATCAATAGGACATAAGAAGTTATAACACATCCTGTTGATTTATAAGTATAGGACATAATAGTTGCATTGGGTTTATCAATTTGGAAGAAGAATTAGGGGTCAAATAGGGTTAATGGGGATGGAAAATTTCATGTTTTCTGTCCCAACATTGTCTAGACAAAAAAAAAATCACTTTAGAGGCTTCTATTTGGATTTCATGGGAAACCTCATCAGAGACAGCTAGATTTTACCCAGCTTTATAAAGGCAATTTTCTTCCCAGGACCACAGCAAGAGTGAAAATGTTGAACTTACCATCAATGTCAATGTCACACTTGCAGGGCTATTCTAACAACTGCAGAAGATCCTTGAAGCTGTTACCTCTTTATGGAAAAAAAATGTGTATTTCTCCCTGCATTCATGCAATACATGCAAATTCTAGTTTACCCCAAGTTTTAGTAACATAGAACAGGGGTAGTTGGTAAGCCTTTAATATATAAGAAGCAATTACTTGTATATGCCATCTTATGAAGCATATTTTTAACATTATTATGCAGTGAAAAACATATGGTGGTACTTACCTTCAAATGCTATCCCTCTAATTAATGCAACTGTTAAAAAATGAAAACCTTAGACAGCAATTGTTAAAATCCTAATTACAGCTGTCTTAACTGCAGCAATGTGATAATATTCTTTTATTATTTGTTCCACATTTAAGGATCAATTAATTTTACTTTCAAGGCATTTGCACAGCAATTTCTATGCAAAGCATTGCAGAGTGTACATGTTTAATAGATAATGACTTACAGTACAAGGAAGTATACCAGCTTATGGTACTTTTCAAAATAGATACATGTGTGTTTCCAAAAACGGTGCACAAAGGACATACTATAACTTTTAAATTAGGTCACTTGTCCAATTCATAAACTCAGGAAAATAGAAAATGGAATTAGATTGTGCCAGGGGAAAGTCTCAATCATAATGTATCTTCAACTCTGTACCCATGACAAAGTCATATTTAAGAATATATTACATGTCTGCCCCAAAACTGAGATTGGTTGGAAGAGATTTCCTTAATGTTTAGTACAATGGTTCCAACCTTTATTCCACCATAAATTTTGGACTTCAACACCCAGAAAAATTACCTTGTCAATTCTTCACCTGATTACTGTTTCCGATTATTTGTATTATTAAATTGTTGTGCTGGAGGTTGTGCTCTTAGTGTTTTGATTATGACTTGGTTTCAGAATGGATATGAATATTTTCTGCACTGTTTGCCTTTTACACTAGTGAATTGCTCCCGTCTTTCCTTCTTTTATGAAAATGCAGTCATAAGAGAGAAACTACCTAATTAAAATCTACTTTGTAAATTTAGTCTGTTCTTTCTGAAAGAATTAATGTACCTATTGATCTGTTAAAATAATTAACTGAAAGTAGCAGTCTGCTATGGAACATAGTATGGTAATTGAGATCAAATATTCATTCCTTTGAGGTGAACATAATATTATGAATACCTTTAAGTTAATACAGTTGTATTTAAAGAAGATGAAACAAAATGGCTATTAAATAGGCCTACTCCAGATGTTTCCTCACTTCACTGTTAGCAATATTAAATTCTGACTTGTCGCATGTAAATATCATATCAATTTAACATTAGCATTCTTTGATAAACATTTCCACATGATAGAGGCAGATGTGATATATTCACTAGTGGATTACTCTCATGTAAACAAGTGACTGAGGAGCTATTTTTCAAAAGTAGGAAGAAATATAATTTTGCAGAAATCTCTCACTCTTCTCAAATACAAAAATTTCTTGTCAAGACATGTTTGCTAATAGTGGTGGCATGGTCGTTTTGTCTTGCATCTCTCAAGATAACTGACTCAGCAAAACCTTGCTAGCTTTCTAGCCCCTGATGCTGACATGGACAGTGACATTAATAGCTGCTTTCTTGACACTTCTGTGATCGCTGATGCCACCACTGCACAGTGCAAAAATAAAGGGAACATTGGGAATCTTCCACTATTGCCAGTAAAATGTATATATTTATGCTTTTTTCCCTTTTTTACTTCCAAAAGCTGGATTGTTAGACACATATTTATATATGCTTTGTGTAGTTCAGTAATGTTACGAACTCATACAAAAGCATGTGAAACATTCAGATTAGGATTAGGATTAGGATGGAAACTTGGGTCTAAAGAGCATTTTCTCTTTTAAACATTAAGATACTGGCCCACTCCCAATCTTCTATATTGGCAAGGATACAGCTGGCATATGCATAATCAAAGAATATGTAGTACATAATGTTGCAGCAATATACAGTTAATAGGTTATAATTACTGGGCTAATAATACCTGACACCCCCCCCCCCCCCTCTAATGGGAAAGATGGGATTACTATTCCTAATTTTTGGAATCATGGCCAGAAAAATACATTCAAAAAGACTTAATATTTCTGGCCATATGTCCATATTCAATATGAATGTCATGTTCACCGAATGTCTTATTTTTGGCTGCTTCTACACTGTAGAATTCATGCAGTTTGACACCACTTTAACTGCCTTTACTTACTGTTAAGGAATCTTGGGATTTGTACTTACATGAGGCACGAGCCCTCTTTATTTATTTATTTATTTACTACATTTGTATACCACCCCTATCAGCCCAGGGGCGACTTGGAGCGCTTAACAATAGGCAGCAATTTAATGCCAAAATAGTTACAACAATTAAAACAATCATAAAATATTATTAAAACACTAACAGCAATATAAAAATATAAAAACTATACAAAGCATTAAAAATATTATCAAAGCGTCTCCATGTCAAATCATTGTCCAGTTGCATCATCAGTGGTCCATAATATCATATAATTATGCCGTATTTGGGAGCTTCCAAACAATCTTCAAAGGCAACCCCACATAGAGCTCATTGCAGTAGTCTATACATGATGTAAGCAAAGTGTGGACTACCATGGCCAGAGAAGGCTAAAGATCTTGTACAACTACAACTTTTAAAATCCCGCTTTGGCGTGCATTTCTGTCATGTCTGAAAGTACCCATAATCACTTTTAATCTGGCCAAATTTTGACATGTAATTGACTTGAGTAGGACAAATTCGAACTGGTTCCGTGTCATATCAGTCCAGATTGATTGAGGTGGAAAGAGTGTAGGCCCACCTGTCTGAAGCAGTCTAGTTTGTGATGATATTTGGATGCTAAAACAATTATGAAATATGAAGGGAAAATAGCTGCCTGCTAATCCCAGGTAGAATATAAATCCCCGAAGGGTCTTTTGAGCTTCATCTTTGCAACAGACCCCAAGACCCCCTATAAGACTCCCTGAAGCCTACAGTCTAGAAATATTTCCATGTGAAATAAAAAGAATTCCCCATAGAAAATTGACTCTAAAGACCTTGTACCAGCATCTATACTTCATTCACTTCCTCCTTGAAAAACTCAAATTAATCAAAAGAAAAAAAATGTAGTATTTTTGGATCTTCCTTTGAACCAAAGTGCTGAATTGTTCTAGTAGAACTTTTTAAAATAGAAAAGTGCAGTTCATCATCATTTATTATTTAAGTTAACTCTAATTCATTTTTATTTTCCCAAGAAAACAATGTAAAATATTTATCACAGAAGCGTGTGAAAAATAAATCATTCATTTTTGCCATTCAAATAAAGGTATTCATATTTGTCTCATTTTTGTAGCATGGATTTGTGATAAATATGGTTAGAAATCAAAGTTTAAAAGGTGCATGAAAACCTAGATTAATTTTTATTAAAATCAGTATTAATAGAGCACAATAAAATAAAAAGTTGTGGTTCCAGAATATTTGACCTAATTTTATCATCGGAAATAAAATCTTCACCAATGACGTTGCACTGGTTTACAATTTTGTAGAAGTTGTGAAAAGTAATATCACAAGAGATTGTGCAACCTTTTTGCAACATTTCACACAATTGGTTTTACAACTACTTTTCACAAATATTTGTGCCATAAAGAGATACCTGATGCATAACTTTATGGACCCAATAAGGATTATTAGAGAGTGACACTTCGGTTTTGGTGGGTCATCTCCAGACAGGAGACAAGGGTATACATTCTCCAAATTTGATAAATTTGACTCCAGGCAAGAATACAAAACAATGTACAGATTTCATGCCGCAACTTGTATTGTATTGTTGTATTGTTGTATTCGGGCTCGGCCTCATGTAAGCCGCACCAAGTGCCTTGGGGAGATGGTAGCGGGGTACAAATAAAGTGTTGTTGTTGTTATTATTATTATTATTATTACTTGCAAAGACATGCCAGAGAATCAATGTATTCACTTAGCATTTTGCTTCCCTCCCAGTCATTTTAGTTTTGGGGCTCACTCTCTGCCTCTGTATCCACCTGATTTGAAGCAAGTACGCTGGATTCAAATATTTTTTTTTCTTATTTCCCTACATAACAGAAGGAATAATCCCCTCATTTCAGGAAAATATTTTCTTTGTGCATGTATTTGAATACAAGCTGTGAGGAACCTTGTTTGGTTATTAATGCATAATAATACTTAAAGGCACTACCAGGAACTGCCTCTAGGAGCCCTTCCAAAAAGGCCAAAATCCCGAGAGGAGGCCCCAAACCCTGGGATTTAAATAAATTATATATATATTCTGCCCTATCTCCCCAAAGGGAGTCAGGATGGATTCCAATCACAAAAAGACAGACATTCAGTGGCTAATACAACAATCAATACACACATAATAGCAAAAAATAATGATGCAGGATATAAAAACAAATTACACCTTGACGTCTAAAATTGAGATAAGTCATCACCTATCAAATAAATTATATCAACATAGAACAAAGCATCAAAGAGATGAAAGGGGGTGGCTACATGCCCTCTCAGGTTGACCAGGAAGGCGTGTAGCCATCCCCCAGCTCTCAGGCCCCTGTTTCCTCTCTAAACTTACTTGAGGGGGCTGGCTTCATCATCAGCTCCCTCAAAAAAAGCTTCTGACATGTCAAAATGACACGACAGGAGTTTTGGAGTGGTGACGGGGAAATATCGCCTCCCGTCTCCAAAGCTCCTGACATGTTGGAGGCTTTTTCAAAGGGACCTGAGGATGCAGCCACGTTCCTCTGGTAAGTTTAGAGGGGAAATGGGGCTAGGAAGGGAGGATGAGGGTGTCATCCCACTACTTTGGGCTCTTAGAGTCTGAAGAGCCAGATGGAATTGGAGATTGTCCATCGGACTCATGGAAGGTGATCCTGAGAGTCAGTCTGCACAGGCCCAACACCTGAAAACATCTGGACTTTGCAGTAAGGTCCAGATCTTTTCTGGTGTTTTTTTTTAAATCTAGAGTGAATCGGGAAATCCTGGTTTACTCTGGTTTAATCCAAATTAACCTGAGGTGTTGTTTGGATGCCTCAGGTAACTCTGAAACCCATCCCAGGGTTTTGGCCTCTGTGGAAGGGACTTAGGTCTCCAGTCCAGAAGTCCAGAAACTTTAGGTTCTGAGGTTATTTTGAACTGGCAACTGTATCAGCAATAGTCAACTCAAAGATAAGATATACTCCTGAGTAATCGTGCAACTTAGATGACAATCTGATTTGAAGATAATTGCACTGACTAAAGCAGACCTTGGGAAATGTAGGGTAGGGGAAGACTGTTGACTTCAGATATGTTCTTTTTAAACACTTCGGCTTTCACTAGGAATGATACTTCAAAACGATCTGTTAGTAAAATCATGTAGAAACAAAAAGCTTTACTTTGTTTTCAGGACTGTTCAAATTCAGCCTTCAATAAGCCAAGACCCCCCCCCCCCCCGCCGCCATTGTGGAATGTTGTTTGACTAATTTCCAAACCAGTTTATAGAATCTCACACATATATCCTAAAGTCAAGTGCCTAAATCCATTGGCTTTTCCCAACTGCTGTAGACTGCAATAGTTGTATACATTACTAAATATGTCAAGTCAACATTTAACATTAATCCTAGTCTATCAATGCGTTTGATCTATTTAGGATTAGCAAATGAATATAAGCTTTGGTTTTTTTTCCCTTGGGGACCTCAATGAAATGCTCCACGGCCAACAACAAACACTCAAATCTTACTTTGTTCCAGTTACTTTAGGAAATGTGCTTTACTGAACTGAAGTAATCTATGCTCTTTGGGAACTGAACTAATGGGTTAAAAAAAAAGAAATGATCTCTTGGCAGCTAATCTGAATTTGTTATCCCTCCCCTTCCTTTTAAAGGAGTTATTCTCTGAATGTATAAATGGGTTAGAGATTGGTACAGAAACATGTTCTAAAATGATAATGGTAAATATTAAGAATATTACAGTGGCTAGGCAGAACAGGCTTGAGAGGTACAACATGAGGACAATGCCCAAGTTTCTATCCACTCATTTCAGATATGCATTGAATTAGCATATAAAAAAGTGTGGTAGCCCTACTGTCTCTCTATCAAATTTCATTACTCTCTTCATGAATGATAATGACAAAGCTACGGTTCCGGCCCAGCTTATCCGAACATGTCTCCCTCTACTACGTTCCACCTCATAGTCTAAGATCTGCTAGGGAGGCCCTGCTCTCGGTCCCACCGGCTTCGCAAAAGCGTCTGGTGGGGACGAGGGACAGAACCTTCTCGGTGGTGACCCCCAGCTTGCGGAATTCGTTCCCCAGCGAGGTAAGATCGGCGTCCTCTCTCCTTTCCTTCAGGAAAAAAAAATAAAATCGTGGTTATGGAACCAGGCCTTTGACTAGTGGGTGTAGCAGCACTTTGAACATGGAACTGGCCTTGATGACTGTTACGATAATTTGGAAACGGATATGTGATTATGTGATTGTGTGATGATATAACTAATTGTTACTGTTTTTAACTTTTTATGTATTTATGTTTTATAGTGGTGTTTTGTTATTGTGGCATCAAATTGCTGCCGCTCTGAGTCCCCCCTCGGGGGTTGAGAAGAGTGGGGTAAAAATGCTGTAAATAAAATAAGCTGGATAGGAGAACTTCTGCTGTTTTTTATGACTGGGAACCCCCCTTTATTCAAGGCTTTTAAATAGTTGACATCATCCTCACATGCAATGATAACAAGCCTGTTCAAACTCATTCTTCTTCACATGAAGATACAAATGAAACTAGAGACAGGATTCACATGCTTCCCTTGTTACTTGTTGAATCAACATATATCCAAAAGAAGTGAATAGGGCTACTGATGGCTTTAATGTAAAAGCAATCCCTGTAAAATTTATCTGAGTGACTGAAGGATAGATAGTGAGTGCTACCCACGCACCATATCTGTGACAAGAACATTGAAGTACCTCATAAGCATGGATTTATAAGAGTACTGCAAATTATGCAATGGACATTTATAAATTTAGTATACAAATTAGTTATTGCATCTGACTTTTGAGTGCTTCAGATAAACAGCAATATATTTCACACATTTTTTTCTGGTACCCCATTTCCCCCTGAGACAACATTAAAACTTGCAGTGTCTTACAGGATATTTAACATTCAAATCATAATTACCTAGCATGTTGATGGAACTTTAACTGAGTGACGCCACATATCAAAATAATAGTTTCTTTCAACATCAATAAATTTGAATCACAGGCAACTTTTATTTTCAAGAAAATTATGTTACAGTTAATTTTATGAACTACTAAGAGGAAAGTAAGGAGACATTCATTCACCTAGTTTTGCTAGCAATATCAAAAATAAAAGCGGAGGAGCAAGTTACTTGAATAATTCTATAACAATTGCCTATCCACATGGATTTCTATTTATATACTTTTTGTTCAACCCTCTAATAATAAGTTCCTGAATATTACAATCATGTCAGGCCCCAGTTGGGTACTTATGGAGAGAGAAGACTAACTCTGAAGCAGCAAGTTGCTCCCACTGTCAGCATTTCACAAAGCTTGAACGGAGAAAGAATGGAATTCTGCTCATTTATTTACCCAAGTAAAATCCTACTTCACCTATCTTAAAGAGGCAAGGTAAAGTAGAATGACTTTAGTCAATCCAACTGACCATTGGCTCTTCTGGCAATTAAAGAAGTAAAGGCAGACTCATATCCATCATGCCTAGGCCCAGATGAAAGGCCCTCTCTCTATCCCAATTGCCACTGCCCTGACCTTGGAGGGACAGAAGAAGAAAGTGGCACAGCCCCATCATGCCTAGGCCCAAAAAGATGACAGGCCCTTCCTGCATACCAACTGCTACTATCCCGACCTCAGGGGGAGAACAGAAGAGGCACAAACAGCTGGGCATGAAGGCATGCCCAGACCCATAAGCAGATGCAAGCCATCTCAAATGCCACTGCCCTAGCCTCAGAGAGAGAGGGGAAGAGGCAGATGTGGTTTCACCTTATATAGGCACAGATGAAGTCAGTTGCTTTACTCCATTCCAACTTTCACTGGGCTAATCTTAGAGAAGAAAAAAGAAGCAGGCACATTCCATCTTGATGAGATCTTGGGGCCCTACCACATAGCCAGAATATCAAGACAGAAAATCCCACAATGATTTGTACTGTTTTAGCTGAGTCCACACTGTCATATATTCCAGTTCAAAGCAGATTATGTGGGGTTTTATACAGCTGTGTGGAAGGGGCCCTAGAAGCAGGTAAAAGCTGCTCCCTCCATGTCAACTTCAACTGTTCTGGTCTTGGGGGAGAGAAGAAGAGGCAATGACTGCTGGTACCTCCTCCCCTAATTTATCCTAATACTATTGATTTTACTAAGAAAATGAGATACTTCAATGATGCTAGCATAATGTGGATTTGTCTTTGTTTTGGTTCATTCTGAGATAGATAAGAGGTAAAAATAGATACCCAAATCAAGCATAAAAAACAGCAAACCATTAATGGTCCAGTATATACTTTCCAACCTCTACAGGCAGTCCCCAAGTTACAAACAAGATAGGTTCTGTAGGTTAGTTTTTAAGTTGAATTTGTATGTAAATCAGGTCAGGTACATTTTTAACTGTAGCTCAAGCTTTGGATAGCATAGGGAAGGGTTAACACCCCTTTGGATAGCATAGGGAAGGGTGTTTGTTTTGCTGTCTGTGCCCCTGTTCAGAAGGTTTTACGTTACTTTCTATCCCTGTGATAACTGGAGTTTGAAAAAAAATTGGCTTGTTGTGGAAACAAGGATTGGTGATAAAGCTTCAGTGGAGTCACCATGATAACTCTTTCAGGAGTGAATTTCGCTTCCTAGGAGTAGATTTCTCTCACTTCCAGTTGTCTCACCCTCATTCTTAACTATGAGTCATTTGCAAGTCAGATGTTTGTAACTTGGGGATTGCCTGTATTTCCCTTCCCCATTTTCTTAACCAAAGTAGCATTGCTGTAAAGTTAGTAAGACGTGGACCTATTTTAATGTATGCTGCTACATTACCATAGGTTTTCTAAATCTATGAAGAAAAAAATCCAAGTCAGAAGTAAACAACAAAAACTAAAGAAAAGAGGAGTGGGCTTCTCATTGCCTTGCTAATTTTATTCTTTACCTTTTTGTAAAGTTCTTCATTCCCCAGCTTCCTTTCTGCTTACAGTTGTGTCGAGCACAACAGGAAATGCCTGTGACAAGCACTATGGTACAAGTCCTGGGTGAAAACCCTTCATTCTCTGCAGCTATTCTACTTGTACTACCTACTTCTAAGCCCTCTTCCTTGAGCCCATCAGTAGTGTTTTATTGGCCTGTTAACTATTCCCTCCCTGCAGAGCTTTTAACGAAGCCCAGCAGTTGACTCTCATCCACCTCTGAGGCCAGGAAGGTGGGAAGAGGCAGGGCTATGTATTTGGAGAAGGATCGCCACCATTTTACACTTTAGTTAGGAACCCGAGTTTCTTTAATTTTGCTTTGCATGTTTTTATATGCTGTTCTATGGATCTGTTTTTAAGATGGAAAATCAGCATACAGATATGTGTGTGTGTGTGATACCCCATTTTCAGCGGCAATTTCCCTGAAACTACAATAAAGCTCTTATCAGCTTTCCCCTGTGGAATTTAAAAGTGAGGAAGATCCCAAGCATGATGATTTTAGTAAACATGTTTATCAGCTTTGGCAGACATCCTGCTGGTGATATACTTTTAGAGAGTTATATATTTTTTTCAAAACACACACACACACACACACTAGTTGGTCAAGAAACAGCAGGTAGTGACAACAATTATAGCTGTTGAGATGGTAGAAAAATATATGTTCAAATATTTGCTCAGGAAATGCTTAGAAATTTCTATTCCTTGCCTGAAAATATGTTGCTTTCAGTAATATCATTGAAATGGATGGGTATATGATTAATTTGGTGTTGTGTCAAAGTCTGTAGTAAAAAGAACAGAGAGGAAAGGCAAGCAGCAAGAAGGTCTGTACCAAGTTCTTTGGCATAACTAATGGGCTGCAGGCAGTGCAAACAACACTGAGTGACACCATCATAGGGATGACGAAGAAGCCATTCATGCTTGGTGGTCTCTGAGTTCCTGCACTGGATGACAGCCAACCTAGTGACACTAATGACCAAGTGAGAGCCTTACTGACTTGCACTGACTCAACCACTTTTAGTCTTTTAGCACAGGACTATTCCCTCTGGGTTCAACCCATTTCACTAAGTTACATAGAAAAGCAACTTCCTAGCCTCTCCTTCATCTCTGTTTGGGCATGTCATTGGCAATATTCTCATACTTGAGATTGCCCATTTATTACAAGAGCTTTTTGAAAAGGTTTCATTTATATGTGAAGAGCTTTAAATATCATATAATCACTCTAGAAGATCTAAGAATTCCTAGACAGGTGTTCTTTCTAGGTCTCCAGTGGGAACTTCCTTCTGTTCACTTGACCATAGTTGATAATAGAACAGTGCTGGAGACCTAGAAAGAACCAATCTCTAGGCATTTTCTAGGTTCTCCAGAGCACATCTATGCCATGCTTCATGACCAGTAACCATATGCTCCATTAATTTATCCAAATCATTTTTAAACCATCTAAGCCAGATACAAGCAGTACATCTTGTGGTAAAAATCTGCATTAACTTTGTACTATATGTACTGATACGAAAAGCATTAAGGTTAATGCATCTCTCTGAATAAAAACTTCTAGAATAACACAGGAAAAATCTGAAGACTTGTGAATATTGGAGATGTGTAAGGCAAGCTGATTAGCAAATGTTTACCATTGCAATTTGGATGGCCTTCTATTTTTTGTTCACCATCGTTTTTTTTTAAATATCTGAAGATGCCATCAAAACTTCCCTTTATACAAATTAATAATATTTTCTTGGTTCATTAATATGAATGTGGGAATAAAAAGGTGAAAGAATTTTAGTTGGATTCTTTAAAGAATAACTTTATTTAAAAAGTTTTAATACTTACATTAAAAGTCAGAAAAGTATTCTTCTGCAGCTTCTTACTCAACTGAGTTTTTTTTATTTTGTGTGATATAGTATTTTTTAAATTTTTCTTCACTCCATTACATTGGTACATTTTAGAGTTTAAGTACAAATACATATCCTATGACACAAGAATTCATACCAATTGTCTAATATGAACGTTGAATACCAATTGTACAATATGAACAGTTCACAAACTGAATATGGTATATGATGGCTATTAAAATTATTATAGATGGCAGATGTCTATGTTCTTGATATGTCCTGGAAGTATTCTAGATAGTAAATTGTAACCAAGAACCAATTGAAGAAGAGCAAGGGGGAAAGGAAAAGATCAATTTACAGATGGATTGGTTCAATAAAAGAAGCCAAGGCTCTGATTTGCAAGCCCTGAGCAGGCTTACAGAAGTTTCTAATTCATAGGGTTGCCATAAATTGAAATTAACTTGGTGGCAAATAAAAAAAACTAAAAAGAATACCAATAGAATCTAGAAAACAGAACTTTTGGCAGCTGCTATATTGTACATCATAATGCTGCAAATTAAAGTCCTGTAATAGTCCTTGAAATGTCATGCTGATAAATTAAGGTATTTTATTTGAGGAATATTTGTTTTTAAATGAAGAAACCACACTGATTTGGGAACATTAACGTCATAATTATCACCTTGAGAGTGAAAGTATATGTAGATTTGATTTTATTTTTCTGTCGCAATAAGCAAGATTCCTGGGGTGCTATTAAAGAGAGGTTAAAATATGAAACACTACATGATTCTTTTGATGGTAAACCCAGACTTATGTTTGTCATGCTTCTTAAATAAACAATAATATACAAGAAGCTTGCATTTAAATGATTTACAGGCTTGTACCTTATGTGGTATATTAATAAATGCTTAGTGCCCTCAATTCTGCAGAAAGTGGATGGGTTAATGTGAAATTTTGGTGCGTACAAATGAGCAGGTTATCTCAACACACCTACCCTCGTAGATCAGATAATTTTGCAGAAAAGGGCACACTGTTTTGCAGGGAAATTCTCCCTCCAAATATTTTATTTTGGCATGTGTAGTTGCTGATTTTTCTTGAACTATTGTCGTGATCAGAATGCCACTTCTTGCTTCTTTTTTCAAAAAGGATTTTCAATTTCCTCTACCTTAGTGCAATGGTACAGATAGAGGGAAAGGTTGCCAGTCTTCCAGTTTGGTAGCTGGCCTCTGAGAGCCAGCATTTCTCCTTGACTCTACAGTGTTCTTGCCCTGGGTTGGGAAGTTGGGTGACACTTATGGCCTTGGCTCAGTGGTTCTCAACCTGTGAGTCCCCAGATGTTTTGGCCTACAACTCCCAGAAATCCCAGCCAGTTTACCAGCTGTTAGTATTTCTGGGAGCTGAAGGCCAAAACATCTGGGCAACCACAGGTTGAGAACCACTGCCCTAGCTGGTCCCACACCAAGGTTGCTCCTGCCTTTCAGTTTTTGTGTATCATTAAAAATGTTTAAATATTTGATTTTTTTTAAAACCTGCCGTTATCTCATATTTTGTGTCTGATCTCATTATTCTTTTGGTTGGTCAGCAAATCACATTGTCTAGATATCAAATAAATATACATTCATTGTTAGTGCAGTCGTGCACTATGATTTAATATCCTGTTTGGACATGTTGTACCATCCTGAGTTTTAAAAGACTCCTGCATTCTTGTTTTTATATTTGAGCTGCATTATGTTGTTGTGTACCTTCATTGTGTTGCTTCCACATTATAGACGCTCTAAGGCAAATATTTCTTGATTTCTTCTGAGAGAATAATTTGCTCAAAGTCACTACATAGATTTCCAAGTTTAGCAGGTATGTGAGCCCTAGTTCCTAGAGTTATAATACAACACTCTTTACCACACTACTCTAGCTCATAGCTGCATAGGATTATTGCATATACTGTATATTGCAAGAGATAGTAGATTTTTGGCTTTTTAAAAAGCTGGCATAGTCATTCTGAGTCATGCTGAGTCATGCTTTTTTACCATTGACCTCATAGTCTACAAATGTTAATCTAAGTGACAAGCAACTTCAGACTTCTTCCCACATATACTGAACAAAAATAACATCAGTTTTATGTAAGGACTTTAGCAAAAGGTCTGGATACTGAAGGTCAAAGGAGGGGAACTCAACCATGACCTAAAAGTCAAGGTTTTTGACTTGAAGTTTTCAATTTCACACCAGCCTATCTATCCTTGGTAGAAGTTATTTTTAGTCAGTCAATGCATAATTTATGCTCTTCTAGTTACAGAGCACTCAAGCCAGTTTCACAACATGAAAGATGATAAACAGAGCACATTACAAACATGACGGTGCATTTTTTTAATTTAATACAGTTTATTTAGTCCTACCTTCCATATATATTTGCAAGTAACAGTCACCTTTGTTTAAAAATTAGTATCTTATTCACTTTGGCTGTGGCTTTTATCGGTTGTCAGTAAGTGAGAGGCGGCTGTCTATTCATTTAAAACATTTATCTACTACCTCTTAATCAGCCATGGTCTCTGTGGCAAGGTGCAGCGGTTAAAATGTTAAAATAATCAAACAGATGAATAAAATATTTACAAGTTGACTAAAAGTATAAAAAACACCCCCTTTAATTTTATGGATCACAGACTCATTAAAATCTCACCTCTTGATCTCAGAAGGTAGGGAAACAATATGATCTCTCTTGGAAGTGAAATTCCACAGTCTACGTGACCCTACAGAGTGAGTTCAGTTATGTGTACTTAGCCCAATTTTGTGTGGTTGTGTTACATGCAATAGGACCACCACTGAGGATCTTTCAGGTAGGCTCATATGAGAGAAGTCAGCCTTTCACTGGAAAGATTTCTAAGTGTGATGTGAATGGACTGACTGAACATACCTTGTCTTTAATATTTGTTCAGATTTCTTCCACCAATGTCCCTTCTCGTTTGTGGTTTTGATTTTTGTGGATTTGATTTTAAAATATTCTCTCTAGGAATCTTTAAATCCTTGAAGTTGTTTGCCTCTTCAGCTTCCAGCAGAAGCCCCATAGCGTCTTGCTGGAGGAGCAAGAGAGAACACCTATCTAGGACTCTTTAGCGCTTTCAGTGTGACTCATGCTTGACTAGAGCTAAAGATTTCTAGTGAAAACTCTTCTCTAGGAACCTCTAGGTCTTCCAGTACAATTATGTTGCAAGAGTCCAGGCATGATGTAAAATCTAGAGTTTCCTAGAAAGGTTTTATTTCAAGTTTTTAAAGCAATATTTGTATTTGTGGTTTTACACTTTCATGGGGGTCCTGTGCCTCCAACCCCTGTGAATGTGAAGGGGGGATTATACTACACTAGTCTGCTTGTTTTCGACCTTAATTCATAATAAAAGTATTCAGTCTGTTTCTTGAAGATTTAGAATCAAATTTGAAATCAGCTATATAATTATCACATGGTGGTCTGTTCTTCTGCTCTCAGTTTCATTCCATAAAATAAGAAGATTAATGGTGTGCTTTAAAAACCTTGTTGCTGTTGTTCATTTGTTCAGTCATTTCTGACTCTTTGTGACCTCCTGGACCAGCCCACGCCAGATCTCCCTGTCGGCCGTCACCATCCCCAGCTCATTCAGAGTCAAGCCAGTCACTTCAAGGGTACCATCCATCCATCTTGCCCTTGGTTGGCCCCTCTTCCTTTTTACTTCCATTTTCCCCATCATCATGGTCTCCTCTAAGTTTCCTTTCTTCTCATGATGTGGCCAAAGTACTTCATCTTGGCTTCTACTATCCTTCCCTGCAATGAGCAGTCAGGCTTTATTTCCTGAAGTATGGACTGATTAGATCTTCTTGCAGTCCAAGGCACTCTCAGAACTTTCCTCCAACACTATAGTTCAAAAGCATCTATCTTTCTTCGCTCAGCCTTCCATATCGTCCAGCTCTGTAAAGTAAATGACAGAAGGTGAGTGATATAAAGAAAATCATACACATTTAAATTTACATTGAACTCAATGAGAGGTTATATTTAATGATTTCATTTTCATTAGAATTTTGAGAAGGCTAATGCTACAGTGTTGTGTTTAAGAATGGCACAATTCTGAGGATCATAGATAACAGAATTTCATTCATAGATGAAAGTGTGTACTCAACTGTAATATGAAAAGCTGTGCCTGTCCATGGGTATTTTTCTCTCCAGAGAAAGATATAAAGCTTTTTATTGTACTTTGAAGCACTGAAGAGATAAGATAGTAAATGGTAAGTCCAACCCTTTTATCCAATTTCAGATATTCATACTGGAAAAATAAAATAAATAAACATTGCAACCTTGACTTCTCCAGGATCCGTTCAGGAAACATTTACAAATTGATTAAATAGTTTTTAGAAATTGTGTAGGAGTGGGAAATGATTTACTAGCCAAAGATCTTCTCATTTAACTGAACAAGAGATTCATGCAAACACTTGCTACTTCTGCAGTAGGGTAGCAAATAAGCAAATCAAAAGATATTGCACCATGCATGATATTCCCTGAAATTTCCAAGTATATGGAAAATACCCCCAGAAACCAGTGCATCTCCTCTTATCCAATCTGGCTGGATACTAACATGCTTTGAGCTATTTTTTAAATGTTTCTGGGGTAGACAGGACTAAATAAATATATTAGAATTACAGATATTGGGAGGGGGAGGGGGTTGCACTAACCAAAATTATTTTATGGCATGTGTTGTGACACAAAACGAAGCATGTATCCATATTGTTTTGTTCTCAAAGTTAGGAATTTCTAAAGAAAAGAAAAGAAATATATCTATGTTTTCATTGATGCTTTGCCTACCATTAACATCTCTCCCCAGGGCACGCAACCATAGGAGATTGCTGGACACAGTTTGAATGTCCTTGCCTTTTGATAGTTAAATTGCCCTAAATACAGGCCCGTAGCCAGGATTTCAGTTTTTTTTTTGGGGGGGGGGGGGCTGAATTTATTTCAGGTGGGTTTCGGGGGGGGCTGAGTTTTTTTTTGGGGGGGGCTGAGTCTGAGTGAAAGAGGGTCTAGCCTAGCAAATCTTTTGTATCATTACCCCAATATCCCCATGCATATGGGATATATTGAATATGGTGATCAGATCATGATATGAATAAACATAACAGTTTAAATAATGCACCAGTAAGGCCTTTTCACGAACCACCATGAGAATTTCGGGGGGGGGGGGGGGCTGAAGCCCCTCAAGCCCCCCCCCCCTAGCTACATGCCTGCCTAAATATATGCTTAACAATGCCCTTTCTGCTGCACAACTAGAATTAAACTATAAACTGTAACTAGTGTTTCAGTACTCTTAAAAAACATTGCGTAAGAACTTCTTTATTTTAATAAAAACTTAAATGTGATCAAAACAAATGTGGATTTCTTAAGTCTGCAGTCCACAATTCAGGCATTATTTTTAAAGTACATTTCTTTCAACATAGTCATTTCATTTTAAAGATTACATGTTATATCCAAAGAATTATCCAACATTGTGGCTGTGGCCATTCTTCTGAAAATCTAATAGAAGTCTCTCCTACTGATACAATTGGTACTTCTGCTTATTTTTCCAGTATGCCTGATAGACTCCTAGAATGTCTCCTATTCTTTTTGCTTTTGGGGCTAAAAGACATTCACCATTTTGTCGTGCTGTCATGCCTTTTTCATGCTTAAACTCCATCCATTTCTGCACTCTAACATTTCTTCTAGTTGTGAACCTGTTCACAATTTCCAATAGGTCAATGCTCTTTGGCTGAAATATGCATCGTTTTAGCAGCACGACACATTCCAATTGCTTTTCCCAGTCTGAGGTCTCTAACCTCCACATTTATGGTTGCAGCTTTGCATCATTAGAATTGTATAAAAAACAGAAGATTCTATAGAATTACGTAGTGATGTTTCAGAATTTTGCAACAAAAACAAATGGTTTGCAAATTCATTTTCCTACATTCCATCAGCATGGAGATACATGCTTTTAATGTTCACAGCCAAAATTATTGACTCTCAGTTCATTTTGCATGGGTCCTCTGCTTGATGCTAAAATCAAATTGAGGGCAAGCTTTGTGTAGAGAGCCAGATGTGCTGTAGTAGTTTAATCAGAGTCTAGGGTCCATCCACTCTTGGCCGTGAAAACGCATTAGCTGACATTAAGTAAATCATACCCTTTCATCCTAAGAGGAAGACAAAGAGACTCTCCATGTGAACAAGATTTGCCAAGATCATATGATGGGTTCACTTCAGAGTCCCCACAAATCAGAAATGACTTGAAGCCAAGCAACGATGACAACAATAGATCTGTGTATACTACACATGGACCTATGCTGTGCCTCATGAGAAGTAGCTCATATATGAGAAACATTTCCAAGAAGATGGACCTATCAAGTCCCCATCAGTAAAGATGACTGATAGAGCTAAGCAGATGCCAAAGATTTCTAGTGAAGAAAGAGTCATGTAACCATAAATAAATGTGGAAATTGTAGGCTTCAGAAGAATGTTTATTTATTTATTTATTTATTGCAT
This sequence comes from Anolis sagrei, assembly GCF_037176765.1. Lineage (NCBI taxonomy): Eukaryota > Metazoa > Chordata > Lepidosauria > Squamata > Anolidae > Anolis > Anolis sagrei. The sequence goes on from NC_090023.1 coordinate 230,279,846, forward strand.
TTATTGACCGCCCCTCTCAGCCCGGAGGCGACTCGGGGCGGTGAACAACAACAAAGAAGACAGTGTACAGTGAGCCTAGACATACAAACCAGACAAATACAACACAACATATACTTATACTAAAAATCCGCTTCGTCAGGTCCTGGGGTCATAGCCAAATTCGTAGTCCTAATCCATTCCAGTGTCAATTAACTATACTCAATTGAAGGCCTGCTCAAAGAGCCATGTTTTTAGGCCCCTACGGAAGGCCATCAAGGAGGGCGCCTGTCTAACTTCAGCAGGGAGAGTGTTCCACAGCCGGGGGGCCACCACCGAGAAGGCCCGCTCCCTCGTCCCCGCCAGACGTGCCTGTGAGGCGGGCGGGACCGAGAGAAGGGCCTCCCCGGATGATCTCAAGGCCCTCGTGGGCTCGTAGGCCGAGATGCGGTTTGCAAGGTATTTTGGGCCGGAACCGTTTAGGGCTTTGTAGGATAGCACCAGCACCTTAAATTGGGCCCGGTAGCAGATCGGCAGCCAGTGGAGTTGGGACAGCAGAGGCGTTGTATGCTCTCTGCGTCCAGCTCCCGTTAACAACATGGCTGCCGCGCGCTGGACTAGCTGAAGCTTCCGGGCCGTCTTCAAGGGCAGCCCCACGTAGAGAGCGTTGCAGTAGTCGAGGCGGGATGTGACCAAAGCGTGTACCACCGTGGCCAAGTCAGACTTCCCAAGATACGGGCGCAGCTGGCGCACGAGCCTGAGCTGTGCAAATGCTCCCCTGGTCACCGCTGAAACCTGGGGCTCCAGGCTCAGCGATGAGTCCAGGGTCACACCCAAGCTGCGAACCTGCGCCTTCAAGGGGAGTGCGACCCCATCCAGCACAGGCTGTAACCCTATACCCTGTTCGGCCTTGCGACTGACCAGGAGTACCTCTGTCTTGTCTGGATTTAATTTCAGTTTGTTCGCCCTCATCCAGACCATTACAGCGGCCAGGCACCGGTTCAGGACTTCGACGGCCTCCTTAGTAGCAGGTGGGAAGGAGTGACAGAGTTGGACGTCATCTGCGTACAGGTGACATCGCACCCCGAAACTCCGGATGATCTCACCCAGCGGCTTCATGTAGATGTTAAACAACAAGGGGGACAGGATGGAACCCTGAGGAACGCCACAGGTCAACGGCTGCGGCGTTGAACAGGAGTCCCCCAGTAACACCTTCTGGGTACGACCCTCCAGGAATGACCGGAGCCACTGCAGAGCAGTGCCCCCAAGGCCCATCCCTGCAAGGCGCCCCAGAAGAATACCGTGGTCGACGGTATCGAAGGCCGCTGAGAGGTCCAGGAGCACCAACAGGGACACACTCCCCCTGTCTAGCTCCCGGCGCAGATCATCCACTAAGGCGACCAAGACCGTCTCGGTACCATGTCCCGGTCTGAAACCAGACTGTGCCGGATCCAGATAATCCGTGTCTCCCAAGAATACCTGGAGTTGTGAGGCCACCACGCTTTCCATGACTTTGCCCAAAAAGGGGAGATTGGAAACAGGCCGAAAGTTGTCCAATTTAGTGGGGTCAAGTGATGGTTTCTTCAACAGCGGCTTTATAATAGCCTGTTTTAGGCTCGCTGGAATCTTGCCCTCCCGAAGGGAGGCATTAACCACCACCGTTACCCACTGGGCCAATCCCCCTCTGGCCTCCTTAAGAAGCCAGGATGGGCAGGGGTCTAGGATGGACGTGGTGGGCTTCATTCCTCCAAGTATCTTGTCCACATCCTCGGGTTTCACAAACTGAAAAGAATCCAACAAAAACTGACAAGCAGGTGCTTGTGTCACATCCACGGAGACTGCATCTAATGTGGCGTCCAGCTCAGAGCGGATCAAAGCGACTTTGTCTGCAAAGAACCGAGCAAATGCTTCACAGCGCGCTGCCGAGTTGTCAGGGCTCCCACCCGTGGGAGGAGTTAAAAGACCTCTGACAACCCGGAACAACTCCGCCGGACGGTTTTTTGCAGACGCAATAGTGGCCGCAAAGAAAGTTTTCTTTGCGGCTTTTATTGCCGCGGCATATGCCCTCAAAAAGGACACAAACCGTGTTCGGTTTGACTCGTTTGGGTCCGATCGCCACACGCTCTCTAGAACCCTCTTCCTTCGCTTCATCGCTGCCAGCTCCTCAGTGAACCAAGGAGCTGGTTTAGCTCGGTTACTTGAGAGGGGACGTTCCGGAGCGATCCTGTCAATAGCCCTGGTCATCTCCCCATTCCAGAGAGCGACCAAGGCCTCGACATGATCACCTACCGCGGTGGCGGGAAACTCCCCGAGAGCCGTCAGGAATCCGTCCGGATCCATAAGCCTCCTGGGGCGGACCATCTTAATGGGTCCTCCACCCTTGCGGAGGGTAGGGGGCGCAGTGAGCCTAAATCTAATCAGGAAGTGGTCGGTCCATGGCAACGGAGAGATGGACAACTCCTCCACACCGCCACCCTGCTCCCATCCCTGACAGAAAACCAAGTCCAATGTGTGTCCAGCACAGTGGGTGGGGCCAGTTATTTGTTGGGACAGCCCCATGGTTGCCATGGCAGACATGAAGTCCTGAGCCGCACCTGTGAGGGTTGCCTCGGCATGGATGTTGAAGTCCCCCAGCACAAGGAGCCGTTGGGACTCCACAGCCAGGCTCGAGACCACCCCCGCTAGCTCAGGTAGGGAGACTGTAGTGCAGCGAGGTGGACGGTACACTAGCAGAATCCCTATTCTGTCCCGGTCACCCACCCTCAGGTGGACGCATTCGAAATTTGTGGTCTGCGGGATGGGGCTCCTGGTTAGATGGATGGAATCCCTGTAGACCACTGCGACCCCGCCTCCCCGTCCTCCGGCTCTAGGTTGGTGTTGCACGGAGAAACCTGGAGGACAAAGCTGGGAGAGATTTACGCCCCCCGCTTCATCCAGCCAGGTCTCCGTGATGCACGCCAGATCTGCCCGCTCCTCCAGGATTAAGTCCTGAATCCAAGTTGTTTTTCCGTTGACAGACCTGGCGTTCAACAACACCACCTTCAAGCCAGAGGGCCCGCTCACCTGGTTACACCAAATTCCCTTAGGAGACCTATTGGGAATAGTTAATTTGGAAAAGCGGTCCGAATTAGGCCGAATTCGTGGTCTCCTTCTCCCGCATCTCCTCCTTCCCACCACGACCTCTATGGGGGCCCCTCGGCTAGTGGAACATCTCCCCCCCTCCATGCCGCAGTTATGAGCCATAAGAGTATTTTCTCCTATGCTTGTTAACCTTATTAGTTCTTGCCAGCATCCCCTCTCCCCCTCCTCCCCCCTCCCCACCACACTCTCAATCCCCGGCTCCGGGCCACCTCTTCTTCCGCCCCCTCCACCACACCAGAGCAGCGTAAACAGTATCCAAAGGGGGGCAGGGGGCCACATGGGTAGCGGCGATTCGGATGGTGGTATCGATATAGCCAGTTCTTAAAGTGCAGGTCTTAAAGTGCCAATTCTTGAAGTTCTTAAGTTCTTAAAGTGCAAGAATTTCGGGAATGGTCCGTCAATAATCAAGAATGATCGTAAATCTCTTAGCAGCAACACACATTCAACATTCGACACACATTGATGCTAGATCTAAAGTGCTCTACTTAACGGTAAAAGTGCGGCACAGAGGGATAGGGAAGGGGTGAAAGTGCTGATGCAATCTAGCAGCAAATGGCAGGCGCCTGGGTATTCTAAATCGTTCTTATTACAATGATAGCAATGACAGCAGGACTACCGGACAGTGCTAGTTGATAATTATATGACTACCCGTATGCAATAATGGTGGTAATTAGCTAACATTGCTATGACCCCAATAGGACTTAGACGGTTGGTAAATTTGACCCAGATGGAGTCTCAGGACGATGGAATGGAGCGGATGGGGGGCTTCCGGAGATGGTAACTCGGCAAAGGCAGCACAGATGGTCAGCTACCGGACTACACACTCTGTACTAACACAGAAAGGCCAGCCTAAAGGTCTACAAGGGCTAGCATAACGGTCTACACAGCGGTCTACACAAAAGGTTACACAGAGAACTGCACAGAGGAGGCCAACACAATATCAGGTCTACACAATATCGGGTCTACACAATATCAGGTCTACACAAAAGATCAGCACAAAATGTCTGCTCTGGGGTCCGCACCAGGGCAGCCAGACCCTCCGTAGTCCGCGGCCCAGCTACAGGCTGGTGGTGATAGCGGCCGCGACAATGGTCTGGCCTGGTGGAAGTTTAATCCCAGGTGGCGATGACACATCAGCAGAGGAGGCCGCAGCTCCGCAGCCCCACAGCGGCCCAGCGAAGGTAGTGGCCGCGGCCTGGTGAAAATGGCGGCGACGGTGGAGGCGGGCCTCAGCGGCGATGAGACGTCGAGGGACCCCGGTAGATGTCAAGCCTTGGGCGGCGGATGCCCACCAGAGACGGCCACGGGCAGGCTGGGCAGTGCCCCAGGCTCAGGCCGCGCCGGCGCCCGATGGACGGATCGTGGCTCACTTCCTCTTGTGAGCCCAGGTGCGGCAGCGCGGTAGCAGGCAGAGGACGGCCGCGGGGTAGACTGAGAAGCGCACCAGGCCAGGCCAGGCCGCGCCGGCGCCAGACGGAAAAACGCTGCTCACCTCCCTTTGCAGGCCCAGGCGCGGCAGCGTGGCAGCACGGCCGCAGGAGTGCAGCCTGGCAATGCGGCAGCAGGCACGCCGGGACCACAGGCTTGTGAAAGGCCCCAACTCGCGCGGCAGTCAGCCCAAGCCCGCCTCTCCCCAGGACTCCGCCAACTCACTTCCCAGGTGGAACAAGGGACGGGCAGCAGTCCAGAGCCGTCCCAAGGCACAGCAAACAGCTCCCCGGCAGGGAGCAGCAGCACAAGGCCGCGAGGCCGCAAGGCAGCGAGGTCCAACCAGCCGGCGATGGAGCCGCAGAAGGCGGGCAGCTCCGGCGGGAGGCTCGGTTGTAAAGAGGGAGCGCTCCTGCAGACTGCAGATGGAGGCGGCCCCAGCGCTCCACCTCTTTCCCGGCGCTTCGCCAGCAAGCCTCGGCAGAAGCCCCAGCATCAAGGCCGCAACGGCGGCGGAGCCTCCTCGGCGGCCCCAGCGGCAGCCCAGCCGGGCCCCACTCCCCACAATCCCGAATGGAGTCTCCCCACTCACCAGGTGAGGATTTGGGTGCTTGGGATCTTAATAGGGGAGGGAAGGGAGCCGGCCGCGTTAGGATGGCCGCGTTGGAATGGCGGCGCTTCCTTGTCTTCCTCCGCCTTCCCGGCTCCTTTTCCTCGGCTCCTCGGCTCCCCCAGGTTAATCGGGCCTCTGCAGGGCCCGTGTTGTTCGATCTCTCTCTCTCCTCAGTTTGAGGGTGGCCGTGGGGGTGAGGGTCGTCTGGATTCCCCCGGATTGATTTCTCTATTTGGCGCAGCTCAGCGTCCTGCTGCAGACCGCCATAGCCGGAACCGGAAGTTTTTTGTTGACATATGATATAAAGAAATATGAAGAGAGCATTAGAAGGAAAAATAGATGAGTAGGCTTGACCTTCCATATTTACATAGAAATAAATCCAACTGCTTTTAAGAGGAATTATTGCTAAACTTGTACATAAATTTGTATCCCAGGATCTCCATAAAGCCAATAATCTTTTTTGAATTCAAATATAACTTCCCATTCTGGTAACACATTGCTCTGATAAATACCTACTTTTTTTTTACGAGTTACTCAGAAGCATAACTCAGGGTTCATTCAGCTCAGACATTCAAGCTGAGGACTTGAGGCACATCCAATTTATCTCAAAGAATGAAACTTTTTGATAGGGTTGTATAAAGATATTTTAAAAACATATTTTCACATTCTTTGCCTCCCTTAGGCATGTAGATATCTTAGTTTTACAACATATGGTTTTCCTTTTGATTATTTATTTCATGTTTTTGAAATTGATTACTGATCTTTGAAAGATCTAAAAGCCACAGCATCTGTCACTAAAAAAAATCCAAATGTCTTAAGACGATGTTGTGAAAGGATTTTTCAGAGGTCTTACTATGTATTCACTTGGAAAATTAAGTAAAGCAGGTAGTAGTTATTAGAGAGTTAGAAATAGAAACTTCAATAATTGCATTCCAGAGGTGGAATCACTATTCCAAGCAGATTCACATGGCATCATAGTGATGGTTTTTCAATGCCAGCTGAACACCATTCTGTTCACTCGGGCCATTTAACTAACTTTACCATTTGACTTTCTTATTTTTAAATTTTTAAATTAAGTTTTAGTTGTTATCACCTTTTCATTTATATTGTAGTTGAATATTATATTTGTTTTTTTTTCAACTGTTCAGAAAATTTGTATGAGGGGAGTGCTTTGTTCTGGAGTGTCTGATCCCCTTAGGTCCTATCCAATTTGGGTTCAAGTAATATATTCAGATAAGACTAAGGCGCTGAAGACTCATAGTATATCTTCAGTTGAACAAATAGATAGAAAAATGATGTAGAAACAAAAATGAACAAAGTTTTCACAATTCCTGTTAGCTAAACACGGACACAGTCTCAAGTGTAGATAGTCCTGGATCAGCATTGCTGGATATTACATTGCTTTCTTAGTTCCACACAGGCATTTCGGAGCCCCCGGTGCCACAGTGGGTTAAACCCCTGTGCCGGCAGGACTGAAGACCGACAGGTTGCAGGTTCAAATCCGGGGAGAGGCAGATGAGCTCCCTCTATCAGCTCCAGCTCCTCATGCAGGGACATGAGAGAAGCCTCCCACAAGGATGATAAAAACATCAAATCATCCGGGCATCCCCTGGGTAATGTCCTTGCAGACGGCCAATTCTCTCACACCAGAAGCGACTTACAGTTTCTCAAGTTGCTCCTAACACGACAACCCCCCCCCCCAAAAAAAACCCTGGCATTTCAAAAAAGGATATATCTCACATTGGGCATTATATAACTTAACAGGATAAGCCCTCTAAAATCTATAAGGTAACACATAAAAGTTAGTATTTTTTATTGCATGGAGGTGATTATCCATATTGTACAGCATGGTGCAACACCCAATGTCGGTCTGCCATCTCCTTGAAATGAAGTCATCAGGGGTTATTGATGGGCTTTGTGTAACTCTAAGGTTTTGCAGTCATGCAACACTATAATGCCAGTAAAAAGCTGCTAACCCCTGTGTTGCATGAATTTTATGGGATAGTGGTATCTATGTGGTAATGTCCTTAAAGAAGAGGAAGATTTCTATTCTCAGAGAAACCTTAAAGGCATCTTATCTGCAGCTCCATTTGTAATTGTACTTAAGGTCTCTTTACAAGGTACACAAACCTCAAGAAAGAACAATGAAGCTATTAATCAACCAATGAAGTTATTAATCAAATAGTCATGTATAGATTTCAAAAACTGCACATCTCAAAATTTCATAGCATTTGAGCAATGACAGTTAATGTATCAAACTACTAGAATTGTGCAGTGTGGATACAGTTAGTTTCCACATGTAAAAAGTTAATTCAAAAAGAAAAAAATAAACATAAAATATGAACTTTAATTTCTCATCTAAATGGAGATTTGAAGCAGATCAGCAGGCCTAGTTTTTAAGTCATTTCAGTCTGCACTCCACATTTATGAGTTTGACATTTGCAGATTTGATTATTCATGGATTTGATTTTTTAAAAAAAAATTCTATGAATCTCTAGGTCCTCCAATGTGACTCTGTGGTCACCATCCATTGGATTTTGACTATAGAGTCGCACTGAAGACCTCGAGATTTCTGGAGATATATCCCCTTAGGAATCTCTAGACCCTTCAGTGCAGAAGTTGACAACAGAGTAGTTTTCTCTCTGCTTATTTTTTTTAAAGTTTTATTTATTTATTTACAGTTTTTCTACTTTTGCAGGGGCCCTGTGGTTCTACCTCCAACTAAAGTGAAGGGCTGGCTGTATATAACATTTCTTCTCAGGTTCACTGGCTGAATTTCTTAATTCAACAGATTCTTTCCTCAAAATTCTTAGCATAGTCAACCTGCATTAATGTCTCTTGTGCTGCATCATCCTTTTTGTTAGAGCTAGAAGCTATCCCGCCCATCCTTGCACATAGTGAGTCTAGCCAGTAATTTGTCAGTTCCACTGGACTGCAACTGCAAGAGTTCCCTTAAGGATTGACTATCAAGACAAGTATATGCTGCAGAATGTGATTGAAAGATGTTTATAAATCATTTCACACAACTGAACTGTGTTGTGCAAGAGAGTATTTTTTTTTAAAAAAAAAGAAATCCTTTTTATCCTGTTTTTGCTCTTGGGCACAATGAAGTGAAAATATATTCTCAGCAAATCCTTTCCTCATGACAGGCAGATTCCCTAGTGCAGACTCTGGCACAAAAGGAAGTGAATTTCATATTAAACACCTTTCACCAAACAAGCTCCTAAACCACTCAGCTGTTGTACCTGACAGTCATTGATTAGTTTAACTTAATGAGTGCCTGCTTGTTAAATTGTATTATTTTATATTCAGACATTTCCTTGAAGTCATTTGACAAATAACTGCAGAGTTACTTGGCTTTTGAGCATTAAAGAATTCAAAGTGCCTAGTGCAATATTCTGTATTTTTAGAAGAAAGAACCAGTGTGGTGCAGTGTCTTGAGAACTGGACTAGGACTATAGAGATTAGGATTTGAATTCCTGCTTGGCTACAGAATGCCACATCCTTGTAAATCACATTATTTCAACCTCAGCGGAAGGCGATCACAAACCCCTCTGAACAAATCAAGTAGCAAAACCCCTTGATAGGTTCACCTTTGGGTTGCCATAAGCTGGTAATGATATGAAAGTGGACAACATTCATAGAAGAACTTAATGGAGATAAAGTTGCCATTATTATTCATGCTTAAGAAAAACATCATTTGGAGAGTTTTTAACTGTTTTCCTGTGTCCAAGACATGCATGCTAAACCAATGATTGGTTGAAAGAAAGAAAGCCAACATCTGGCAGTCTGGTTGCCTCTTTTGTTGAATCAATGAAAAGCAGCATGTGGAGTTTGATTATGGCTGACCTTTTGCTCATGTGCTGATACCTCACTTAGTACATAGAGACCAAAATGTGAGAGGCACACAAAACAACTATGTGTTTTGAAAAGTTAAAATGACCTTGCCACCAAACTCTGTATGTAATACAAAGGTTGCTTATAGTGTTCATCTGAAGTAGTTTTTTTAAAGCCATGGTAGTCTCTTGCAGCATAAAAGGAGATAGGTAGTGAGAGAAAGAAAGAAGTAGGGCAGTACTTTTGAAACTAACTTTTTAAAAATAGCATGAACTTTTGTGGATATAAACCCATTTCTTCAGATGCAATACAGAGAAGTGGGTTCATAAAAGCTTATACTATTTTTTTTTAAAAAAAACCAGTTACTCTTAAAGGTGCTGAATATTCCTTCCTCTCCTTTTTGATGCTGAACTGGAGAAGTTCAGTTAATCTCCTGATCCAGTAGGAAATGGAAAGATTTATAAAGTGTGGCATAGTGGCTTGAGTGTTGGACTATGATATGGGAGAATGGAATTCGAATCACTGTTCAACCATGACAACCCTTTGGTGACCTCTTCAGATGGGCAAAATTGCCCGTCCTACAACACTTGGACTTCAGTTGAGGCACAGAGCCTGCCAGCTCCTATCACATACCATCAATCTACTTCCGGCAGGGCTCCGTGTCGCAAAGTCCAAGTGTGATAAGAGACCGCTTTAGTAACATAGAATGCTTTCTGGGTTGCATTGGAAACAACAGGGGGAAGCTAGGCAGTTATTCTTCCCCATGCCCACCACCAAGCCCCACTAATCCATGGCGAATCCTGGACTCAGTGTGATGAGGTCCTAGGTGACGCTGGATAAGCAACACACTCTTAGCCCCAAAAAACCCTGTGATAGGGTTGCCTTATGACATTGTGTCAGGAATGACTTGGAGGCACACAATAAAAAGTTCTCTACCCTCCTCAATGATTTTACAAAGGAGAAAACAGAAAATGCATACCATATTTTTAAAGTAGTAGATCGGTAGTCATATTGGATGGAGGTATACGTTAGCACTTACTACTGCATAAAAACCAGGCAGTGTCTTATATTAGGTCAAATAATTAGTGTACCTGGCATGGTATTGTTATCTTCAACTGGCATTAGCTTTCTGGTGTTTCAGTCAGTATTCTTTCTTGATCATATCTACATATGTCTGTTGTCCTCTGATAGTCCCTTATTCTGCTTGGTTTCTCAGATTTGATGAACTTGCCATTTTAGAGGATTTAATGCAAGAAACAAAACCTATTTTTTCACTTTAAATGAAACAGGAATTCTAAAAAAAGGTAACATTTGGAGAAACACAACAAAATCAAGATTGGTAGGTGTTCACATTCCCAGGCTTGTTGCACATTCCTGGCAATGTTTTCTGCAGTAAAATGAAGATTGGTTCAATATTGAATCACATGTCTTTTTACTATTAAAAGAAATTGATCAGATAGCATTCAATCTCTCCTGTCATGTAGTTTTACCTCAGCATCCAGTCCTTCCAAAACACCTTTCAACTGAGCAAGGATATTAAGTAATCTCCCCCTCTCCCATCCTCTGTCATCTGTCTGTTCCAGTAGTCTAACCTGCTGCCATATGGTCTTCCTTGCAAAGAGGGCAGTGCTGTTTTTCTTCCCCGGGGGGATGGAGCTTAATTTTCCGTTGCTTGCTTCTGTTCCATCATTCTGTTAGTCAAGCTGTTTATACTAGAACTGTTCCCAAATGTCTGAAGAATGTTTGATGTCTGTTTAAAAACTATCACACAGGGAAAATCCATTTAATATCCTACCTCCTCCCAATAAGCTTCTATAGTTGAAGTTGGAATACATTCCAGTCTCTTCTCAACCTCTTTCCCTCTCTCATACTTCTGTTTTCACACACTTATCTGCACTCTCTCTGTCACTTTCTCTCTTTGTCTCTCTCACACACATACCACATTGTTCATTTGCTGGGCAAGCATGAGAATTCTGCTGTCACTTGACAATCTGATGAAGTTTAGGAACATGCTGTGATAAATACTATGTTGCACAATACACACAGCTTCTCATCTCCTAAGGCCAAGAATGTTGTCCTTGGAAATTCTAGAAAGACGCAAATAAACAAAAATTATGTCATTCTCTGTAACTTTAGACTAAATGTAATAATTGAGCATTTCTTATCTGAAATGCTTGGGACCCAAATTCTTACAAATTTTGAAAATGTTGGAATTCTGAGTAAGAGATGCTAATCTATATTGAAAAAAATGTTTGTTTAAACACTTGAAAAAACAAACCTCAGTTCTTTGAGTCGAAGGCATCATTTTGCATTTTGATGTAATGTTGACAGTTATTACTGAACTCTAACTTGCGTCATATCAGAAGCAGCCAAGTAGAGTTATTTTACTTTTTGTCACTTAGCTTTACAATATGTAAGAATCAGAACAAAAATATTTTAGTGCATAAGCAGAAAGTGCTGCTTTGTGCTTTAGAAATAGTAGTATCTGCTTTCCTCTATAGCTCCATTCCATTGTGTTGAATCCTGCTCCAGAAAACTCCTGATTTAAAAGAGTGACTTTTCAAGAGACTCAAAGAGCTCATGTAGGAGTGGAAAGACTTAGTCTTAGTGCTCACTTAGTCTTCTATGCTTTGACATTTTAGTCAAAAAATCAATCCCAGAAACCTGGGTTAACATCCATGGCTCAGTGTGAGTATTGCACCTCAACTCTTATGAAGAAAAAGCAACCAGTCTTTTCTTACCTTGTTCAACATGTTATTTTATATGCAGCAAACATGGTTTTCAATGCAAGAAAGTTGTTTCTATAAAGGAAACATTTTTGTGATGCAGATAAAGCCATTTTCTGCACAACAAATAAACATGATTTGTTTATTGCAGAATAATTCTCAAACTCTGAAAGGTTCTTACCCATCTAGGATTCATCCCTTCATGGTTATCTGACCTTCAATAAATCTTTAATAGTTTTTGTATTTTAGAATCGTTTCATAATTGAATTGTTTTAATAATTGATTTAATTTAACTTAATTCTCTTTAAATATTAACTTTTTATATGTTTTAAACTGTATTTTTAATAAGCTGTTAGTTGCGTTGTGTCTCAATTTGGGGGGAAAGCAGGGCACAAATAACTATGATGATGATAATAATAATATACATATTCCAAAGTTGTTTTAAAAAATATTTCCAATTTGCACCCTCATGTTAGGAACCAAAGTTTTTCAAATATCCTACATGATTTTACAGAATGCAACTAAGTGTATAACTCCCCTTATTTATTTATTTTGTTTCTCAGCAACTGTTCAGTAGCTGTTCTAGGAGGTACTTCTCTTCCTCAAAGCTTATTTGTGATGGACTTGCTATTGTCTGCCATGAAATCATAAATAATATGAGATCTTATTTTTTATATATTTGACCAGAAAGTGGTCACTATACAAATTTACATTTAAAAAGATATACTCTACTTCTTCTACTCTCTATTTGGTGTCATACTATGCAAAAAGAATTCTTTCCTGCTTTGCCTCCAACTTTGTCAAGGGCATAGATAGAACGTGAAGGGCAGTAAATATACTCCTAAAGACAGCAAAAGTCAGATCCTGAAGATACTTTTGGAAGTATTGTCAATTACAATTAACTCTAACAAGATAAGTGTTACATTTGTGTGAAAGGAATGAGTCTATGTCTAGAAATACCAATATATCTAAGAAGGACTTTGCAGATCCAAAGCTTTGTGTTTCATTATATTTTATAAACCCACAATATCTTGCCAGCATTTCTATTTCCATCAATGTGCTTAATCAACAATGTAATTTCTGAAGATGTTTCATGTTTGCTGAAATATGCAAGAGGAACAATCCCCATTAGATTGCTTTTTTACAAATATAAAACCTAACAATATTATTGCACATATTGATAATTGTAATTTCTCAGTAACCTTTCTAAACAAAGTGCGTTACACAAAGGAGTCGTTTGACTCAAATGTGAGATGGTGAGATATATTCTGTCATACTGAAGTGTTTTCACATGTGTGAGAATGGGTTTTGTGCAAATTATGTAAATTGAACAAATTGTGCAGCTAAAATAGAACAGCTGCTGCCTTATTGCATGAACTCCTTTTGAAAAAAATTAAAGTATTGGAGAGCTTCTTTGCTTCCACTGTGCTTCTGCACTCTCCATTGCTCTGTATGTATCTGTGCACTTGTTTGTTCTACACAGAACCATTTTGCTCAGCTTGAGGAATTTTCCTCAACTTTTGTCAGTGGGGACAAAAAGTGCTCATTATCTCTTTTCTGTGCTGGAGGCAAGAAATCTCAGGAGAATTAATGAACTCTTGACAGTCTGCCTCTTCAAGGGTGTGTAATTTAGTGAGATTTCTTCACATCCCTCCTTTAGAATGCTCTTCCCAAAGCTACTCGGATCTTACCAGCACTATAATATTTTAGGAACCAGTTCAAGACCTTCCTATTTTTGCTGACATTTGTGAGGAAATTCAGTTTTTATATTCTTATTTGCCTAATTAGGAGTCCATTTTATTGCTATTTGTTGTTTTTAATAGATTGCATTTAAACAGATTTATGTACCTCTCTTTAATATACTTTCACAACTATGCTTTAATAAGGGAAAAATAACTGAACACTAAAAGCAGGAATAAGTCTCTGTCTTCTCCATTGATTTAGCTGTAGTATATAGCCTTAGTCATGTTATAAGACTTAACCAAGAAGTCCTCAACAGACACTATCCATACCATCAAACTGTGGCATACTCTGCAAATGTCCCCAGAAACCTCGACTTTCTTAGGGAACTCATCCAGTTCCCAATATGCTACCTGACCCAGCAAATTCACTGATTCATGGCACTAGCATTAAAACTGCTGGATATTTTCTATACCAACTGATCAGAAGGTGGGCATGAGGCAGTCCTGAGGGGATCCCAGTGGATAACCAAAATCTGATGGAGTTTGACAGTCTCTCTGTTTCCTGTTGTGTTATCACAGAAGCTGATTGAGAAACTAGGAAAGGAGAGGCAAGGATATACTCCTGGGGAGGCAAGAAACAGTTCAAAGTTTTCTTTTCTAGCCTGTGTGTCAGTCTTGAGAAAACCTGATGAGCATTTCACAGTGTGTGTGGTAGCTTGACGAAAGAGTGTACATTTGTGATAGGGAAAAATTTGTTTGTATATCTGTGTGAGAAGAAGTGTGTATGCATGTGCGTGTGTGTGTGTGCTTGTGAAGGCAGAAGAAGGTGTGTTTGTATGAATGGATATGTGTACTGATTTGTTTATTTGTATGTGAAGCAAAGGAAATGGGTAAACGTTTTTTTCATATCCCCTCCAATATTATAATATTCTAGGCCCTAAATACACCAAAGGCACTAGATTCTGCCTGATCTTGGAAGCTAAGCAGTATCAGCCCTAGTCATTGCTTAGACAGGATACTGCCAACAAATACCAGATGCTGAAGACTATATTTCAGTGGAAGCTACTGGCAAACCACCTCTACATATTTCTTACATAGCATCCATAGAATTGCTACCATCTATAGGTAACATGAAGGTGCATGCACACACAAATACAATTTTTCCATCTATATTAACATATACATAAGTATATAATATAGTTGCATGCATTCATGTACACATATTTGGACCCACGACTTCAAATTCAGTATGTCACCTTAGAAGTTCCTGAGTTAAAATACTGCAATATCCATATAATCATAGAATAATAGAGTTGGAAGAGACCATATGGACCATCTAGTCCAAAGTACCCCTGACAGATTACTACCCAATCCCTGTTTAAAAGCCTCCAAAGAAGAAGCTTCCATCTTATTGCTAACTTCTATACTTCTTCACACTACTTCAATCTCCTTTCATGTTGCTCAGTGACATGTTTTACAAATCTGCAAGGATACGCTTTGGCTTAAAGTTCTGTAGACAGAGATGGTCTGGCAGCATCTATGAATGGAAATATTTTTTCATGCTTACTTTCTGCAAGAAGAGCATGCTCGCTTCACCAGGGCAGTCTTTGCAAACCACTTTGGTATGCACCATATTCCTGGGTGCTGTGAGCTTTGGGTTTCCCAGAGACCACATGTTTTTATTGCTGTTTGACTGGCTTTCCTGCTTCCCATCAGGTACAGCTTGTTTGGTTCATAGAAACATAAATTATCCTTGGCAATATAAAGATGCCCCACTGTCTTCTAGCAATCATTTGGCTCTCTTCCCGCTCTCTGAATTTGCAAGAACTGGGCAAATAACTCTTGTTATCTGGATGCCTCCCATGATTGTAGATGTCTTTGCATGCTTATTGCAGCTATAAAAATAACCTCTCTTATCTGAGCTGTTTCTCCTCTAAAATAGGCAGTGGGGATGGATATACGAAAGGAAAAAATAGAGGGGAAACATATTCCAAAATAAGTATATAGTATGAAGATTACTGTTTTGTGTACTTATATTGTATTAAACATTTCTATGGAGATGTTTTTGATCGGATTTTATAAAATGATTTGTCCTGATAAAATGATTTATGAGAACAGTATATATTCTATAAAGTTGAACATATTAGTTCCCAGGGTGATTTTAGGCAGCATCAAAATTGCTTCGACTTTAATTTATGAAAATATGTATCTCCAAGCTTCATCAATGAAAAACAAACAAACAAACAAAAATAGAAAATCAGAGCTGAATGATTAAAACAGTGGCATTGTGTTTAGACAGATTTGTATACCTTAACATTGTTGGGTTGCCTACAATGTTTTACTTCTTCCAGAAATTTCCTTTCATTTGCATATTTCATCAATTTGATATAACACATTTTGCTTTCTGATGTAAAAAGATACAATTTTCTATTACGTTAGTTTCATTGCATCACAAACAAAGCTCAGTCAAATATGACAACGCAAATGGCATGTTCTCTCTATTTTAAATAATATATTCGTTTGTGCACCTGTTCATTGCCTAAACAACATACTATTTTAATTAAAGTCCATTCACATGACAGGTTACTATATGTCTCAGTGCTGATTAACTGCAAAATCCATCAGAAACACAGTTTTGCATTAGTCAACTAGTTGTTATATATAGTCATACACACACAGAGAGAGAGTTATATATAAATCCTTGGCATCACCATAAGCTGACCACAAATTTCAGCCGCCATGATACAAGACATTGATATAATAAATAAAACACAAATAAATAAATACACAATAAATGTACTAATAAGAAGCCATTTTCACATTGAAAACCTAATTGGCCTGTGTTTTTCTATATGAACTTAAAAAGAGGAGTTGTGTTAAGTAACAAGAACAATATAATTACCTTTTGTAAATTTCTGATTTTAATATACAACAAAGTTCTATAGCTTTGAGAAATTTTGCTGTCAGTTTTGTGTTGATGTCATAGGGTCAATACAACAGGACTCATGGATGAACCAAGATGGATGGGTGGTTTTAGTATGTCTTCTCTTATATCATCAATCTTCTCTTCTATCTTCAGTTGCTTACAACCTAAGGTGTGTGTTTGAAAATGTAACTGCATCAACATAGTACAATACTACTCTGACACAGTTCTCAAGTTCCCAAGTTTGAAATGTATCTGAGGCCAATTTTTAATCAGTAGCACAAAGCTTGGAACCACATATTTGTTCTGATCTTAAAAAATGCTTTGCTGAAATTGCATACACTGCAGCCAGTTTTATTTTGTCAGAGTTGCTGGTAGCTTGGGACCTCTTGATAAGATTTATTCTCCCATTACTTTGGTATGGTAATAGTTTTTGATGTGCCGTTTGTCTGGATAATTTGTTTTATACTCAGTATCTTTTAAGTATATCTGACTGATCTGTTTTATCTTTTAAAGCATTAATCTAAAAATACTTTTCTTTGATGGACTATTTTTTTTAATCAAGAGGGGAGATTACTCATATCCTTATTCAATATTCTGGGTTCTTAATTGGATCAATCTTCTTGTTCACTATGTATTATTACTCTGCTCTACTTCCAAAGCTGTCTGCAAGTGCAATTACCTGTACAAAGAAGATACAACAAAGTATAAAATTATGTTACTCTACCTAGTATATACCCACTGTCACCTCTACAATCTCCATACCATATCAATCCCCATCAACATATACCCTAATTAGAAAGTACAGACTTGTGTTGAATCCTTTGCTAGTCAGTACAGCCTAATAATATCTGACTTCGTGCAGACTAACAAACTTAATTCCTAATCAGCAAGTCAGCAAGTTATACTTTTAAAGAAGCAGGTCTGGAGAAACTATGGAATTCACCCTGAAAAAGGGTTCAGGTGCTCATAGAACAACACTTCCGCAAAGCTGCCCATTGTAACATACTAAACCAAAGAGTTCTATGAGACATACACAAAGTAGATACCACAGGGGGTGAATGCTAGGAACTGCCTTATAGATAGATAGATAGATAGATAGATAGATAGACAGATAGATGCTCTCTCTCTCTCTCTCTCTCTACTACAGTGAGATCACTTCCAGTTTGAATTCCTTGATATTATCTTACTCTGCAAAATCAATCTTTTCTTTCCTTTCTATAACCAGGTTAGCTATAGATCAAATTTCTTTAAGTTGAGAGTCTTTGCCAATAGAACTTTCATGCTAGAACTCTTAATGGATGCTCAAATCCATGCAGAATTCATTCGGGAAATACAGGAGAGTTGAAAGTTGAAAGGACAGAACATACATTTTCCAAAGCTGAGAAATACCAGAAGTTAAAACTGATAGAATAGACCTTTGCCAGAATCCAACTGAGTAAAATTAGAAATATTGATTCTGATAAAAATTAATCAATAGGTCCAGAAGGAGAAATTACCACCTTCTAAATATGCTGGTGTGTTGTTTTGAAAGAACAAATACTCAACTGGATTCTGGCCATTACTTGTAGAAAAAAATTGGGTTACAGATGTCAGAGAATCTTCAAAATATTCAATGTAGGGCTTCTATATGGTTATAATTTGGTTACATTTTGTTTGTACCTTGTTTGATAGGAACTCAAAAACACATATTTCTATGCCTCATTTTGACACTGCAAGATTCAATGTATCCTTTTTAATGTATTTTGTTGTGGCTTTAGATTATGTAAAAGGTAAAGGTAGTCCCCTGACATTAAGTCTAGTCATGTCTGACTCTGGGGTATGGTGCTCATCTCCATTTCTAAGCCGAAGAGCCAGCGTTGTCCATAGACACCTCCAACGTCATGTGGCCGGCATGACTGCATGGAGCGCCGTTACCTTCCTGCCGGAGCGGTACCTATTGATCTACTCACATTTGCATGTTTTCGAACTGCTAGGTTGGCAGAAGCTAGGGCTGACAGCGGAAGCTCACGCCGCTCCCCGGACTCGAACCTGCGACCTTTCGATCAACAAGCTCAGCAGCTCAGTGCTTTAACCCACTGCGCCACCAGGGGCAGTACTTGCATTATTATTGATTTAGTTTAATTGATTACAATATGCACTCTCTTATGTACTTCCAGCAGAGCAGTTACATTGTTTTTTGGTACAGTGGTGATTATTTCAACTGCTTAATAGGAGTGATACATATAGAAAGGTTGGTTTTATGAGTATACCATGGTCATTACATCAATCCCTTGAAGCAGTTTTCTAGGGCACATACACACTGACACTATACTGCAGCTTGGAATCAGTTTAGCAGAAACCAGTTTCACTGTGTGGGTGATTAGATTGTCATGTCTGGATTTTTCCCTGGATTGAAATACGTTAGAATCTGCTGTAGCAGATTTTAATGCTTCTTTTGGACTTTACTGCAAAATGTACTATATCCTCTTTAATGCACATTGCAGTATGCATTGATAGTGTGAATTTTGTGGTGACTCAGTTTCAAGTTGGCTTGGTCAGTGCAGATGAACCCCTGATTTAGTCCAACATACAAGTCAAGGCTTCTGGGGAGTAAAGGCATGTGCTAAATATGTTTGGGGAATGACAGGGAGTGGGAACACTTAACCAACAACAACCAAACATAAATGAAGCATGTTTGGACTAAATGACAACATAGTATTTATTTATTTATTTATTTATTTATTATTTGCACTTGTTAACCGCCACTCTCAAGCCCGAAGGCACATTTACAGAAAAAGGAAAAGCAGATACATATTTTGGATTCTGAGAACACTCTATTATTTTGAGGTTTTGTAAAATATTAAGATATGTTCCCTTTTATAGATGAACTCATTGTTTGTAAAATTAGAAATATTTGTGCATAATACACATCACAGAGAGCTTTTTTTCTAGTATTTATATGCAGCTCATATACTCTAATACTATTCTACTTCAGATACATGTTACTATGATTCAGTTGAAATAATGGAATCTGGCTACATTCATCTTTATGAACAAAAAACCTAAATGTCTGAAACTGCTCTTATATTGTTGGCAAAAATCTTATCAGTAGCTGTCAAACACATCTATGATATTACATATTAATTCAAATAGCAAAATATGGTTCTCTTGTTTTATTTCCTTACTAGTGAAACATATTGTAGGATTGGTGATGAGGGATAGAAAATATGTATAAGCGTAAAAATAACAGTAGATGCCAAAAGTTAATGTATTTAAATTACACTGAATATTATGTTTCTGCTGTAAAACAAATGTATAAAAAGTATTGAATTATGATAAAATAAATATAAAAACTCTTTTAAAAAACATATTGTAGGATGACTTTCAGGTAAGTACACCGACATCATTTATTTGTGGCAATACAGTGGCAGTAAATTTTGCCAAAGAATAATTTATCATTTGCATAGCATGGACAGGCACTCTCTAAATTAGCACATACATGTGTTCTTAAGTTGTTTGTAAATTGAAACCAGTACATTTTTAAGTGTTACTCTACCCCTGTGGTGTTTGTTTTTCTGTCTGTGCCCCTTTACAGAAGATTTCACCATACTTTCTGTCCATTTGAGAATTTGATTTTTTTTTAAAAAAAAAATGGCATGATCAGTGATAAAGCTTCAGTTGAGATACCTTTTCCCCCATGATAACTCTTTCAGGAGTGAATTTCCCTTTATAGGGGTAGATTTCTCTCACTTGATGTTGTCTCATCCCTGTTCTTAACTATATTTGTAGCTTGGGGACTGCATGTATTTGGTATGTTTCCACATACTGGAAACATACCAGCTGGATGCAGTAATTTCATTTTGTTAATCCTTTCTGATTACAATCAGAATCAAGCATTATTTTTGACATTTTATCTTTCCTTCAATTGATTTGTAGCAAATCCCAAAAGCATATCAGATACTGAGGATGGGTTACCACTACAAGTTTCTCTATATTGATTACTTTTTTGAGGCTATTTCATATGCAGTGATCACCTTGCCTACAGAAAGTAAATTGATGTTTAGGAGTAGAAATGTTAGGTTTAAAACTCATATACTTGTGAGTTTTAACCTTCTTTTCATTATTGTCACAAAGTTCTATTAACGTTGTCTTGAACAATCATTTGTCCAGTTCATAGTTCTCAGATATTTTATATGTGAAGTAATTTTCCTTTATATTTTCTTCTCTGCCTTGAGAATTCTTTTCCCCACTGAAATTTCCCCAAATTTCTAGCATTGCAAGAAGAAGACAATGAATTATTATTATAGTCCATGGACCCACAACTGTTAAATAGGTAACATACAGGAGTTTGAAGATCCCTCGTAACTGGGGGAATATGCTATACAGACACGTACTACACAGTGTCAGGTAATAATACCCTGATTGGAGACTAGGTTCTTTCTCAGCCTTGCTGCCACTGTAAGGAATTTTGCCACCGTGTGGGTCACCCCATGGAGCTTGTCCTCTGTAAGAAGACAATGAATATTGTTGGTACCTAGAACTCTTGTATTTGCTGTGTTTATATTTCCTTAGTAACATTGCCTAATTTTTCTCTTTGGATGCTTAAATTGTCTTTCTGAATGTTCAACTGAAGTTAATGCAAGGCTAGAAATGTTGAAACTAATGGACATTTTGTTGGAGAGGCATAATTCTTATTGTGGTAGAGCAACGTTCTCATTTACCTTCCTGTAGCTACACATCTGCACTATATGTTATATTAAACACATACCATGCAGCTAACTTTCTTTTTTTAGTAGTCTAAAATAGCTCTATTGTATTTATATAGAGTGGAGTGTGGCTCTCCAGACAGTGTTAAAATAATATTCCCATGATTCTCCACTTTTATTTATGATGGATGGTAGTTACAATTTGTCAATATCTGGAAACAAACACGGCTCACCCTAACAAAGAAAATAAGCATATTTTCCCTTCATTCATTTCAGGTTCTTGAACCTTCCTCACAGAGACTTACCTCCCTACATTTTTGCACTTGTGCAAGAGAAAATGTGAAGCTGAGAGAGAAAGACTGTTGATAGGAACAGAAAGAATGCCATCTAAAATTCCTTCAAAATATTTAAACCCTAGCGAAAATATTTTAATACTGACACCAGACTCATTTCTTTTGGGATGGTATTAAACAATGGATGTTTAAAATGTTTTTCCATGTGACTGATCATGTTATATTCCTCCTAGATTTGAAAACAATAGTTTTTCAATTAAATAAACTGCAGAAAATTCATTTAATTCAACTAATCTCTTGTAATTCAGTTTAGGTGTGCATATTTTCAGACAAATTTTCTGATAGCTTTATTAGTTGGGAATCCATGCCATTAATCTGTTTGTTGATTCAAATGAGTTAGGCCCTTCACTATTCAGTAATCTATTTCAAGTTTCTATTCTAGTTCATAGAATCATACAGTTGAAAAAGACAATATGAGCCATTCAGCTTAACCACCTGCCACACAATCAAATTGCCCCTGACAGATGGCCATCCAACCTCTGTTTAAAAACTCTGCTATACTCTGAGGTAGAGTATTCCATTGTCAAACAGCTTTTACTGTTAGGATATTCTTCCAAATATTTAAGTGGAATATGTTTTCTTGTCACTTCAATCCAATGCTCCATTCCGAATCTCTGAAGCAGCATGAAACAAGTTGGTTCTATTTTCAATGTCACATCTTTCCAAATATTTAAGCATGGCTGTAATGTCCCATCTCAACGTTCTCTTCTACAAGCTAAACATACCCTGCTCACTAAACTGCTCTTCATAGGGTATAGCTTCCATACCATTGCCATTTTGGTTGCCTTTCACTGGATATGTTCCAGCTTGTCAATATCCTTTTTGAATTGTGGTGCCTAGGACTGAACACAGTTCTGCAGGTAAGATCGGTCCAAAGAATAGCAAGACTTATTCACCTACAGGTGCTTTTAAATAAAATCACATATGTCCAGCAAGTATTCCTATGTATCAGATCTTATATGATATACCTGGCAGGCTGCCATTTAGGTTCAGAACCTTCCAGGAGATCTAAAAACAAAGGAAGAAGGAATCAGTGATTATGTAAATAAAAGCAGCTCACAACAGGGTGTTATGTTTATTATCATAGCAGGCAGGCTGAATCATAACAGTACAATGCACACAATAGAAAGAGCGTGTTCTTCCCTTTCCCCCCTTCCTTTTTGTTATGGAAAAGAACCTTTTTAGTTCTGCTATCTTTTGTTTAAATGTATCCACTAGTACGTAAATAAAAAGAGCTGTGACTAGTATACAATAGAAGCTAAATGCCATTGATACAAGAATAAAACTACAAGGTACTGGTAAAAATGCTATTCTGGTCTACTATATTTATAATTTCATTTTATTTATTTGGTGTTCTACATTTTCCTTAAAAATAACATTTAAGGTGTCTAAGAATAAGAAATGAAAATATAACCCAATGTTTAAGAATGGGTTAAATTTAATTTTATACCTACCTAGAAGAGACCCATAGAAATCATTGGATTTTAAGTTCGTAATAAGTTTCATTCGTATCAATAAATTGGATGTAGCAAATTAATCAGTTAATTTAATAGCCAGATAACTTAAGGCTACATCTTCACGACCCTTTAATTTAGTGTAGGATGTATATTAGCCTGGGGTGTCCAAATGACACTCCAGGCTAATGCAGTTTAACCAAGAATAAACCTATATATCCAGATTTAGTTTGGGTTAAAATACCTAGAAAGATCTGGATCTTCCAGGAATGTCTGCAACTTTCTAAGTACAGGACCAGTGAGGACTGCCTCTTTGGATCACCATGAATGGCCTCAGGCGAAGTCCCCACAGCCGTCCTGCTTCCATGGGCTCACACAGCCTGTGGAGGAGGGATGGCAGTGCCAGCCTCTTCTCCCCATTTCACCACAAAAAAATTATGTAAAATCATCAGTATCAAGGCTTCTCTAGAGCTCCTGGCCTGTCAAACTGATGCTTCAGAGCTTTGGAGAGGAGAGGGGGGAATTATGTGAATCTACACTGCCAATTAACAGCATTATGAAATTGCATTACATAGCAGTGTAAATGAGACCTTAGTTGGAAGAAGAGGAGCCAAGAGAACTGAACTTTGCCCTTCCCCATAGATTCAAGCAAAAGCAAACTTTTTCTATCTGTTAGCCTATGTGTCTGATCTCATTGATAACTTTTGCCCTCTCTGTGATGTTGCTTGGTCCCATCGATACTCACAGATAATGTCCCAGGGTAATATGATGTTTTCCAGGATGGTCTCATTAATCCAGGTTTATCACAGGTTAAAAAAATCACCAGCAAAGGTCCAGAGTTTCTAGAAGATCTGGAAATTTGCTTATGCTGTGGCTGTGGTGACTGCTATCAGGGATTGCCATGCATGATCTCCGATGGCAATCACCACAGTCATCCTGTACTCACCCAGCTCAGGCAGGTCAGAGAGGTGGGATGGCAGTGCCACCTTACCCTCCCTGAGGTCTGATTTAACCCCAAAATGGAATAAATATCATGTTTGATGATGCAGAAGGCTTCTCTCTAGTTCCATGGCACTCAGAAATGATGTGATGGAGCTTTGGAGAGGGTGGAGTTACCCTCCCTCCCCCCCCCCTCGGCGAAGCTGCAAAAAGTGACATAAAGCAGAATTTTTAAATCCCCATTCATGACACATTTTGCCCAGTGTAGAAGGGCCCTCAGTTTTCCTCTGTGAAATATTAGATATGAAAATTACCTTGACCTGGAATCTCCAACGGGCTAGTAATACAGTTTGAGGTAAGTCGATCAGCAATCAATCACAACAAACTTTCAAGGAACAAGCAGAACAGTATCCAAAATCCAGTCTTGATTCAATCTACTCACCATATATACAACCAACAAAACTGTCCAAAACAGCAAACAGTGTCCACTGCTCTCCAGAGCACAGAAACCAAGGTATGATTTCAAATGTTTCAACCAGTGATTAGGCAATATTCTGCAAAGCCTTAAATGCTGCTCTTTATTTCTGGCCATTCTCTCAGCGATCTTCAGTGAGAGTTTTCTCTGTTCCAGAAAGAAAGTCACTATTAACCCTTCCTCAGCCTGCTCCACCAAAACGTCTTGCATTTGGCCAGCAGGCTAAGTAGTTGTTCCTTCTGTGTGTGGCTGAGGAAGTATTGTTCTTGGCTGAGCTCTAGTTCCACAATCAATATATGTAATATGCAATACCTTTTGCCCATTTTCCATCTCCTCCCAAGTCCACAGAGGTGCATCTAAATTCAGACTGAATCTTTTATCCTAAAGTTAGATTGCATGAAGAATTCACATTTAATCATTCACATGTTCCAGAACTTACAACCCATTGGGCTTGTTTTAGCCCTATTACTTTTTCTGAGTTTGCTGCTGCTATAAACAGCTCATTTATACCATAACACATTAATGTTTGTAGCAAACATTTCCTATCAGTATTCTTTTATTTTATTTAGGACGGATACAAATATATCCCCAGTGGAAGCCAACTCTATCTATATGTGCGAAGAAGCAAGGGAGCTGAGGGATGATTTATTGTTGCCTCCAATTTGAAAGGATCCAGTATTCAGGAGATTTCACCCCAGTTCCCAATTCTAAAAAGAACTGGCCGATTTGCAATGGAGGTTGTTGATTAGGAACCAAATTTACCTTCAAGTTGGAAGGGAGGCTGTTCAATTGCACCTCCTCCTTTATTAAGAAAGTAATAACTTAGTAGTAATTACACTGTATATACTGTATCGTGACTGGAGAGAAAAATGTAGTTTCATTTGGTTACTTTTCCCTGCGTTTCTGCCACCATGTGAGGTAAGTTGTAATATTGTGAGAAATGGCACTTGGTACACAGAATAGAGGGAGCTGAGGCAATCTTCAAATAAAAGTTAACAATTTTATTAAGTACACAGCGTGTGGTTGCAAGACGTAACTTTTGTTATAGAACTTAGAACAATGCTTGGTTAGTTGAATGTTACACTCTTTCAGGTTACACAGTATCTTCCTGAGGTGAAGCACTTATTACAAAACAAAGTTTCAATACAGGGATGTCTCCCTTATCTGATCCTCCCTTGATCAGATACTTAATAAGATTATTCTTTAGCCTTTCCTTAGACTAAAGGAATACTGGCTTCGTTTCCCTTATCAGCCTCTCTAGGCTAAGAAACTTCCAGTAGCTTAATCTGGCTTTCCAAAGCCTCGAAACTTTGCTTCACAATTTACTCTCTTTCAGCTACAACCTCCTAATCCTTTCCTCTACCAACTCCTCTAAACCTAAACCCTCGCTCCTCACTCCTTGGAACCTAAACCCTAAACTAACTGCTTCTTTTTAAAACGCAGATGGATTTCTCTTGCTAGGCTCCGCCCACTTTCCACTCTCTCCTGCCTGGTCTCCTTGGCAACACCACAGTGAATACAACCAGTTTTTTCTAGTTTTCAGCTACTGTTACCAAACAAATAGTTAAACAGTTCAAATACATATACCTAGTTTCAATAACTTCCTTACAATATGTAATTAGAAACAGAGTTATAAAATCTTTCTTTCCATACTAACATTGGCGGACTGAGAGATAAGTATTGGCAGGATATAATGTTTGTCAAACTTACATGTTACCAGAATAGTATTGAAACTACATCATAAGGAATAGGCTACCATATACCAATGTAACATTGGAATAGGATCCAACTGAATCATGGGTAATAGAATGTTAATGAAAGAGTTCAAAAAACTGATAAATGATCACAAATATTTAATAGTGGAGGGCCTTGAATGGGAAATATAGATCAGGAAATGTTAGAAGCCTTCCTGAGTTGTGCTTTTTTTTTTTAATTTTTAATTAAATTTTATTTTGAAAAGATAATACACCAACCATATATGTTGCAAAAATGTACACATATACAAACAAACACACATACACAAACAACCCTCCATACAGTTACCCCTCCACCCACCCCCAGTGCTACCCACCACCTTGACTTCCGTCACTAATCCACGCAGGATTTATGCACAACTTATTTAACCCTCTATACTTCTAATTCAATAAATTCCTCTTGTTTTTATTTCTTTAGCTCTCCCGTCAAGTATGCTAAGGCCAGCTTCCAGTTTCTTTCAAATATCTCATTATTTTCATATTTCAAATTGCTTGAAATCTTAGCCATCTGTGCATAATCCCACAATTTATCCTTCCAATCTTTGATGCTTAATGTTTTCTCCCCTTTCCAATTTTTGGCAATTGTAATGCGTGCAGCCGCAAAGCTGTACAAACAGATTTCTCTCTCTGGCTGTTCTAAGCTGTCTCTGAATATCCCTAATAGGCACATCCCTGGGTTCTTTTTTACTTTGTTGTAAATCATTTTATTTGTTTCCTTTATTATTCTTTTCCAATAGATCTGCACCAGTTCACACGACCACCATACGTGAAAGAAAGTCCCTTTCTTTCTTTTGCATCTCCAACAGGATCCTGTTTGTGACTTGTCCATTTTGGCTAGGAGGGCTGGAGTTATGTAGCATCTGTAGAACATTTTATATACATTATCTCTAATTGAAGCTGCCACTGTAAATTTAAATCCATTGTTCCACAGGTTTTCCCAGATGTCAAAATCTATGCTTCTCCCTAAATCTTTTGCCCATGAGATCATGGGGGTTTTAACACGATTATCTTCCAAATTATAGTGTAGAATATATTTGTATAATCTGGCTATTAATCCTTTTTCCCCTTTATCTAATATAGTTTCCAGATCTGATTTTTTGGAAGCAAATCCCCTCTTCTCGTCTTTTTTGAATCTATCGTATAATTGATGATATCGGAACCAATCTTTAATACCCAATTCGTCTTTTCCCCTCAGTGCCCATTGGCCATTGGACCTGATAAGTAGTTCCCCGTATGTTCTGACATCATCCTTGCAGGTGGGTCTCCCAATGGCTTCTATTGGCCTCAGCCACAGGGGTGTTTTGGGTTCCATCCCTAATTTGTATCTTTTCCAAACATCTATTAAGCTTCCCCTAATTACATGTTTATTGAATGCCTTATTTAATCTCTCTCCTTCATACCAGAGGTAAGAATGCCATCCATATCTGATTCCATGTCCTTCTAAATTTAGTAGATTTATGTTCCGGAATTGTATCCAATCTTTGAGCCAGCTCATGCAGGCGGCCTCATAGTAGGTTTTTAAATCTGGTAAATTTAGTCCTCCCCTCTCTTTGGTATCAATTAAATTTTTGTAAGCAATCCTGGCTTTTTTCCCTGCCCAAATGAAATTCATGATATCCCTCTTCCACAAATTGAAAATTTTAGTCCCTTTAATAATAGGTATGCTTTGAAAAAAGAAAAGCATTTTGGGAAGTATCATCATCTTAATAATTGCAATCCTGCCCAGCCATGTTAATGGTAGCTTCTGCCAATTGCTCAAATTTCCTTTGATCTCCGACCATGTCTTCACATAATTATTTTGAAACAAGTCGATGTTCTTGCTTGTGATAGTTATTCCCAAATATTTTATCTTCGGGACTACTTTACAGTTAGCCACTTCCTCTAATTTCCTAATAATTTTAGTGTCTAAATTTTTTATAATAAATTTAGATTTATCTTTATTTATTTTAAAACCCGAAACCTCTCCATACAATTTGATTACCTCTAATAATTTTGGAACGCTCTGTGTTGGATTAGATAAAATACAAACCATATCGTCTGCATATGTTCTGATTTTGATTTCCTGGCCTTTTACTTTGAACCCTTCAATTTCATTGTCATCCCTAATTCTTATACTCAAAATTTCCAATCCCAAAATGAATAGTAATGGCGAAAGTGGACAGCCTTGTCTAGTCCCTTTCTGTATATCTATGGCATTTGTCAGCTGTCCATTTATTTTTATCTTAGCAGATTGCTTAGAATATATTACCCCCACTGCTTTTCTAAAGCGATGGCCCACCCCATATAAATCCAAGACCTTTTCCAAATAAACCCAGCTGACCTGGTCGAAAGCTTTTTCCGCATCCAAAAAAAACAATGCTAAATCTTTATTGGGGTCGCTCTCCGCTACCTCCAAAACATTCAGAATTGTTCTGACATTTTGGCTCAGGTATCTATTAGGTAGAAATCCCGCTTGATCCTTATGAATGATTTCTGCTAATGTCTGTTTGAGTCTGTTTGCCAAGATTGTAGTAAATAATTTATAGTCACAATTTAGAAGCGAGATGGGTCTGTAATTTTTAATTTGGTCTAGGTCTTTATCTGATTTTGGGATTAGTACAATTGTGGATTCTTTCCAAGAATCTGGAATCTCACCTTTTTCCAAGACTTTATTCATTACAGACACCAGTAATGGTGTCAGCTCTTCTTTAAACGTTTTATAATAGAGTGGGGAAAGACCATCTGGGCCAGGAGCTTTATGTGGCCTAATCTTATCTATTGTTTCCATTAGTTCGTCTGGTGAAATTAATCTATCTAGATTAGCTTTCATTGCTTCAGTTAATCTTACAATCTTGGTCTCATTAACAAATTGAATGGTCTTGTCTAAATCTTCCTGTTCTTTTTTGTAGAGCTTTGAGTAATATTTTTCAAAAATTGTCTGGATTTGCTGCAAGTTTGTAATTGTCTCACCATTGTTTCTTATTCTGGTAATCAGTTGGGATTTCTTTGTACCTTTCAGCTGCCAGGCAAGAAATTTGCCTGGCTTGTTTGCATTCTCAAAGAAGTTGTACCTATTGTACCTGATTTTCCTCTCAATATCATTAGCAATCAAGAGGTCATATTGCTGGTGTAAGTTTTTCAATTCTGCCAGAATTTCCTTTCGCTGCCCTCTTTTCCTCTCCAGCCTGAGTTGTGCTTTAACCATAGCAGTACTCGAATGTGTGCAGACTATAATATAACAAAGGCTCACCTGCCAAGTCTTGCTTTGCTATTTTCATTTGCTTTACACCATTGTGTCTTTCCTGCAGTTACAAATGAGCAAGGAATGTTATATGTGTGTGTGTATCTTCACACACACATTTTTTTGTTCTCCAGATCATAAAGGCAATTGTGCTTTGCTTTTAACATGAAACCAGTTTCCTTTCTTCCTGTCATCATGAGAACTAAACTGATCTTTGTATTTTTTTAAAATAGGGAGGCCCAGTTATAGCATTTAAAAAGACTTGGTTTTTGTAACTGGTTTTTGCTCTCTTATGAGCAGAAGACTAATTGCAGAGACTTTGTGTCAGGGACACCAGAAAATGGGGTGGGTG
This sequence comes from Anolis sagrei, assembly GCF_037176765.1. NCBI lineage: Eukaryota > Metazoa > Chordata > Lepidosauria > Squamata > Anolidae > Anolis > Anolis sagrei. The sequence goes on from NC_090023.1 coordinate 230,309,407, forward strand.
GCTTTAAAGGTGCCTACCCCACCCCTCCAAATTTTGTGTAGAGCAGGAAATACTGCTATTTAGAAGCCAAAGTTGTTGGCAATGAACAGAGAGCCAGGCACCCTAATGTTTATTGATCATATAAGGTTTGGAAACAGCAATGGCATTGCTTTTTTATTTGGAAGAATATTTTGTTGAATGCACCTTCCATACTATTACAACTGGCAGGAACTGGTGAATGATGGCAAGTTACTGTAATTTTTCCAGATAGAAACTTGCTAACATTAACCAATTGGTCAAAAAAACTAAATGTAATAGGAACTGTACTCTATATTCATGTATATGTCTAGAAATTGCAACCAAAAACACAACCCTCCAAACCCTGGTTGACTTATCCAGGGTCAATGTGACCCACCCTCTAGCCTCCTTACACAGTGTAATAGCCTTAGTAAGTTTCAGGCCAGGTAGGAACTCCCCCCCTCCCCCCCCCCCCACACACACCTTTTTGTTACAGGGGTTTACCCCTTCACTATACTGTCTTGGGGAATCTGGCAATTGGCTAAGACTGGTGTTCTAAACAGGTTTCCATGGCAGCCATTGGGATGTGTGTGTTCGTGGGGTGGGGGAGGTTGTAATCTTGCAATCCTGGTTCATTTTGTGTATGATGGGAATTTGGACCTGCTTCTGTGTATCATATGATCTTGGGAATTATACCCTCTAACTACCCATCCAGTTTATTACCTGGATCTGATAACAAGCCTGAGTTGCAGGGATTCTTCTTGGAGACTATGGTGTTTCTCCCCAGGGAAGGCTGGAGATTCTAGTCTGGGGAGATTGATGTTGCAGCCCAGCCACCCACTTGATGCCCTTTTCACCCAGACACCACACAGATGAATAAGAATAGTACATTTACTAAGAAGAGAGTATCTAATATAAAAACAGTTTCAAAATACACCCGTGAGCTAGATTTCCAGATGCTTAACAAAAAGCAGTGACCAACTCTGAATAGGAATTCCAAAATCACTTAAGGCAAAAGCAAGAAACTGTAATCCAAGGCTTGTTGCAGTTAAACTAGAATTATATCCAAAAACTTGAAAGCATGAATACGAGCATAATCCAAAGGCTTAATACTTGAATTTGACTATAATCCCAAAGGCTTGAAACTTGAAACAATATTTGTAACCCAAATAGGAGGCATGGAACTTAAATAGGAAAACAAGATCCAGACCCAAGAACAGAACTCCTAACTTGGAGCTCCCAAGACAGGCATCTTGACACATGGAAAACCAACATCTGCTGAGCTACCTCTCTTATGTTTCCTTGCCCAATGTACCAGTGTTAATAATGGGCTTAAAGGTTGCCCTCACCTGAAAACCTTAAAAGTCAGGGCAGTTTATATGGGGAAATTATTTCAAATAGCCCATGTATTTCAAATAGACCAGGCCATGTTGGGTTTTAAGGATCATAGCCTGCACTTTGAGTTCTGCCTGGAAACAAACTAGTAAACCAGTGCAGATATTTCAGTGTGGAAGTTATATGATCTCTGCAACTAGATGCCAAACAACCATTCAGGAACCTGGCTACAGAATTTTTGACTTGATGAAGTTTCCAAAGATAGCTTTGCATAGCACATGTCAAAGAAATACAAATGTGATAAAATCAAGCCATTTGTCACTGTATCCAGTTCTGGCATATCCAGGAATGAATGCAGCTGACATACTAGTTTTGGCCATATAAATGTACTCCTGGCTACCAATGCTCCTACAGGTTCACTCTGCATTCAGAGGAAATTCCCAAACTGTGGCCCCATCCAGCATAGTCTAAATAATTGCTCCCTGATTAGCTTTCAAACTGGACAGGAATACTTCTGTCTTGGTGAGATTAAGTTTCAGTTTTTCCATCCAGATGCAGTCTATTACTGACAATAGAGAATCAGTATAGCATAATATATTGTCGAAGGCTTTCATAGCTGGAATCACTGGGTTGTTGTTGGTTTTTTCGGGCTATATGGCCATGTTCTAGAGGCATTCTCTCCTGACATTTCGCCTGCATCTATGGCAAGCATGCTCAGAGGTAGTGAGGTCTGTTGGAACTAGGAAAAATCGGGTTTATATATCTGTGGAATGACCAGGATGGGACAAGGAACTCTGGTCTGTTGGAACTAGGTGTGAATGTTTCAACTGGCCACCTTGATTAGCATTTGATGCCCTGCACTTTTTTGGTGTGGCTTGTTAGGATGCTTGTCATAAATGCAGGCGAAATGTCAGGAGAGAATGCCTCTAGAACATGGCCATATAGCTTGAAAAAACATACAACAACCCAGTATAGTATAAATTGCAAAAAGTCAGAAGAGGAAAAGAAGAGATAGAGTTGGGTGTCATCTACATACTGGGCACACAAAATCTCCAAATTGCACAAAACATCTCTTAGAGATTTCATAGATATATTAAAAACTATGAGATATAGAAATTAAAGAGAGCAAAGAGAAATGGCCATGCATGCTGTTGAACAGTCATCCCACAGTACCACGTTCTGAGTCTACCCTCCAAGAAGAGGAGGAGTGGTGTCATTCCAGAAAGGAGGCTCAGAAAAATACCATGGTGCATGATATCAAAACCTACTGGGAGTCACAGCAGTACTGCTTTCCCCCATCTAGTACCAATGCATTTTCAACATTTTTGAAATATCTCCATCTAAAATTGCATTTCCTACTTTTGTTTAATCACTAAAGACTAAGGGTTATTTGTGTTGAAGACCATATAATAATATATTTTGAAATGAGTCCCTCCCTTTTGAACACTAAGGATTTTTATTTTCTAATGTAGTGCTATTTCTACACACATACATTTTCATTTTGTGATTTCCTGAATGAACTCCTGATCTACAGCAGAAAAATGGGAGTTCCTTTGGGTCTACTGAGCTTATGAACCAATTATTCCATGAACCATGGAGTCAGATTGCTCTGACTAAATTCCTCATTTCAACAGTTGCAATCTTCAGCAAGAAAGAAAGATGTGGCTTCATTTCTTGTCTTAATTTTCCTTAGGATCTACAACAGATTATATTTAATATATTTCCTTTTTCTGAGAAAAGCATGCCTATATATCTGATACTCCGAGTTTTTCATTTTGATCCCTGCAGGGAATACGTTTCAAGATCCCCTGTGGATACGTCAAACTTTGGATAAAAATGAGTCCTATATTTTGACTATCCTTGGACCAGAAGCATAACATAGAATCACACTGGGGGATCAACCCACAAAGACTTCTGGGGGGGGGGGGGGGTTACTCCATGGATAAGGAGGGTGTACTATATTTTTAGTCCTCCCCACCCAGATCTGCTTATGTATTATTGCTAAGCAATTAAAATTTTGCAAAGTTAATATTATGCTCTAAAAGTGTACCAAATAAACTCAAAATGTCCTTCAGAGTACCCATTGTTTTGAAAAGTGAAATACAGTATCCACTGTAAACTCTGCAAAACTAATTTATGTAAATGTCTAAAACAGCCACATGTACTGTTGCCAAATTTTTCAGGACCCCAACATTGAGCTAAGCAAATCCCATTTGGGGTTGAGACCCACAGTTTAGGAACCAGTGCTATATACAATTAGAAATGCATGTAAAAGACAAGTTAATGTTTTTCTTTCATTCTTGTTCATTCAATATTGTTGTATCTGCAACCAGTGGATATCTTGAAAATTATGCATTGTCAGTGTGCATTGTGTAACAGTTTGCCTGATGGGCATAGCCTAAGGGAGCCATGGGCACTAGGCTTGAGTTCAGATCAGTTTTTAGCTGTTTCCTTTGGCCAATCAGGCTTCTTTGGTTTGTTCAGGTATCTGTAATGGCAAGAGCCCAGCTGTCACAGATTCCTATCCAGAATGGGACCATGTGTCATCCAATTTTGGTTCCTCCTCCCCTATTTAGCATCATAAGTTAATCTTCTTGATTTTCCTTTATTTTCCTTTAATTTCTTGTTTTTTATTTAGTAGGACTGACTGGGAGTTGGGGACATGTGGTGGGTGGGGTGCATGTGCACATTTGGAGGCTTGGGAGAGTCACCCTTTTAGCTTTATTCCCTTCCCTTCTCTTTCAAATAAAGGGAAAAAAGAAAAGAAAAAACCCATTCACTGAAAACTACTACCATCTAGTTACTTCCTCTCTAGAGTAGAAAGTAAACACAGCTTTAAGGAAGCATTAAACCCAAAGCAGAAAGGAGATTGAAACATTCCCACTCCAGTCAGGGCCTGCAGTAGAGAAAAAAGAGGGTTTTAAAAAGGAAGCCTAAGGAGGTTAGCTCCAGGTCATCACTCTTCCTTCCCTGGGCCTCCTTATAATGCCTTGGAAAGCTGTGACATGCTGCAGGGAGAGAAGGCATGTGGCTGTTTGCAGTGCCTCCTCTCTAGAGTAGAAACAGCTTTAATGAAGTATTAAATCCAGTCTCTTCTACAGATAGAAGGGCAAGGATTGCAGAAAGAGTGGTATCTTAACTCTGATGCTTTTAGTTCAGGTCTTAATGAAGGATATGGAAGGGGAGCCAGTGGGAAGTCCTGTCCCCATATTGAGCTTGATAGAGTGCTTTATTAACCCTGTTGCTGACACCCAAGCTCTCTTGAAGGGAAAAAAAGAAAAGCTCCCAGGAAGGGTGCTTTCTTAACCCCGTTACTGATACCCAGGCTCCCTTGAAGGAAAAAAGGAAAGGCTCACAGGAATTGTGATTTCTTAACCCTGTTGCTGACACCCAGGCTCCCTTGAAGGAAAAACGGAAAGGCTCACAGGAAGGGTGCTTCCTTAAGCCCATTGTTGACACCTAGGCTCTCTTGAAGGAAAAAAGGAAAGGCTCACAGGAAGGGTGCTTCCTTAAACCTGTTGCTGATACCCAGGCTCCTTTGAAGGAAAAAAGGAAAGGCTCCCACAAAGGGTTCTTTCTTAACCCCATTGCTGATCCCCAGGCTCCCTTGAAGGAAAAAAGGAAAGGCTCACAGGAATGGTGCTTACTTAACCCCATTGCTGACACCCAGTTTCCTTGAAGGAAAAAAGGAAAGAGTCCTAGGAATGGAAAAGAGAGCCTCATAAGTTCCCCATTGCCAGCAAATGGGCTGGATCTGGTCACATTTTTCAGCTATGGACCGAAAATGGCTATCTGTCTACCCACCCATTTTCAGGAAGCAAGCAATAATGGATATGGGGGTCTACTGGTATCCAGCAAGCAGAAACGGATCAAGATTCGGCTGAAATGCACAAGCCTACTGGACACTATCCCAACCATGTGCTGCTACATGGGCATTGTAATACCAATGCATTTTTCCTGTAGCCATGCCACAGGCATCCATTGCACAGATAATGTCCTTGAGAGCAGGCAAAATAATCTTCATAGAAGCAATAGGAACTCAACCAATATAATAAACAGAGATTCAGATTGAAGCTCATGTTAGAGCAATTTTCACTCTAGACAGTTGTCAAGACACATGTGTATTTATGCATTTATTTATGTGTTTATTTATAACATGCTTACTGCTCAGTATGGGACCCAAGACTGCACATAATATAAATTAAAACAGAATACAGTGAAAAGAAAGCATAATACAAAGTTAAAAAAGCAATTGAAGGAGCAGTTTTGAAAAAATTACAACAATCTGTAAAGAACAGCTGAAACTTAATAATTATGTCAAAATGCATCATAACTCAGCTAAAATACCTTCTACATGTGGTAAACTATTTATAAGTTACGTACATTTGTTCACAACATAAGAAAAATGTGCTTTTAAATCCATCTGTGGGTTGATGAAAACAAGAAGACCTTCCCTTTAGCATGAGATTTCTGGATTGACATTTTCCTTTCTTAACTTCCAGCTACAACTGCACCTTGACAATCCAAGAGCAGCAGTGGATCCATGTCATACCTGATACCTCACAGGAAGCACTATTTCAAGCATAACTTTTGTAAAAAGCAACAATCTGAACTTTTTTTGTATTTTTCTACTAACTGCATTTTTTCGCATGTGATGAGGGTAACATCAAACCAGATCACATCATGTCACTCCTATAGCAGTCCAAAAAGTACAACTCCTGTGAACACTGTGTGAGGTTTTGTCCACAGCTTTCTGACAACATGTCATAGAATACCTTTGGGAACACATATGATATTGTTTGAGAAATGTCTTGAAAAGTATTTGAGGAAGAACAGCCAGAATCTTGAAACTCCATGAATAATGCAAAGTAATGCAAATCATTTCTAAAAACACAAACAAAAAAACCCTAGAGAACCTTCAATCTCCTTGCAAGTTTGAGTAAAGGTAAAGATAAAGGTTTTTCCTGACATTAAGTCTAGTCGTAACTGACTTTGGGGTGGTGGTGCTAATCTCAGTTTCTAAGCCCAAGAGCCAGTGTTGTCTGTAGAAACCTCCAAGGTCATGTGGCCAGTATGACTGCATGAAGTGCCATTACCTTCCCACAGAAGCAGTACCTATTGATCTACTCATATTTGCATGTTTTTGAAGTGCTAGGTTGGCAGAAGCCAACCTAACAGTGGGAGGTCACCCTGCCAACCTTTTGGTTGAACCACCAACCTTTTGGTCAGCAAGTTCAGCAGCTCAGCAGTTTAACCCGCTGCGCTACCAGGGTGCTCAAGTTTGTATAATACAAGTATAGTCACCAATAGCATAGTTTGGCAACTTCTCCACCCCACCCCCAATCCCCCAACAGTAGGACATTGTGATGTCCCATTTCTCAGTTTCAGTGTCACCTTATAACATAATAGCAAACAAATTATGCATAGAGTTCTGACATAGAAAATATCAATGCCACATGATCCACACTTGTTTATACCATTATTACTAGGACTGTGCAATCAATGAAAATAAAGTTTCAAAACTCATTACAAAATTAGAGGGCACCAGCATTTCATTTCTAACGTGTTTCTAAAGTATTGTTCCTGAAAATGTTGTTACTATAACTAGAGTAACAAAATTTCATACTTTTTCATTATAGTTATTGTACCCATGGTCGAAATTTCAGGGGCTCCTTTCTCCCTCATTTCTACAGTTATTGGTGTGAAGCTTGCTACAGGGATAGAACACATTTACCACTGTTAGCCCATCAAGTTTCAGAACGTTTCACATATCCATGGCTTTTTGGGGAATTTGCATTTTTTTTATAAAGAATGTATGTCTCTTTGAATTTTTGATACTATGACACAAGATAACAGACGATCATTCTCCCCAACTCTAAGAAATATTTATACGTCTACTGATTTTAGGGAATTTTTAAAATGTTGACAAAACTTTTTTAAAAAGCCACAACAGCTATCTCACTTAATGTCTCTCATATTAAACAATAGAACTTTCATTTAGGGATTTCTTCCCTGCCCAGCATAGAGATGTACTTACTAGAAGTATCAGTTATCCTCCTCTTTGCAGATTCAACAATTTATTCAAATTTTGGCGGGCTGCTGCTATAGAGTGATAAATCTCTATAATCATCATCATCATCATCTTTATTTATACCCCACCACCATCTCCCCAAGGGACTCGGAGTGGCTTACATGAGGCCAAGCCCAACAACACATCAATAAAACAAAAAGCAATAAACAAAACAATAAATACAATACAATTAATATAAATCACATATAAACAATAACCTATAAACAGTAACACACAAGTATTTAAAAACCTATGGCCGGGCTGGAAGCAGAAAGAAATACCAGAAAAAATCCACTGGGCAAACAAAATAAATGAAATTAAGGACATGGACAAATTAACGTTTTTATTAAAAAAGAATACAGGTAACATGATTAAAGAGACAAATTGGTCAATAATTGATGATTATATAGACACAAGATATATAGAACTATAACTATAAAGAACTATAACGGGGACCGAAGTTATTAGGAGGATACGAAATAGATTTTCTTTTTTTTCTTTTATATAACAGATAAAATGAAAGTTTTTGACACAACCGGATTCAGAAGGAAGTCCTCACCTTTTTTTTCCCCTTTTTTTTTTGGATGCTTGGTGTGTTTTTTGTTTCTTTTTGTTTTTTGTCTTTTTGGGGGGTCTCAACATGTTCTTTTTTATGGGCGTATGATCTTCGCAATTTTCCTACTTTTCTATCTCCTCATATTATTCCCCCACTTTCACTGTTATTCTATAAAATTTAATAATTTTTTTTTAAAAAAACCTATGGCCGGGCCAAATGTAATAGTTTAAAAATTAAAAAAATACACGCTGGGCATGAGCAAGGTAGGATATATCTGGTATAGGGTTTTAAAAAAGAGATGAGGGAGTGCACTCTACCCTGTCCTGATTTGGGCTTTCTGTTGCCGAGCAGAATTCTGGGAAATGTAGTTTAGGGCAGGGCCTTTTGAATTACTTGGCATAGGGTTCCTCGTCTTTCCAAACTACATTACCCAGAATTCTGTGCTGTCTCAATCTCTTTCTCAATGAACTCTACTTTCTCCCTGCTGCTTCCCTCTCCTAATGGTGAGAGGGCATTAATTTAAGGAGCAAAGGCAGACATTTTAGCTTTGCTTAGCTTACTAAGCTTGCTATTGATTTGTTTGTTGTGAGTTGTCAGAGAACTCAGTTTTATATGCTAGCTCTATGCTCCCATGCTATGGACATTACCACGTGCCTCAATCTTTTGTTGATTGCACATTTCAAAATGTAATGAGTGGGTTGTTGTTGCTTTGGTTTTATCCTACTTTCCAATATGTCAGTATTTATATCAATCTCTTCTTCAAACCAAGGTCAGTAAATTTCTGTCTAGTTCTCCTGTGACAGTTTCACAGACTGCCAAAACTAAACTAGAGATTATCAGGTCACTAACAGTAAATCAGGATGTAATCCTGCTGTTCTATATTTATGCCTATTTTCTACAGTCTGAGAAAAATACTATTTAGTATGGAGATAGATTTAGAATAAGATCTTCCTGCCAATGACCACATATATTTTAGAGAACATTCTGCTTTTAGAGAATTGAAACTTGATTTTAATACTTTTAGAGCATCAGCTACATATAATGCATTCAGAGGGATTGGGGTACTTCAGTTAAGGATTACAGTACTTATTATAGTAGTTATGCATTGGCTCAGTAATGCACTTGGGGAAAAAAGAAAGAGAAATGAAACACAAGATTACATGTTTTGTCACTATGTGATAGTAGATGTCAAATCATGCCCTGGGATCAAAGATTAAAAACCAGAACTAATCCTTAAATCCTTATCTACTAGCTTTGTTTCTTTACTGGGAGAAAATGACAGGATGCTTTTCTGATAGAGAAACTGGAACATGCTGCCATACATATCTAGGAATGTGCGTGGAACTCACATCTATTGCGGTTGAGTTGAACAGATATTATCCTTTTGTTAAAAGAGAGTTATCCTGATCTACTTATTCATATGTTATTTATGAAATATTGCCTCTCCTTTAAAAAAAACTGGTAAAATTATGCAGTTGTAAAAAGAAACTCAATCTCAATAACCATTTCAGTAGAATGTTTTAATTTGAGTTAGAGGTAATGGGTTACTTTGGCAACTTGCTTCTCCTTTCAACCATCAAGTGTGAAATGCATGGTTCTGAGCATGCTTACTGTGCCATTTTCTCATGAGGTATTCTTACATGATGGGGATTAGAGAAAACAGTTTCTGCCACTGATGGTGTCACTGGAATTTCCAGAATGTTAAATTCGAGAAACTTGAGCACTGACATCAGATAAGCACTATACAGCACAAAACAGAGCAAGGCTTCCATTCCACTCACTTTCACCTTGATCTTGTTTAAATTGCTTGCTAGAGTGTCTCATTCCTACCATCTACTTACACACAGTTTTTTTATATCTGTCATCCCTTTGTCTTATGCCATGCAGAGGATCAAAGAAATGGCTGGAGGAAATATGCTGAACAGCTTTGCTTGATCTCAGGCATAGATTTTTTCCAATTATTTTATGCAACTTGCTAAAATAGGTTTAGGTTTGCTTGGTTATTTTTTCTTCTGCCAACAGTTTCACTGACAGAATTATCATGTCTCTCTATGTGTGTTTGTGTCTGTCTGACTTGTGACTGTGTGATTGAAAAGTGTTTGCATACTTCACATTTGCGCTCTGTGATAGAGCTAAACAGAAACAGTGTGTATTTTACCATAGTATAATGATTAGAAAATTTACTTTACAACTCTCCAGTGATTTTGTTCAGTGACGTTCATTCAGCAGCTGGATCTCATGATTATGTTTTAGTATTTTCTGATGACAACAGTGAAGGCTACTAATAAATAAGCAGAAAGGACAATGTGTTAGTGAAAGCAACATAGAGATAAAAGGCACTCATATAAATGGCCTATTTTCTCTTTCAGCAAACATTCTATCACAAAAAATAACTCACAGGCAATAAAGCTGTACAATATATATATATATATATATATATATATATATATATTTGTTTATTTCTGTTTTTTAAAAGAAGAAGTTGGAAAATTCTACAGTGGAAGAAAATAATAATAATAAAAATGTCTAGCCTGAAGATAAAGTGCTCTCTCTCCATCTGTCAGTCACATCATCTCTGTATCTAATATAGTTCCTGTTAGGTATATGAGCATTTCTTGGGATATATATCTCTAGAACATGTACATTGTACTATTCACAACATAAAAGTGGTACCTTGTACATACATATCACAGAAGAGGCTCATAGGTGAAATGATGCAGGTAGCCAGCCTAAATGACCGACAAACACCATATCCCATCTATTTATTTATTATTTATTTACTTTATTTTTATACCGCTGTTCTCAGCCCTTAGGCGACTCACAGCGGTTAACAACAAGAACAGCAAAAATTCAATGCTACCATAACATGGTATAAAAAACAGTCAACATCATAACATATTATAGAAAAGTATACAATTAACAACAATATACAATATATCTAATCTTGGAAGTTAAGTAGGATCAGCTTTGGTTAGTAACCTATATGGTTTGGTTAGACCAGCGGTTCTCAACCTGTGGGTCCCCAGGTGTTTTGGCCTACAACTCCCAGAAATCTGTGATATGTATGTACAAGGTACCACTTTTATGCTGTGAATAGTACAAGTTAGCCTTAAATGTGCTGCTGCATTCCTTGTTGACCCTCACCCTCTCTTCTTTCACCTATTTGTGAGGCCAAAATCTCAGTGAACAGTCCTCAGAACTAGTACAAACGTTTTGTTAAACAAACCACACCTAAGCCATATTGCCTCATTCATATTTATTTATTTATATATCACTTTTCTCACCGTGGGAGGTTCACATCAAATAAATGGCAAAAATTCAATGCCTCACATACAATAAAAACAGTATATCACACATCTAAAACAATAACATATAGCTATAATTTAAACTATTACAACTATAAACCGTCAAACACAAGCATAAAACATTTTAGCATTGCACTGATCCCAAGGTTGTCATTCATCTACTATATTATTGTTGTCACTCACCAAATGCTTGTTTGCATAACCAAGTTTTTAGTTGTTTTCTAAACAGCAAGATGGAGCAGGCTGATCTAATCTCTCTGGGGAGGGAGTTCCACAGCCTTCTTTTTTTCTAGATATTCTCTCCTACATTTTTTCTAGATATTCTTTTGATTTGAGATTGGACCCTGAGCAAGCATTTAGTTCACTGCTGCTGCAGCTCTACAAATCTTTCCATGGGGGTGGAAGGGAACTTAAAGAGATTCCCCAGGTAGAAGGAAGAAAAAGGCAGTTTAAATTCAAACTTTAATTCAAATATGTTCCTCACTCAAAAAAAAGGTTAAATTTAAATTAAAAAAATGTAGTATTCTGTAATTTTAATATGATTTTATTTTAATTCAAATTCAGTTATATCATCAGAATGTTATTTATCGTGTCAGAAGCAAAATGAGGGTACAGTTGTAATGTATTTAAAAATACGAACAAAGTTTCAAAACTTGGCATTATACTAAATGTCCTTTGACCAGTAGCTGGCCACTTGGAGTTCCTCTGGTGTTGCTATAAGAAGGTCCTCCATTGTGCATATGGCAGGGCTCAGATTGCATTGTAATAGGTGGTCTGTGGTTTGCTCTTCTCCACATTCGCATGTTATGGACTCCACTTTGTGGCCCTATTTCTTAAGGTTACCAGAGTGCAGTCTGTACAGGGACATGAGAGAAGCCTTCCACAAGGTTGTAACACACTCGGGCACCCCCTGGGCAACGTCTTCACTGATTCACTGATTCTTCAGTGATGCAGCATGCATCATCAGAATGAACAGTAATTGAGTAAATAAACACAATTACTAGTTAAACTAGGTAGAAAATTTATTTCCATGTCTTAATGTTCAGTGTATGTACAATGGTAATAATTGTATCCTGTGTTCTCCTGAGTTTTCAGAGAGAAATATTCCAGTCTAGTTTCAAAGAATCATTCTGTTTTGAAACAGAGAAATTCAATGAGTTGAATATAGTAGACAGCATTGCCATGTGGGAAAAATCAATTGGTACACATGAGTGGGATTTCAAGTGAAATTAATGAGTCACATTGTTTGACATGCTTTAAAGTAAGATTTAATCAATGTAGTTATTAATGGAATAATTAATTTTCACAGTAATTGACAGATGCTGCTTGAGCTGTCATTAATTTGCTCATTTACTTGAGAGACTGCTCTTCCATGAGTGGAGAATGATTTTAATAAGTGTGTGTCCATGAAGGGAACAAAGTGAATAAAGATCTTGTAGGCTATTTCAAACTAAATTATACGCCCAGAAGTTTGTCAATATTTGTCAAATAGAAATTTTGTTACATTTTGTGACCTCTCAATCTCCTTGTTGGCGGTTATCACAGTCAGGCAGAGTCCCCAGAATAATGATACTGACATGAGCTCTTTCAAACAGCTGAATAATATCTCTTTGTTATTGGCAGGAGATAAGGAAGCACTTTTGCTCATGTTGATAGCTAAGAAGAAATTGCTTCTCTTTCCAAAAGAAACAGCACATACATTCCCGAAAATGCTTTCAAAATCGCTTCCTGCAATAGAGGACAACAATCTTTTGCATATTGTTGTATTTGTGAGGACTGCTATGCCTGCTGATTTATGCAGCACCCTTTTGGAAGAGCAATCTGCTGACCTCTCTGAGAAGGTAAAAGGCAACATTTGCCCAAAGCGCACTAGAGGGGCAGGGCAGCTGACATTTTCATAGCACCATTTTAATGCATCATTAGGAAGGTAGTTCTTTTTTCTCCAAAACATTGCAGGCTCTTTTTAAATCTTCCTCAGGCATTGTGCACATTATGTTTGACGGAACCAATGCTATGGGCTTTTAGAGCCATAGGACAGGTCTCTAAAGGTGATGAGATCTAGATGAGAATAATAAAAGGAGAGAGACCCCACCATGCAGTGTCGCCAATGAACTAGCTTACACATTTCCAAACAAAATGAATTATTTATATAAAATAGAAAAAATCAGAGAAGAATCCAGTGCTAAAGTCTCGTCCAGCATAGGTAGCCAATGTGAATTTATTGTTTTTTAAAAAATCTCTGTTTATGTCATGAATACAAAGCTGTTACCAATATGCAAGGCATCTTGTAGCACCTTTGATACTGAGAAAACAAAATTGTTACCATACTAATAATAATAATAATAATAATAATAATAATACTTTATTTATATACTGCTCCATCTCCCCGAGGGGACTCAGAGCGGTTCCCAGGTAAAATCACAAAACATACAAAGTAAAGAAAACATAACCATAAGATTAACAAAACAAAATATAAGCATAAAAATTGTCACCATAACACACATATATTAAAAGAATCCTGCCTGTTCAAGGCAATTGAAAAAATTAAAAAGGCTGGGCCAAGATTTGTGCAAGCCCAAAAATTCTAGGGGGCCCAGGAATTAAGTGCAATGCTATGGCAGGCAACAATAATATTAGTTACGGGTCTGTGGCTATTCATTCCGAGGCTGATTAGAGGAAATGATCTGGGTAATTGGTAGGAAGAATAAGTCCATATTCGACAATGTGTAGGGCTGAGTTAGAACTGGTCATTTTCAAAGGCTTGTTGAAACCACCAGGTCTTCAAGCCCTTACGAAAGGAGGGGAGGGATGGGGCCTGTCTTATTTCCCTTAGAAGGGCATTCCAGAGGCAGGGGGCCACCACTGAGAAGACCCTCTCTCTCATCCCCACCAACCGCGCTTGGGACAATAGTGGGACCGAGAGGAGGGCCTCCCTGGAAGATCTTAGAGCTTGTGCCAGTTCATAGAAGGAGGTGCAATCGCGGACATAGGCGGGGCCCAAACTGTTTAGGGCTTTATAGGTCATGACCTGCACCTTGAATTTGGCTTGGCAACTTATTGGCAGCCAATGAAACTGTTTTAATAGGGGTGTTGTATGCTCCCTATACCATAAGATATTATAGACTGTGACAATGAAATGGAGTGAAGTGCTTTAAAGCAACCCTTTATAGGTAGATGTTTAACCATAGAAAAGCAAAATTTGTAGGTATGATGTACTTTTGCTTTGTCTATATTTAATCTGTTCCTTACTTGGCGACTGTCATCTTGAGTAAAGGAAAGACCTCTGGGTGGGGCAAAGCATGACCTTAATGCTATCCTGTGAAGAAAAGGCTCCTTGAAGTGATGAGTTCAGAGCTTGTGGCTTGATTGCAGGAAAGGTCTGTGTGTACAGGGAGAAAAAGTGAACCTGAACTCTGCTTGTTACTCCCTGGTAATGTCTGCTGATGACTCTTAGATGGTCTGTGATGAAAACAATGACATTGTAATATATGGGACAAAGACCAAAACAAGTATAGACATTTCCTCTCCATTCATTACCAGTAAACAATATAGTTACTCACAGATTGCTCTCTTGAATGAACCAATAAGACAATTTCTTTGTCAGCAGGAGGGAGGATATTTTGAAGGGAAATTCCAACTTTAAAAATGAGACTTGCCTTCTTCCAAGATGGCCAGGAATTCAGATTATCATTCCCTACCTGAGTTCATGTTGTAGATTGGCAACCTGCTTGCAAGTCATATTTATTGAGCCTAAGTCTTAATGTTGCTCTTTCTAACCATGCGTGTTGTTGTTGTTGTTGTTGTTGTTGTTATCTCTGTCATCCAAGGGCTGCTGTACTGAAGTCAGAGATCAATGTCCAAAAAGAATTGAAGTCTTCTGAAATCGTATTTTGTGAATTTGTACATTTGCGATTTATATATCATATATTACATTAGAGGATGAGCAAATGAAAGTAGTTCTAATATTGTAGGTGATGTGATTAGGTCCTATGACAACATTTCCCAAGTAGATGCGTGGACAGAGTTGGCATCTGCGTTTGTGGCAAAGTTTTGTACCTGTCTCCACATCTCTGTTGTTTGTCTGTCTTCTTGTATATATGTACATTTTTGAGACTGGGAAGCTGTCTGTCCTTCTCTGTTGCCATGTCCTTGTAATAGTTCTGTTATTTGAAGTTATACTGACATCATGTTGCATCTCAAATAGTTCCATATTGATTTCACTACATGGGATGGTGTTTATACGAATAATAAGCAGCCATAAAGAAATTGTCTGGAGCAGTGTTCCCTGTAAACTGAACTCTGTCCACAGCATGCAATCAAATCACCCCTATAAAGAGTTTGGTAACAGTCCAGGTCTATTTTTTTCTAACAGAAGAGTAATGTTCTCTTGTTTCTGCATCATCGTTCCCACTGAAATATGATTTATGGATACAGGTTTAAGAATTGTGCATGTATATTGAATTTGGAAAGGAAATAATTTATCAAATGTAAATGATCTGTGTGAAATGAAGCTTTATATTATTGCTTCCAGGCTGTCTTTATAGCGCTGAACCAATTAAGGATTATTCAGTACTGTGATTATCAAAATGCATATGATTGCTCAAAAAGAAATGTCAAAATAGATTCCCATGTTTACAGCATCATTTCACATTTAAAATTCATTAGAAGATGATATGTAATGCCACTCTGATAATTTGAATCTTTCTAGGGCTATTTATTGCAAGCTTTGAAAAAGGCAAGCCATGTATATTTGCATTGCATTTCACTTGCCAGCTGAAATTAAACACAAAAACAACTGAAAATTATGGTCAATCGGTTGACTCTTCCGGCTCAGCAATGTAGGTTATCAAGCACTTCTTCAGAGTAACTCTTGGAACTTATAGACTGGCCCATGATGTATTTAAGTGTGTATCTCTTTTTTCCCCATATTTGCTAGAATATTAACAGTTTATACATCAAATGTCTTTCTGAATGCTTTCCAGTGTTGAAAAGAATATAGAAATTCCTATTTTGACAGAGACAGAGAACTTCTTTACATGCAATGATTGTGTATCACCGCAAATCATGGCGATCCCAATGGTGCCTGCACGGGGCTCTTGCTTTGCACCTCACACCATCATGACTTCCCCCCTGTCTCATCAAATGGGGGGAAGCCTTCTTCAGCCAGCTCAACCAATCTTTCCTAATGGAAAGACATGGAGCCACCTGTCTACTGCCGGCAGCAATTTGTAGCAAAGGCAGTAGACAGTAAGGATGTTTGCTGCAGTTTAGCCATGGAGCTGCCCCTGGAAACCAAAAATCCCTGTCACTGCCACTAAATTTTGGACCACGTGAAGATGTCCAGACAGACAGAGAAAGAAAGAGGGGGTGGGGAGGATGCATACTGATTTACATCATTCCCTGGTAGTTAATTAATGTGTTCTACTTCAGACACTTGTTTCATTTTCCCCCCTCTGCTTTACAGATACTTCCTTGATTGTTGTGAGTGAGCCAATCAAGATTTCGTAAGAGGAATGGCATTGATGTGACTACCATAACCAGATGACAAATTTAGATGCTCCAGATGCTCCCACAGGGTTTGATCTTGGGCCCAGTTCTGTTCAGCATCTTTATTAATACTTGGATGAAGGTTTATAGAGCATGCTTATGATATTTGCAGATGACGCCAAATTAAGAGGAATAGCTAATACTCCAGAGAACAGGATCTGAATTTAAAATGACCTTAACATATTAGAGAGCTGGGCAAAACTAACAAAATTAATTTCAACAAGGACAAATGTAAGATACTACACTTACGCAGAAAAAATGAAATGCAAAAATCCACAATGGGTGATGCCTGGTTTAACAACAGTCCATGTGAGAAAGATCTTGGAACCCTTGTGGACAAGTTGAACGTGAACCAACAGTGTGATGCAGCAACTTAAAAACCCAATGGGACTTTGGATGCATCAAAAGGAGTATAGTGTCTAGATCAAGGGAAGTCATGGTGCCTTTATATTCTACTTTGGTTAGACCTCACCTGGAATACTGTGCCCAATTCTGGGCGCCACAGTTCAAAAGAGATATTGACAAGCTGGAAGTTGTCGAATGGAGGGCGACTAAAATGATCAAAGGTCTGAAGACCATGCCCTATGAGGAGTGTCTTAAAAAACAGGGTATGTTTAGTCTGCAGAAGAGAAGATTGAGAGAAGGCATGATAGCTATGTATACAAATGTGAAATGATGTCATAAGGAACAGGGAGTAGGCTTATTTTCTGCTGCTCTGGAGACTAGAACTCAATAGAGCAATGGATTCAAATTACAGGAAAGGAGATTCTACTTGAACATTAGGAAGAACTTCCTGACCATATGAGCTCTTCAACAGTGGAACTCTCTGCCTCAGAGTGTGGTGGAATCTCCTTCTTTGGAAATTCTTAAACAGAGCCTGGGTGGCGTCTGTCAGGGAAATAAATGTTTGATTGTCCTTTTCCAACATGGCAGGTGGTTGAACTAGATGATCCATGTGGTCTCTTCCAACTTTATTATTCTATGATTCTGATATCTGCAATACATCATGATAATACCACCACCCAAGTAGTAGTGAATCCATTTCCATGATGGGACAAATGTACTCATCATTTTATCACTGCTTCTCCCAAAACTGCTTTGAGTTCAATGCCAGTAACAAACTCTGAAGTATTCAACACCAAGAGAGCTCCCATTTGACTTTTCTTTAACTTCTATGGCTGCATTTCTCTTTTTATGATAATTTTTGAAGTCTTAATTAAAGTAGTAAAGTTATTAACTCATTAGTTTTTTTTTCATACAGCTTGGCTCACTAGATTCCCTGATTACACTGGAGTTAATCCTATGTTTTCATGAGTTAATTATATTTAAAATATTAAAGTTCAACTGGCTCTTCTGCTGGCAGATTTTGTTGGCAGATTTTGCAAGAAAGAAGAAAGATTAGGATTGAGAAAATCACGTGACTCTGTTGGTAGGTAGCAGAACACATTAGAAGAATGGCTGTTAAGCAGCTGAAGGGCAGGGATTGGAAAGTAATGGAAGAAAAATAGAAAGTGTGGAAATGAGTTCTGAAGTTGGAATGGAATGGTAGATGGAATTGTTTGTTTGACCATTAAACAGTCACAAACTTTACAAAATGTCAGGCCAATGTCTACTACCATTTTTCTCCTTCTAGTTTTGAGAGACATCTTTCTTTATTATTATTTAGTGTGAGTTGCATTGAACTCCTTTGTCCTTGTCAGTATTTATTGTTGATCACTCAGTTCTAAGCTCTTACAAAAGTAAAACATATTCTTCAGCTATATACTCCCATTGTCTTTATTAGTGGTAGCAAATGTATATCCTCATCTGTAATGCTTAAAATAAATAATAATAATAATAATAATAATTATTATTATTATTATTTAGGTATATTCCGCTTTTATCTCTTGAATAATTTTCAAACCTGATATTCCAAGCTGCAATACAATGCTTACAAGTACTGTTTATCTAAAATGGAATGAGATTTTTTCTTTATAGATTTTATTTTGTAAAACCAAAATATAACAAAAACCAATCACATTAGTAATGTTATTATTGTTTTTAGATGACATTTCTTACAGTGTGTTTCTCTATGCCCAGAGTAGAGGATAGTTAACATTAATTGGTATCTCTCTGTCTTTGCAAATTATTCAGATGTTAGCCTTGAATCAATTCTTCGTCTTGTGCTAAACCTGTGTTCTTTTGTTACTTAGTAAGAAGGTATTACATGAGATTGGCATCACATTAAGGCTTTGCAGATTTTATTTTATTTTTCGGAGCTTCCATTTCCAAAATTTTCTTTGACCAGTAAAGCCATTATTTGAATCACAATTGGGGTTCTAAAAGCCCTTTTGAGACCCTCCCCACATTTCTATAGTGGGGAAAAATTAATTTAATTTCTCTATGTGAACACACACACACACACACACACACACATGAACACATGTGTACAGATGTATGTGTGTGTGTGTATATACACACATACATACACACAGAGTCTAAAGTATTTTTGTTGAGGCTCACAGTGCTGCCTGTGTTTCACTGGAAGAAGTGTGAAATGTACATTAAATCAATGAATAAAACCTGTAAGATTCTTGCATGGCTAGATAAGATTTACTGATCCTACATGATGAAAGGTATGTCATTCTATGCAACCTTTAGCAACAATAAAAGCACATAAATTCCACACTGACCATCAGTTAAATTTTAGATCTTATATGCATCTATAAATGTCAGACTTAATACAAAATTAATTATCTGTAATTCCTCCAAGCAGCAAAAAGAAGCTTTACCATCTCCGCGCAGTGGAGATGGGAGAGCAGTTTGCCTCTTCCCACAAACAGAATGAATATAGTTCCGGCTGGAACTACTTTACAGGGGGCAGAGCCAGGCTCTCAGCACTGGCCCGCCCCCCTTCCTCATTCTGAAGCTGAGCATCGAGGGAAGAGGAAGCTGAGGTCTGTCTTAGAGCTGGCACTGGGAGTGGGGGCCTGGCATTTGCCCTTTCCTCTCCCGGCCTTTGCCCCTTCTCCACAGCACACTGGGGGCAAAATAGAGATCTGCCCCCAATCCGTGGTGATAAATAATTCAGAAAAGGTAATAATTTGGTGTACGCCCAAGACACACCTTTCAGGGGTGAAGGCCATTAACTAAAACACTCACCTAAGGTTCAATTTGATTAGGTGAAGGGAATTATAATGGCCTAAAAATAGAGAGATTATGGTATCGGATACTCTGAGAGGGACTTCTCCTACACATTTCCTTCAGAGGTTACATGGGTTGGGTGTCCAGGGGACCCGGGTGTTTTACCCTAACTAGCCCAGGGGTAGGCCAGACAGAGACTCTACCTCGGCTTTGCCACCAAGTTCAAGATCCATAAATTGAGATACAGTCAAAGTTAAACAGGTAACAATTAATAAAAGTTGCCCATATTTCAAATCCAAATATTGTTGTGTGGTCTCATTATTTTGGGGGCTAGCAGGCAAGTAACCACTGAGCATGCCATGCCATATACCACAAGGAAACATAATCTGTGTTACACCAGCAAACACTAGTTGATTGTCGCCCCCCCCCCCAAAAAAAACCCTGATTCACCAATTTTATTGAATCAGATGGCTTTGATGCTAAAGACATATTTGGATATTAGAATTAATACAGGTTTCCAATGATTGATTTATTCCATTAAGATTGAACTTCATTAAAACCAACTTTAGTATTCTCCTACAAAGATTGACAGATAACACCTATGTTTTTCATTTTCTCTGAGGGCATGTTCAGTCTTTGCATTAACAATGGGAGTAGCTCAGGAAATGAGAATGTATGGTCTATATAGAGATACTAGAAAGTGATGCAATTATAATTATTGCCATAATGAACTAGGGGTAACTGATAAGGATAAAGCAGTAATGAGAATAGTAACCTTTCACTTCATCCAAAATATATTACTACCAGAATAAGCCCATTCCTTTATTTAGAAAATACTGGCTTGTAGGATGTAGTTATCCAAATTAGGGATATGAAGTGTATTCAGTAAATACCGAGGAAATGTCCATTAAAAAAATGGGACGAAGATTGTTGAGTTTTATTCCTGGACAGCACAAGTCTTCGTGTCAAGTTTCTAGTCCTCAATGAGTAAGAAGACTGGAGACAGGGTCAAGCTCGGGGATTCCTTTCCCTGCTTCCCTATCCATGTTTCATAAAGGTCTTTGTCTTTACTGCTAGCCACTGTCTACTCCTCTTTTGATAACATAGTAATGGAATTCTTTGAGGAAACTTCCTTTTAATTTTAAATGGCCCTGAGAAGGCCATGTGCTTTCCACCATGTTACTTTTGCTTTTCTTCCTATGAGGACGCATTTTGTCTCTCTGTAGGCAAAATGTAGCTGCATGGACTTTTTACCTTTTACCTTCTTTAGAAGATGAGATTTAGTAAGCTAGTTAGCTCTAAGATCTTTCTATCAAGAATGTATTTCCTTTTACTTTAATAAATCTAAAGTTTGACCCTGCGATCCTCAGCCATCTTAATGATTAAAGGTTATTCCTTCTCACCATACATACATTTCTGCTGGTTATGGTGTTTAATCCTGGTACTCTGCTATATTTTGGTGAAATTACCCTAACTGAGGATTATTTTTGAGCCTAACAGCTCAGATTCCCCAACAGAGATGATGATAAGAGTAAAAATAATGTGAGCTTTAGTCTCAGTAAGTTGTCGGTTAAAGGCTAGCAGCACATTTCATTTAAATCCTAATACTGTTACTATTTAGAGGGACATTAATATATCCCTAGTATAAAGATAATTTCCAGCTTGAAAAAAATGATAGCTTGCTTATTAACACTAAGAAAGTTTAACATAATATTATGACTTGGTGAGATCATTTTGACAATCTGGGGACATCTTATAATATTTTTATTATTCACCATAAAAGCTTATCACTACATTTCAAGAAGTCAGTCATGTATCTCAGTCAGCTGTATTTGGTAGTAGAAAAATGCCAGAAGTTAAAATGTGTAGCACTATAATTAATTGCAGTTTTCTTTACTATCTCTTGTTAAACAAAAGTGAGGGACTGCCAAGCAAAATGATCATGTAGTGTTTGATCACTAAACACTATATGAAAGTGGGTAGTTGCAAGATAAGACATAAGTGGAAAAATATTATAAATGAAACAGTACTTCCAATGGTGTCAAATACTACTAGAAGTACTGTGGTGAATTCTTGTTACAAAGCAAATTATTGTTTTGTCAGACTTTTTACACTATATTATATTAACATTTGAACAAACAAACCAGGATGTACTCTTTAGGATGAAGCTGTGAATTAAACATTATTGCTAACATACAACCTAACGCAAGAGGAAGTGTTCAAATGACATGAACTGTGTTCCTTGACAATCAAGTCATTTCTAGCATTTGTAAATGGGTAGAAGTGACTGTTTTCCTGGCTGAAAAGTAATTAAAACAGTTGTGTACTTGATTTCTAAGCAAAACCAATCAATTAAACAGGCAGCCCAAGACCAAGTTAATAAATTATGAGATCCCTGGGATGTGGTTTGCCCATTGAAGAGAGGCAAAGCCAGTTCATTAGGATGAACAAATGTTTCATTTAACAATGGAGAATTTGTATAACTGCAATGCCTATTTGCTGGAGATGACAGCAGATGTTCTGGACATGCTTGGGTACAAGCGTAGTATTCCCATATCATGCCTTAGTAATCTGTTTCTCCCTTCTACTATCCAAATTGTTGTGTTAGATTTTTAAGAAACTGAGTAAGGGGATTGACCAATTAAGAATCAACTTCTCTTCATAAGAGCATCTAAAAAGTATTATAAATGGCATTCACTGTGTGTGTCTGCATGAGTGCACATGCAGAAACAAGAAACTGTCACAATGCAGTACTGTATTTCAAATGAAATGGGAAAATGGGGAGTGCTGTCTGTGTTTTAAGAGCCCCATTGGATTCGACTAGATAATGTAAAAACCTTTGGAGATTGAAGACAATTGTCCTTTTCAATAGGCATATTTATGAAAAGAAAGTACCTAAGGAAGCAAATTCTTGAATCACAAAAACACTCAGTGGCATGCTTTGAAAGTGTGTCTGCTCACAAAATAATAAACCTCAGACATACGCATCTTATTGAACAAAATTCGTCCTCCAAGCATGTATTCTGTGCAAGAGATTGGGGACTTTAACTTTAATTGAAGATGAAATCTGCCACTCAGTCCTAAGTTAAAATAGAGGTCCTGGCCTGAGGCCTAGTTTGTTCTTCAACATGGCCCTACTTTCAATGTTTATTATTTTGTTATGAGCAAAGTTTAGCTATTTGTTGATGGGACTGGAAGATAATTTCCTTCACTTTTGCATGTAGTCTAAGCAGTGTGTATTAAAATTCAGCCTGAATCACTGTTAACAAAAACATTTGTAGTTTTTGGATGGCCATTTTCAGGTAATTTACGAAAACAGAAAGGGGAAGAAAGAGACTAAAAGACCAGTGAAACGAATTCAGAAAGTGGGTTGTTGTAGGTTTTTTCGGGCTATATGGCCATGTTCTAGAGGCCATATAGGAGAGAATGCCTCTAGAACATGGCCATATAGCCTGAAAAAGCTACAACAACCCAGTGATTCCAGCCTGAAAGCCTTCGACAATACATTGAATTCAGAAAGACCATATTTTCGGAAAGAGTTAGGTCCACAAAACACCTGAGGCAGGGGGATCTGTGGTGTCTTTTTCTCTCCCCAGCAGAAGAAGCCTCTTTCATTTTTTCTTGGAAAGTTCCCTCCTCCACCAGAGATGGCCCTTAGAACTTGCTTTCTCAGTGGCACTTGCATAGGGTGTCCATAGGGAACATGATGGGAGTTGAAGTTTTTCTCTCTGTGTGTCTCTCAACCAATTAAAAGCCTGGTGATGTCCATGCTCTGATTGGCTGAGAATGGACACAAGGGGTGACTACAATTCCCAGAACCCTCTCTTATGGTTTATCTTATTTTTAATAAATTGTTATGTTTAAAACTTAAAATAATTCTAAAACACCAGTAGATTGGTGAATTGTTTTGAAACTTGACAGGCCTGAAGTTGTAAATACAGTCTACAAGTGACGTAGGTTCCATGCAGATAGGCTTTAAAATGACTGAGGGTTGAGTCTTTAAAGTTTCCCATTGTAGCCAATGGGCCAAATCTCTGCCAAATTAAACAGAAAATACCCCTCCCCTTTCGGGTAACTTTCGGGTAAATTTATTTATTTATCATGTCTGGAGTGAACCAAAACAATAAATGAAACCAGTTCATTCTGGTAAATGAAATGAGGGATGAGATGGAAATGGACTCAAAAACAGTAAGCTTTTTGCCCCAAATTCAAATGACTAGTATATATGTTGGGAGTGTTGCCTGCCTCATTCTGATTTTTTTTCAGTTTGTGTGGTTTATAATGTATTATTTGTACTTGAGACAATGAACTCTTTCTGACTCACCACCATAGTAGCATTCATCTACACCACACATGTCAAATGCAAGGACCACAAGCCAAATCTGGCCCACCACATTATTTTATATGACCCCCTAGCCTTTCAATTCCAGGGCATCATAATTACATCTATACAGTATTAAAATTACAAACAGCCCTTTGAAGGCAACCACAAGGCTGATGTGGCCCTCAGTGAATATGGCTTTGACACCCCTAATCTACACTGTACAATAAATGGTTTGACACCACTTTAACTATCATGAATTCTTCCTTGTTGTTTTATATCAACAACTGAAAACAATCTTGTGCCTCTAGGCTTTTGGAAAGTGAAAAGAATGGGATTGCAATAATGTCCAAAGGCATCTTGGGGGTAATGCTTCAAGGCTCTAGCTCAGCTTGGATCTGATATACTTCCATACACCCGAGTTGGAGAAATGGTCCAGGGTATGTCAATGAAAGATGCTGATGTCTGTACATGCTGATATACCATTGATAATTTCCTACCATTTCCATCATTGGTATTCCAACATGTAGGGAAAATAGCAGCCTTAATTGAATAAAATGGAACTTAATTCCAGTAAAGTATACATAGGATAATAGCTTTAATAGTACTTCTTTAGCTAATCATAAAATGAAACCAAATGGACTGTAAGGTTTCCTAAAATTGTTTTTTTTTATGCCACAAACATCACATTAAAGTTACAATTTATTTTAGTTTTTATACAATTTCAGAGTGCTTAATTAAAACTATATGAATATTTATTGACTTCTTTTAAATTGGTGGGAAAATTCATTATCATAGTGTCTACTAGTAGTTTTTATTAGTTTGTACTGCACATGTTGAGTTTTAATTGTTGCAGTCTCTATTCCATTAATTTCAGATTAAGTATCAAATTGCAATTAAAATTTGATTGCAATATACAAAACATGAGTGAGTGCTGCCACAAAAAATATAGTAATGTTGCATTATTTCATTGGCTAAATGTTGTGAGAGGATAAGGCGGGAGGATTTCTGCAGCAAAAAATTCAAGTGGCAACTATGATGGCAGCATATAATACCCAACATAGAGAAAATTCTGCTTTCTGCACAGAAATGCTACAATTGGGGGTTTGTTCTGTGTAAATTTACACATGGTTGAGTTGCATAGAAAACAGCATTACTACCATGCACTAATATGTCTGCATTATTTTCTGTGCAAAAGAATGCTGTTTTTTTTGCAAAACAAAAAAAAACCACATGCAAATTTTGTGCAGAATAAATCCCAAAATGGGAACAAATGTTGAAAACGCTTTGATTATCAAAGATTTTCTTGTAGTGAGAAGACTGTTCCTGGAACTACTTGTCACTACTTTTGAGAAGAAACTTGGTGAAAAATTACATACTTATAGTAAGACATGGGGGGAGGGGAATCCCATTAATATAATACATATATTCAAATTATAACCTTGGCTAACATTTCAAATATTTCATTATATAGAATATGATCAAAATATTAGCCTTATTCAAGCATTAGTAAAGGAGGTATCCTAAATGTGATGGTGGTAGTAACTGTCTGAACAGGACTGTTCCCCCTCTCCATGGTAGCCTACATGATTCTAGAGATACTAAGGATACTAAATTCTGAATGCCATGGGAATTATCCATACATAAAGGAAGCATTCTTCTTTGGAACAAAATCCAATTCCACATGAAGATAGTAGCTGAAATAACATTATATAGTAGTGTGATAGGGTGACAATGCTTCTTGACAATGTCTGAAGAAGGCTACAGTCTTGCAGCACATGAGACCATAGTCCATATTAAGGTAAAGGTTAAGGTTTCCCCTGACATTAAGTCTAGTCGTGTCTGGCTCTCGGGGGTGGTGCTCATCTCCATTTCTAAGCTGAAGAGCCATAGATGCCTCCAAGGTCATGTGGCCGGCCTGACTGCATATAGCACCATTACCTTCTCACAGAAATGGTACCTATTGATCTACTCACATTTGCACCACCAGGGGCCCCTTATATAGTCCATATTATCCACATATGATTCTTGGTACTGTTTCATTATCCCGGCAAAGGCTACGAGGGGTCACTAGACAGTGAAGGATAGTCCATTTTAATGGAGGGGGTAGAAGATTTCCCACTTTCTGAATTACATTTTAAGGTCCCCAGTAGACAGTAGGGCAGTGGTTCTCAACCTGTGGGTCCCCAGGTTTTTTGGCGTACAACTCCCAGAAATCCCAGCCAGTTTACCAACTGTTAGGATTTCTGGGAGTTGAAGGCCAAAACATCTGGGGACCCACAGGTTGAGAACCACTGCAGAAGGGGATAATATTACTACCACCCTGGTGTTTCCGATGAAAACTGCATTGCAATTTCTCTGTCTTTCTATGTAATGTTTTCATCAGAGACTAAAGGCTCAAGTGCATTAATAACTAACACAAACAAAAACACCCAAAACATATTAACCCTGAATCCAACACTGCCAGTTTTCACATCACATTAAGCCTTTCAGTACGTATCCTGATTTTTTTTTGCCCTTAAACTGATTTTGCTAAGTAAAATGTCAGAGTTTGCAAGAGGCACCAGAATATCCAAAGGATATGCAGTGGTCTGGAGACTTAGATTAGGTCTATTTCAACCCACGCAGTGTCCATATGGACACTGTCATCATCATCCTTTCTCCATGCTGATCAGTACAGGAGAAGGAAATGGATCACCCCAATATGATTGCCACTTCTTCCTCCTTGCCATAGCTCCCTGCGAGCACGTGACCTCCCTAGTCACATCTGCTGAGGTCAGAATGGGCTGCCCTTGTGATCACCAAGAAGGAGGGGATGTCACTCCTTTTCAACACTATATAGTTCTTATATCTCCAGAAATTAGTAAGTAGCATCATGCCTTGTTTTCACATGAAGTGGAAATAACTTTATTTATAGGGAAGCCACAAATTTACCTGTCTCATACTTTTTTTTTACAATTTCTGGGAATGGTGTATTACTCAAAAAATGGGCCAATGGGTCGATATAGTAATAAAAACAAAACCCAGAAAGCCATGATTTGTATTGACTGGTGTTATATCAGCTCGGAAACCTTATTATCACAGAGTGCAAGAAGTAAATGGGATTTCTCCATTATGCCAGTGCCACTTATCTACCAATGTTACACAGAAGCATAAGAAAAGGCACTAAAATAAAATGAAACCAAAGTCAACAATATTAAAACAACAAAATTATTATCTCCACTCTTTGCTAAAATATGCTATTATTTTTCTAAAATTCTTTCATATAAATATGTATGTAACATTTTTTGAGCTTTGGAGAAAGCACTGACATTTTGAAGGAACTTGAACTTTGGCTACATTTTGCATTTATATTCTTTTAAACCCCAGAGAGTGACTAAAAGTAAGACTTTCAAAATTGACCTAGATGCCTTTAATATTACTTTCTAGAACACATATATTGGGGTGAGAAGCCACGGGATGGACAAAGTCCTTGTATATATTGGAAATCTTTTTTAAAAAAAAATATTAAAAAGCAAGATAGGACACAAATGGTAAGAAGAAATGCTCAGTTCTTACAATAGAAAAAGGCAATTTGTAGGATCCTTAAAGCTCTATATGAGAACTGCTGCTTTTTAGCTTATTAGTAAGTTACCTAGAATTAGGAGTAAATAGTAAAGTGGCTAGGTTTGCTGATAGACACAAAATATATGGAGTGATTAGAACAAAAGTAGATTGTACAAAATTCTTAAAAGATCTCTTCATGCTGAAAAATGGGCACTGAAATGGCAAATGGTATTCCATTGTTTGGATAGAAATAATATTTTATAATATTTGAAAAATGGTTACAAACATGTTTATTTTTTTTATCTATTATGTTTTTATGTGTACTAATTTGTTGGAAACTACCTTTGAGTTGCCAATTGGTTGAGAAAGGCGGTATACAAATACAGTAAATAAAAAATAATAATAAATTATTTTGCATTACAAAGATTCAAAAATAAATTTTAAGAGGAGAATCCTCAATTCATGAGAATGTTTATAGTTGGAGACTTACTCTGTGCAAAATTCACACATGGGTGTATTTGTTGGCTTTTTTTCTTTCACAGTACAGGAAGTACTATTTTCTGTGTTAAAAGTGTGTGATTTTGCATAGTATAACTCCCAGACTGAACTATACCATTTTGTAGACTTTCTTGTAGCAGGAAGAAAAGAAATATTGTTTTCATTCTTAGCAAAATTATATATCCTATTCCACATAAGTATAGGAAAATTCATATTAGGACAACAAAACACAAGGACACACACATATTCTGATGGGATATAAACTGACAGTGATTTATGGCATATCTACACTTATCCCAAATTTATCCAGAAGTTGCACCTGGATATCCAGACAATATTTAGGGGCATCTGGGCTCTAACGCAGAGAAAAGATGGTTAAACTGATTCCCCCCCCCCCCCCAATATTAGAAGAAGTTAGAGATTCCATGAAATTCTGGAACAGCCCCATCCAGCAAGGTTATTGTGAATAGCTGGCCTGATTCTAATTTGAACTTGCCCAGCTATTCACATGTGCCTGTGCCAGCATCTTGTTTCCCTGTGCTTTGCAGTATGGGGGAAAGGGGATGGCACTAAATTTTATGATGTATGTCACTACAGCAGCAGACACTGAACTCCAGAGAGCTCTTGCTATTGATGGGCATTTTTGCTGATGTCAAGAAAGTTACCTGTGTAACCTGAGGAAAGGGTGGGGATCACTGGGTTCAGTTCAGCTGGATAGTCACAACCCTGTTCTTGCCACTGTCATGCTTTGGGAGTAGAGAGATATAGACACCTTTGGAAAATCCAGGGCCAGATGTATTGTTTCATCTGGAAAATATTTAGGTCCCATATTGGTAAAGGTTAGTAATTTATAGTCCCAAAGAAGAGGTTTTATGTTTGCTGGGTCCTTCCTTTTCCTAAGATTTAAATCTTAGACTGGATCTACACTGCCTTATATTCCAGGCTCTGATCCCGGATTATCTGCTTTGAAGTGGATCATATGAGTCTACACTGTCAGATAATATGGGATAAGCAGATAATCTGGGATCAGAGCCTGGAATATAAGGCAGTGTAGATCCAGTCTTAGTCCTTTATCCCCTGGTATAGGATTCCCTTGTTATATATAGAAACATATTCTGGGCTAACCATGTTGGACATATGAAAATTACTTTAGGTTTGAAATAGACAGTACTGTGAAAGTGTTCACGAACTCCTGCTTTGATGCAAAATCCATGTTGAAACCATTAGAAAATGAATGAAAAATAAAAATGTAATTATCATGATGGTGGTCTACAAATCTTTGTTGTGACCATACAAGGAATGCTAGTCAATTTATCTGAAGAAGAATATTGCAGATCTGAAAAGATGGAGAAATGAACTACTAAAAATGTTGGAAAGCTGGACTGACCACTCCACAAAGAAAAATTAGACTACTTAGGTGTTTTTAAATATTGTGGTGAGGGGGTTTATACATAAAGTGTAATGAATGAAAAAAAGATTTTGAGTTTCCAGGTAAGGGATGCTGAGCCTGTATAGAAATGTTATATATAGACATCCAACATATTAACTGCTAGATGTTTATTCCCTACAGCAGTCGTTTTCAACCTGTGGGTCCCCAGATGTTTTGGCCTTCAACTCCCAGAAATCCAAAACAGCTGCTAAACTGACTGGGATTTCTGGAAGTTGTAGGCCAAAACACCCAGGGACCCACAAGTTGAGAACTACTGCCCTACAGCTTATAAAGACTTAGGAGCCTCTAACCATCAGTTTTTTTTCCTTATTTGCAAAGAGGAAACCATTTTGGAAAAGTAAAATGTATAAGATTGCAAACATCTTAATGTCTCCAGTACAATTCTACATAATACTGTTTTTTCTTGGAATATTAAAGAAATAAAACCAAAAATCAAACATTTCTCTGTTTTGGCTTATTTGTTGTCTTTGTTATTAGTTGGTCTGTGCTTTTTAAAGTTGTATTCAGAAAACGACCCACATTTTGGTTTACACAACTGTGAAAGTTATAATGTTCATCGTCATTCAAAGAAAAACAAATGAAGTGGCCTGACTGATGACCATGTAATTTTGTTTTGTTTTGTACCTTACAGGTGAAATTTGTGCTTTTAAAATCCATGGACAGGAAATGCCCTTTGAAGCTGTGGTGCTAAACAAGACATCTGGAGAAGGTCGTCTTCGAGCACGAAGTCCAATTGACTGTGAACTGCAGAAGGAGTACACATTCATCATCCAGGCATATGACTGTGGCGCAGGACCTAGTGGAACAAACTGGAAGAAATCTCACAAGTGAGTGACAACTGAGAAAGTGATACATGGGTTGTGGTGTGTATTTACAATTTAGGCTGAGAATCTCATCTTAAATGTTTAGTAGTGGAAGGAAAATGAAGACAAAATGCTTTATTACAGGAGTTTATAGTTCAATCTGTAACATTTGCTCATTTATCCTACTAACTTGACCTCTCTTAGTGGGACATTCAGCTGGTGGTTTAAAGACCTGAATAAAATTCTGGATCAAACTTTTCCCTGTTCTAATATCTGTTTACATTTTTCTACCACACTATTAGACAAGGTGGGTTTTTTTTTAAAAAAAGAAAAGATTGATTTTAATTGGTCTTCATGTAATCAAATCAGATTGAATTTCTTTGCTTCCCTCTACATGGTTTTATATCTCAGTTATTTGCAGGGAAGCAGTTCTTATTGTATTGAGCAAGAGCTACAGTTATAATGGATACAAATTGAGATATTTATTTCAGACTCAATGTAATATACAGAATGAGGTGGGGAATATTGCTTGGTTCAATTCTATACTTTATTTTAGTCATAGGGAGAAAAAACTGTGGATAATTCAAAATGAATGAAATCCTCTAGAGACCACCCTCTCTCTGGGAACCCTTTTCTTGCATTGCTCCTTGCATTGCTTCTTTGCCTATATTTAACCCATTCCATCTGCCTATATTTAACCCATTCATAAACAAGAACTTAGCTACTTCAGGTCTTCCTTTCTTCCCTCCTTCAATACTTTAACTTTATTACACTTTCAAAAACACTTTGCTGGCAATGAAAAAGCTAGTGTGATGTAGTGAGTTAAGTGTTTTACTATTGCATTGAAGACCAGGATTGAAATCCCTGCTCAGCCATGGAAACACATTGAGTGACCTTGGGCAAATCATACTCTCTCTACCTCAGATAAAGGCAAACAAAGAAAATCCCATGATAAGTCTCCCTTAGAGTCACCATTAGTCAGAAATAACTGGAAGACACATAGCAGCAGCAATAATAAATGACAATTCTTTTTACATAATCATTCCTGACTGAAATGGTTGGTATATATCAATAATTATTTCATTGTTAACTGAATATTTTCCTAAATACAATAACAACAACAACAACAACAACAATAATAATAATAATAATAATAATAATAATAAGGAAAGTAAACTATGAGAAATATTTTCTTCTATAATGTTTATTTTTCTAGTGTAGGACCTGTTTTGGTTTTACCTGGGGTGTCCAAATGATGACTCAGGTAAAACTGAATCTGGAGAAAATTGGGATTTTTCAGTTTGCTCCAGATTAATACAACACCTGGAAAGATCCAGACCTTAAGGTAAGGTCCAAATCTTTCCAGGTGTGGGCCCTGTAGGGATTGACTCTTGAGATTGTTTTTGCAGTCTTGGGGGATCAATCCACATGGTAATCCCAGTTCAACAGACTCAAAGAGCTCGAAGGAGCATGATGGCACTCACCCCTCCCAGCCCCCCATTTTTGCCCAAAAAAACTACATGAGAGGCCTGCTAGCAGTGCAGCCCCCTCTAGAGAGAACTTCTGACACACAAAAATGGTGTGTTGGGGTGGGGAAAAGAAACTCGCACCTCCTGATGCATTATTTTCGCACACCAGGAGCTCTCTCTGGAGGGTCCTGCACTGCCAGCAGGCTCCACACATAAGTTTTGGGGGGGGGGATGGGAGGTTGGGGTGGCTGGTTGACTCAGGAGGGCATATAGCTACCCCCACCCCAGGAAAAGCCTTGGGTTGTGGCAGGGTGTAAAGACTAAATCTTTAGTGGTGTCTGGAAGGGCCCTTTAACAGAAATCTTGCTTAATTTTCCTCAGGACAGTAGAAAGGTTTTCTCCAGTTATTATTTTCTGTTTTCTATATATCTTATTAAATAATATTTCTAATGTAAGTGCCATTCATTTAGGTCCCATGGTTCACTATACTATCTTTGCTTACATACAATCCAACAGAATTTAGAAAACAAACTCATTAGTATCTGAAATAATTGTTTCAAAGTTTGTTAAAGAATGTTTAACTTTCTTAAGTTGTTTGTTTTGTAAGCTATCTTCACTTCATTTAAATTGGGATTTGCTGACTTTTGCCCATGTAAATATTGTTGAATTCATTAGCTCTAGCCAGTGATAACAAAATATTAGAAATTTCAGTTCAATAGCATTTGAAGGGTCAAAAGTTGTGTATCCCTGCATCATCAAACCTGTATCAGTCCTTTAACTCACCTTACATTGCAAAATTAATCCACTTTGACCCATTTCCTTGCAGATGGGTTTGATTATTTATTTAGGGATGAGATTTCAGGACTTAAAGACCTGCCACATTGATCCCAGAGAACCAACAGTGACAGAATAAGAGGATTATCAGATTGTTGAAATTGATTAATGATATTACAGAATGTGGAATTGTGTTCTGTAATGCTTTGTGCTTTTTTTCCCCTCTCTCTGCTTTTCTAAAATTGAAAAAAAATAGCATTCAAAAGAACAGTATAATAATATTTTAGGATCTTTGAAAAATTCATAAGGCTGTTGCCTTTAAGATCTTTAAAAAATGGAGTGATTGCCCTGTGGCTATTTGTGGTATATTTTCATGTGCACAAGTAGTTAGTTAGATAAATATGTTTGTTGTTAAGTCCTACTCCAAGATCACATGAGGTTGGCCTGTTTCCTATTAGTGGCATGCACACCCACAACTGAAAAGTGTGCTGGCATATTGAACTTTTTTAGTCACTTTAGTGATATGTGTTCACTATCTCCAAAATCTCTGTGAGGGTTCCTCTGAAGGGGGTTCTCCTTCCTTAGTGTCCTGGGAAAATCAAGTGAGGCATTGTAGAAATATCTGACTATATGACAAAGGTATTCTCCAGGATCTCATGTGGGTCTTGATATCAAGAATATTTTAAGTTAGCTTAAACTCATAGATGCCTTATTTACAAAAGATAATTTGTATGAATGGAAGAGTTTAGTCAATGATTTTTATTTTGGAGATGTCATCAGGCGTAATTACTTTGATCACTGTAACCTAGCTTCATAAACGTAGCAAGGTAAAATTGCTATGATATAACAGAAAAGAAAACACATACTTCAAGATGCGTTCATATATTTTTGTATCCAACTTTCTACAGATTAGATCACCAGCTATTTTGTGCTGTGTTCGGGATAAAATTATATATCTATTTGAGGGTGATACAAAACAGATATATCTAAAATTCTTCTTAGAAAAGAAAACCCTAAGGAGTTATGAGAAAGATCTGTAGTCTGTGAATATTAAGAATAGCCAAAGTACAGATGGGAATTTATAGAAACAAGAGTAAGACATAGCTAGCATGCTAAAAAACTGAATAGAGAAAGCATAATAAGCATAATTAACCCACATTTTTGGGAGCCTGATTCCAAAGCAACCTTGTTCATAAGGGAAGCCTAGATGCTAGTCTCCTTAGGGCACACCTATTGTCAGTGCCAGCACCAGAAGAAAAGTAAAAGAAGAGTGTTAGGGAAAATACCAGGTTGGTTTCAGGGGAAATGTTTTGGCTCCATTATGTTCGGATTCCAGTTCTGCTTTGGTGAGATCTCATCTGGAGCTCTGAGTCCACATGTGGGGACCATAGACTAAGAAGGACAAAAATAAGCTGGAACATCCCCAGAGGAGTGTAGCCAAGGTAACAAAAGCATAAAGTCCCAGTAGGAGAGATTGAAACAGCTGTGTATAGTTAGCTTGATGTATACGATATACATATGTATTTAGTATCTGGAGGTGTGTCATGTAAATGATAGAATGGCTTTTATTTCTGTTGCTACAAAGATGATGATGCAAAATTATGATCTTAATAGGCAGGCTAGATAACAGCCTCTTAGTAAATCTCTGCACTGACAAAGGGTTAGAGCATATAGCCCTAGGAATTCCTTCTGGCTCTTCAAGTGTAAACTTCCAGTTATGTGATCAGAAAACAGGTTTAGGACTGTAAAATGGGCATTTGTTGAAATAAACAATTTATTTTAGTCAAGTCTTTATAAAAGAAAGGCAGCAATAGGCTGCAAACTTGTGGTTCAAATATACTCTTTTCATCTTTTTTCTGCTTCTTAATGAAAACTAGATTTCGAAGTTTGCTAGTTTGATCAGAGGAATGTCTCGGAGCTATTTAACAGTTACGTAGATGAGTAAAAGAAGCATCCTTTTTCTGAGCTCTGGACCTTTCCTTTTATTTTCCTTCCTTTTGTTCTACACTGCCATATAAAATCTAATTAACTGCTTTGAACTGAATTCTATGACAATGTAGACTTATATAATCCAGTTCAAAGCAGATAATGTGGATTATCTGCTTTGATAATCTGGATTATATGACAGTGTAGAAGGGGCCTGATTGAATATAAGATGGTGTTGTATATTTTAAACCGAACCTCCAATGAAAACCACTACTTTAATTTATTGTCGAAGGCTTTCATGGCCAGAATCACTGGGTTGTTGTAGGTTTTTCGGGCTATTTGGCCATGTTTAGAGGCATTCTAGGAGAGAATGCCTGTAGAACAGGGGTCCCCAAACTACGGCCCGCGGGCCATATGCGGCCCGCCGAGGGCATTTCTCCGGCCCGTGCGGCCTGGCCTGGCCTGGCCACGCCCACCCGGCGCCACTTCGCCCATCGCGGGAACCCTCTGCTCCGGCCGCTCTGGTCTCCAAGGAGGCAGGTAAACTACAACTCCAAAGCCTTTTGTAGTTTACCTACCTCCTTGGAGACCAGAGCGGCCGGAGCAGAGGGTTCCTGCGGAGGCCGGAGTGGCGCCGGGTGGGTGTGGCCAGCGGCGTCATGTGGGCGTGGCCAGCAGCGCCGGGTGGGCATGGCCAGGGAACGCTGGCATTCTCTGGCCACGCCCACCTGGTGCCACTCCGCCCATCGCGGGAACCCTCTGCTCCGGCCGCTCTGGTCTCCACGGAGGCAGGTAAACTACAACTCCAAAGCCTTTTGCAGTTTACCTGCCTCCTAGGAGACCAGAGCGGCCGGAGCAGAGGGTTCCTGCGGAGGCCGGAGCGGCGCAGGGTGGGTGTGGCCAGCGGCGCCAGGTGGGCGTGTCCAGGGAACACTGGCGTTCTCTGGCCATGCCCACCCGGCGCCGCTCCAACCATCGCTGGAACCCTCTGCTCTGGCTGCTCTGGTCTCCAAGGAGGCAGGTAAACTACAACTCCAAAACCAATGGACACTGCCCACCAAACCCTTCCAGTATTTTCCGTTGGTCATGGGAGAACTGTGTGCCAAGTTTGGTTCAATTCCACCGTTTATGGGGTTCAGAATGCTCTTTGATTGTAGGTGAACTATAAATCCCAGCAACTACAACTCCCAAATGACAAAATCAATTTTTTCGAGTGAAGGACATACATTGGGTTGTTAGGTGTCTTGCCTCTAAA
This sequence comes from Anolis sagrei, assembly GCF_037176765.1. Lineage (NCBI taxonomy): Eukaryota > Metazoa > Chordata > Lepidosauria > Squamata > Anolidae > Anolis > Anolis sagrei. The sequence goes on from NC_090023.1 coordinate 230,345,382, forward strand.
ATTTGTGTCAATTCGTCCAGTGGTTTTTGAGTTCTGTTAATCCCACAAACAAACATTACATTTTTATTTATATAGAAGTGTGGGTCTTTGTTTTTTGATTTTGGGGGGGGGGGTGGTTGCACTGCAAATAATATATGTGCAGAGTGCATAGGAATTCATTCATGTTTTTTTTTCAAATTATAATCCGGCCCCCCAACAGTTTGCGGGACTGTGACCCGGCCCTTTGTTCAAAAAGTTTGGGGACCCCTGCTCTAGAACATGGCCATATAGCCCATAAAAACCTACAACAACCCACTACTTAAATTCTCTAACAATTTTCTTGCATTCAGGCCTCCCTGAGTCCCCCTTTGGGGAGAGAAGGGTGGGGTAGAAATGCATGAAATAAATAAAAATTGTTTCATATCCTAAACTTTGCATTTATCATCCCTCTTTCATCTTCTTAGGCCCCTTCTACACTGTAATATAATACAGATTATCAAATTAGATAATCCACAATATCTGCTTTGAACTGGATTGTATGAGTCTACACTGCCATATAATCCATTTTAAAGCAGATAATCAAAATTTTATATGACAGTGTAGAAGGGGCTTTAGCTAGATTGTTAACTTTATTTCATTATGATTTTGACCAACACAATTTGATAATACGTTCCATTAAAATTTTGCTAATTTTATGATAATCAAATTGGTTTTTCTTTGGTTTCAGGGCTGTGGTTCATATCCAAGTAAAGGATGTCAATGAGTTTGCACCTGCTTTTAAAGAAAGATCTTACAAAGCTACTGTAACAGAAGGAAAAATCTATGACAGTGTATTACAAGTAGAAGCCATGGATGAGGATTGTTCTCCTCAGTACAGTCAAATATGCAATTATGAAATTGTCACAACAAACGTTCCATTTGCCATTGACAGGAATGGTAAGTGTTTGCTATTGCATATGTATACATTTCTCGAATTACGTGTTTACTAATGTACATTAGTGCTCCTAAGCTAACTTCCAGAAAGCGAATAATTGTATAGTAACTTCAGAGGTAGTAAAATAACTCTATTTTATTTTGCGATTTCTCTTTATAAGCATTTTCTGTTATTCAAAACTGATGTCTTTTATTCTGAAAGCAATCTTACTTCTGATCACACTATGTACTTTTATGACTGTACAATTACTGCCCCTGAGTTAGTTAAAATCTCTCAATAATTTGTTTTTCATTTAACTGTTTTCTCTTTGTAAATCTGACAGGAAGGTGTATTATAATAGGGTCACCTTGTAGAGCCAGAGAATAACTATTTATTCAATGAACACTTGATTTTAATTGTATAGTTGGAAGTATTGCCAGTCTTAGGCCCTTTTCAGATGTAATGTATTGTTTAGTGTTTTCTACACAGTACCTATGCAGCTCTTATTTATTCCCTGGAGATGAGCCAGACATTTTTTTTCCTCACAGTCACTTTTATTTCTACTGCTGCGGTCTGCATTATGTAACACTCAAGTTATTATATTTGGTGTCTATGAAAATTCACTTTTTATCCTTGGCAATACATATTTTGAGTGCTCTCAAGAATATTATGTGACTATCATGGCTGCCTTTTTGGTAGTATATAAATATACAAGAAACAGTATATATGGACATGACTTATAACTCTTTTGTATTCTTTAATGTGAAATTGTGTTTATTGTGTTTTATTGTTTTATTATGATCTGTTTATATATATGTGACATCCAAGGTCACACAGTGAGTTTCCATGGCTTAGCTAGAAAGCAGTCTCTGGTTTCCTAGAGCCCTTGTCCAGCACTATACCATCCTGTTCACCAAGGTCTATGCAAAGGTAAAGATTTCTCCTTGACATTAAGTCTAGTTGTGCCCAACTCTGTGGTACCTATTTATCTATTCACATTTGCATGTTTTCAAACTCCTGGGTTGGCAGAAGCTGGGGCTAACAGCAGGGGAGCTCATCCCGCTCCTCAGATTCGAACCACCAACCTTTTGGACAGCAAGTTCAGCAGCTCAGCCATTTTAACCCGCTGTGCCACCGGGGCACTAAGGTCTAGGGAAGGACAAAAATCCTGATGCCCATACCTGAATTATAGCAATCTAAGTTGGAAGGACACTTGAAATATTGTTCACATAACTAGTTACTGAACCTCAAAAATGTCATTGTAGAACTGGAAAAAAGTAGTTCTACCCCACCTCCTGTTAGAGAATATTTTGCTTGAAAAAAATGACAGCATTATTATATAAAATAATTCATATGGAGTTTATGTCTCCTAATTTTACAAAACTAGAAGCTGGGGCCCTTTTCTAAAGCTGAAAGGTCTGATATGTAGGACACAGAAAAGTGAGTGCTTCTTTACTCTGCACAGTCAAACCAGTGCATTTGCTACTACATGCTATAGTCATGGCTGTCTGTTTGAGTGGCTTTAATGGGTGATTGCACAGATAAATGGAGCATAAAGCATATAACTACCTACTATTATGGCTATATATTAACTCCAGTATCAAAGACAATATGCCTCTGAATACCAGTTGGTGGGGAATATCAGATTGCTTTTATGTTCTGCTCTCAGTTTCCCATATGGATCTGGACAGTTACTGCATGAATAAAATTCTAGACGGGGTAACCTTTTTAAGTGTAGCTCTTTGATCCTTGTGCCTATCCCATGGCACACACTTTAATTAATCAACCTTCTCTTTTGTTATCTAATTTATTGTTGGCTGTGCATTTACCTTCTCCAGCACTGAAATGTCATGTCTCTCAATTAAACAAGAAGAACGACAAGAACAATTCCCCAACTCTGAAAAAAGAGCTGTGAAAATAATACAGCTGTACATTTTTCCTGCAGCAGATACAATTTTCCATCCATCACATGAGACAAGATGTAGCACTGTTGTCTCTTTTTAAAGAAAATCACAGAAGCATCACACTGAGACTAAATGTGGTGCCAAGAGTCTTGCTTTTGTCTCTCTGGGTTTTGTTTTTTGGTCTTTTGAAAGAAAGTCTTTAAATGGTGCAGTAAATGTGAAGCTAAGGCAATAGTCTTTGTCAAAATCATTCATTTCATTAAATAAAATACTTAGTTTTGTTTATTTTGGGGAAATGTGAAGATATAACCACAATTTATATCCCTTTTGGAAGTATATGAGTTATTATTTTTCATATCAGAGTAATTTGTGTCTCATTTTAAATGTGATAATTTTCATTTCTGAAGTTCCCTTTGATGGCTGTGTGCTAAAATTATACATTCAAAGTGTACATTCAGCTTTAATTTTACCTTAGTAGCCCTGTTATATAAGAATCATCTCACTTATTATCATGAATCTATCATTATTTCAGATGTTTTCCTAACTTGTGAAACAAGAAACCATGACAGTTGTAGTTTAGCCGTCTCAGTCAAAGAGTGTTGGTGTGCCACCAAACTACAGCTCCCATAATTCCATAGCATTGAGCCATAGTAGTTAAAGTGGTGTTAAACTGCATTAATAAATGAATCATCTATCCCTGTGACAAGAGGGGGTGCTAGCACATTTTTATTGAAGATAATAATGTGGATCATGTTAGGAATTTTGCTGTAGGTAGTCAAGCAGCTCAAGGGCATTGAGAGAGTGAAAAAAAGAGCAAGTTTGCATTAGGTTCCATTGAGTTACATAGGCTTTTGCATGTCTAAGGACCAAACCACATGTCAGTTGTAAATCACGTCACAATTTCAGAGATAAAGGGACAACTGGAGAATTCCATGTTAGTGATGTAGAGCATTGGTTCCCAAACTGTGTTTCACAAAACCCTAGGGTTCTACAAAAGCACTGTAGGGGTTCTGCAAAACAAATAAAGTTTAAAGCAGGCCAATATTTGACTTAATGTTTCCATAATAGCTGTTTTTTGCTACAACTATTGCTACCAGATACACATTTCAACATTTAACAGCATAAGTGATTTATGCGTAGTTCATAATTCCACATTTTTATTCCTTTTATTTTTGTGCAGTTTTTGAGATAAAAGACATTTGGTATATTGAGATATTATTCATAAGATATCAGAGCAAAATGTACTCAAACTAGACACTGTATAGGAAATTGGGAGACATATTTGAATTAATGTGAAATGATTATAAATATATTTTGATTAAACAATTCAAGGAGAGTTAGGGTTCCACAGGGAAAGAAAATGTCTTTTGAAGGGGTCAATGTCCAAAAAACCTTGTAAACTACTGATGTACTGAATTTGTTCAAGGTTTATTCCAGCTTTCCAGACTGATGAACTTTGTAGCTACAATTTATTTATTTACTTCATTTGTATACCGCTTTTCTCACCAGGGGGAGGGGGAGGGGAGAGAGAGAGAGACTCAAAGTGGTTTCCAGCAAAATTCAATGCCTCACATACATATAAACCTAACATAAAACAATTATGACATACAGCTATCAATTAAATCATACAATAAATTCAATAACCTCATCTAAAACCTTTAAGGCCTGGAATAGTATCCAATGTAGACTAACCACAATCCTGGTGCGGAAGCCACTGGCTACCATGAAAAATACCCCATTTTGTGTTCTGCTTCTTGCTAGATATCTTTCAAAAACAAATGAGACTTAATTGTAGGGACTCAGTGGAGGGAATCTCAATGGTCTCTGGTAAGAAGAATTCATTCTCCTGCAGAATATTTCTACACAAGGAAATAATGTTCAACATAAGTAACTTGTGGTGGAAATTTTTTATATTCATTATGGAATTTTGTGGCAAATCAGTCTTGTATAGTGTGTCCATATAACTGGGGATTTCCTAGCATGTTTCTCTCATGCAGTTCACTTCATGAGAGAAACATAACCCTATATAGAATTTGTGCATATAACAATTTGAATATCCAGAGAAATTTGTTGTTGGTGATAACAAATAAGAAGCAAGAAAAGAGGAATTTTTTGGTAATGCTACATTTAACAACAAGCAGAAACCAGCCAACCTGGTTTACCACTTCTGTCCCATTTTTCTTCAGTCTGTCCATGCAGACAGTATATTTATTTATTGTCAAATGTTGTCTTGTTGATAAAACCTGCTAAGATAATAACTAAGATTCATAAACTAAGTTGCAAAGAGGATAATTTCATTTATTTTCTCTTCAGACTGATTCCATACATTGCAGATACAAGCTAATCCAGTGACATTACAATGAATGATCTATGTCAAGGAAATGTTCATGTCAGGAGTGACTTGAAAAACTGCAAGTCGCTTCTGGTGTGAGAGATTTGGCTATCTGCAAGGACATTGCCCAGGGGACACCTGGATATTTTGATGTTTTGCCATCCTTGTGGGAGGCTTCTCTCATGTCCCCACCTGGGGAGCTGGAGCTGACAGAGGGAGCTCAACCCACTCTCCCTGGATTTGAACCGCTGACCCGCCAGTAAGCAGTCATGCCAACACAAGAGTTTAACCCACTACACCACCAGAAAAGATATTTTACACCAGTGGAATGTATCTGCATAGAATAATATGCATTTTCTGCACATAGAGTAAGACCACAAAAGTATTTATGCCTTCTGTTATTTGTTTAGCTTTTCTTAAAATAATCAGGTTTAAAAAACATTTTGATAGCAAAAAAAGATGTGCAAACGGAACATTTGTGGCACAAAGAACACAGGTGCTTAATGTAAATGCATTATTTTTATGTTAAACTACTATATTTTATGCAACATAGAAAGCCAAATTTTTTAGTTTGCCCCAGTAAGTGTAAACCCAGTGAATCAATGCAACTTATGTGAGTACTGGCTAACCAAGTTCCCATTACTTCAACGGGTTATTGTATTGCAGTTAACTATTGGATTTATGTCACTTCTCGATTTCTTTTTTGAAAAAACAAAACACAAACAAAAAACTTCAACCCCCCCCCCCCCCCCCGAATGACATGGATGATGCACCAAAGCTGTCATAACATGGGACTCTCCCAACCAACGCAGTTGGTTGGGAGAGCGATTTGCCCCTCCCCCCAGAAGGCAGAGAATGGAGGTTCCTTCGAACCTCCTAGAAGAAGGGAGGGGGCTGGCTGATCACGTGAGCCAGCCTCCTTCCTTCAGTCTTGTGAAGACTTTCTACCCGCCACTCCCGCCCATTGACAGTATAGCTGGTTGCCCGTTGGAGCCGGGTAGGAATTTTTTGCCTCTCATGTTCTGGGGGGTTTTTTCGCCTACCCTATACTGTTATTAGGGGCTAGATGGGGTGGTTCGGTTTAACTAGGTTAGCATAAATAGATCAGGAAAACACAGACATGGAGGTATACGCAAGGCACCCCTTAAGGGTGGGGGGCAGTGTACAACAATCACTCACCTAGAAGTCACCAAATGGGTGAGGGGACATCACTTGGCACAGAAATTGGAGAAGCCGATTACAATAATATGAGACAGGCTTCTCCAGACTTTTACCTTCAGGTTGCCTGGTTGGGGATCCAGGGCATACAGATATTACACACTAAATAGCCGAGGACGCTGCCTCGGCTAGCCACCAAGTTCCTAGACACATAGTTTAGTTCAGTTGAACTTAAATAGGTAACATTCAATAAAAGTTGCCCAATTTGAATCCATATAATTGTTGTCTGTCTCGTTATTTCTGGGGTCGAGGGGCAAATTGGCTTGTTTGAAAACAACCTTTATAAAGAGAAAAAAATATTGATACTTTTTAAAATTTCTAAAAGCTTCATCACAATCATGTTCCCTACTTTGGTTTATTGACTAAAGGATAAGCAATAATTTCAGTTCAGTCAGTTCCTATTTTCCCCATAACTGGGTGCTTAACCATTTTTTTTTCCTGTGAGCAGTGCTCTGCTCTGGTAAAGATATCCATATATGCATTGATTAGATTGCTTAGATGTGCATAAAATTTATGCCTTTTCTTTAATATTGACACATTGGAGACATTGCTCATAAACACAGAACATTGTCCAAAATTTAATAAAAAGCTAATACAAAGCTCTTGCTTGTTTGCAGCCTTGATTTATTTCTGAGCTTTGTAGAACTGGATTTCAGTGGTTCTATTCCCTTTCCTTTCTTTCCAAGTCATTTCATACCTCTAGACATCTCCTTCACTAAATTAAAATTGTTTCTTAGAATCCCACCTTGTACCACATATATTTTGTCAACTTTCATCTTTTTATTTAGCTTCAGGCAATATGATCACTGGGACTGTATTCATTTAGAGCAATGTGCAAACGGAAATATTGCTTATAATGTGGACCAACTGTATATTGTTGTTTAGTTTTATTGTTTTGTTGGCTAGAATGAGTACCACACCTGAAGCGAGAGGTGAGTTGTTAGCTATTTAGTTGTCACACGAATGAACTACTTTCAGATATTTTTCTCCTGGAGGCTGTTTTCAAGCTGGCTGAAGTCAATTTGAAATTTGATGAAATGGTTGCATTCAGCCACAATGAACTTTGGAACAAGACCTCCTAGATTAATGTTTAAATTCATGTCATAACTAGACACTGGGTACATAATGGGAGTGGAAGATAAGGTATCAATATGTCCATTGTCAATATATCAAATTCCCCCCTCCCATGAAACTGTAATGGGGAAGGGACTTGTCCTGGAAGTGAATCATTCTGATTTTAAATGTAAACACTTTCAGACATTCTGAATCTATCTGTTCTATTTAAAGTACAGTTTGAGTCTTCCTTGTTTAAAAATCAAAACAATTTGCTGCAGTAGACCACTTTTACATTTGAGGGCTAGCCACATGGTCATTACTTGCTCAAGGTGCACTGATGAGAGAATAATAGAATCATAGAATCAAAGAGTTGGAAGAGACCTCCAACCCCCTGCCAAGAAGCAGGAAAATTGCATTCCAATCACCCCTGACAGATGGCCATCCAGCCTCTTTTTAAAAGCTTCCAAAGAAGGAGTCTCCACCATACTCCGGGGCAGAGAGTTCCACTGCTGAACAGCTCTCACAGTCAGGAAGTTCTTCCTCATGTTCAGATGGAATCTCCTTTCTTGTAGTTTGAAGCCATTATTCTGCGTCCTAGTCTCCAGGGAAGCAGAAAACAAGCTTGCTCCCTCCTCCCTGTGGCTTCCTCTCACATATGTATACATGGCTATCATATCTCCTCTCAGCCTTCTCTTCTTCAGGCTAAACATGCCCAGCTCTTTAAGCCGCTCTGCAAGGGTTCTCCATACCCTTGATCATTTTAGTCGCCCTCCTCTGGACACATTCCAGCTTGTCAATATCTCTCTTGAATTGTGGTGCCCAGAATTGGACACAATATTCCAGGTGTGGTCTAAGCAAAGCGGAATAGAGGGGTAGCATTACTTCTCTAGATCTAGATACTATGCTCCTATTGATGCAGGCCAAAATCCCATTGGCTTTTTTTGCCACCACATCACATTGTTGGCTCATGTTTAACTTGCTGTCCGCAAGGACTCCAAGATCTTTTTCACACGTACTGCTCTCGAGCCAGGCGTCCCCCACCCAAAAGAGGGTGATGGACCTTACTTCCACATGACCACTGTAAAAAGGAAGACACCCCAGATGCAACTGTATTGGCACCACCTGTATTCAGCCCAGTAGGGTGGAAGATTTTCCCTCCATTTTAAAAAGACAGAAAGGACAAAACGTGTTTCCATTGGAGAAGGGTCTACGATGTATGCTTTAAAACAGGGGTCCTCAAACTTTTTAAACGCAGGACCAGGTTACAATCCATCAAGCTGTTAGAGGGCCGGATTATAATTTGAAAAAAACATGAATGAATTCCTATGCACACTGCACACATCTTATTTTTAGTGGAAAAACCACTTTAAAACAATGCAATAATTAAAAGGAAGAACAATTTTAACAAATATAAAAAATAGTATATCAATGGGAAGTGTGGGCCTGCTTTTGGCTGATGAGACAGGATTGTTGTTGTGCGCTTTCAAGTTGTTTCAGACTTAGGTTGACCCTGAGCAAGGGCCGGGTAAATGACCTTGGAGGGTTATATCTGGCTCTGGGGCCATAGTTTGAGGACCCCTGCTTTAAAAGAAGGCCTTGTGTAAGCAAAGCTGCCCTTTACCCCATTTAGGTTCTTTGAGGAAAAATCCATGAGACTAGATATGCGACTAGTCCCTTTTCTTCAGGTGGCAAGCATTTTGAATAAGGGAGGTTCGGCCTGTACGTTTTCTTTCTATAAGGATTGACTGTTGATACAACTAAGTAGAAAAGGCACAGAAGGAGGTAGTTCTCCAAAAGGAAGATTAATTCAAAGAGCTTCAATATAAGTACCTTGGACTTGTATTTGTGTGTCATGTGAACAAAATAACTGAAATTATAGATGAATGTGTTTAAATATTGCAGTTGTGATAAGATAAAGTGATGGGTGTGTTTTCTGTTGTGGCTGACATCCCTACTTTTACTAAAGTGTGCGTCAATGGTGAGCAAGGTGGCGTATATGATACAAACAAGGAATCATTTGTGAATTCCCAGAATGTGGGATTTCAGAAGGGAGTGTTGTTTTGCTCAGAGAACAGGCTTTTCTGCAGAGGAAAAACATTTTAAGCATGAAATATAATATTTCAATATAGAAATATTAATTACCGTACAGAAAATGCTGTAATTGTAGATTTATTCTGCATAATATTTATGATTAATTTACATAGAAGAAAACATTTTCTATGTAGGAAATAATTGTTCTGCATTGAAATAATATTTTGCAAATACAAAATGCTGGGTTTTGTTCAAAATATCTAAGTGTGAATTTTGCACAGAATAAGTCTTGAATTGTGAATAGCCATTGAAAACTTCATGGTTTTCAAAGAATTTCTTATAACTGGAAGAAAATGGTTGAAATTACACATTACTAACTTAGAGAAGAAATTTAATGAAGAATTACATTTGTGTTTGAACCCCAGTCTCCCAAAATCATAATCCAGCACTCAAATCACTGTATGGTTTTTATTGATTTTAATGTATAATGTATATTGTATTGTATATTTATGTTTATTGTCACATTGAATTATTAACAATTTGGAAGCTACTCTGAGTTCCCTTCGGGGTTGAGATATAGTGGGGTAAAAATACAGCAAATAAATAAATAAATATCTTGAGTCTCCATGGGGAGAAAGAGATGTTAGAAATAAAGCAAGCAAGCAAGTAAATAAATAGACAAATAATGCCATACTGGCTCTGTTCAGTTACTATAAGCTCACGGAATCAAGTGCTGAGTTGTAAGTCAACATTTATATAAATGTCATTACTAAAGCACTGTCTTGCAAGGTAGCATGAAACTGCATTATATGGTCAGTGTAGACTTGTATAATGCAGTTTCTACACTGTCTACACTGTCCATGTAAGGCAATTTCAAACTGCATTACTCAGGATAGCTATATGGCATTGAATTTTGCCTTTGTGAGGCTACCCTGAGTTCCCTTCAGGGTGAGAAGGGTGGGGGTACAAATGTAGTTTATAAATAAATTACATGACATTGTACATGGGGCCCCAGTATACCCTAGTAATTGGTTTTAGGCCACATGATTATTTTCTGATGGATGCCCACACCCCTTGGGTTTTTCATATTTTTATTGTGATACAACCTGGAATTGAATGGATTTAATTGACATTTAATTGTCATTCATTGACAGATAACAGCATTCGTCTTGTTTAATTCAGCCAAAAGAAATGCCATTTTGGGGTCCATTTTCAGCTAACCCCTCATTCTGTTTACCGGGAAGTTACTCAAATAGGGAGGAGTGTTGCCATTTTCATTCTGCAAAGATTTGGCCATTGGCTACAATGGGAAACTTTAAAGGCTCAATCCTCGGTCATTTTAAGGCATAACTGCATGAAACCTATCTCAGTTTTAGACCCCATTTACAACTGCAGTCCTGCCAAGTTTCAGAGCAATTCACCAATCTATTAATGTTTTAGAATTATTTTAAGTTTTATCATAACATTTTTTAAAATAAGACAAACCGCAAGAGAGGATTCTGGGAATTGTCATCACTGCTTGTGTCCATTCTCAGCCAATCAGAGCATGGTCACAACCAGACCTTTTATTGTCTAAGAAACAGAGTGAGAAAAATTTCAATTCCCATCATGCCCTGAGAGAATGCATTCCCATCATTCATTGAAAACTCAGAGAGTTTTCAATGCCTGCTCCATGCAAGTGCTGCTAGGAAAGTGAGTTCCCAGCAAGGCCCTCTCTGGAGAAGGAGCCTAGGGAACTTTTCTGCTGCCATGGAAGGAGAAATGACACTGCAGGATCTTCTACAAGAAAGGAGATTCCATCTGAACATGAGGAAGAACTTCCTGACTGTGAGAGCCGTTCAGCAGTGGAACTCTCTGCCCCGGAGTGTGGTGGAGGCTCCTTCTTTGGAAGCTTTTAAACAAAGGCTGGATGGCCATCTGTCGGGGGTGCTTTGAATGCAATATTCCTGCTTCTTGGCAGGGGGTTGGTCTGGATGACCCATGAGGTCTCTTCCAACTCTATGATTCTATGATTCTCCAGGAGCGCTGTGGCAAACCTCTGCCTCAGGTATAATGCAAACTTAACTCTAGCCTCTCCAGTAACTGATAAATCCCAGCTTTGCTTTGATTTGCCCAGCTTTTCGGTTCCCTCCTCCCTGTTCTGTTTTCAGGGGATTGCATGAAACGGACCACTGCAAAATCACTTTTGGTCAAACTGATCCATACCCAAGCCTAATCAGCACTCTTATGTTGCCACATGTTCTTCTTTTGGTAATCTGACTCCTGAAATATTCAGATTATTTTTTTTTGTAGTACATGTCTAAGAATATTTAATTCACACTAAATCTAAAAGAGCTGTAATTAATTCTGTAATGATTTACAGAAGCAAATATTCTAAGGAAGATCTAGAAACTTGTTAATGTTTCTTTAATCAACTCCAGTGTCTGGGGAGTTGTTCAACAGATCATAGAGCAACTAACTTTACAAAGAAATAAAGGAGCACAAAGGAATATGCATAAAAGGAAATGTTAATGAAATGTACCAAAAATAATAAGCAGATAATATTACAAACAAGTAACTGACAGTATTATCCCCACCAGAAAAAGGCATGAGTCAAGAAGTGTATAAAATAGAGCATAATTTTATTTAGCTTGGAGGCAACAACGGCAACAAGGAATACATTATAATTATAGTTAGCAACAATCAGTGAAAGAGGTTTGGCATTTCTCAACAGGATGTAAATACATTTGGTCACATGAAAGAACCATTACATGTCCTCTCATGCTGTTCAACTGTGAAGAGTCATATAGATGAACATCCCTTTTTTTTGCAGCCCAGTCACACTACACAGTTATAGCACTATTATTCCACTTTAACTATAATGGTTCAATCCTATGGAATCTTGGAGTTTATTGACTGGGCAATCACTGGATTTATTTGGCTGAAAATTCTAATTGGCCTCCCTAAAGTGTCACTCTCAGAATTCCACGGAAAGTTAAAGTGAAATGTGACACTATAATATAGTGTGGTTTGAAAGGACCATATGCAAGCAACACTATCAATTCCTTTTATCCTGCTTTTTATTCATTCATTCACTGCACCAATTCATTCCTTATTAGCTGCGTGGTGAAAAGAGCATCATAAATATATGTTATTGTTATTATGTGTCAGTTAACATTTATTCAATGTAGCAAACATACAAAGATTTGAACCAGCTCAGTTGTGTCTCCAAGAGTTGTATTGATTCCCACATATGGCTAGTAAAAATCCAATTGCTATATTATGGGTTCTGAGTGAGTGGGGGGGGGGGGGGGGTGTTCACAGAATTAATCTGACAATGTTTTGCTCCTTGAATTCTGGCCTCATGTGATTGACCATTTTGACCTCTCAGTGAAAGTAATCCTGTCTTGTTTTTGTTTGTCACTGATGAAGAAAATCTAAATTGCCAGATCATTTACTTGGTGAAGAAAGGGGTGCCAGTCTTGTGAGTGCTAAACATACACTTAATGAGAATCTTATAATTAGGCAATTTGTAGAAAGTGTTTGCTTCTACAATGCCATTAAAAGAGAAGCTTAGCAAGCTACATCAAACTAAGTTGTTCATCCCATTAAAATCAAACATAGTTGTGACTAATTGCCTAATTGCTGTCAATGATTATACAATTTCTCTCGCCATGTTTAAACCCAATCTAACATATTTCATGCAGGTAAGTTTCCACACTAGAAGAGTAATAATAGCTGACTGAGGAGGATAAGGAGGAAAATGAGAGAAAATGCATTTTCTTTTAGGAAAGAGGTCTATCCATGGGACAATATTCACCTTTTATATTTCTTAAAAATTCCCAGAAATACCTATGAGCATAGGAGTACCATGTATGTTTCCTTAGCTGTACAGTACAGCTGTTGGGATGACCTTGGATCTTCTGGATCCAAAGCCATTTTATGTTCCCAACATACTCATGGAGCAAATCACCAAGCTGGTGTTGACATACTTTTTCCCATAATATTTAATATGTAGTACATAGACATTTCCAGTTATTCCCAAGAAAGTGTGCATGGGATGTTAGAAAATCATTCCCATGTCTTTTCTATCTAGTTAAATTGTTTTGAAAAAAAATAGAAGCAAATGGAGATGGAAAGAGTGAGATATTGTGTGATTTTTTTCACTAGGTACTTAAAAATATTGGTTTTTGAATAGATTCAAAGTTTTGAAACTTTGAAAATAATTTTAAATTTTAGCTTAGTATTTGCTAAGAATTAGTATTCAGATCAAACTGCAGTATGCTTTAAAGCAAATGGCAGAAAGGCTGTGGAATTTGCATGGGATGAATGAAGATGAATTAATCAGCTGACAGTATCTGAAGCAAGCTTATAATCTCTGAAGCTCAAACTTTCATTTCAAGCCAGGTCTACTGGGCGGGAAATGGGAAATCAATCATCAATGTATGAGTCATAGAAAGATGTAGAATTTTCATGTGATAAATTGTTTTTATCTTTATTCATGTTCTACAAATTTAAGTAGGCAAAACATATGCAAATGTACACTAAATATGTTCATGCAAAAGAAATAAGCTTAAGAAATTAATTTCTGTTAACTCAGCCTGTAATATTTGCATCATTACATTTCATGGAAAGGTCACTCTTCTGCTTCTACTGGCAAAATGTGTATATTATTGTTCTCAAGTGTAGCTTTGTTGGTACAGTAAAGCTTAAAATCAGGATAAAAAGTGATATCTCCAAGATCTTTTCTCTATATTTTTTCAGACTGTCTTTACTGCATAATTATAGCAGTTTGATAATGCTTTAACTATCTGACTCCTTCTTACAGAATCCTAGGATTAGTAATTTGGAAGTACCTTTTTTTAAAAAAACACTCCCTTGAACTACAATGTTAAAACTCTAAGTAGAGTAGAAACTACAACTCCCATGTTCCAGTGGACACCATTATGGCAATTAAATTTACCCAACTGTTATAACTGCATATAGACACCTCATTACTTTCACATATACAATATGAAAGTAGCTGTAGCTTGTTTCAGACCAAATGGTTTTAAGACTAAAGAGCTAAATGCTACAGTGACTCAGCTAGCCAAAGGTTAAAAATCCCTGCTAAACTATTTTAGTCATGTAATCCACTTTAGTCAGGATGTAGGATATAGCAGATAGTACCTGAATACACAATGAAGAAATGAGAGAACAGCTTCAGGATATGAGAAAGATTAAACATTTGTTGACTTCAGAAAGCTTTAATCCATTGGTGCACATAATATGAAGTGTATATTAAACACATGTGATGATCAGTTGAAAAGGAACTGTCATTCAGCAAAAATAGTCGGGATTGAAATGCTGAACATTAATTACAGAGACTGCTTTAGAACAGTAAGATCCTTAATCTTTCCAGAAGGTATAACTTCCATTTCCATCCACCTATTTTCTTGTGAGCGCTGCTATTTCTTTGTTACTAGGACAGGTGATTTGTCACATTTATGTTTCTGTCAGGTTGATTTTGTTGCTGGAGGATGTTATTTTTCATCTGGTAGTGCAAAATTGTATCATTTTTAAAAGTTGGTTAGATTCACTGTAGAAGAGATTAAGGAAATTATCCCCCCTCCACCTGACCTTATTACTACAGTATATATGCAGGAAGAACAGAAAGGGAGCTGCCTGATCCCATGATTATTCTGGATGTCACATTATGGGTATGAAAGAGAAGAGGTATTTTATTTTGTAAAATACATATACTGTTTTGTTTGCAGTTTGGACAGAAGAATTGGAGAACATTAGAACTTCATAGACAACTAATGAAGATCCATGGTAGCCTCACTTTGAATGAAGCTCTGCCAAAACCTTTCACTCCTATATTTTTTTTTCAACCTTGCTTTATATCTTTTGGACCTTACCCGATATTGCTATTCATAGGTCTGGATTGTGTAGTTTTAGTTTGACCAATTGATAATTTTACAGATTTATTATATCTTTTTTATACTTCTTACATAGACACTTCTCAACTTTCTCTGTTTTCTAATAGTTTGTGAGTTACATTTTATACTCTTTTGTATTTAATGTTCCACATGTGGAAGGGCTGTTGTCATATCCTGTAGCCACTGAACCAGCAAATCTGAAATCTAGAATTTTGTCCTTAACATCAGAAAGACAATATGAGTTAGTTTTCACTAAGGCTGCACTGAATATATTTCCATTTATAATTACTTAGGGTCTTATTTAACTTTTCAAAAATTATGTAACAAATCCCAAGGTCTCATTCCACATCCTGAATACAATAGTAATTTGCCTGACCCCATGTATTATGGTACAGTAATAATAACCAAACCATCTTAGCTGAAAAGACAGTTTAATAAGAGATGTATGAAAAAGTTGTCCGTTCCTCTTCCTTTTTTGCCTACACTTTTAGTCCTACTATAGGCTATAATTATTACTCGTTTCATGAACCTGGCACCCTCAAAATTAAGTAACAGATGTTTATTGATGTGTTTTCCAACTGCAGGAAACATCAGAAACAGTGAGAAGCTGAGTTATGACAAACAGCATCTATATGAGGTAATGGTAACAGCCTTTGATTGTGGGCAAAAGCGTGCAACTGAAGATGTTTTGGTGCGGGTAGAAGTCAAGCCTGTATGTAAACCTGGATGGCAAGGTAAGGAATGCATTTTGTTAGTCCTTTAAGAATGTTGATGACAGAGTGTTGGTACAAAAGAAATGTTGATTGTCGAAGGCTTTCATGGCTGGAATCACTAGGTTCTTGTGGGTTTTTTCGGGCTATAGAGCCATGTTCTAGAGGCATTTCTCCTGACGTTTCGCCTGCATCTATGGCAAGCATCCTCAGAGGTTGTGAGGTCTGTTGGAAGTAGGAAAAATGGGTTTATATATCTGTGGAATGGCTGGGGTGGGGCAAGGAGCTCTTCCCTGCTGCAGTTAGGTGTGAATGTTTAGCTGATCACCTTCATTAGCATTTGAAGGCCTGCCTGAGCCTGGGAAAATCTGTTGCTGGGAGGTGTTAATCTGTGCCTGGTTTTTTCCTCTCTGTTGTTTAGCTGTTATAATTTTAGAGTTTTTTTAATACTGGTAGCCAGATTTTGTTCATTTTCATGGTCTCTTCCTTTCTGTTGAAATTGTCCACATGCTTGTGGATTTCAATGGCTTCTCTGTGTAGTCTGACATGGTGGTTGTTGGTGTGGTCCAGCATTTCTGTGTTCTCAAATAATATGCTGTGTCCAGGCTGGTTCATCAGGTGCTCTGCTATGGCTGACTTCTCTGGTTGAAGTAGTCTGCAGTGCCTTTCATGTTCCTTGATGCGTGTCTGGGCGCTGCGTTTGGTGGTCCCTATGTAGACTTGTCCACAGCTGCATGGTATACGGTAGACTCCTGCAGAGGTGAGAGGATCCCTCTTGTCCTTGGCTGAACGTAGCATTTGTTGGATTTTCTTGGTGGGTTTGTAGATTGTTTGTATGTTGTGTTTCCTCATCAGCTTTCCTATGCGATCAGTGGTTCCCTTGATGTATGGCAGGAACACTTTTCCTCTGGGTGGATCTTCATCTTTACTCTTGTGGCTTGTTCTTGGTCTTGCAGCTTTTCTGATGTCTGAGGTGGAGTATCCATTGGCCTGGAGAGCCCAGTTGAGGTGGTTCAGTTCATCTTGGAGGAGGTGGGGTTCACAGATTCTTTTTGCACGGTCTGCCAAGGCTTTAATGGTGCTTCTTTTTTGACTTGGGTGATGGTTGGAGTTTTTATGTAGATATCTATCTGTGTGTGTGAGTTTTCTGTAGACGGTGTGACCCAATTGTTGATCTGGTTTGCGGATGACTAGGACATCTAGAAAAGGCAGTCTTCCTTCATTTTCTTTTTCCATGGTGAACTGGATGTTTGGGTGGATGCTGTTAAGATGGTCCAGGAACCTGTTGAGTTCTTCTTCTCCATGGCTCCAAATGGTGAAGGTGTCATCCACATATCTGAACCATATCGTGGGCTTTTTGGTTGCTGTCTCCAGGGCTTGTTCTTCAAAGTGTTCCATGTAGAAGTTAGCTATGACCAGGCTGAGAGGGCTCCCCATAGCTACTCCATCTTTCTGTTCGTAGAATTCATTGTCCCACTGAAAGTAACTGGTGGTAAGGCAATGGTGAAACAGAGCCGTGATGTCTTCTGGGAACCTTTTGTTGATGAGTGCCATGGTGTCTGCTACCGGGACCATGGTAAATAGAGATACCACATCGAAGCTGATCAGTCTGTCGTTTGTATTTAGCTTGAGATTGCTGATTTTTTCTATGAAGTGGGCTGAGTCCTTGATGTAGTGTGTAGTGAGACCAATAACACCTCCCAGCAACAGATTTTCCCAGGCTCAGGCAGGCCTTCAAATGCTAATGAAGGTGATCAGCTAAACATTCACACCTAACTGCAGCAGGGAAGAGCTCCTTGCCCCACCCCAGCCATTCCACAGATATATAAACCCATTTTTCCTACTTCCAACAGACCTCACAACCTCTGAGGATGCTTGCCATAGATGCAGGCGAAACGTCAGGAGAAATGCCTCTAGAACATGGCTCTATAGCCCGAAAAAACCCACAAGAACCTAGAAATGTTGATTCTTCAGAGATTTTGGAAAATCGGGCTTACTATTAAGGAATTTGTTATTATATTTTTGCCATTACTTCCAACTGTATATTAACAGTGGCAACTTAATTATATCAGTCCCACTGTTAGTGTGTACATATTTGTAGAGGCAGTATATCATACCAGTGCCTTATTGATTGCATGATTCCACTTCTAGCAGCTACCGTAAAATGTAGTGCTGAACAGAGCAAAAAAAAAGTTACAGTAATCCTGCCGCAATCATACTTTTACATTGCTACTGCCACTGTAGGAAATTAAACCAACCCCACTACAATAGACGTGGCAGTGGCAGGCATGTAGCCGGGGGGGGGGGGACTTAAGGGGCTTCAGCCCTCCCCCCCTGAAATTCTCATGGTGGTTCACAAAAAGGCCTTACTGGTGCATTATTTAAACTGTTATGTTTATTCATATCATGATCTGATCACCATACTCAATATATCCCATACGCATGGGGTATTTGGGGTAACGATACAAAAGGTTTGCTAGGGTAGACCCTCTTTCACTCAGACTCAGCCCCCCCTCCTGAAACAAACTCAGCCCCGCCCGAATCGAAATCCTGGCTATGGGCCTGGGCAGTGGTCTAACAGCAGTGGCAATCAAAGCAACAGGATTGTGACCCAGATCTGCCAGCATTTTGTCTGTTATCCCTAACATCAATAATTAGCATCGCAATATGAGGAAGCACATCGCTAAAAGTTTGGTGAACATAATGCCTGGGTTGTTTCCAGGGAATGCAGGATCAACCATTCTTCTAGGCAATCGGTTTTGATTATGCTGAGCCTACCCCATTAAAAGAAATCAGTCATGGGCACTTGGACATTCCCATACAAGTGTAGTTCCTATATACATCTACTACTTTCACAAGCAGCTTTCTTTGATTACCCACAATATCCTTAACAGGAACAATGGCAGCAGGTTTGACTTGCCAAGTATTAATGAACTGTGAGGTACCAGTGAGAAAAAAATCCTTACCTTAAGTATTTAGGGGCAGATCTACATGAAGTGCTTATCCAAAGGCTGATCCAGAGTGGCCATGTAAACATTTGCAGCCAGTTCCATTTCAGAACTGGCCCAACCATTTATATGGGTCCAAAGTGGCACTTTAATTTGTATTTTCAGGAAGAATTCAGAACAACCCACAATTTTTGTTAATGTGATTCAAAGCTTCGCTAAGTAGCTTTAATTCACATTAGCCCAGATCTGTTCCATGCATTGTTTAGCCACTATGGAGCCGATTCATCATCCTTTCACACTAAGTGGTTCATATAGATAATAGCTCTGGGAATCAAAGCCATATAGCTCTTTAAAGTTCAGATTTATGTTTGGACAGTTCGCTTAGAATCTTTATAATATCTTTATTCCTTAACAAGGTCAGTTTTACCCAAACTTCTGCAGTATGTTCTGTTGGTCATGGGAAGTCTGTGTGCCAAGTTTATTGCAGGTCCATTATTCATAGGGGTCATAGTGGTCTGTTGAAGTTGGTGCTGAATTGGGCAAAGGTACTACAAATCCCATCATCCATGGTCTATCCTCCACCAAACCACACCAGGACATTAAAGTGGGTCATGAGAGGTCTGTGTGCCAAGTTTGGTCCAGGTCTGTCATTCGTGGGGGTTGCAGTGGCCTGTGGAAGTAGCTGCACTGTCTCATACATACATACATACCCACATACATATATATAAACACTGACTTTTCACCCCAAACTTCTCTAATATGTTCAGTTGCTGATCAATGCCTCTGTTTGCTGTACACCATAGAAAATAATAGGGAAGGGTTAAGGGAGAGGCAGTGGGTGAGGTCATGTAAATTACACAAAATGGAAAAAGAAAAAGAAATACTGGGATCTCTGTGGTGGAGGAAAAACAAAATCTAGGATGAAATGGTCCTCATATGAAAGCCTTCACTTAGGTTTAGGTCAGTGTTGTGTCCAGGTTTCTTGGACATGTTCATGGCATTCACTATAACCTGCAATGTCATTGGAGGGAGGGCGATTGGTGTTTCCTTAGTGGTAGGAGTTATAGTTTGTGGAGGCAGGAGCTTGTCTGTGTAAGTGGACATTTCAGCCACATACACACATACATATAGAAGATATGTGTATGGAAGATAGATAGATAGACAGACAATGGAACACATGCAATTATTTTACTCCAGAATTATCATTTTGATTCATTGTTGTAGAGCCATTTGGAGAGAGAAAAATCTGCACAGTTCTAATACATGTAAAATACTGATAAAATACACCTTAGTCCAGGCCTGTACAACCTGGCAATAATTAGGGCCCAAAATTAAAAATACAAATAGTTTTTTAGTACCTCACTTTCCAAGTAAAGGTATAATTAATGAATATGCTATTATGAAAATAAATCATATTATAAAAAAGAGAAGTTTCAGTTAATATCAATTAATTAAACATATTATGTAAGATTTTTATTTATTTATTATGAAAAAATACTTTGATAATTAACTGTAAATGTAAACAGGAAGAAAACCTGAAAATGCTTTCAAGCTTGTACAATTTAGCAATCATAAAATTATAACACTAACAATGAGTACATCTAATAATTAGCATTGAAAAATGCATACCTGGACATTACCCAGTACATAAGCTACTTTTTAATAAATGGTTGTCTTCAGTCACACTTGCTTAGCCTTGAGTCAAACTCTCTGCCTCAAAGAAAGGTGCAAGCAAACTTTTATTCTGTAGGATGACACTGAAAAGTAAAACAATTTCAGTTCATTTGTCTGTTATACATACTTCAATTGTTTATTTACCACCAAATCCAAAGTGTAAGTCTATAAGGCTCAAACTTAATCTGACTGAATGTCCACAAAGCCAAGAGAAGTATGCTATTTTAACACCTAAACTTTCAAAGGAAGCACTTCTTTTGAAATGAGTTCTTTCCAAGCTAAGATTACCTTTTTTAAAAAATATTTCCAGAAATAGAAATTATTTATTTCCAATGAAAGACCATCCATTTTAACTCACTTCTTCCCAGGGATGAAACACCCAATTTAACTTCCCCTACAGCAATGGTTCTCAACCTGTGGGTCCCAAAGTATTTTGGCCTACAACTCCCAGAAATCCTACCCAGTTTACCAGCTGTTAGGATTTTGGGGAGTTGAAGGTCAAAACATCTGGGGACCTACAGGTTGAGAACCACTGCCCTACAGTAACCGAACTCTCACTGACTTCCCCCTTAAAGGCTTAAGTCTGGAGCTTCTGCAGACCACAAGGAAGTCCTTTATGGGCCACATCTGACCCACAGGTCACATGTTGTGCAGGTCTGCTTTAGTCAGTGGGATTCAAGCACTGTCTAATGATACATACATTTGAAGTACACATAGATTTTGCAGTCTGTAGATGTTACAAAAAGAGTCCACCAATAAACATGTTTTGGAGCTGTGTAGGCCTGTTTAGCCACTTTGAGTCTCCTTTGTGGCGTGAGAAAGTGAGGTATAAATAATAATAATAATAATAATTATTATTATTATTATTATTTTAAAGGCAAATATATGTACCCTTCAAACACTAAAAAAAGTTGTTTCATATGTTATAAGGTAAGTTTTTCTTTCTCAGTGGAAGAATAAATTGGATATTTTGTGGTCGTGATTCTTTTACATATATCACATGGCACCAGACAAGCACTTATTTTTAGTATTAGTCCTTTTGACTGATTAAGTGTCAAGTCTGACCTATTTAATAATCCACTGAAATCAATTTAGAGGTAGCATAAGAGCAATGAAGGTCATAAATCTAGGTCACACTTCATTGTGATTTTCCAGGTGCTTACAAGAGGTTTTATGAAGTGAAAGTCATCTGCATTGTTTTTAATGTATAATGTCAGATCTTCTGCACATTTCTCTTGCATAGAAGACAGCAAAGTTCACTCGTATGTTTGTCCTGTTCCCCATTGAATAATACAAGTTCTGGTTTTAGCAATTGGAAAACTCTTTACCATCTTTTTTTTTCCTGGCAAGGTAACAGGGCTTTTGTTTTTAAAATTCAGTTCAGGTTTTCCCTAAGAAATAAATTACAGCAGGGCAGACTTTGAGCACTTGCTTTCAATTTTACTAAGATCTGAATCTATGCAGTGGTGAACTTTAAGGATCAGAAGAAAGAGTAAACTTACTGATATCAATTGTGTGACCTTCTGATCTACTGATACGCAGTGCTTTAAAATGGCATTCAGTGAAATAAAGTATTCAAAGGCTAAAGAAATACAAAAAATGTTTTCTTCTCAAAGATACGTTATAACCATGTTAATAATGTTTTATAATATTTTAATGTATTTAATTTTAATTTTAATGTATTTTAATTGTATATTGTTGTGAAGGCATTGAATAATTGCCTATCTGTAAGCTGCCTTGAGTCCCATCCAGGTAGAGAAACTCGGGATATAAATATAGTAAATAATAATAATAAATAAACCATCAGGTCCTTGGCTATTTAAATATTTGTGTGTATGTGGCATGTGGTCATCAAGGCAATGAAACGCATACAGTTCTACAGTTTAGGATATTGATGGAGCCATAACAAAGCAGGGTTTTTTCTTCATTTTTCACTGTGCATTTTGGATATTGTGAGATTACATTTCAGATTGTGGGATTACATTTCAGATGGCATTTATTTAGATCCTATCAAGTTCTTTCCTTAGGTTTCCCAAAATCCATAAATCTTGATATTTTGTAAGACCATTGAGATTCCTTTTGTAACTAAAAATTTTATTGGCATTTTTATAGTCTCTTAAGATTTTATTTATTTTCAACAAAATGCAAACAAAAAATGCAAACTCGGGATATTTTAAAACTATATCATTTTGATATTGTTGTTTGGTGTCAAAGGTAATATTTGTTAGATAGGGGGCAACTATCGCAGGCCTGAGAGCCATGTTTCTACCTCAGAACCTTCTGAGAACCTTCTGAGAACCACTGGTCTAGATAGTACCTATGATGATAGTGGAAAATTTACTTCTGAATCAAGTTTCCATGCCATCTGGTAAAGCTATTGCATCTAATTACTCTATTTTGAGGGAATGCACACTTCCTTAACAGATTTACAAGTTAAGTCTGTGCTGTTATGTGCCTTGGAATGTAATTTATTTGTCAATGAAGATGGAGTTGGTTGTTAACTTTTTTGTCTTGTTTTAATCTCTGAGGATGAGTCTACATGGGCTTGATCTGTCCCTTTTCCTTGTGCTGCTGAGCAGAGGAGAAAGGTGATGGGAAAGTGTGGGGGCACAGTGGATTGGTTCAAATTGAATGAAATGGAACTATTTATTTAGTTTTTTTTAATTTACAGTACTTTATTCCAAGCTTCACACCCCAAAGGGCACTCAGGGTGGATCACAGAACACATATACTACAAACATTCAATGCTGATTATTAGGGCTGGGCAACCATGGAAAAATTTGTTTCTAAACTCGATTCGTTTTTAGGGGGTTTTTGCGTTTCGTTTTTTAAAAGAATTCCGAAATTTTTCTTTAAAAAAGTTTGATATTTACAAAATTTCAGAAATTACAAAACAATTTCAAAACAATAATGAATCGATTTGTTAATGGCGGACGCGATTGCGCTAAAAACCCTCCAAATGGGACAGGGGGAACTTCTGAAGCTTCCCTCTCCCTCTGTTGTTGACTGTTGGTATGATAATTTATTTTTTTATCACTGATAAAACAAACAACAACTATAAAACTTGCACCAGACATACGGAAATAATAACGAAATAATAACGAAACAATTTCGAAACAATTTCGAAACAATTACGAAACAATTATGAAATAAATTTTAAAAATTCGTTTTAATTTTTAGTTGCTCCTGAATGGTTCAATATCGGATCGTAAGCCACTTTAAATACGAATTACGAAATTAACTAATGAAACCGCCCAGCCCTACTGATTATACAATGACAAAACAGACAACAGATAGAGGTATATTTATTCATGCTATTCACATTTCACCCCCTACTTTTACTAAAGTTGGGCAAAACCAGATTAACCTAATTAGTACTCTCCAGTAGGCCTGGGTAACAATGGAAAAATTTGTTTCTAAAATCGATTTGTATTTGGGGTTTTTTTTTTGTTTCGATATTTAAAATAATTACAAAATTTTCCTTTTAAAAAGTTCAATATTTACGAAATTTCGTAAATGGTAAAAAATTAACAAATCGATTTCCGAAACAATAACGAATCGATTCGTTAATGGCGGACGCGACTGCGAAATATGCTAAAAAACCTCCAAAACCTTCTGAAGCTTCCCTCTCCCTCTGTTGTTGACTGTTGGTGTGATATTATAATTTTTTTTCACTAATTAAACCATAAAACTGGCCCAGACATGCGGAAATAATAACGAAACGACCTCAAAACAATAACAAAACGAATACAATATCGAAATACGAAGCATTTACAAAACGTTTTTGAAAATTCGTTTTTTTTAATAATTGCTCCAGAATGGTTCGTTATCGTTTTGTAATTGAAAAAATTAACGAATTATTAACGAATTACGAATTAACGAAACGAAACCGCCCAGCCCTACTCTCCAGAAGTACAGAAATGTCATAGGGGGAGTCAAGAACGAACTCAGAATGAGTCCAGGTTTTAATGTCCATGTAGATGAACCTTGTGCTGCAAAAATGGCATTCACCTTGACAAAATGCTAGTTTCCCTTTGTATTACTCATCAAATTCCAGAGAGATCATAATATGTTTCATTAAGAAAAAAAATGTAGAAATATTAAAGAAAACTGTAGAAAAAATTAGATTTTTTTTGTTACAGCAATGTAGCAATGTGAAATTATCCATACCTGGAAGTATATCAGCACTTACTTTAAATAATTTTTAAGAAGAGTA
Source organism: Anolis sagrei (assembly GCF_037176765.1). Lineage (NCBI taxonomy): Eukaryota > Metazoa > Chordata > Lepidosauria > Squamata > Anolidae > Anolis > Anolis sagrei. Next base: position 230,370,263 of record NC_090023.1, read on the forward strand.
AGTCTGGCCACTACTCCTTCATTTGCATTTTATGATATATTGTGGAAAATGTTATACAGGCAGCGATCAAGATGCAGTAGTTGCATAGATTATGTTGGGGATAGTGGAATTAGATCTGTTTTGGTATGTAGCATGCTGTGAGCTGACAAGCAAATCTGAAAACTAAATATACATGGATGATCCGTCATAATGAAGGGTTTATGGTTGCAAACAGTCTGATTTTTGAAACAAATTGTTGGGAAGTCATTCCAGTTATATTCATCAATACAGTAGGATTTAGGAATAGACAGACTGTGCATCTCATTGAAATACCATTGTACTATCAAGCAGTAACATGAGTAGAGACAGAAGGAACAGCCATAATGTAAATAATATTTGACAGTTTTCTCAACCTCAGCACAGAAGAAGTATGTATAATATGTCATTCGGTGTGCACATTTTAAAAAGTCACATACAATGAAATTTTCACATTTCAGCAATGTTACAATGCAAAATGTAATATTTTTTTCCACAGAAGCCCAATATTTACAACTTTTGTCATGAAATATATTTTTGTTTGGAAGAAGTCTCAAAAAGTGCACCAAACTTTGTCTGGTAGAGAAGTGGTTTTAAAGCATTTGCCTTTTGGAGCAATGCAAGACATGAGGAGCTCTTTTTTCCTATGTTGTGGAGAAATTGGTACTCATATAATTTTCTCTTTTTAAAAATTGAATAAAAACTGAGCAGGGCATTAAATGAATCTTTGGCTAATTCATCATCATAGTTTTGGAAGTTTTCTTTGCTTTGGGTGAAAATGGATATTCCTCCACAGTATTTTCCACATATTAAATGCACTGAAGAGTTGTGAAGAAATCATTTTGCAGAAAATACACAGAGACTTTTTGTCATAAAACTCACCACATTTTCTGTGAATAAAATAAAAACCACAATTCACAATATAGAATAAATCTTTGTAACACTTGAAGATGTCAAATCACAGGGGAAAATGAAGCAATTTGTTCTCTAATTTATTCTTCTTCCCAATATTGTAATTCTTTGCCTCATCCTTCTCCTCCTCCTGCTGCAGCAGCAAGAGCAACATATTCTCTGGCCATTTTAATAAGTAAATTAGTGGTATCTTGATAGGGAAATATAAAATTCTGATCTCAGCATTGCTTTTTTATTTCATTGTGATCATATTGTCACTGTCATCCAGGCTTCTTGTAAACTTGTGTACAAATGAAAAATGCAAACAATTTTTCTTACTCTCATTGATGAATGTAAAATTTGCTGAAGACAAAAATAAAATATTTTATTAGTTTCAGTTTCCCTGTCAAAATATGCACACACATTTAGCTAGAAATGGTCTTGTCTTGTTTTCTGTTGAAGCACAAGGCATATCACAACATACAGAGAACTATACAAAAGTCACTGAAGACCAATTTGTAAGGCTTTAGGAATTGCTCAGTCCCTGACCCATGGCAAAGGCCACATCTCTGTAAATCTGAAAGGCTTTCTTGCAAGAGATCTATGTAGCCCTTGACCCTCCTCAAGCCTTTGGGAAATGCCTGATACAATTGTCTCAGAAAAATAAGCAGAATCAATTTATATAAAATCCACTGTCTTCTAGTTCCCGTGACTAGAGCAGCATTGGGGGGGGATCACAAGGGGGTGTCATTGGGGTCGCAAGAGACAACCAAGAAAACACAGTATTTTCTGTTCATCATGTGGGTTTCTGTGTGGGAAGTTTGCTCCCAATTCCATCATTGGTTGGTTCGGAATGCTCTTTGATTGTAGATGAATGATAAATCCCAGCAACTGCAACTCCCAAATGCCAAGGTCTATTTTCACCAAACTCGACCAGTGTTCACATTTGGACATTTTGAGTATTTGTGCCAAGTTTGGTCCGGATCCGTCATTGTTTGAGTCCACAGTGCTCCCTGAATGTAAGCAAACTACAACTCCAAAACTCAAGGTCAATGCCCATCAAACCCTTCCAGTATTTTCTGTTGGCATTGGAGTTCTGTGTACCAAGTTTGGTTCAGTTCCATCATTGGTAGAGTTCAGAATGCGCTCTGATTGTAGGTGAACTATAAATCCCAGCAACTACAACTCCCAAATAACAAAATCAACCTCACCCCACCAGTATTCAAATTTGGCCGTATCAGGTATTTATGCCAAATTTGGTCCAGCAAAAGAAAATGCATCTGGCATATCAAATATTTGCATTACTATTCATATCAGTAGCAAATTACAGTTGTGAAGTAGCAACAAAAATAATTTTATGGTTGGGGGTCACCACAACATGACTGACTGTATTAAGAGATTGCAGCATTATGGAAGTTGAGAAACACTGGACTGGAGGGTCTGTAACTAGGAACAGGGCCACAATAGTGTTGTCGCTGCTCCAAAGAGCCAATGTTCCATGTATTGTTGTTGTTGTTCATTCGTTCAGTCGTCTCCGACTCTTCGTGACCTCATGGACCAGCCCACGCCAGAGCTCCCTGTTGGCCGTCACCACCCCCAGCTCCTTCAAGGTCAGTCCAGTCACTTCAAGGATGCCATCCATCCATCTTGCCCTTGGTCAGCCCCTCTTCCTTTTTCCTTCCACTTTCCCCAGCATAATTGTCTTCTCTAGGCTTTCCTGTCTCCTCATGATGTGGCCAAAGTACTTCAACTTTGTCTCTAGTATCCTTCCCTCCAGTGAGCAGCCGGGCTTTATTTCCTGGAGGATGGACTGGTTGGATCTTCTCGCAGTCCAAGGCACTCTCAGAACTTTCCTCCAACACCACAGCTCAAAAGCATCGATCTTCCTTCGCTCAGCCTTCCCTAAGGTCCAGCTCTCACATCCGTAGGTTACTACAGGGAATACCATGGCATTGACTAGGCGGATCTTTGTTGCCAGTCTGATGTCTCTACTCTTTACTATTTTATCGAGACTGGACATTGCTCTCCTCCCAAGAAGTAAGCGTCTTCTGATTTCCTGGCCACAGTCTGCATCTGTAGTAATCTTTGCACCTAGAAATACAAAGTCTGTCACAGCCTCCACATTTTCTCCCTCTATTTTCCAGTTGTCAATCATTCTTGTTGCCATAATCTTGGTTTTTTTTATGTTTAGCTGCAACCCACCTTTTGCGCTTTCTTCTTTCACCTTGATTAGAAGGCTCCTCAGCTCCTCCTCGGTGTCATCTGCATATCTTAGGTTGTTAATGTTTCTTCCACCAATTTTCACACCAGCTTTGCATTCATTAAGCCCCGCACATCGGGTGATGTGTTCTGCATACAAGTTAAAGAGGTTGGGTGAGAGTATGCAGCCTTGCCGTACACCTTTCCCAATCTTGAACCAGTCTGTTGTTCCGTGGTCAGTTCTTACTGTTGCTACTTGGTCCTTGTAAAGATTCCTCAGGAGAGAGACAAGGTGGCTTGGTATGCCCATCCCACCAAGAACTTGCCACAATTTATTATGATCCACACAGTCAAAGGCTTTAGAGTAGTCAATGAAGCAGAAATAGATGTTTTTCTGAAACTCCCTGCCTTTCTCCATTATCCAGCGGATATTGGCAATCTGGTATCTCGTTCCTCTGCCTTTTCTAAACCCAGCTTGAACATCTGGCAACTCTCGCTCCATGTATTGCTGGAGTCTTCCTTGCAGGATCTTGAGCATTACCTTACTGGCATGAGAAATAAGGGCCACTGTACGGAAGTTGGAGCAGTTTTTCGCATTTCCCTTTTTTGGTATGGGGATATAAGTGGATTTTTTCCAGTCTGATGGCCATTCTTGTGTTTTCCATATTTGCTGGCATATGGCATGCATCACCTTGACAGCATCATCTTTTAAGATTTTAAACAGTTCAGCTGGGATCCCGTCGTCTCCTGCTGTCTTGTTGTTAGCAATGCTTCTTAAGGCCCATTCAACCTCATTCCTCAGGATGTCTGGTTCTAATTCATTCACCACATCGTCAAAACTATCCTCAATATTATTATCCTTCCTATACAGATCTTCTGTATAGTCTCGCCACCTTCTCTTCATCTCTTCAGCTTCTGTTAGGTCCCTGCCATCTTTGTTTCTTATTATACCAATTTTTGCCTGAAATTTACCTCCAATGTTTCTAATTTTCTGGAAGAGGTCTCTTGTCCTTCCTATTCTGTTGTCTTCTTCCACTTCCATGCATTGCTTATTTAAAAATAGTTCCTTTAAATGTGCAATTCCATGTATAAAATGTATATAAAAACACTTTCTGAGTAATCCATCCATCCGCAGTAGGACATGGAGGAACCACCAATAAGATTTCAGTTCTCAGGCAGGTATTTCTTGGGACATGCAATTTTTCAAGAACTGAGGTCACAAGCTATTTAAGTCTTTAAATGTTGTCATCAGCACCTTGGATTCAGATTAGAAACATGTTGACAGCCTGTACAAATTTCTTGGAATTAAAATGAAATGAAAAAGACTACAGTTTTAGAAAGCAGCTCCAGAATTTGTAAGTCCAGTTGATTGCAAAGCAGCACATTCCACCTTGTATTAGTCAAATATAAACAAACAAAATTCTAATAAGGCTATATGGGTGTTTCTAGCAAACTGTTTAGAGTTATCTAAAGACATGGCTAGAACTGAAGCAAGGGTTTCAATGTAAACTCTGTCTCTGTGTTGAGCTAAGTAAATCCTGAGTTAACCCTAGGACACTGTCCTCTTCCCAGTACCAATACTGTATTTTTCTAAGATGTCATCAATCATAAGGCACACACTGTTTTCACTACCATCACCAGAAAAAAAGAAATACAGTCTGTGTCTTAGTCAAACTTTGAAATGATTATTTGTTGTAAATGGAATAAAACTAATTATTAGATCAATTATTAAAACAAATAATCACTTCAAAGTTTGACTAAGACACTAATGAAAATGTCTGTATGTCTTCAATTCTAAGACACCCCCCAGATTTCTAAAAATGAGTATCATCTTAGAATGGTAGGTGTTTTGATATCTAATTAAATCTTTTTTTTTTCTGTTGGTGGTATATGTGGAGAACTAAACAGGACTGAACAGACATGCATATTATCAAAGGGCTTTGTCTGAAAACCCTTACAAGTCAAACATCCAGATGTTCTGATTAATAGAACAGTTTAACTATAGAACTATTTTTTTTAAAAAAAATTCTGCAACCTTTGAACATCTCTGTGACAATTAGCAATATGTTATGCAAACCTGAAGCATATACATATATAAATGTTAATGCAGTATTACTTTGAAAGGATAAAACTCTCTAATCTGCAACAGCTTTCAAATTCCATATTTAGTCCTATACTTGAAAATAATACTGTGCAGTTGAAAAGGTCAATGTGGTGTACTTAGCGGGTGTTACTGTCAATGGTTTAAATGCTCTGGGTTGCTAGACATCTGGCTGAACAGACTTTGGATTAGCCAGTCCAAAATGAAAACCTGCAGAAACTTTGCTTGTGCAGTTTTGTAAAGCTGATAATGTATTCAGTTATAGAACATATTGGGGAAAAGCTGATAATATTGTTACAATGAAGAGCAATGTGTGACTGACTGGATTGGAAATTATTTTAATTGTAAATTAAGTTATTATGTCATCTTCAGAATAATCCCTTTCGGGACATTGGCTCATACTTCTGAGAAACATAAAGTGATAGTGTCCGTCCAAGAATTCCGAATTTAGTACTACCACAGAAAAACAGATGAGGTTTCAGATACTAGAAATATATTATATTCATTCAGTCACTCATCCATTAAAATTGTGTGTCTGATCCCACTACTTAAATAACAATGTTATTTCCCCACCCCAATTTATTAACTGCTAGAGTAATTGTGAGTAGCTGCCACATGACTGTCTTAGAGCTGAACATTGACATAAAACATATTTCAGTTTTTAAAAACATCACCCCTTATTCCCAGGCCATTCCAAGTCTCTTCAACATTCCTATTTCTCATCTTAACTCTAGACTTATAACTAGAATTCACTCAAGAACCTATAATTTAGCCACATAATTGAATATACAAAATCAGACAATACCCAAATAGACAACAGACAGGGAGGTGGGGTACATTAAAGGTTATATCTGTACATTGATCTGTTATTTGTGCTACCTACAAACAGAATGAGTTCCGGATTAATAATAATAAATATCCTTAAAGATACCACTATATAACCCTTCCTCCCACTTTTTATTTTTATTCAGATAGTATGCCTCTGATGAAAGTTTTCTTTCCTGTATAAATTAAGAATCCATGTAGGAGAAGGACTATTACTTCTAACAGTCACAGATGTGAGATGATCTGTTTGCACTGATATGCAGTTACCACTGATGTAACAAATTCAGATGTGAGCACTTCTGAGGCTATGTAGCAGTGGTGGTAATAACGTTTATTGTTGCAACATTTAGTTATCTCTCTCTTTACCTCTTGTTTAAATTTTATTTCATTTTGCCTTTAGTGGCAAGTTTGAAAGTACATTACAGCAGTACCATACAGAGTCAAATCACAAGTCCATTTATATGAGCATGTATGTGGGGAACTGCTGCCAGTTATTTGAATAAAAATTGCTCCTACTGCAAAGAGTCTCCCCCGCCCTGCTATTACTACTGCTTAGATCAATTTTAGAACTACTTCATTTATTTAAGAAATAATAATTGCAAGGAGATCACTGACTGCATTCAAGTTTTCAACCCCACTCTCAGAATTGCAGGGATAATAGCATTGTATTCTTTTCAAGTAAGCCACATTCTCAGAGTCAATGATGTCATCTGAGAGTTGGATAGGCAAAACTTAGAGGAACCCTACAGTATACAATGCTGCATTCAGGGGTCTGCAGTTGGATGTGTCCCCTGAATACCTCAATACTATGCTTCTTACCCTCACATACATGCATATTCAGAACATGAATACATGTTCCAGATTCATATTTTGTTATATTCTAGGGTCCTCCAGCTCCCAAGTGGTTGTGCTGCATGCCAGTAACCAATCACGTAACCAAGTGGGTGGTTTATGGGTTATGGGTTTTCAGGTTTATTTTTTTTAAAAAAAAACTGGTTTACTCATAAATTTTAATTGGCTAACCAAATACCATTGCTAAGTCTACTAGGAGCAAAAAATCCAGAACTGCTAGCACTATCTCAAGCACATTTCGACAATTTATTCACACTGTCATCACCTACCGTTCCACCAATTTACATTGCAATTGCAAGACATAGTGAAAGTGACCAAGTTTTTATGTCATGGATGTTTAATCAACATTTATGACACGAAGATAACGTACTCCATTGAACCTGACATCAGAATCGGACTCTCTAGGTTAAACTCTATTTAAAATATTAAGTTTAAATACAATTAATTATTTTTCCAGGTACATAAAAACTATGATATTTTGTGCCTGCTTTAAAAGTTTATACTTTAATTTCTCTGAAACTATCAAGTGTTTTTTTGAAATAGGTGCCATATTAAAGGTACTTTAATGTAGTTTCTAAAAATGTAATATATGTGGGTCATAGATCTTTTTATTTCTAGATATTTTAATTTAAAGTGAAAATATATGTATGAGATCTTTCAAAATGTTTTATCTCTGATTCTAATCAACATTTTTGTGAACTTTGAACACATTATAGATTTTATTATGTAATTTTATTTGTTTTTACCCCATGTAATTATCTTTAATAGTTTTAAAACATCTGAAAGTAGTCACATCAGTGCTCTCTTGCTCATCTCCCTTTCAGAGCTCTCCCTTACATCCACCTTCTTGCTCCTCTCACTGAGGTATAAAGGGAAGACATGAAAGTAGCTGTGGGTCATTCCAAACATAGCTGTCTTTCTACGTAATTGTTTGTTAGCTTGAGTTGCTGTTCTGAGACTTAAAGCCCTGTTAGTTGCTGTTAGTGTTTCCTTTCATCCACCTGATTCCAGAAGTTCAAAGCAACTGAATGTTTTTGAGTTCATGGTAAAAAGAAAAAGCCAAATATTGAAGATCAAAAAGGCATACTGGGAACCTTTGTAGCAGCTGGTACTGTTGAAGACCCCAGAACATGCACACCTGGATTGCAGATGGAAACTGTAGAAACTGATGTGTCTACCACTGGTTCACCTAATCTAAGCCCTGCCAAAGAAACCATGGAACAGGAGCAAAGACAAGAAGCTGTGTCATTGTTAAACCTTGGACTTCATATGATGATCAAGTAAAAGCTCAGTTACTGCAAAATCCACAGATCTCCTGTGCTAATTCACATTGGAAAACATCTTGATGTAACCAATCATCATGATAAAGGAAATAAGAAGGCAGAAGAAAACAGAAAGAAATTTCTGCCAGTTGTGAAAACTATTGTCCTTTGTTGACGACAAGTATTGGCTTTAAGAGGGAGCAATGTTTCAGGACCTATTACCTGTGAAGATTGGATACCCTGGTGGCGTAATGGGTTAAACCCTTGTGCCGGCAGGACTGAAGACCAATACATTGGAGATTTGAATCTGGGGAGAGCGTGGATGAGTTCCCTCTGTCAACTCCAGATCCTCATGTGGGGGCATGAAAGAAGTCTCCCACAAGGGTGGTAAAACAGTCATTGGTAAGGTATCTCCCTTGTTCTCACCAAATTCTAGAAGAAAAGCCAGAATTGAATCAAAGCTTTAAAGACCATGACTTGAACTCTGAATTGAACCTGAAAATGAAGCAGTAGCCACTGAAACTGTTCCAATATGAGAGTATGTGTTCATTGTACCCAACCCCATTGAGGACTCTGTACTTTTTAAAATGTTTTCCAAATGCAGCTCTAAATGTAGTGTATTAGAGTAATCCAAACAGGATATAATTAAAACATGAGTCATGATAACCATGTTTGGAAACAGGCAGGCTAGATTCAATTGTTCAAACACTTTCCTAGCCACTACAAAAAACAGAACATCTAGGCTCACATCTGAATCTGGGAGCATATCCAAATGGCCAACTTGAGATTTCAGAAATAGTGTCGTCTCATTCAGCACAGGGTGAATCTCTATTCCTTGATCAGGTTTTTGGTTGACCAGGAGCATTTCTGTTTTGCCTGGATTAAGTTTTGGGTTTTTTACACATATCCCGTCCATTACCAGTGTCGAGTAATGAGTCCTGATATCAGGGCTGAGATTTAAACAAACAATAAGAAGATAAGCCAAAGACCAGAGTTCATTAATAAAGAAAGCCATATTCAAACTGAAGTCAAAAGTCAGAAATTCAGGAAAACAAACTGGAAGGCAACATAATCAAAATCTGGAGCAAGAATATGAAGTTGTATCCTATTTAGAGCCACACCACCAGGGTTTTTTATTTGAGGTCTCAGCTGGAGCTCATCTCATGAAGCTTCCACCTCTAATTACTGAGGCCTGTGATACTTTCCTTGTTTCAAAGGATGAGGTATGATTAACCTTTCCTGAGCTTGATGAAAATACTAGGAAGTATCCGTGTCTGCTGGAGACCTGCCCCTGTCTGGCCCAGCTCAACAGTAGCTGCTGTAGCAGACTGCTGGCCATGACACCTGGCAAAAGGTGCTAGTTTAGCTCTGAAGTAGTTTCCTTGCAGTTACATGGAAAGTTGAAATAGAAGATCAATGACAATGTACTATGCTTGGGATATTGTAAGGAAATATTTAGTAAATTGCTTTCAAAAAGTAATTTTCTAAGTTCTAGGTTTGGGATCAGACTTAAAAGCTGGTTTCCACTAGGTTGTGTATGTGTGTGTATGTGTGTCAGGAGCGGCCTGAAAAATCTTCTGGTGTGAGAGAATTAGCTGTGAGGGTGTTGCCCAGGGGACACCCAGATGTTTGATGTTTTACCATCCTGTGGGAGACTTCTCTGGTGTTCCCGCATGGGAAGCTGGAGATGACAGAGGGAGCTCAGTCCTGCCAACTCAGTGGTGTAACCCATTGTGCCACCAGGGTCTCCTGGCAGCTACCAGCAGTAAAGAGCTGCAAATTCTATGCATATTCAAAATATGATGAGCAGCATTCTGGAATGCAGCTTTTATTAATGCATTTGGTCTACACAAGAGGTTTCTATATGTGCAACACATCACAGAAATAAAAAAATATCTTAATATTGTGTGGCCTATTTTTTGACAGTGAGGAGAAAAGAAGAGGAAGCCAAGATAAATCTAATAAGAAATCTATATAAGGTGCTATTTCTCCAATAATGTTTTCCCTTTTCTCAAACAATATTGAGGGTTGCAAGGCTACATGAATTGGTTGTGATCCATGCACTGGCCAAAAGTTTGGTGAATGTGTGAAGCAGTCCTGCTCTTACATGCAAAAGTACAGTATATTATGCATGACAAGGAGGATAGACTCAATGTGCCAAAGGCTTTGTAGAAATGGATGCAGAATGTGAATCATGATGGAAAATATATATGATGGCTTGTGATCCAGTTAAGGTCATGCTAGGACATCCCCGCAGAAGCTGTTTTTAGAACAACACCCACAGAAATGTCTAGTAGGATAATCATTATATTGAATATACTGGAATTCAATGTTTATTTATATTTTTGCCTTGATTTTTTTTACATTTACTTGCTACTGTCTGCCCAGTTCTGTTTGCTATGTTTTTTCTACTTAAGAAAATATATCCTTATGGAATCAATGGAAGTATTTCATTTGCTAAATGTCAAGGTGAGGGTTTGGGGTTTTTTGTTTTTGTTTGGATGTTTGGTATCTTTTTCTGCTTGCAAAATGCATAAAATATAAAGGATTCTAGTCTGAATGAAACCATTTTATATGTAGCAATCATGTTCTTTTTTTCTAGACTGGAATAAACGCATTGAGTACAAGCCAGGTTCTGGGAGTATACCATTATTTCCTAGCATTCATCTGGAGACTTGTGATGGACCCGTTTCTTCTATCCAAACTACTATTGAGCTGCAGACAAACTATATTGGAAGGGGCTGTGATCGAGAAACATACTCTGAAAAATCACTTCAAAAATTGTGTGGTATGTGTTTAGAATTGAAAGTAGTTAATTTCTAATTCGGGGTATTTAAACATTCACATTAGAAATGCTAATATTTATCTATAAAATGAGAAGGATTATTTTTTTGCTTGATGAGTTTCACATTCTTGGAAAGATAATTTGATGAGGTTTACGGCAGCAGGGTGCAGGACCAGAGCCAAAATAGGTATGAATTTCTCTGTCATTCCTATACTGTGACACAGTATGCATTTCCCCCAGTGTTCTGAGAAAGGGGCGGATTGCTCTTGCCAGAGGTCTGGATTGAAATGATTGTTTGCAGAGAGCTTTTGAAAATAGACTTCCCACCAATGCTGTCAAAGATTGCAATTAGGTTGTAATTAAATGATTTGTTGGTGATTCCTGAGGGTAAGAAAGATAAATATCCAGACCTACAAACTCCTTTAAGTGTTTCTGGAAGTATTTGTTAATGTGCACATCTTTGCTTATTCAACTTAGAGGAATGAACTTTCTCTAAAAAAATTTTTTTGCAAAATAAAAATTAAAATAAATCTTTTAAGTGACACCACTCTGATGGCCGAAAGCGAGGAGGAGCTGAGGAGCCTTCTAATCAAGGTGAAAGAAGAAAGTGCAAAAGCCGGGTTGCAGCTAAACATCAAAAAAACCCAAGATTATGGCAACAAGAATGATTGACAACTGGAAAATAGAGGGAGAAATCGTGGAGGCCGTGACAGACTTTGTATTTCTAGGCGCAAAGATTACTGCAGATGCAGACTGTGACCAGGAAATCAGAAGACGCTTACTTCTTGGGAGGAGAGCAATGTCCAGTCTCGATAAAATAGTAAAGAGTAAAGACATCACACTGGCAACAAAGATCCGCATAGTCAAAGCCATGGTATTTCCTGTAGTAACCTACGGATGTGAGAGCTGGACCTTAGGGAAGGCTGGGCGAAGGAAGATCGATGCTTTTGAGCTGTGGTGTTGGAGGAAAGTTCTGAGATTGCCTTGGACTGCGGGAAGATCCAACCAGTCCATCCTCCAGGAAATAAAGCCCGACTGCTCACTGGAGGGAAGGATACTAGAGACAAAGTTGAAGTACTTTGGCCACATCATGAGGAGACAGGAAAGCCTAGAGAAGACAATTATGCTGGGGAAAGTGGAAGGAAAAAGGAAGAGGGGCCGACCAAGGGCAAGATGGATGGATGGCATCCTTGAAGTGACTGGAATTACCTTGAAGGAGCTGGGGGTGGTGATGGCCGACAGGGAGCGCTGGCGTGGGCTGGTCCATGAGGTCATGAAGAGTCGGAGGCGACTGAACGAATGAACAACAAAACACACATCATCTGGGCGAATCAGTACTTTTCAGTAGGATTCCACACTCATGAAATGCAAGTTGGTGTATTATTCACAGTTAATCTGAATTATCCCCCTCCCCATCAGTTTTTAAAAGTAGATAGCCTTCCAGAAATATTGCAACAACATTGATATCCAGTGCAGATATCCATGACATATTAGATAAAGAGAGAAGGAAATGTCTACCTTTTTTTGTTTGTTTCTTGGCCTTCAAAATGGTTGGGGAGACCTAAGTAGAAATAATAATAGATTTGTACATGGTGAGGTGATATTTACAAATTCTGCAGCATTTTGGGAAATTACACGTGGGATTTTCCCTTCAAATCATTACATTTTATGCAACCCCCCCCCCCATTTTTCATGCAGAAAAATCCCTTTTTTCAGATACACATTTTTGTCAAAAATGGTGTGTGCATGTGCATTATACAAGAAATAGCAATTTTGCACAAAATTCTCCCCAGTATTTGTGAGAGGGAAAGCACAAATTCTGTATTTTATTGTACATTTCTCTTTAGGCATATGTAAGCTTTATGAAGTCTCACTATTAGTTCACTAGATCCACTATTGTCGACTTCACTAGAAGTGACTTTCTAAAGTGTCTGTCTGTTTTTGATGTCCCTCTGTCATTTTTAGGTGGTCATTTTATATGGCATTTGATAGCACAAAGGTGAGCTCTGGCCCTGAATTATTGCCAACTTCAGCAGAAACAAGAGCTCTTTCCTCAATGGTTTATTAGTATGTATGATATTATGGTTGCAGTGGCAGTATATTCTATCAGTACTGTAGAACTAAAAACAAAGAGTGTGTTAATAATAAATGATAGTGATTAAGTGTGGCACCATCTCTCCGACAGTGAATTCAGGTGAACAGCTTTCTCATTAGTGTCTCATCAGGTTGTTCATTATATATCATCTGCAGGAGCATCATCAGGTGTCATCGACTTGTTACCAACTCCCAGTGCAGCAACTAACTGGACAGCTGGTCTTCTGATAGACAGCAATGACATGATTTTTAAATTCGATGGAAAACAAGGAGCCAAAATCCCTGATGGAATAGTACCAAAAAATTTAACTGATCAATTTACCATCACTATGTGGATGAAGCATGGTCCAAGTCCAGGTTTAAGAGCAGAGAAAGAAACTATTTTGTGCAATTCAGATAAGACAGGTGAGTCAACTTTATTTTAAATGATGGTGAAAGTACCTTTTCTTCTTCCTTCTTCCAGATTGAACATGCTGGGTAAAAACCAGTATTGAGACATGTTTTATATTCAATTACAATAACTGATTTCTAGGTGAATTTGATATTAAATAATTGATGGGAATTCACTTCGGAATGTGATAAAAATTGAATTCAAATTTCATTTCAATAGTTCGTGCAACATACTGAGATACATTTTGTTAATATATCTTTTTTTTTTTAGAAATGAATCGGCACCATTATGCACTATATGTGCACAATTGTCGACTTGTATTTCTACTGCGAAAGGATTTTGACCAAGCTGACACCTTCCGTCCTGCAGAATTTCATTGGAAGCTTGACCAGGTATTTTTTTCCTTTCATTACACTAATTACTAAATTTCTGTACATATATCTATGGATTGTATGAGGAACCTGAAACAAAGAATAAACTGCTCTTTAAATAAAGCTAATATTATCTAACAGTATAATATTAATATGTGTTTATTTACAAGCTGGGATGGGGTAGAAAAGATGGCAGAGATGTCTTGTTAGGTTAAAGGTTGTGAGGTTCTCTGATCTCCATTTTTAAAAAGCATTTGAGGACAACAAAAGTAAAATGCATAAGATAAAGTACTGATTTACCTTGATATATTCACATATATCTGCACAGATAAATTCAAAACGGTCTGCTAAAATAATTGATATAAACAATGTACAATGGCCATTTTTTTTAAAAAAGTGAGTTCATCCAACAAAGTAACAACCTAGATCTGAGAACATGCCAAATAGAAATGAAATCATATGTATAATTCACACATTTTCTTATAGTACACTACAGTTCATGAAAGCCATCAAAAAAGTATCAAACAGTTCATTTCTTTTTAGAAACCTTTGTGTTTATTTGCATATTTTAAAAAGGAAGCATTCAGAGGTATCTGGTTTGTAGTTCTTCCATTCATGGTTTTATACTCAGCCCAAGTTCTTTGTATTTCATATTCGTCCAGTTTTGATTTTACTTATCTACATGATAGGATAAAAATACAGAAATTATGCTAGGCCATCTTCTTACAATGATAACAATGATAAAATCCGGTCGGGATACTATCGGTCTTGTTTTAATAACCTGCCTTCCAGTAACATTTCTGAATTGATTCAATAACATATTTTTCACTATGAAAACCATAAGGATGCCTTTAAAAGCATGACAGCTTGGATTCAAATTATTTTGCTCTGTAGGGCTCTCAAACTTTGTGGAACTGAGCTGTTTGGAAAGTAAGGTTGCTCATTTTTAGGATGAAATCCATTAATCTCCCATAAAGAATAGAACTCTACCTTTCTAGAAAAAAGGAAAGTCATGTAAGATGAGGCAAGTTTAATAGAGGTCAGATAAAAGGATTTAATAAAGCTGGTGCTGACAACCTGAGAATGAGAAAAATCAAAGTTGAGGTCCCATCCTTCCCAAAAAATCAGTGACTAATGTGAATGCCTTTGGTTTCTTTTACTTTCTTATTGATCTAATGGAAAATAATAAATTAAATTAAATTAATTTTATAGTCTAAACATATATACTACTGGTGTCTGTCCACGGGCCCTTCTATAGCTAGGGTGATCACATACCTCTTTTATGAAGCACCAGTTTGGTTGCCTTTTAATAGCTTTTGCTCTTCACAGGAGAAAGCTAACATAAAAGCAAGTACATAATTAACATGGCTAGGTTCCAGCAAATGTGCTCAGAGTGCAGATTTTAGTCAACAAGGGAATTTATTCAAAAATAATACACCAAAACAAATTACAAATAGAAATTTTACAATGACTTAGTATTACTAGACTATACTGTGAATTTAATACAAAGTTTCCTCATTTTATAACTTTATTTCTGTATAATTATTCTGGAAAATGTGTGCAAATGTATTAATGCAGAAATTCACTGGAAAATTTATACAGACAGTAAATTAGCAGAGAATAAGACTGAAACAAATGGTTTTATCAGTTAACAGAAGAACGTTAATTCTATTCATTTTTAAGCCAATAGGAATTCTAATTGTTCGGCAATTTTTCAGCATAGATAATTAAATTATGCACTTTTCTCCTGAGTCAAAGACACAAGGCACTTACTCTGGATCAGCCTAGGGCTGTTTGCATACCCAGCTTCCAAGCTACTCTAGTGGTAGAAGGGTGTCTGCACCACTAGAGTGGCACGAACAATTACACACCACTTAGATTTCATGCCCCCCCTTCTTTCCACCTTCATCTTTCTGAGTTCACTCGCACTTCAGCCAGCAGCAGAATTAGTGACGAGTGATAATCACAAGCAAATTTTGCACTGGCCTAATCATTTATATATGACCAAAGTGTAAGTGAGCTCCAGAGCATGACACAGGACAAGGACAAGGTTGTGTTAAATGCCACAAAGTTCAGATGTGTAAGGCAAACTGGCTCAGTGGATGCCATAAATTCCATTCAACCCCACCCTGTTTGCTTTGGCCTGTGTAGATGGCCACCCTGATCATCAACTGCACTTCTCAAGTAGCACAAATCCAAAACTCTGGCTTGTGCAATTGAATCAATCCCCTGTAGTATAATCTTTCTCTTTTTCTATGCTTTCTACTTCACCTAACAGTATTCTTTCTTTTAATGAGTCATTTCATCTTATGACACATCCAACATGCAATAGGTGCAGTTTAGTATTTTGGCTAACCAGGAGAGTTTACATCGGAGGGCCCTTCCACACAGCTCTATATACCAGAATATCAAGGCAAAAAATCCCATATTATCTGAGTGTGGACTCAGATACCCCAGTTCAAAGCATATATTGTGGGATTTTCTGCCCAGCATAAACTTGTCCTCTCAATGCACTTTACCTCACCCCCATTTTCCTATCTCATCCAATCCCCCCTGTTCTTATCCTTGCATTTGGCCCAGACCACCTTGTTCAACTTTTTGTTTTTACTTTTCACCTGCCTTATATCCAGTGTTATTTTTTGTGTTATTTTTCCTTTTCCTTTTTCCTTGTTTGTATTTTATTTGAGTTATTATCTACTCTATTTTATTTTGTTTATTGTATTTGTTGGGCTTGGCCTCGTGTTAGCCGCCCCGAGTCCCTGAAGGAGATGGTGGTGGGGTATAAATAAAGTTTAATAATAATAATAATAATAATAATAATAATAATAATATTTTGGGGTATAGGGCTGTGTCAAAGGGCCCTGATTTCTTAAGGATTGATTCATTTGTGTTTGTAACAATCAGTGGTAACTATAAGATTTTTTTCCAGCACCACATTCCGATTAGTTGATTTTCTTTCATTTTTTTCATTGTCTAGCTTTCAGAAATACATGTAGGAATCAGAAATATTATGACATGAATGAGTTTGACTTTGGAGGAGGGGGTGAACAGTGGGGCCATTTTTGTTTGGAACCAGCTGAATTGTTCACAAAGGTCACTGCCACCATCCTGCTTATATAATGCTTTGTGATGTGGGGAAAAGGAGATGACACTTATCTGTGTCATTTTTGTTGCTGCCATGGCAGCCACAGAGCTCCTGGCCATTAGTGGGTGTCTTTGCCAATGTCAGCAGAGGTGCCAGTCTGACTTGGAGAGAGAAGGGGGAGATCCCCCTCCTCTCTTCAAATCACAAGGTCACTTTTACCGGCAGCCTAGAGCTCTGTGGCCATAGCTGTGGCAACAACAAATGACACAGGTAAAAGTGATGGTCCAGTGGAGCTGAACTGAGTTCAGCCTTAATGAACAGTCTGGATTTCTTTCCTACCACTGCTGTAGTTTGGGAGTAGCTTGCAGAATCCCGATCTGGTCTGAAGCACAGCAGCCTCCATTTTTGTGCTTCATTTAGATAGGCTCTGAGGTAAGGCATAGAAAATCTATAACAATTTCTAAGTCTCCAGTACCCACTTTAAAGTTATGTCAATCATTTGTAGCCACTGTGTGTTTGTGTGTGCGTGCGTGTATGTGTATTCAGCTGTAACCCTGCTTTTGTACTTTGTTGTTTAAATTTCCTCAACAGTCATTCCAGGTCTTTCCTATTTCCTCCAGGTAATATGGTGCTATACAGTTAGTCTTAAATTATTGATGGTTCTTCTTCCAGTTTTCATACCCAAATCCTGCATTCCATAATCTATACACTCTATTTCAATTAAAAAGATAGGATGACAAAATGCAGGTTTTCATCTGATCCCTTTGCCAATGGGAAACCATTTTTTTCATATTATGTTGTGATAGTAGCTTTGTGTTTAGAGCATTTATGTTACACATAAGGACAATCAAATGTGTTTTTTACCCTTTATTTTTCCACTTATCAGTCTTTGATTGTTATTAATTTACCTCTGTTGTCAATTTCTACAGAAATGTGTGCTTATTCTAGCAGAAATAAACAAAATTGTGATAATGATTATTAAAATTTTAGTGCATGTGCATTATCAAGATTATAATCCAAATTAACATTGTCGGATAACTAGGATATATTGGAAATATAATAAAATAAATAGATGCATGTTTCCCTCAAATGTTATCTATCTAGGGTATAGTTTGTTTTATAATTTTGAATTAGTCCTTGACACCAGATTAAAACAACATGACCTCTTCCTGGTTGGCACTTGAAGTTAATTCATTTAGGCATGTTCAAATTGCAGCATGACAAAAGACAGACATGCTGCAGTCAAAATCCATGAAAACCAGTGTTTTCAGGTACTTTCAATGTCATTGTGGTTAAGAGGTTTATTTAATTATTTAAAGCTCTAATTAAATGATTTCTTTTTTCAATAATACAACAATGAACATAGCGACTCTGGACATTGTAATTTATTCCATGTATTATACTTTCTATGAAATAGTTGTATCTTTAAGCAATGCTGAACAGTCTCATCTTCCCTTTTGTTTTCTTTATCCTTAGACATCAAAGTAGAATATTGTCACACTTGGTCTGTCAAGTGGGAACTGGGGAATAATGGACAATTGCATGTTTCTGGAGTTTTGTTGATGATACTGTATAACGTCTGTTTGTGCGGATGAATTGTAATGAACTGAACTGAAATGAATGATATTCTGCTTCACCTTTTTTATACTAGTGATATTGTTTTTTTTAATTTTGTTCTCAAAGGAAGGAATGAGTAATTCCAGAAATTTTCTTCCCATTGCAAGAAAGTCTGAAAACTGGGATGACCTTGAGCAAATCTCCTTTTCTCTGCCTGACAAATCCCCTTCTGACCTTATCTTGCCAGGAAAATCTCATAATAGGATCTTTTAAGGGTCTCCATAAGTTGGAAACATCATGAAGGCACACAACAACAGTGGCTAAAGCCATGGTACTATTTTTTGTGTTTCTTTTCAGTGTACAAGTTAGTCCTCAGAGCCTATGAACCATCAATAGGACTGCTTGGGGCTCCTTAAAGGAGACAGATTTCCATTGTCATGAGAGATACTAATGGAAGGAGAAGACAGGGAGACTATTGGTTTATTCTTATAAAAATTCCTCAAAATTTTCATATTGTTTTCTACTCACAATAGGATGAACTCTCTCTCTCTCTCTCTCTCTACACACACACACACCAGAAGTCACATTTGTCCATCCTACCTCAAGGCTTTGAGGGTTTAGTTCTCAAAAGCTTGGATTGGAAACCTTGTTTCTTCAAACATGTTGGTACTGAATTAGGGTGGCCAACCTTCTGAGAAGTTTCTCATCAGTCAAACAAGCATGTACTATATTGCTTGCTAGGTACACCTGTAGTTCCTAAATTTATCTAGTGCACATGGGGAGAATTTTGTTCCAGTTTTTAAAGTATTTATCAAGGGAATTTCATCATATTATGGGGAGAAAGAACTTGAGGTTTAAAATGTTCAAATGCAAGGGGAAGCAAAAATGATATTTCCCTTGTCTTCAACCTAAAGCAATCAGCTTTGAGCAGAAACTATGAAGACAAGACAAGGATTTCATCTTTTCTTAAACCAGTCTGACCCAACTGATTTTAGGGGGAAATGGAAAGAATTCCCCGAAAGGCTCACAAATATTTTCTAACATCTTTTATCTCCTTTGAACAGTATGTTTCTGCTTCTTATATATAAAAGTAAGAAACCTACCAAAACTACTGATCCACATCACAATTACTCGTACTTACCGAATCCACTCCTCCTGGATTTCAACATGGATTTTAGGATTTGCTGTAACTAGATGTATTTATCAGACCAGAACTCAAAATGTCAAAATCTATCATTATTCATGAAGCACACTTCTGGAATGTAATGTTTTTTCTGCTGTTTCTTTGAAATGTGTTGCTCTTTCTGTTCTTTCTTTAAATTGCATTTGTTATAATTTTTATTCTTTTTAAGCCACCCTGGGAAGTTATTAAAGGCTAGGGTAGCAATCCTTAACAAAAAATGAGCTTAAATAAATTCTCAAAATCAGATAATGCATAGAAAGAGTTGTGCATGGTCTAACCTCCAATTTGCATTGGCAACACAGTGCTAATTTTCTTTGGGCAGCTCTTAGATTCTGTCTGAAACATTTTGAAAATGGTTTTCCAGAATAATGTCTTTTTTGTTTATGTTGGCAAAACAAAGCTTGGAAAATTACATTGGAGAAGTAATTAATGTACAGTATAGCCGTTATAGTAAAAGCAATGGTATTCCCTGTAGTCACCTATGGATGTGAGAGCTGGGCCATAGGGAAGGCTGAGCAAAGGAAGATAGGTGCTTTTTAGGGCTGGGCGGTTTCGTTCGTTAATTTCGTAATTCGTTAATAATTCGTTATTTTTCTTGATAACGAAGCGATAACAAACCATTCAGGAGCAACTAAAAAACGAAACGAATTTTTAAAGCTATTTCGTAATTGTTTTGTAATTGTTTCGTTATTATTTCCGTATGTCTGGTGCAAGTTTTATAGTTGTTTCCCTCCCCTCTCCCTGGTTGCAAGCTGTGGGCATTTACCCCACTCCCGGGTCCCTGGCCTCTGCTTAAGTGGATCAAATTCTCCTCTCCTCCTGTTGTCACCTCACCTCGTTCCTCACTCTGGCCTGCGTGCATTGGGCAAAGAGACACAGCAGTGCAGCACTCAGAGACCTGCCCGTTGCCTGCCTAACCTCTTTCCTTCTCCAGGTTAAAACTATTATATTTATTATATTTATTATTATTATTATAATTATTAAGAATGGATGGCCATCTTTCAGTAGTGCTTTGACTGTGCCTTACATGCAGGAAGGCAGAAAGTGGTTTGTTATAATAATAATAATAATTATTATTATTATTATTATTATTGGGAAGCGTGGTCAAACCAGAATAGAGATCTCACCCCTCCTCTCTTTCCCCCCTCTTTCCTTCTCCAGGTTAAAACTATTATATTTATTATATTTATTATTATTATTATTATTATTATTATTAAGAATGGATGGCCATCTTTCAGTAGTGCTTTGACTGTGCCTTACATGCAGGAAGGCAGAAAGTGGTTTGTTATAATTATTATTATTATTATTTTTATTATTATTGGGAAGCGTTGTCAAACCAGAATAGAGATCTCACCCCTATTATTTTCAGTTGCGCAACTGCGTCCGCCATTTTAACAAATTGATTCGTTAATATTAACGAAATTTCGTAAATAT
Organism: Anolis sagrei; assembly: GCF_037176765.1. Classification (NCBI taxonomy): domain Eukaryota; kingdom Metazoa; phylum Chordata; class Lepidosauria; order Squamata; family Anolidae; genus Anolis; species Anolis sagrei. The sequence goes on from NC_090023.1 coordinate 230,391,308, forward strand.
CGAACTTTTTAAAAGGAAAAATTTGTAATTATTTTAAATAACGAAACGCAAAAACCCCCAAAAAACGAATCGATTTTAGAAACAAATTTTTCCGTTGTTACCCAGGCCTAGTGCTTTTGAATTGTGGTGTCGGAGGAAAGTTCTGCGAGAAGATCCAAGCATACCATACTTCAGAAAATAAAGCCCGACTGCTCATTGGAGGGAAGGATATTAGAGCCAAAGATGAAGTATTTTGGCCACATAATGAGAAGACAGGAAAGCTTAGAGAAGATAATTATGCTGGGGAAAATGGAAGGAAAAAGGAAGAGGGGCCGACCAAGGGCAAGATGGATAGATGGCATCCTTGAAGTGACTGGCTTGACCTTGAAGGAGCTGGGGTTGGTGATGGCCGACAGGGAGCTCTGGCGTGGGCTGGTTCATGAGGTCACGAAGAGTCAGAAGCGACTGAACGAGTAAACAACCACAACATAGCCGTTATTAGACTAATGTCCCATTACATATCACAGTGCTGAACATTGATTATTTTCCATTGTTTTCTGTTACTTTTTAAAGAAAAAAGTCCACATTTAAGAACACATGAAACTTTTAAAAAATGTCAAAGGTCTTTAAAAGTGTCTTTAAAAGTAGCATTTGAAAGTAACTGGAAGTCACTTCATAAAACACAAACTATAAGCCCATCTCGTATTTTTAATTTTATTTCATTATCCTTGTTGCTTAAAAAAATAGTTTGCCCTCTGTGCACATTCACTTAGCATGGGTTATTTGAGTGCATTTGATCTGCTTGTTGGTATTTTAAAAGCCCATCAAAATCTTTATTCAGTGTATTGGGTACTACAAACCACAATTTTTAGAACAATGATGATCCCCAGAATGACCTATCATCTAAAATAATGTTTTGATTCCTTTTAATAACAATATATTCTCCATGTACTCCATTTATTAATCAGAACATTTTTTAGAAAAGACATAAGAAATGGGTTTATGATATGCAGTTAGGGTAATTTTAATACTACACTGGTCAAGATTCTGTTGGCCTGTACGTGTATAGTAGCATATAAGCAGCATTACCAAACAGTGGCAACTGGTAAAACTGGTAAAACTGCCCTGGGCACAGCCATAAGCAGCAGAGAGTGCGAGATAACCATCACTAGTACCCAAATTGCTTGATCTCTTCCCTGCCTCTACTCCCCCCCCCCCCCCAAATACCATTCTCCAAAAAGTATTTTACATAATGGATCTTTATGCCAACATGGAACTCCAACAATTTATAGCCCAAGAAATCATATGGGTAATTCTGACATTTTCTTAATCTAACCAAAATTCTGACAGAAAATGTTAATGAAAACTTAGTAGCTGCAGCATGTGGTAATCGGGCTTTCATTTATTGTACACATTACATGTGAGACAGAGTCCTAACCTATTTGAAGTCATTGTAGCTTGACTTCAAATTGCCTTTTTTAGAGAATTGCCTTTTTCTTGATAATAGATTACTTAAAGTCTTAAGTTGGAGTTTTTGGTATGACAGATGTAGTGCACTCCGGGTGCATTCTACTGTCGCTCTTTGGATATTTTTTATTAATTCTTGGGAAGCATATAGAAAGGTTTTAGTGTGATACTTTAGTCAAAGTTCAGGCACCTTTATAAAGATGGAAAGTGTCTGATATGTGTTTAATGAAATGACTAATGTAAAAACTACTCATATATTATTATGAACATTCAAAACATATGGGCTTTTCTTAGCTATTGTGGAGTCAGGTCTTGAACCATATCCCCTAATTTTTTTGTGGACACATTTTTTGTTTTACAGTGTAAAATCTCTACAGTGCAAGTATAGACAGATATCTGATCTTCTCTATGGATAAACATGTACATTTTGTTTGCTATTTGTGTTTGTCTTGGTCAACAGACAGATACTGGGGAGCACCCAATGGAACCCTCAAGAAAAGGAGCAGATGAAGACTTCTTATTTTAGAAAACATGCAACATGTTTTGGTCTGTAAAATATGTCAATGTCCTTCATCAGGAGTTATATAAACCATAGAAATAAATATAACATTCAAATTAAAAAGACGGTTTTATGTATTCCCTGAAAAAGAACACTATTCAGTGAGCACTTGGAGAAATAGCTCCTCTTTTTTCCATAAAGTTTGTTTAGGATCAGCCAATAACATACTGCAGAAAAAGATTTGTTCATGTTGGACTAAACTTCAAATGATATCGGTAATATTTCCCATAAATTAACAAACATTTTTTAAAGTTATGTTTTAGAATACCATTTGCTACCAAAACCTATACTTTTAAAGATCACATAGGCATAACAAGTGGCTAATTGCCTTGTCTCTCTGTGTGGGTTACTTGTATATAATTAGTTTGCCTTTTTGTAATGTTAAAATATGTAATTGAAATAGCCAGAAGGTACCTTTGAAGTGAAGTAAAGTAAATGTTAAGGTATGTAATTAAAATAGCCAGAAGGTGTCATTGTATAATCTTGTGGCTGAACAACTTACAAATTGATGCCTTATTAGAAACGTATCAACGGAGGATTCACAGTCATAACTACAGTGCTATTGGTTGTGTTTTAAGTGGAAATAGAAAGGAGAGAGTTCACAAATGTTTGTGTCTCAGTGCATCACTCTAATATAAACAGTTGTAATTGCAGCTCCTTTGTGATTAACAATAAATTATCTTAATTTATTTTTAAGGAAGACATTTTTAATTTACAATAGCAGAGACATTGTGTTCTTTCAGTGTTAAACAGCAGTGTTGTGTCTCCGTAAAGATTCTCATTGTTTATGCCTATTTAAGCCCTTTTTAGTTAGAGGGGATTGGATTTTTATGTAAAGTTTTGTGAGGGGTCTGTCTCGATAGCCTCTTTTCCTTTCAGCCACCCCCTTCTCTGCCCCTTCAAGAATCCTCCCAAGGGTGGAGCCTCAGGAAAAACCCTTCTTGTTCCTTGAAGAGCCAGCCAGTTTACAAGTGCAAGGTGGGAAGAGAGGAAGGTCTACAAAATAGCACGTTACAGACAGAGTCCAAGAGGAGTTATGATGGAGCCCAGTCAGAGATATTTCAAGTTAAAGTAAAAATTAGTTCAAGTCAAGCATTACTCCAAAGACAGACATATACCAACAAGAGAAGAAATAGTAGAGAAGTTAAGTAATTCAGAGCCCTCTCTTCAACTCTCTTCTGAGGACTATGCCAGTTAGACCCAGGAGGAGAAAGGGGTTAAAGATTTTTTAAGTTATTAAATCTTATTGACTGTTTGTCTAAGTGTCCTCCATCTGTTCCCTGCACAACCAATTCACCCTCCAAGTGGTTAGATAGGAGGAGAACACGCAGCTAACCTTGCATTTTTCTTTCTCTCATTTCTTTTTTATTCAGTTGTATTTGCTATATTTGAATTTTGCTGTAACAGGTTGCTTGGGATACAAGAGTGTGGAAATAGTGAAGTTTAACTCTGTATTTATAAAAAAAAATTCCACTTGCCATGAAGTCAGTTTCCACTTATGGCAGCTGCATGAATGAGAGATCTCCAGTTCACCTATCATTCACAGTGTTGCTCATGGCCCTTGATTGAATCTATCAATGTGGAATGCAGGATTCTTCTTTTCATATTTTTCTTCACAAAGCATTATTGACCTTTTTTCTACTCAGTCATGTCTTCTCATGATATGTTCAAAATATGACAGTTTCAGTTTAGTCATCTTGGCTTCTGGGAAGACTTCAGAAGGTAGGAGCTTCTACATGGAGTGCTCCTGCTTTGTCTACCTTCTGGACTATAAGAAATTCTACCTGAGGCCAGCCTTGTTTGCATGCTGGGTGTGGCTCCCTACAGATGGTGCAGCTCCTACCTGAGGACAACAGTGATTAGGGGCAAGTCAATGGACTCCTTGAGAGCCTTCTCTGCTCAGTTGTAAAGACAATCCAGAAGGCAAGAGCTTCTGTATCAAGCATTACTGCTTTGCCTGCCTTCTGGACTATAAGAATTTCTGCCTATAGTCAGCTGGATCAGCATACTGAGCATGACTCTTCACAACTCTGTGTTAACTGTTGTTGCATTAATTTTGCATTTGTTTGCATTAATTAACGGTTGTCTCATAATTTGTCTTTTTATTTTTGGATGTCTCTCTTGCCATTTATTGTTTGTTTTTAATTCAATGTATAAAGAACCCGAAGAGACAATACAGGGCAGAGGTGGATATGGCGATGAAAGTGTTACATGTCTCTATAGAGGAAGGAGAGAAAGGTGCTTAATACCTATCTCACCTTCCAGTCACCCTACCAGCCTAAGGAACTTGGAGAGTTGGGTACTGTGTCAGTGAGCAGGAGAGGGAAAGTGGGCCAGGGGTGGGGGGAGGTTAGCTGTCATCTATAAAAACTATCTTAACTTGACCAGAGTACCTATGAGGAAGCTGACTCACATTGAGTGTGTGTACCTGAGTCTGAAAACCAGGACTAGACTGGGGATTCTGTTAGTGCACCGTATACCCCACTGCCTAACAGACTGACTCCCTGTCTGAGCTCACAGAAAAATTGGAGTGTCCTAGACTTTTGCTGCTGGGGATGGTAAGGAGGACAATCTGTTAACTTGATCCTTGTCCATCTTGGCTGATCATCCAGGGAGGAAATGCAATTCGATCTCATATACAACAAATTATTAATGCATCTCCCAAGGAGGGGAATTTCCACCCTGTTTAAAAGAAGTAGTAGTTAGACCACTGATGAAAAAGCCATCCCTGGATCCCCTAGACCTTAATAATTACAGGCCAGTTGCCAACCTCTCTTTTTTGGGCAAGGTGATTGAGAAGGCAGTTGCCCTCCAACTCCAGGAGGTCTTGTGGTGTCCCACAAGGTGCCTTTCTATCCCCAACACTTTTTAATATTTACTTGAAGCTGCTGGGAGAGATCATCTGTAGGCATGGGGCAAGGTGTTATCAGTATGCTGATGACACCCAAATATATTTCTCCGTGCCTTCCAAAAAAGGTACAGCTAAGGATAGTATGTCTCCTCTGAATGAATGCCTGGAGGAGATAATGGACTGGATCAGGGCAAACAAATTGAAATGGAATCCAGACAAAGCAGAGGTGCTTGCCATCAAGGGTCCTAATCTGGAGGTGGAGGTGTGTCAACCAGTTCTGCATGGGGTTACACTCCTCCTAAAAGACTGTGTCCACAGCTTTGGAGTGCTCGTGGATCCATCTCTCCAAATGTCAGCCCAGATAGATGCAACTATCAGCTTCAGCTGATCTGCTAGCTGTGCTGCTTCCTAGATTTGGAGGAACTGAAGATGTTAGTGCACTTGCTGGTAACATCAAGGACTTCTACAATGTGCTTTGCATTGGGCTACCTTTGTACCAAGTTCAGAAATTCCAACTGATTCAAAATATAAAAAAATTAAAAATTAAAATTAAGTACATTTTCTAAAGGGTAGCTTTTATTTTAATCACAGAATATTGACAAATGGTTTTTTCTTCTTGCTTCAATGATTCATGCAAGTAGAATATTAAAACCCACAGCTCTTGCCATGCTACATCCAGCATTATGTCTTCAAAGCCGTACAATGTACATTTTCATTTCAGAGAAGGATTGCTCAATCTGAACATAAAATTTGAAAGAGCATGGAATGGACAGAAAAGCAGACCAATATACAGAGTGACTGAATATCAGAAATTTCAGTTCACCCTGTGGTGTAAGGATTTACATAAATAATACCTGTAGAGATTATTGCAAGGTTTAAAATTTATTAGTAATATCCCTAAGCACATGTCTCTGGAAATGAAAACATTTAACAAATTCAGAGAAATGAGCTCCATTTTCCACTGGGGCAGAATTTATTATTTGAATTATTCAGGGGAGGTTTATATATAGCCACAAAGATATGTGATATGCCAACTAATTTCTAATTATACTAGTCAGAAGCTCTCCACTGGGAACACTTTGTTTTCTTCAGTCAGGCTAAAGCAATTTACATATTATAGTTTCTAAAAATATATTTATTATATTACCAGGGTCCATAATGTGAGAGTCTAAAGAGAAAATTAATTTTCCTGGATCACATCTACTAAATATTTAACTTTATATCTGTGAGAATCATTCAGCAAGAACTATATAGCAATCTGCAGAAGAAACTGAAAATAAAAGATGCTAATCATCACATTAGCTCTCTCTCTCAGTAGGAAGTGACCATGCAGCTTGGGCAGGCATTTGGATTGTCTATGGTGCCAATTATATGGAGACAAGTTTAGAGAGTGTATGAGGATAATAATGTTTAATCTTACATTTATTTATTGAGTGTTAACCTACAGCCATTAAAACATGAGCCTGTCATTCTTAATAATGGAATGGATTCCATTTTAAGGTCAGTAATTTTTGCATCAGCATGTTTGTAGTATTGCTTTGCTCTTCACACAAAAAAATCACATCAGATTTGCATTGTTCATCCTATGGGTTGAAAGAGCATATGAGGGAAATATAATTTTATATGGAACTGGAGGAATATGCAAAGAACAATCATCCCTCCACATTTGCTGGATTTAGGGTGCAAGACTGCTGGAAAAGTGAAAAAATCATAACATTTTAAAAACATTTTTTTCCTTTTACCTGAGAATACATCTGTCTAAAAATAACTAGATCTTCCACCATGACTTTATGGTCAACTTCCAATAGAATAATTCTGGCCTAGAGAAGTGCTTTCTATAAGAAACTCAAAGTCCCCAGCAGAACTGTATAGTTGACTTTTGCTGGAAGATAATATTAGAGTTGCAGTGGAGTACTTAGAGATTCCTAGAAAGAACATATTAATCAAATCTGTGAATAGGTAAAGATAAAGGTTTCCCCTTACATTAGGTCTAGTCATGACCTACTCGGAGTGGTGGTGCTCATCCCCATTTCTAAGCTGAAGAGCCAGCATTGTATGACGACACCTTCAAGGTCATATGGCTTAATTGATCTCATTTAACATGTTTTTGAACTGCTAGATTGGCAGAAATGGGAACTCACCCCACTCCCCAGATTCGAACCGCCAACCTTTTGGTCAGCAAGTTCAGCAGCTCAGCAATTTAACCCACTGTGCCACCAGGGGGCCCTAATCTGTGAATAATCAAAGCAAAAGTGAAATCAGCAGATATCTTCATTGAAGGCAGCTTTGTTCAGTGGTCACCAGACCCTTTCATATCAGGAAAGCAACTTGTTTTGTACAGAAATTCTATGTTTCAGGTCATCAGTTCTTGACTGTCAGACAACATGTAGCTTGTGGATGCTTGACCACTTTTCGCACTGAACATCCAGTCAGCCATCACTTGGACAGTACGCATCAGTATAATGGTAAAAAAACAATCTTCATCGGGATCAGCGGATGGATGAAAGGGACTTTACTTTGCTCACCATTACCCTAGTCAAGGAGCGAGGAACATGTAGTCTTCTAGATCCTTAAATGCATCCTTTTGGCTGAATCTAAATCCAAATAGAACAAATCCTTTTTTGTTTGTCATTTATATTTATATTTTATTTTTAAAATGAAAATATTTAAAGTATCAAAGAACAAAATAAATTTCAATGAAATAATCCTCCCAGTTTTGACTGGCACAATTGGAACATTTTTTTTTGTCGTGTCAGGAGTGACTTGAGAAACTACAAGTCACTTCTGGTGTGAGAGAATTGGCCGTCTGCAAGGACGTTGCCCAGGGGACGCCCAGATGATTTGATTTTTTTTATCATCCTTGTGGGAGGCTTCTCTCATGTCCCCGCATGGAGAGTTGGAGCTGACAGAGGGAGCTCATCCACTTCTCCCCGGATTCGAACCTGCGACCTGTCGGTCTTCAGTCCTGCCAGCACAGGGGTTTAACCCACTGCACCACCAGGGGCTCAATTGGAACATTAATAAGCCATAACAGTTAATTAATGGATACTATGCTAATGATTTAGTCTGAACTCCATTCTCCCCCCTGTAATGGCACTCCTACCTTATGAAGCTAATTGGCAAGAGTTTTTGACAATGGTGTACTGTTTTTCATTTGAAGTTGAATTTGTGGATAGTTGCACAGCTCAACAGTATTTATTTTTAATCTGTAAGCTTAGCAGCCCATCATATGAAAGAAGACCCAAATAATGCTGAAGGAAAAAGCAGGTTTTTATATGAGGGTTGGAAATTGTAACATTATTTTGTTTAACAGAAATAAAATTATTAGTTTGTTTTGTAATGCTATAACAACAACATTACAGAAATTCAATGCTCATCAGCATTATAATATTCGTTAAGGGCCACAAATATTTTCAGTATAGAGAAAGAGGCGTGAAATGTTGTACAATGCATTTCTGCATCACTGTATTGTAGGACGCTTAGACCCTAATAACATATCAAAGTACAAACAGCTACCTCTTTCAAGGAGGAGCTTAACTAGTTCATATCTTTGAGGTAAACAACGAACTTCAGATTGCATTTATTGAGTTCTCAGTAGACTACGTTTTAAAGTCATTGTTTGATTCTCAGAACAACCTAAATGAAATATGGAAAGATGCAGTAGAATGCCATGCCTTTGGCAACATGCCCAAATAATACTTTTTTTGCTTTTCAACCATTTCTTGATGCAAATCTGCAGTCTCCTACCTAACCCAAATCAACACACCCTTAAGGTCGCAATGACTGATACCCATATCGAGAATCAACTGAAACTGGACCTCCATGCTGCAGCCAAATATTCAAATGCTTTCCAACAAACAGCAGACACAAGAAAGTCATTATTGAACTTTAGAATTATGAAATAGTTTTCATTTTTTAAAAAATTATCAAGTACATCGTAGTTAGATTTTTTTAAAAATATATAAAAATATATAAAGTATATTTAATTGAAGTATTTTGAATGTAATCTTATTTGAATACAACTAAAAGTGACCTTCCAACATAAAATGGTTCCCCACTCCTGCTCTAATCATTTTAAAGTCAAAATTGTTGACAGTGTTTGGAAATAATGATCTGTATCAGCATCATTAAAGGGGAAGCATTAATTGCATTCCTTTCTCAAGTAATCTTTGGAGGCTAGATTCCTGTTTCCCCACCGTTAATCGTCCATGTACACTCTCTGTGTAAAGAGTACATTCATATTTTTCTGTTTCTTGGGAACTGAAATTAATCGCTCTTGAAAATGCATAATATACATTAAAATAAGTGCTTTGATGTTTACACCATTGACTTTCAGTATGGATAACATGCTACAAAAACGGAATGATAACATTGAAGGTATTACCTAATTGCTGTAGGTAAGGTTTAAAAATACACTCATTAAAATGAAAACAAATTACTACTTAGAATAGGCCTGTTTTGCATATGGCTATTACATTTTTAGTAGGCTATATATTCTATATAAGTATTGCACTGCAGGAGGAAATACCATTTTGGTGACTTTTCTAAGATCTTGGCTGAATAATACATGTTTCAAGGAGCTATTTAAATATGTATTAACTCAGTTTAAAAGAACAAAAACTGCCTTGTTGTTAGTAAATTCATATTATTTCAGGAATGGTTTTGTAAAATAGAAATAAAAATCATTACTTTTCTAGTGATTATGTCAATGAAGGTTTTTTTCTATAAAGGTATCCACTGAAGTAAGATAAATCATGCAAAGTATTTAAAAAAATGGCAAGTTGTTTGAAAGACTGAAATTGTTTATGGAATGCTGTGAAATGATATACTTGCTCACATGAATTTGCATATGTCAACATTGATTCAAGTCTTCATTATACATGCTGATTTTAATTTTCATGGTAAATTCTTGAATATTTACTGGTAATAGTGGTGCTGGTTGTGGTGATATTAGGTATTGCTAGGCAACCAGGGCAAGATGAAGCTGTGAAGATACTGAAAGGCCAACCATACTGAAAAAAATGGAAAGCAGAAGAAAATATATTAATAATGGAATGCTGTTACAGAGCAAATCAATCAGCCTGAGGTCACCAAAAGAGAATGTATACCATCTGGAAAGAAATGCTTCCAGGCTGTAATGCAACAGAACAGTGATTATGCAGCCAAAGATTACATATGATCCAAAATAAACTTTTAAAAAAGGATTTTAAAACTTGCAAATACCCCTGGACCACTAAGTGAACTACAGAAGATTGAAGGGCGTAAAATGAAAATCTAGAAAGTAAAAAAAATGTTGAATTTTATTGACCTACAAACTGACTTTTGAATGAATAGCACTTAAGGCTACCAAACTTAAAACTTACACCAAAGAAAAAACCTGAAAGATAATACTGAAGATGTCAACTTGGAGATACTAACAATTTCAACAGTTAGTCATTAGGATACAAAACAATGTGGTAGAATGTAGCATCCTAGAAAGAAAACTAGGATGTTGATAAACCAAAGAAATTACTTTTAAAACTTAGTTTGAAATAAAACTGAAACTAAAACAGAAACAATCTCCATGGAAAACAAAATAATTTCAGAAATGTTTGATATTCTAAAACAGTATATAACTGGTACACCTATGTGATCAAAAAATGTTTGAAAACTCATAAAATTAGTGGGTGCTGATGAGTTATTTCTAAAGTGTTTCTAAAATATTGTAAATGTCCTTTTCATTACTATAATGAAAGTAACAATTTTTATTACTATTTCATTAAGTAATTGTTGGAGGGGGGGGGGGGTTCTGGGGCTTTCACTTTCATTTTTAGAGCTATTGGGGTGAAACTTGCTACAACGGTAGAACGTATTTACCACTGTTACCCCTCCAGGTTTCAGAACGTTTCACTTGTCTGATTTTTGAGGAATTTTTAAGGTTTTTACAAAAAAGTTTTAAAAAAACAAAGTACAAGGTGTATGTCTGGATTTCTCCACAATTACATAACATAACCATAGCATCACCCCCCCCCCCAAAGTTTCAGAAAGATTAGCACATCTTGTGATTTTGGGGTTTGTTTTTTTAATTTTGTAAAGTGTTTCTAAAATATTGTAAGCGTCCGTTTCATTACTGTAATGAGAGTAACACTTTTTTCATTACTATTTCATTAAGTAATTGTTGGGGGGGGGGCTTCTGGGGCTCCTTTCTCTCATTTTCAGAGCTATTGGGGTGAAACTTGCTACAATGGTATTTACCACTGTTACCCCTCCAAGTTTCAGAATGTTTCACTTGTATGATTTTTGATTATTGAGCAATGTCTTTGAATTTCTCTACAATTATGTAACATAACCAGAGCATCAATCCCCCCCCCCCCAAAGTTTCAGAAAGATTAGCATATCTTGTGATTTTTGGGTAAATTTTAAATTTTGTCCAAAAAACTATTTTGTTTAGCTGCTATGACTGGCTGAAATAGGGTGGGGTGGGGTAGGGCAGGGGCCACACTTGGAAGAAAAAGCATATTTTCCACTTCAAGCAAGCCCATCAAGTTTCAGAACATTTGGGTCATCCACAGATTTTTAGGAAATGAACCAGAAAAGGATTGTGCCTGCCTCAATCAACTTCTTGTGTGGGTTGTGGCAGCCAACACACACAAAATAGGCTGGCAGCAGGCCCGGGGGGGGGGGGGGGGGCTAAAATTTTTTCAGGGGGGTTTCAGGGGGGGCTGAGTTTCGGGGGGGGGGCTGAGTCTGAGTGAAAGAGGGTCTAGCCTAGCAAACCTTTTGTATCATTACCCCAATACCCCCATGCATATGGTATATATTGATTATGGTGATCAGATCATGATATGAATAAACATAACAGTTTAAATAATGCACCAGTAAGGCCTTTTCGCGAACCACCATGAGAATTTGGGGGGGGGGGGGCTGAAGCCCCTCAAGCCCCTCCCCCCCATGGCTACATACCTGGCTGGCAGTAGCCCTAGAAGATAGTGATACCTTCAAAATGAACAAAAAAATGATTGTGCCTGCCCCAGACAACGTTGTGTGTGTTATGGCAACTAACTCACACAAAATAGCAGTTCCTAGAAGATACCCTCAAAATGCTGGAAAAAAAAAAGAAAGATGAAAAGCAAAAGGTGCACACTCGTCCCAAAAAAGAAGCAAGCAGCTTATCTCACAAACTCTCTGGTGCTTGTATCCTCTCCCCACTCCTTCTGATTGGCTGAGAGGCATGACAACATGCTTGGCTTCTCCTCCCGGTAGTACTTGGTTGCTTTGTGAATTAAAACTGCACCATTGTCAGTTACAATGTTTATGTAACTTATGAAAAAATACCAGGTAAAAGTTTCAATTCTTAAATTTTTGGCATGGGCCATGCCTACATGTTGGATATTGCATCATATGCATGGATCTAATGAATTAGATCTGACTTATGCACAGCCCTAATAACTAGAACAGAAAACGGATTTATCAGTACAATACCAGCATATTGTAAGAAGAGTACGCATTTTCAGTGTAACCTAAAGTGGCAAAACCGTGGTTTTGTAGTTTCATTCAATCTGGGTTATATGGCCCACGTAGATGCACCCTTAGTGCATGTTACTGTATTGCAGTGGTTTGAACTAGATGGCCTTTGCAGTCCTTTCAAATGATATGACTGTGATTGTGGTGATTAAGTGCTTTGCTGACTAAGGACTTTTTTTTAGAATTGCTTTCTTATACATTTGTTTTGATTTTGTTTTCTGATGTCCAATTAACATATTTGTATAAATTTTAAGAAGTGAACACACAAGTCTTTATTCTGTGTTCAATATGTTTTGTTGACCTACATTTCTTCTCCAGTTATTTTTGGGGTATTGCCTCAGAGTTTCTTTGAAAAAAAATTGGGCAATTCTACTAACTCCATATCTAATTTTGGAGATTATCTACTACAATTTTACTTATCTATGCCATACAGTTTCTTCATTAGTTGTGAATCATTAAGCATTTTCAATTGACTTTCCATATAAAAATCTTACATTGATTTGAAAGCAGAAAGATAGATTTTTTTTGTTAGTCTTCCAACCAACAATAAGGAAAATTTGTCACATAGAAATTTGTACTGCCAAGATTTCAATGTGCCTAGTTGATTCGTTTCCTCAAACTTGACTATTCTCTAAATGAGCTTAATCTTTAAAAGATCATATAACTTAACAACTTGCCAAACGTGGATTCCTTCCTTTCTTTTGAATCAGGGAAATACTATGGTGGAGTTTAACAATCAGTCAAGATACTGAATAATGCCCAAGATAAACATAGCGTATTTTAACATTGATCTGTGATTTTTTTAAACTGCAAGAAAATGTAAATGTAAATAATTTAGATTATCATTGCATTGGTACTAGTAGTCCATCCATCTATTTGTTTAGTCTTGCCAATGCAACATCACAGCTGAAACATGTATTTAAAGTATTTAAAGTTATTATGGCCAATGTGTCACCTGATAGTGATAAGTCTGGGATGATGCGGAGACAATAGTCACATAGTTCATCTGCAAATCTTTATTCAAACCTCTCCAAAGCATCATATTCTTATGAGGCAGCAGAAAAGAACTTTGTTGAGGTGAAAAATATGTTTTTTTTTCAAAATGTGTCATTTTTTTTAAATCCACATATTGGAATATTGTTGTATAGCCTCAAATTGTTTCCAGCTTATAGTGATCCCAAGGTGAAGCTATCACAGGGTTTTTTTTTTTTTTGGCAAGTGTTGTTCAGAAGTAGGTTTGCCTTTGCCTTCTTCTGAAGCTGAGTGTGACTTTTGCAACATCAGCCATATCTAAGTGTGGATTTGAACATTGATCTACAGAGTCATTTAAACCAATATATCATCTGTTTTTCTTTTTTTTAGAAAATATCTCCACTTAAATTTCATGTGCCTAAAATATTTTCTTAAAAAAACATTTTGAACAATAAATATATTGATCTTCAACTTATGAGAATTGGATTCAGTCAAATGTAGAATAATGGAAAGTTAAGTACCAAACAGTTAAGTATCAAACTTTTCAAGTCTCCCTTGATATTAACAGCTGGTATACAATGTAGAAAGATTAATTCACTGAATAAATTATTTTTGGGGCTTGGGCTTTAAACCCCAGTGGGTGATATTTAAATAGGGATTTTTACAAAAAAGAAATGGAAGAGTGAAAGCCTAACAAAAGGAAGAGGGATTTGCTCTTCGGGTACTTGGTGGCTAAGCCCCTGGCACTCATCATCTAGAGACAATTTAATATTCAGCAGCTGCTTTTACATTTGCATGCCGGTAACAGTTTTCTAGCAGACAAGGCTAGCCATGGAGAAAAGAAAAGAGGGAAAGAAACAAATTGCATTTCTGAAATAAAATCAAAATATCCGCATACTTTCTGATGAAGAATACTTGTGTTTATGAGGAGTGGGCCATTCTGACTACAACAAGAGGAACAAATGATTTTCTGCTCTCACCTTCAGCTCACCTCTATGCAGAACTCATCAATCTCCCACACAAAGATTCATTTCACAAATAGAATAGTTACACTTCACACATGATGTCTGGGACCGATGAACAATATATACATATTTTAAAGCTCAAGAATTCAATTTAAAGTTGGAGGCCCAAGAAATTCCTGAATTTGTAAGTCTGTATCAGTCTGTTATGCTTCTTTTCAGAGGATGTTTCTAGTCTTTGAATGCAAAACTGTCCAGAGAACATACTGATGAAGTTGTCTTTCAGAATTTCAAGCATCAGCTATCTCAGGAGAGAGTGATATTTTGTCTATGGCAGAGGCATGACATGCAGCTTATGCTGGAAACTAATGAAAAAGCTCTCTGATTGAAGTCTGTCAGATCCATTCAGCTGGTTGTCATATGCATAAAAGGCCTAATGCCAAATCTTGTTCACAATTTTTTTTTTTAAAAAAAAGGATTGCTGTGGTATTTGAAAAGTCTGACTTTTAATACCTTTTCTTTTTTCTCAGCCACAATTCTTATAACCTGACTAATAGGCTGTCAATCATTATTTTGACTAATAATTTCCAACCCAAAGTGTAAAATTCACACTTCTAGGCTTCTAGCCAAGACAATAACAATCAAAATTTACTCCATTCTATACATTTGTTGCGTACAGAAGAATGTCTTTTTCTCTTGGTATTCTGTGATATCTTCCCTGAGATCTATTTTTCTAAGCAGCTATGTCTCTCAGCATGATCTCTGGACAGAAACTTGGGCCCCCTCCCAAGATCACCCTCTGGCAAAACTGGACTGAGACTCCTCAGTAGTCAAATCTTCTCAGGAATTATCAATTAGAAGTGCTCTGAATGACAAAGACTGAGAAATATAAAGACAGCTACATTCAACTCTTCCACATTTGCTGGGGTCAGGGGCACAAAACTCCCATAAAAGTAAAAACAAAACAAAACATGAATAAAGAAATTGCTGTTTATTTTTTTAACCTGAAAAAAATCCCTGGAGGAGTTTCTAGATCTTCCTACATTATTTGGTGGTGAATGTCTGCTTGAAGCTGACCATGAAATTGCATTGGAGGCCCTAGAGTTTCCAAGAAAGTTGTTCTTGCTTAAAATTAAAAGAGCTTTGCTAGGTCCTCCAGCATGACTGGAGGAAGTTGACTATAAAGTCACACTGGAGGACCCAAAGATTCCAAAAGATTCTGTGAATAATCAAATCTGCAAAAGACAAAATTGTTAATCGGGGGGACAACCGCATTGTCATTATGTCCTCCCTGCAATAAATGTTCTGTTCCTAGTTTGAAAGTGTTTTTTCCTGTTTAATGGTGCAGTACTAAGTTTGAAAGTAGTTGTTATACTCCAGAAACCTCATTTTTGTGGCTGTTACAAACTGTGTTGAATTGGTTGAGCCTCTATGAGGATGTCCCACAAAAATAAAGGTTTTTTTGCAGTTTAATAAACCTTTTCCACATTTTTAAATGATAGAACCAATTAGGAAATGACATTTATAAGCCAGAAACAAAAATATGTTACATAGTGCAATAAAGTCTGCTTACTATCTAGCACATGTGCACATATTTGAGAGTAGGATGCATTGAACATGTGGAGGTGGTTTTCAAGTACATATTCTGGTTGGAAAAGGCTTCATATTTAAGGATGTTTCAATAATAATGGATGGGGAAAATAACTTGGCTTCCCAATGCAAGTATGCAAAAATAGTATCAATCTGCCTTATAGTATTGAAAGTGCAATTTTAGTTCCTTATTCCTTAGAAATCAAACCATCCAGACCCAAAACTGGCTACCAGTGTTAAAAAAACCTCTGAAATCACAACAGTAAATAAAGAACCACACTGAAAGACATGGGAATTTCAGACAAGAAACAATCAAGGCCAGCTAATCTCCTCCCAACAAAGGATTCCCCCAGGCAATAAGAACCCAGACTTTGAAACTGCTGGGCCATTAAATGCTAATCAAGGTGGCCAGTTGAAACATTCATGCCTACCTCGAACAGGCAAGAGTTTTTTTTCTCCCACCCTGGACATTCCACAGATACATAAACTCAATTTTCCTAGTTTCCAACAGACCTCACAACCTCTGAGGATGCCTGCCATAGATGCAGGCAAAACGTCAGAAGAGAATATTTCTGGAACATGGCCATACTACCCAGAAAACTCATAACAATCCAGTGATTCCGGCCATGAAAGCCTTTGACAATACATCATCCAGATATACATAATAATATCTTGTCTTAAACACTAACAGCTCAAGCTTTTTGGGGGGGAAAGAGTCACATTCCCCTATGGTCAGGTTCTTCCCTTACATTCTCCCACCCTAAAAGGCAACTTCTCAGCCCTCTCTCCTGGAATACATTGTACTGGGACTCAATAATGATTTTGTTTTTAGTTATCAGATCTGACCCATGGACTTTCTTTTCTGGTAAAAACTCCATACGAGGATTTCTATTATCATCTGCATTTCTTCCTCCTTGACAAATGCACTGCTTATGGGGAAACTTTGCTGCTTCAAGCATATAAGATACTTTGTGGAAAGGTGTGACATATTCTAAAACTGATTTACAGGGAACTTGGCCTCTTGTGTTATGGAGCTGAATGTTTGATCTAGGTGCTGTGGCTGAAAGGATAATGCTAAAGCCCTCCAGCAAGGGATCAAAGAAAAATTCTCCTAGCTGCCTGCGTTATTCACTCTTGCTATTAAATAAAAATGCAGAGCCTGAGCTAACCTGCATGTTTACCAACTTTTCACGATGGTGACATCTTGAAATTCTGGAGGGGAAGGCTTACCTATTGGAATTCTGTGCCACTGGTAAAGATTTATGTATGAGCATTGTGAATGTGTTGTACTGCAAAGTCTAGAGGGGATTTAAAGCAAATGGGTTGCAGAGGGTACAGCCTGCTGCATGATAAATACTATAAATGTGCCGTGTTAAGACAGTGAATTTTTAGCCATTACATTTGATATTTATTCTCGTAAACAGGCAAGCCAGTTATTTTGGCTCCTCATTAAGAACAAAAGCCACTTTAGATTTTCTGCACCTTCTATTCCATTTGCATGAGTATGCTGAAATGTGCCAAATGTATTAAGAGATGAAATGGGGTATAACAGCTTTCCCCATGTGTCACAAGCCACTGCTGCTTTCTGAAATGGCCTCATTTCTGATCATGGCCCCAAGGGTAAAGTCAGGTTGGTGCCTTTAAAGCAGCTATTAGTATTCAGCCAAGTCATAGGGCTGTGCTGGCTGTTGTTATTACTCTGTTGTAAATGGACATCTATAGTCCCTTCCATTATCAATTTGATCATAAACAGTGGCTTAAAGTACAAAAAGTATTATTGCTTGTAGGGTTGCTGAGCTTTTGGAAACAAATAACTTGAAAAGACACCAAGAAGAATATTAGATGAAAAGTCAAGACTTTGCTGATAGGCACTTACCCAGTCATATCTACAGATCTGATGGCTAGAAATGGAGTAATGACCTCAGTTGCTATGCCACTCAGGGGCTGTCTAATGACACATATTTTCAAAAGGGAAAGGGGTGGAAGAAAGATACAGCAGAATCATTAAGTACATTTTTTGTCTTTAATTGTAGAGCTTCATTACTTAAAAAATATTTGTAAGTCTACTAAAAAAGTGCAAAAATGTTTGGCTTGGCAGGAAAGCAGTTGTACCTAATGCTATCCATCTATCAGAGGAATAGATGAATGAATGAGTCTCTCTCATTTGGTATCAGCCATTGGTTGAGGTTCTGGGTTTGAGCCTGCCACTTTTGAACACCTCAGCAAGCGAGAGTCCAAAAGTGGCAGGCTCAAACCCAGAACCTCAACCAATGGTTGATACCAAATGAGAGACTCCCCCCTGGGCACACAGAGGACTGGGCGACTTGGAAGGCGCTAAACAGACTGTGCTCTGGCACCACGAGATGCAGAGCCAACCTTCAGAAATGGGGCTACGAAGTGGTATCCTTGAAATGCGATTGTGGAGAGGAGCAAACCACTGACCACCTGCTGCAATGCAACCTGAGCCCTGCCACATGCACAATGGAGGACCTTCTTGCAGCAACACCAGAAGCATTCCAAGTGGCCAGATACTGGTCAAAGGACATTTAATCAACTACCAAACTCACAAATTTTGTATTTTGTCTGCTTTGTTCTGTTAGAAATGTAATATAATTTGACTGGTTGTCCTGACACAACAAATAAATAAATCAGAGGAATGGTATTAACAAGAAATTGATATATACTAAACTGAAGCCTCACTCTTAGCCTGGCCAAATTCTTGATACCCCTGCTCTGTGGGGATGAGTGCCCCAGAGTGAATTGGAGTGGTGCTTGGAGGCATGGGGCGTGAGACCATAAGAAGTGCTCATTTGTGATAATAGCCCCAAGGTTATAGTCAGGTGGTCAGTAAGAATCTGTTGGTGTGATTGGTGGATGTAGTCAATTAACTGGATCTTGATGCATAACATAAGTCATTTAATTATAGTGCTTTCATGTTTAATGTATAGCTTTCGTGTTAGTTTTCTTAGAAGGCCAATAATTTACCTTTATGCACTACTTAAAACTAACAGATATGGTAATTAGTGGGGCATTTCCCATATATATTATGGAATGGAAGCATAACATACAAGAATGTAAAAGGATTCAACTGTTATCCTTTCTTTCTCTGCAAATGACTGGCCCTATTTCAGGAACTGAAATTTTCTTTGCTAGCATTGTTCAAGGAAGAAGGAAACGAAGATACAAAGTGAATATAGTATGCAGTTTTGATATCTTTGTTCAAAATTTTCTGATCTCAACCACCAGGTTCAAGACCTGCTAATTTTTCAGATTTCCTTTTTACTCTGAATTGCTTTGTGTTTGTTATTGTTTATATGCAAGAACTCAAGGGAAACAAATCATCTCGGCTCTGCCAGTCATTTATGTGGCAGACAATAAAGAGCATTGTACAAAAACTGTATTATGAAAATGTACTGCAGTTTTATTTTGTTTGTGTGTTTGTTTGTTAACTTTAATTATACACCATAGTATTCCATAGACTGAAATAATGCATGTGCAAAACTTAAACAACAAAACATGTTAACAGAGACAGTAAAGGGGGAAGTTAGTTGAGAAAAGGTGTGTTGCCAGATAAAATCTGAAAAATACATAGAAATTCAGCAAAGCAGAGAGATGCTGTTCTGCTCAGTAGGAACTGATTAAAATGTATTTTTCATTCTAGCATTAAAATATATTGTAGGAAGAGAATGGAGCTGGATAAGCAAGAAGACAAGTAGATACCTGTAAATAACATAAAGCAGAAGCAACACTATTATCTCATTAGATTACCTGCTTCCCCCCCCCCCCCCCCCCATTTCCACCCAGCAAACGCATGGTCTTAAAGGATAATTTCTGATGGCACATTTTATATTGTAGTAGCTTTTCTACAGTAGTTCCATAGGCTATTATGATCTATTTTTAGTACGAGTATATGTCCCTAGTGCAGACTGCAAATCGACAAAGTAACTTATACTGGCAAATTTAGAAAGTAGACCAAGGAACCCCAAGGAATTCTTCAAGAATAAATAGTTTCTGAAATGAATGCATACTCCCTTGGCTTCTGGTGTCCTTAAAAGCTTCTCTTTAAGCCCAGTGGTTTAAGATATAAAACAAGAAATAGTTTGCCATGTTATCTGCCATCTGAGTTTAAAAGGATTTTATGAAAGTATCTGATGTATTCAAAACTATTAACATATCATAGTGTATTTTAATCACAGGTGTTCATTCACCTTAAACTCCACTCTTCTTTTTATACACATGATCGTCCTTGAAAATAAACACATAGCAATAGTATGAGTATATGTGAGAAAACCAGCAAATCATTATACGTAACAGCAGCTTAACAATGTTGATAACAATGGATATAACAATTTAAGTTTTCCTATATTGTGCATGTGTGTTTTACATACACGTGAATACATTTTCAGTGACACTCAAGAATTTGTGTGGGCAATTATTGTGTGATATCCAAACAACACTGGCGGAAGACTAAAAAGCAGAAGGTGAACATAGCTGGAAATAATTGTGGGAAAACATTTCTTAGAGTGCATCTACATTGCAGAATTAATGCATTTTGACAACAGTTTAACTGCCATAGCTCAATGCTATGAAATAATAAGAGTTGTAGTTTTACAAGGTATTAAGCTTCCTCTGCTAAATAGTGCTGGTGACTAGTCTTGTGTGTTTCAGCTGAACCTCGATACGTTTCTGCTGGCTAGATTCCAGTAGACCCCCATATTTATTTTCGCTTGCCTCCTCAAAATAGGCAGGTAGCCAAATAGCCATTTTCAGTCTGCAGCCAAAAAATACGGCCAGATCCGGCCCACTGACGGGAATGGGGAACTTAAGAGGCTCTCCTTTCAATTTCCGGGACCCTTTCCTTTTTCTCTTCAAGGGATCCTGGAGTCCAGCAACTGGGTTAAGGAAGCATCCTTCCTGGTAACATTTCCTTCTTTCCCTTCAATGGAGCCTGGGTTTCAGCAACAGATTTAAGGAAACAGACATAGCTTGCATAAAACACTGAATAGTCAAGGAGCAACCGTGATCAGCTGCCACATGCTCCCATAATTGATGAAAAATGTGATGGCTAATCCCTTGTCATTACGGTCATCTGATCAAGCCAAACAAGCTGGAAACTGACCCCTCTGAATCATGCACATGTCTACTGGTGACTAACAACACCCATGCTTCTATAGCACGGAACCATGGCAATCAATGTGGTGCCAAACTGCATTACTTCTATAATGTAGATTTATTTTATTTATTTATTTATTTATTTATTTATTTCTTGCATTTATTGACCGCCCCTCTCAGCCCGAGGGCGACTCGGGGCGGTGAACAACAACAAAAAGAAAGACAGTGTACAGTGAGCCGTGACGATACAAACCAGACAAATACAACATAACATATACTTATACTAAAAATCCGCTTCGTCAAGTGCTGGGGTCATAGCCAAAATTCGTAGTCCTAGTTCAATCCATTGTCATTCAATACACTCAATTGAAGGCCTGCTCGAAGAGCCATGTTTTCAGGCCCCTACGAAAGGCCATCAAGGAGGGCGCCTGTCTAACTTCAGCAGGGAGGGTGTTCCACAGCCGGGGGGCCACCACCGAGAAGGCCCGCTCCCTCGTCCCCACCAGGCGTGCCTGTGAGGCAGGCGGGACCGAGAGAAGGGCCTCCCCGGATGATCTCAAGGCCCTCGTGGGCTCGTAGGCCGAGATGCGGTCTGCAAGGTATTTTGGGCCGGAACCGTTTAGGGCTTTGTAGGATAACACCAGCACCTTAAATTGGGCCCGGTAGCAGATCGGCAGCCAGTGGAGCTGGGACAGCAGGGGCGTTGTATGCTCTCTGCGTCCAGCTCCCGTTAGCAACATGGCTGCCGCGCGCTGGACTAGCTGGAGCTTCCGGACCGTCTTCAAGGGCAGCCCCACGTAGAGAGCGTTGCAGTAGTCAAGGCGGGATGTGACCAAAGCGTGTACCACCGTGGCCAAGTCAGACTTCCCAAGATACGGGCGCAGCTGGCGCACGAGCCGAAGCTGTGCAAATGCTCCCCTGGTCACCGCTGAAACCTGGGGCTCCAGGCTCAGTGATGAGTCCAGGGTCACACCCAAGCTGCGAACCTGCGCCTTCAAGGGGAGTGCGACCCCGTCCAGCACAGGCTGTAACCCTATACCCTGTTCGGCCTTGCGACTGACCAGGAGTACCTCTGTCTTGTCTGGATTTAATTTCAGTTTGTTCGCCCTCATCCAGACCATTACAGCGGCCAGGCACCGGTTCAGGACTTCGACGGCCTCCTTAGTAGCAGGTGGGAAGGAGTGACAGAGTTGGACGTCATCTGCGTACAGGTGACACCGCACCCCGAAACTCCGGATGATCTCACCCAGCGGCTTCATGTAGATGTTAAACAACAAGGGGGACAAGATGGAACCCTGAGGAACGCCACAGGTCAACGGCTGCGGCGTTGAACAGGAATCCCCCAGTAACACCTTCTGAGTACGACCCTCCAGAAATGACCGGAGCCACTGCAGAGCAGTGCCCCCGAGGCCCATCTCTGCAAGGCGCCCCAGAAGAATACCGTGGTCGACGGTATCGAAGGCCGCTGAGAGGTCCAGGAGCATCAACAGGGACACACTCCCCCTGTCTAGCTCCCGGCGCAGATCATCCACTAAGGCGACCAAGACCGTCTCGGTACCATGTCCCGGTCTGAAACCAGACTGTGCCGGATCCAGATAATCCGTGTCTCTCAAGAATACCTGGAGTTGTGAGGCCACCACGCTTTCCATGACTTTGCCCAAGAAGGGAAGATTGGAAACAGGCCGAAAGTTGTCCAATTTAGTGGGGTCAAGTGATGGTTTCTTCAACAGCGGCTTTATAACAGCCTGTTTTAGGCTCGCTGGAATCTTGCCTTCCCGGAGGGAGGCGTTAACCACCACCGTTACCCACTCGGCCAATCCCCCTCTGGCCTCCTTAAGAAGCCAGGATGGGCAGGGGTCTAGGATGGACGTGGTGGGTCTCATTCCTCCAAGTACCTTGTCCACATCCTCGGGTTTCACAAACTGAAAAGAATCCAACAAAATCTGACAAGCAGGTGCTTGTGTCACATCCACGGAGACTGCATCTAATGTGGCGTCCAGCCCGGAACGGATCAAAGCGACTTTGTCTGCAAAGAACCGAGCAAATGCTTCACAGCGCGTTGCCGAGTTGTCAGGGCTCCCACCAGTAGGGGGAGTTAAAAGGCCTCTAACAACCCGGAACAACTCCGCCGGACGGTTCTTTGCAGACGCAATAGTGGCCGCAAAGAAAGTTTTCTTTGCGGCTTTTATTGCCGCGGCATATGTCCTCAAAAAGGACACAAACCGTGCTCGGTTTGACTCGCTTGGGTCCGATCGCCACACGCTCTCTAGAACCCTCTTCCTTCGCTTCATCGCTGCCAGCTCCTCAGTGAACCAAGGGGCTGGTTTAGCTCGGTTACTTGAGAGGGGACGTTCCGGAGCGATCATGTCAATAGCCCTGGTCATCTCCCCATTCCAGAGAGCGACCAAGGCCTCGACATTGTCGCCTACCGCGGTGGCGGGAAACTCCCCAAGAGCCGTCAGGAATCCGTTCGGATCCATTAGCCTCCTGGGGCGGACCATCTTAATGGGTCCTCCACCCTTGCGGAGGTTAGGGGGAGCAGTGAGCCTAAATCTAATCAGGAAGTGGTCGGTCCACGGCAACGGAGCGATGGACAACTCCTCCACACCGCCACCCTGCTCCCATCCCTGGCAGAAAACCAAGTCCAATGTGTGTCCAGCACAGTGGGTGGGGCCAGTTATTTGTTGGGACAGCCCCATGGTTGCCATGGCGGACATGAAGTCCTGAGCCGCACCTGTGAGGGTTGCCTCGGCGTGGATGTTGAAGTCCCCCAGCACAAGAAGCCGTTGGGACTCCACCGCCAGGCTCGAGACCACCCCCGCTAGCTCAGGTAGGGAGACTGTAGTGCAGCGAGGTGGACGGTACACTAGCAGAATCCCTATTCTGTCCCGGTCACCCACCCTCAGGTGGACGCATTCAAAATTTGTGGTCTGCGGGATGGGGCACCTGGTTAGATGGATGGTATCTCTATAGACCACTGCGACCCCGCCTCCCCGTCCTCCGGCTCTCGGTTGGTGTTGCACGGAGAAACCTGGAGGACAAAGCTGGGAGAGATTTACGCCCCCCGCTTCATCCAACCAGGTCTCCGTGATGCACGCCAGATCTGCCCGCTCCTCCAGGATTAAGTCCTGGATCCAAGTTGTTTTCCCGTTGACAGACCTGGCGTTCAACAACACCACCTTCAAGCCAGAGGGCCCGCTCACCTGGTTACACCAAATTACCTTAGGAGACCTATTGGGAATAGTTAATTTGGAAAAGCGGTCCGAATCAAGCCGAATTCGAGGTCTCCTTCTCCCGCATCTCCTCCTTCCCACCACGACCTCTATGGGGGCCCCTCGGCTAGTGGAACACCTCCCCCCCTCCATGCCGCAGTTCTGAGCCATAAGAGTGCTTTCTTCTATGCTTGTTGTTAAGTTTATTGGTTCTTGCCAGCATCCCCCCTCCCTCTCCACCCCCCTCCCTACCACACTCTCAATCCCAGGCTCCGGACTACCTCCTTTCCTGCCCCCTCCGCTACACCAGAGCAACATAAACAGTACCCAAAGGGGGGCAGGGGACCACATGGGTAGCAGCAATACGGGTGGTAGTCGATATTCCGACTGCTTCAATAGACCAGTTCTTAAAGTGCATAGATTTCAGGAGTAGTCCGTCGGTGAGCGCGGATGATCGTAAATTAGTTAGCAGCAACACATATTCAAGGCACATTAATAAAGTGCTAGATCTAAAGTGCTGGGTCTAAAGTGCTCTACTTATCGATATAAAGTGCGGCACAGAGGGACAGGGGAGGGGCGAAAGTGCTGGTGCAATCTAGCAGCAGATGGCAGGCGCCTAGATGCTCTAAATCGTTCTTATTACAATGATGACAGATGACAACAATGACTACCAGGAAAGTGCTAGTTGATATTATACAGTTACCCCTTATGGGTGATAATGATGGTAGTTAACTAAATATTGCTATGACCCCGATAAGACTCCAGACGGTTGGTAAACCAGCGGATAGGCTTCCGGAGTTGATAACTCGGGGGTGGGGCAGCACAGATGGTCAATCACATTTGCTCAGTAAATACCAGCAAGGAAGCCAACTTAGAGATCTACACAGGCTTAAAGGTCTACACAAGAATCTACATAAAAGGGCTGCACGAGGTCCACACAAGGTCCACACAAAGACGGTCAGCACAAGGGTCTCCCCAGCTCGTTGCTTTGCCCTGGTGGAGTTTAGGCCGGAGAGGGGCCGTGAGACCACAGCCGCCTGATGGAAGAGGGGGCTGGATCATGAGATGGAAAAACGGCGATGGCCCCCCAGCCACGGCAAAGGCGGCAGACCGGCGAATCGTTCAGCCGGTCCCACAGGATGGTAGTAGTCTCGTCGGGCGGCGGCGGCAACGACCTGGCGGCAGAGGAGGCCACCACTCCGCAGCGGCCTGATGGATGCAGTAGCGGCCTAGCTACCGTGGCGGCCTGGTGGCTGCGGTCCAGCGGCGGCCTGGCGATGGTCTGGCCGGCCCAGTACCTCCCAGTGGCAGGGCCGCTGCAAGGCAACGATCCCTTCCGGACAGGAGGCAGCGATCTTCTCCGGGCGCCAGCGCTGGCAGCGGCCTGATGATGGTGTCGGCCGCGGTAATTGCAGCCGCGGCAGCCGAGCCTGGTGGTGATCCGACAGCTGTGGAGTGGCAGGGCGTCCGGTCGGGTCCTCCCTGAGCTCAAGAGGCCCTCCAGCGCCGAGGCTTTCCGCCAAGTGCGAGGCTTTCGCTTTCGCCAAGAGCGCGGCGGCGCTAGGACCTGGGGCGCTAGGACCTGGGGCGCTAGGACCTGGGGCGGGCAAGATGGCGGCCGCGACGGAGCTCACGCCGGGCCAGATGGAACCCACACAATGGTCCTCGGCCCAGGCGGCGGCGGGACCGTCGGCCAGTCAGGAGGCTTGCCAGGGGGCTTGCAGCAGCGCTGGTGAGCCCCTCCTCCGGGCCGTATGCAGTCTTTCCTTGACCGCGGCAGCAACAAGCGCGCAAGGCCCGGCGGCAGGGAAGATGGCGGCCGGGACAGCAACCACGCCAGATCCCACGCCGGGTCAAACAGAGCTCCCGCAGCGGTCCCAGGCCCAAGCGGCGGCGGGATCACCGACAGGAGATGCCCAGACAGTCAGCTCACCAGAAGGCCAGCAACGCTGGTAGGTATCTCCCTTAGGGAGGCCAGTTCCAGACGCGGCGCTCCCTTCCTCCGCCTCCTGCCTCTCTCGTCCCTCGGCCCTTGGTTCTTCAGGTTTTGGACCTCAACACCCTTTGGTGTCGATCTCACCTCCCCCAGTTTTGATGGTTTTTGATGGTTCGGGGGGGGGGGGGTTTCCAAGGATTCCTTGGGATTCTGTGCAGATGGCTAGCGCAGCTCAGCGTTGTCGCTGCCGCCCGCCATCACCGGAACCGGAAGCAATGGAAAAGATTACCCTTTCATATTTAACCCATGACCTTCTATGTCTGGATGTGTGCAATGTTTTTTTTAAAAAATTAAAGCACTTTGAATGTATCCAGTGTTTTCTATCTGTAATAGACTTTTAGCAAATGACTTTGGGATCATTTTCTAGTTAAAGCATCCTAGAAGGGTCAAAATTACTCCTTCACAATCATTCTCATGGACAGAGGGGATGAATGGTCAGGTGCTCAGAAATGATCAATTTATAAATTTGAAACATTTTTCAGAATACCATTGGGGCTGCTTGATTTATCTAGAATAAGTGACAAAATATTTCAAAGGTCTCACAGAATCAATTAAATAGTTCTTACATTTACTTTTAAGTAAAGTCAGTCCTCTTTATCCAAGATTCAACCATCCCCGATTTGAAAATGCCCTACCCAAAAAAGGATTTTAAAAAGCAAAGCTTTAACAAAAGGAATACAATTTTACTATTTCATTATATATAATAGGACTTGAGCACCCACAATTTTGGGATCCAAGGAAGTGAGGTAGGCAGTGTCCTGGAACCAAATCCTAGTGGGTACTATGGACCCACTGTATGTATATTTAACTGAAACTTCAGAAAGCGTTCCTACATGCCCACTACATGCCCTTCATGGGAATTTGCAGCATCAATGTAACTGCCTCTCTGTAATCACATTTTTGTGATAATTTGATTTTAACAGTTATATTAATCATCACTCCTAATATTATATCATTTTTTTTACTTGGTCTCTCTTTTTATCAGTGAACCTATATCTGAGATTGTTATCTTCACAGCAGCTGTCCTGCATGAATAATTGTAACAGACAGTTTTCCAAACTTCATGTTTTTCAGCATTCACATTAACCTCTGCATCTGTTTTTTTAAAAAAAAATACATGAAAGTTTGTTCATGTTCTCATGTATGCATTTTTAGTCTGACAACTGCACCACAAAAATTGGAGAAATGCAAATGCTGAATGATAAATATATTTGCATTTACACAGTATGGTTAGGGTAATCAGAGCTTTAGGATTTCAGAATCTTAACTTTACAGTGGAGCCAGATGGATCTAATTACCTCTCAGTGTCTGAGAAATTCCAACTGTGGTGATAGCATATATGAGCAGACTCCTGATGGAACAAAGCTTCTTCATGGTTTATTCAGTTTATTTGTGGACATGAACACTGATCACATATAAAGAAGGAAATGCCTTGACTCCAGTTGAAAGCTTTTTTTCTTTTTTCCATTGAGAAAAAAACAGACTACTAGGGGAAAATGTCTTCATTTCAATTTTCTGTCTCTGCATTCATGGCTGAGAAACTGCCGGCAATCCTGCCCATGTTTGAAAAAGGATCTGCACCTGAGCACCACTGTGGGGGTCCACCAGGAAGCAAATCTGACCCTCTGTCTGAGGACACATCTGTAATAATAATCTGTACTGACTATTAATCCCGAAATAAAACTGAATCAGTTCCATGGTACCTAAACAACACATGGAGCCAATTTTGGTTAATGTTAGTGAAGACCACCTTAACACAGTCTTAATCCACATTAACCAAAGTCATGACAGTAGGAAAAAAGCAAGACCATAGTCCAGATGGATATAATCAACCATGGAGCCAAAAACCAGAGTCTACAAGATCTCAGAAAGTCTGTTAAAGACAGGATAACTTGAAGAGGTTAATCATTGATAGGATTGCTATAAGTCAAAGTTGACTTGAAGGCAGTTAAGGATATGCCACTAAATTTGTAGGTGAGACAAATTGAGACTTCTTGGATTTTTTTCCATTTTAACATATGTTTGTATTATTTAGAGCAGGGATCCTGAAACTAAGGCCCGGGGGCTGGATATAGCCCTCCAAGGTCATTTACCCAGCCCTTGCTCAGGGTCTGAAATGAGTTGAAAGAACACAACAAAAACAAAAATCCTATCTCATCAGCAAAAAGCAGGCCCACACTTCCCAATGAAATGCTAATAAGTTTATATTTGTTAAATTGTTTTTCATTTTAATTCTTGTATTGTTTTTAAGTGTTTATCGATTGCACAACATTTTGGGGCTTTAATGAATTGAGAAGTTATAAACAAAAATTCTAAATAAATAAAACAATATAAATATAAATAACCCATACAATCCCCTGTGCACAGGGTTGAATACTTGCATACCACAAATCCTCTACTTGCTTTTCCAGCTAATAATACATGGCCTGCAAATGTTTTCATCTGCACAATGCCACAAAATTTATTTTGGATTTGCATTTTAGAATGTTAGACTGGCAGAAATGTCTAGAATAAAGATGCCTGACCTCATTGCTATACAATTCCCATTGGTTATTATTATCCCTTAGCTGAGAGAAAGAAAACTAAGCCCTTTTGAGACACCCATTACCTGTGTGGTATGAAAATGTAGAGAGAGCCTTTATGCATAAAATTGTACCCATGGGTGATCTATCCTGATTTTGAAATTAGAGTAGGGAGGTACAGGCAGTGCCACTGTTCCCATGCGTCTTTATTCTGCCTACTCTATTTTGTATTGATGGAAGAAATCTTACTACTCATTGTCCCCAATTGATGCCATATATATTACAAGATAATTAAACAAATAAGTATTTTACTCTTGAAAAAAGAGAAGCATAATTATAATATTGAGGGTGCTGTTGGGGGCATGCTTCATTACCCTTATTCTTTTTGAAATACTTTTGCATTTTATCAATATTAAAATGTCATTCATAGAATATTATATCAGGGCTTTTTCTGGAGATGTGTGATATAACAATAAACTTGGAAGTAGAGTGCAACATCATCTGTTGAAATGTGTCAGTTAAACAGATGGCATGACCACTGCTATTCCCCCCCCCCCCAAAGTATCTTTAGTTCTTTTTGTTCTTTTCCACAAATCTCTGGTTGAAAAAGCAAGCAGTTACTAAGCATATTTTCCTTTTTTCTTCTTCTACTATATAGATTTGCGATAAAGAATGGCACTACTATATCGTCAACATTGAGTTTCCAGTAGTTACCTTGTATATGGATGGTACAACATATGAACCTTACCTTGTAACTAATGACTGGCCTATTCATCCATCGCACATAGCAATGCAACTGACTGTTGGTGCTTGTTGGCAAGGTAAATACACACTTTGAGCAGATTGAGATTTAAGCCTATTGACTGTATGTTCAAAGACCAGTAATCTCAATGACGAGCAAGCTGTCTATTATGCTTGTCAGATGTATTTCAATATACTGATCTTAATTACACCCTTGATCATTACCTCAAACCTGATGAAGATCTCACTTGGGGAGGATGATCATTTCTTGAGATATGGTGGTATATTCTGGAATTCTAAAATGTTATAGTTACCTTGGATCTTTGGTAACCAGATTCTACCTGTTTATTATTAGTAAGAATGCTAACCAGAAGAAGTAGTTTAATCTAGATCCCTATCACTGTTAAAAACCATGAAGTCAGTCTCTAAGTTGACTCAGATAAACAGTAATATCACATCTTGCATTTTCAATCTTCTATACCTTGATGTTCTTTTCAGGCTAAGCACCTTATTCTGATGGATCAGTTATTTATTTATTTGTTTGTTTGTTTGTTTTAAGGTGAGCATGTATGCTATTTTGCAGAGAGCAGACGTCTGAAAATATATTTTGTTTTTAAGAGTCATCAAGTTCAAGAATCATTAAAAAAAGACATAGCCACTTTCATTCACATTGATTTTAAGCAACTGGCTGGTTTTTGTCAAGGAGGCTTTCAACAAATGAGTGCTATACTATTTTAATCCATACACCTTTATATTATTTTTACGCATGTTTTAAACATAGCATTTTACTTTCACATTTTAGTATTTATTTTAATGCTACTGTAGGTTTTTTTTTTAAAAAAAATATCTTTTTCCATGCCACATTATTTTATATGCTTGTCATTCCATAGCTGATCTGGTATAATCCTATCTTTCATCAGTCTTTAAATTATTATTATTATTATTATTATTATTATTATTATTATTAGGACCATACAATGCCCCTATTAAAACAGCTTCATTGGCTGCCAATAAGTTGCCGAGCCAAATTCAAGGTGCAGCTTATGACCTATAAAGCCGTAAATGATTCAGGCCCTGCCAGTCTTAGTGATCTCATCTCCCTCTATGAACCAGTGCAAACTCCAAGATCCGCTGGGGAGGCCCTCCCACCACCATCATCAGCATGGTTGGTGGAGACGAGGGAGAGGGCCTTCTCAGTTGTGGTCCCCCACTTTATGAACGTCCTTCCTAGGGAAATAAGACAAGCTTGAAGTCTTGGTGGTTTCACTAGGTCTTTGAGAACGAGTAGTTAGTTAGAATCTAGCCCTTCACCCCCACCTATTACCCCTGCCAGTTCCCCAAATAGGCTCAGGAAATGAACAGCTAGAGGCCCCATTATCACTACTGTTGAGTTTGTTATACACTTTACCTATTCCCCTGCCCCCCTATGGCTTACCTTGCACTAGCCCTGACCTGGCTGTCCCAAATTGCCCAGATCCTTTTGAAATCTAGGCCTTAGCAGTTAATCCTGACACAAAGAATAAGGTGGGATTGGTTTGACTATATATGTGTTGTGTTGATAATTTTGTTTTCTGCTTACTTTGTATGTTCTTGTGTTTTTACAATTTTGAAACCACCCTGAGTCCCCTTGGGGAGATAGAGCAGTATATAAATAAAGTTTTATTATTTATTTTAATATTATTATTGTATTTATCTATGGTAATAGAATCAACATAGAGAAGAATAAATTTGAAGGTACACAATAACAACACCAACAGTAAAGAGCCTAAGATACCAGAAAGGCTTTGCTGAATGGAAGTAATGACTTTTGAGCTATGGTGAACTGAAGTGTAACTTTTTGATATTAAGATCTCATGCAACAGTGACAAGAGGTGTGTACACACACACACACACACACACAAATAAGACTGTGAGAGATAAGCTATGAATTTGAGACTTTATATCTTTTAGACTTTACCTCTTTTATCTCTTCTTCATATTGTGATGAAGTCTGAAGAAAAAAAGATAGATTATCAAATCATAGATCTTGGTTACATTTGTTACTGTTCTTGCTCATAATAAACTCAAAATAGCAACAAGGATAAACAGAACATCCTTGGACCATATTAAAATCCTATCTACTCCATAATTATGTTTAGACCTATGAATAGCTTACAGGCATGAATACAATGATATCCCTACCGTCCCCAGCAATCAGTATAGAGAAATATATTATGGAGAGAACATGTGTGCAGTGGTCAGCATTTTGGATCAAAGAGAAAGATACCAGTGGCTAAAGAAGCAGGCTAAGGCTTTGCTGTAACAGCTCCATTCAAGTTAGAAAAACTCTCTAAGGATGCTAAGCTAACACAGAACTGAGCTAATGGCACAATTAGTAAAAATGAACAAAAGGGTGAGAACAGAAGAAGTGGAAATACCTTTAAGAGACTGTGGGTAATGGCAAACCATATCAGTGCTGCAGTCTGTGAGATAAGTTCACTCCTTAAGTGCTGAGCCTTGTTGTGTTTCATATATTATCTGATAAAGTTCTCTCACCAGCAGTGTATTCATTAATAAGATTTTTCTGTAATAAATTGGAAGGACAGCATGCAGTTCAAGATTTTTCATACTGTCGGGATAACGAGAAGCATTAGTGAATACTATTACTCTAAAAGACGCATGAACTGTTCTCATCAGTTCTTTCAAGGAGCATATTGTAAATAAGACTCAAAGAGAATTTGTAATAGAGATTATGTGCAGAGGACTGATGTTTGTTCTTGAAAATTATGCACTGATGGCACTGTGATCTAAAACCTAGTTTGCTGACAGCAATTAAATATTCCTGCTTCTTCGAGCAGCTTGCATTAATTAAAAATAAATAATAGTGGATAATGCGTTTTTGAAAGCTACAGCATATAGGTTATAGCCTGTGTCACAGCATTTTCCGCTCAGTGAAATCTGTATGATTAGCAGCTGCTTTTTATGGAGATCCTGGTCTGCCTACTATCATCAAATTTGGAGCCACAATTAATTTCAGGTTACTACTTCATCATGGCTAGTGTAATCAGAACTAGGAAAAGTTACTTTTTGGATTGGCCATGCCAGCTGGGCTGTCTAGGAGTTGTAATCCATAAAGAACTTTCCCCCTGAATTCCAGTATGGCAGTAGATACTGGGTCAGTTCATTTTGTTGAAATTCTTAGTCACTGAAGACCACTAAACAAGTGACTACCATTGAGACTATGGTATGGAAGGAAACAGATTATGCTCAAAACAGGTTGGAGCCACATGTCCCATTTGCAGTACTGTTTAATTGAAATTTACTCATCACAGTCAGATTTTTATATTTCACTCTAATTGGAAAAGAGTACAAGAGGTCAAGGCATCTATAATGAGGTACATGATTGATTTAAATTACAATATTAATATATTTTGTGTTCCATGTGCAAAACACAAGAATACTAAGAAGCAATAGTTTATGAGCCAATCTATCCTATGTAATCATTTTTTTTGGTGAAATGTACTGCAGACAAATATATATATAATTACATTAACCTATGACAAATACAGTGGTTGTACGAGAAACTACATCTACTAGAATGTGGGACACATGCAGATGTTAGTAGATATGAAACAGTACCTGTTTTCCATCCAAGAGACAACATATCTTATCTGAATCTTGGAGTTTTTTATCTTTCAAAATGATTTTCCTGCGCAGTTAGTGGAATATATTAACCATTCTTTTGTATTTCTTTTTTTTCAGTAGTAATAATAATAATAATAATAATAATAATAATAATTAAAAAAACTTTATTTAAACCCTGCCACCATCCCCCCAAGGGGACTCGGGGTGGCTTACATGAGGCCACGCCCATCAATACAGAAAACACAATATAATGCAAAAACACAACAGAAAATCAGAAAATAAAATAACATAAAATACAAAACCAATGTAAATAGGCAACACAACAATATAAAATCAAAACATTAATACACTAAAAATGATCACAGTGGGCAGGGCCAAATTCAAAGATTAAAATTTTAAAACACTAGGAGATAGAGCAGTGTAAAGTATCAGGAAGGGGATCCAGGGGATAAAGTAGGATTTCATTGCACAAACCAAAGAATAAAGTGCCTTTGATAACCCACCTCTAGCCAATTTAATCAATACCTGGGGGAAAACAGAAGGTTATGAACTTATCATCCATCTGCCTTGCTTCCACTAGTTAAGCTGAACAAGAAGAGCCAGACAGCTATAGGGTTTTTTGGGGTGAAAAAAAATGAAATGAATGTATCCAGGGCAATACTTTCATCTAATCCACCTCCTATAAATATATTTAATCAAATACAAAATTGTAAGTCAGTACCTATGTAAGAAGAAGTGGTGGGATGGATCTAATTCTGCTTGGGACAAATGATATTTTGGACAGTGGTGAGATGTTTCAGAGGAAGAACTCAGCAAGGTTAACTTACATTAAATGCTAAAAATGTGAAAGGATTTCCCTTTATTTAAACCAAAAACTTTAATAATGGAATGTCATGGAAATAAAATAGAAGGGTAGAATAAAAATTGATTCATTGCTGTAGAGAACACTGATTAATGTGTGAAATACCAGCACATTGTCCAGATTATGGTATTCAGACTTGTGCAACAGAATAATTGAGAAAAGTGGGATGATGATGATGATGATGATGACAGCAATAACAATAATATTTATCTTTGATATATTCTATAGACTTCCTAAGAATGAAAGTCCTTACATTTTTGCAAGGACTCTTTTTGATGTAACTGAGGCCCCTTCTACACTGCCATATAATCCAGATTATTAAAGTAGATAATCCAAATTATCTGCTTTGAAGTGAATTATAAGAGTCTACACTGCCATATAATCCAGTTCAAAGCAGATAATTTGTTTTTTATATGGCAATGTAGCAAGGGCCTGACATTTCCTGTAAAAAACTGGTTTTGTAGTTCAAACAAATATAATTTGATAGTCTGGGCATAATTATAGTAGGCACAGGCATTTTCCCATCTATTATTTATGCTGATTATTGAATATTCCTCCTTTCTCCACATCACTCTGTGTTTGTCAGCCATAGCTGTAGTCTTCAGTGAGATGGATCCCAAACTGGGATATAAAAATGAGGACTGAAGTTAAACACCAGAGGCCAAAGGGAAAAAAAGAGTCATCACCATCATTGACTATCTCTCGTGTCTGACTATGATTGCCTTCCAAGAGTAGGGTCTCACCTGTGGGTACATAGGTGACTGTAGAGGGCTATTCTTGATCTGCATATTCTTTTGCAGTGAGGACATTGGTTTCCAGATGGAAGGTAGTCCCAGTCAGGGTTGACTTAACACGCCTTTCTCTTTTTCATTGATTAGATGGAAGTAGTTTGTAACATTGTCACAATTTATTGTCGAAGGCTTTCATGGCCGGAATCACTGGGTTGCTGTAAGCTTTTTTGGGCTATATGTCCATGTTCTAGAGGCATTCTCTCCTGAAATGTCAGGAGAGAATGCCTCTAGAACATGGACATATAGCCCAAAAAAACCTACAACAACCCATTGTCACAATTACATATACACAACAACATATTATTATTTTTTCCTCATGTAACACATTCTGTTGATTACATTTTATCTTTTACAGTTCAATACACTCTGTGTACTCTACATTCTTCTTCAGACAATCCCTTTCAGAATGTATAGCCTCATTTTTCTTCCTTCAGTTGTCCCTCTCCTGCTCTCCAGGCCTCCTGAACTGCTTTTATGTCAATGTTAAAGCATCTCCGCTCCCTTGCAATAATAGCAGTCCTGTGTTCAGGGTATTTGCTGTCTGTGTTGTCTAACAATGTCCATATGTTCCATGTTCCAAAGTTCATCTTTCTTTTTTTGGCTGCAAGATGGTGACACCTCTGGACACAGCTGTCCAGTCAGGCATGAGAGACACAGACTATATTAAGGCACCTTTTCTAGCCCCCTCCCTGTGTGGGGTGAGCAGAGTGATTTCTAAAAAGGGCTTCTCAGTTGTGGATACAGTTTCTGGACTACTCAACCGCCTTGGACCTTGAAGTGGAACAACTAAATCCATATCCACCACCCATGTGCCAGTCTGTGACTAGGGGCTTCCAGATTTCACAGTCCTGCTCCCATCACCACTCACTGATCACCATGGGGCTTTTGTTGATTTTATTTTTTCTTGGAAGATGCCTGTGTGTGATTTTTTTTTAATGTGTGGAGGTCAGTGCACAGCTGATCAACACACAGTCTTCGCAGAATGAGGGTACCCTCCAGTGGCATGGTTAACACGATGATGGTGGCTTCTCATCTCCTCCCACCTTCACAGCCATTGTAACATGTACCACCTTGTCCTCCACCTAATTTACTGTGTAGGTCTTCAGATTGTTCTTGGTTTGGATTCTTCCTTGCAGCCTCTCCTGGGAGTACATGACTCTGATGATTACACCCACAGGTTCATTGGAACACACAAGCCCCCTCACCACAACAAAGGGGTGGTGGTGGTAAACATAATTGTACCAGAATGCATCTCAAGATCACAGAAATGAAGAGCTAGCAAGAAATTACTAGTAAAAATATGAAAGGAGCTTGGGGACAGGATGATGTTTGAGAAACAAAAGATAGAACCAAGGCAGTCATAAGAGCTGAAGAACTACAATATATCAGAGAATAGATCAGGATTTATTTTGTTATGATGGAGAATGCTCAGGAGTAGCAAGCAGGTAATTGGTTTTGCCTTCTTGCCCATGCACTTTTTTATTCAACATTTGCTCATTTAATTAGATGAATAAATAATGTACAGCCTTGTTTCTCTAATGAACTTGGTGTTGGGAGAGGAGACATTTCTAAGTGATTTGTGCCTAATGGCTCATGGCACAATACAGGAACTTCATTTCATGTTTTTCTGATAATTTGGGGCAGAGGCTTATTGTTGTCATTACCACCATCACCACTATCCAACCTCTTCAAAATAATTGGGTCAGGACAATAGTGATGGTTTCAGTTAGGGCTAGAACTGCATTAATAATTAGGCAAATCAATGATGTGCAGGCTTCTGTAGTGTGGTTTCATAGGCAAAGGTCATTATCAGATAACTTCCTCTTTCCTCTTTCTATTTCTGAATGCAACCCCTACATCCGGCTGTATTCCTGCAGTCCTATATCCTTCAGTGTTCCATTTTATGGAAAGAGCCCTAGTACAGACCGGGATGATAAGTAAATACTTTAGCAGATATACAATTTGTTGTACAGCATCAAGATTCAGAAAAAGAGAAGTGTAGCACAATCACTGTATAACTATGTGAATATAGATTCACACAGTGTAAGTGTGATATAGGCTCTTGGCCATTGTCTCCCAGGCTGGGAAATACAAAATAACAAATGAATGAATAACCAAATAAAATGTGTTCATCTTCAAAGTTCCACAAGCTGCGTTATTGGTTTTCTTGCAAAAAAAATAATAACAGGGCTGCTTATTTAAAAAAAGCTCTTTTATAAAATACCATGCATATAGATAATAAACATGTACATGTTTCTGTATATGTAATCACAGTCTGTCTATTAAAGTTCAGTTCCTCTTAAAGATAAAACACCTTGATATCATAATATGAGAATTGCTCTTTATTTGCTGTATTTTGATTGCTTTCTTTTTCGTTCCATATTATTCCTAATAATGACTTTTGATTCCATCCTGCCTGATTCAGTGCATTACAAGTGGGTGTTTGTGGGTGTATTTCTTGTAAGTAAATGCTTAAGGGTGTGCAAATGAGTAAACTTGAAAAATAATACAATGATAACAAGTTGTATTAGTAGTATGAAACATATATTCACAACTAATTTATAAGCCTTTATAAGAGAGATTATAATAATGTGAACAATAAAGTCTTAAGCATAAAGGAAATTCTTAAGTGTAATAGCTAGTGCCTGTAACTCTGCCTCGGTTTCTGCTTATGTAACAAAAATAGCGGATAGATTACCAATAGTTCCAAGCATTAAAGACAATAGTGGTAATCATAATTAAATCTGCATATTATCTATTTTAACATATGTTTCTTTTTTTCTAATAGGAGGTGAAGTCACTAAGCCCAGGTTTGCTCAGTATTTCCATGGCAGTCTTGCCAGCCTTACCATCCGTCCAGGAAAAATTGAGAGCCAGAAAGTGATATCCTGTTTGCAGGCCTGCAAAGAAGGTCTGGATATTAACTCCCTGGAGAGTCTTGGCCAAGGAATAAAGGTGAGAGATGAACTGACATCATCTCTGATAACGCATAAAACCGATTTATGAAGTATAGAATCTCACTAGGATTAGATTCAAAACTCAGAAAGAATTTGAAGGCGCACAACAATCCATATCCTTAGATATCATGAAGACTAACAAATTATCATAAACATTCTACTCCTTAAAATACCACAAGGTTCTTAATTGTTTTTGTTGCAACATCATTCTTCCTGCCTTTTAAAACCGTTTGAATACATTCTGCCAATTCTAGATATCATTTGTGTTTAGCTCCTGCACATTAGAACAGCAGTCCCAGCCAGGGAGATGCTGGCCTGTTTTTGATGGGATTCAACTCAGCCTATGGAGTCCCCAGTGGTTCAATGGGTTAAACTCTTGTTCCGGCAGGACTGAAGACCAACAGGCTGCAGGTTCAAATCCAGGGAGAGCACAGATGAGCTCCCTCTGTCAGCTTTGGCTCCCCATGTAGGGACATGAGAAAAGCCTCCCACATGGATGGTAAGACATCAAAACATCCGGGTGTCCTCTGGCCACGGTACCCTGGCCAATTCTCTCACACCAGAAGTGACTTGCAGTTTCTCAAATCACTCCTGACACGTGCACGCGCACACACAAACTCTGCCTATGCCTCTATGCTGGAGAGTATTTAGGCAGCATGCCCCAAAATTATGGGTGAATTGCCTTTTACAGCATCTGAGGGTCTGTGGTCCCATCTACACTGACCATATAATCCAGTTTCTGAATGCAGATAAGTCAACACTGCCATATAATCCAGTTTGAAGCTGATAATCTGCATTCAGAAACTGGAATTATATGGCAGTGTAGATGGAGCCTGTGTCAAATGCTTAATTTTATCTTCATTCATGAGGACTTGGGGGTCTCTCCTCTAGTTTCCTGATGAACTGAAAGAGGACTTGGCTGCTGTAAGTCTTCTTCATCTTTTGAGGAAGACAAACTCCCTATGACCCCCTTTCCAATTAGAAACCATTCCATTTTTCCTCTTTTGTTCTAACAGTAGTCTCTTGTCTTGAGCACAATTTACACAACAGGACAATCAGAAGGTGTGGCATGCCCCTCTCTTTGGGAGTGATCCATAGTTTTTCTTCTGAAATTATTTGGTATGCTCTATTATCCAATATCTGTTTGCAAATATGACCCCAAGTGTTTCTTCCCTTCCTGGCATTACTTGCTCCATACATGGTAAACGTTTCTATTGTAGAATTTTGAGCATTACTTTGTTTGCTTGGAAAATTAATGCCATCGTCCTATGGTTATTGCAATTGTATGATGTATAGATGATTATACTTAGAACTGAACTTATACTTGCAAATTAATAATTCCCAGTATAACAGAATTTTGCATAGGATAGCTATTAGAAATATTTTTGATAGTTGCTTTACATTATAACACTGCACACGCTTAATAGTTTCTGAGAGTTGTTTCTCTCCAAGTGAAGTATTACCAAAGACCATACATAAAAGAGATATAATAGCTAATGTCAATTTCTTCAGCCTAATTTATTTCACTTCATAAAGAAACCTGACTGAGAAAATATGCAAAAGTACATATGTTATTTATTTAAATCCTTCTGCCCTTGCTTAGCTCTTGCTGAACTCATGATCGATAGAAACACAGCTTCTACGCGACTACTGCTTTGTTTGAAGCTGACAATTCTTTGAAGCCTTCTTGAAGAATGCCAAAATTTCTTGTCTTCAATTTTGCCTCCAGCAGCTGATCTAGTATGGAGGAGCGGCTGTCTCAGGGAACTAGCTGTGGGTGGGGAAATGAATCCAAGAATTTAATTTTTCAGCTTCAGAACACTTTCAATCTCCGATCTGCAAGCTGGCATGGTGCAACTTTCTTCTTTCATTTTTACCTTTTTAGTTATTTTGAGAGTCAGTGTGACAGCAGGAGGCAGAAATGGAAAAAAAACTGTCAGTGAAGGTTCTCATGCGGTGTTTCCTAGTTGGCATAACAGTGACATGTCCTGATGAAAGAACCACAGTTGGCCTTAGAATTGAACAAGGCATTTGCAATGACAGATCGTGCCTGGCTTTCAAAAGCATTTGTACATAAATTGTACTTGTGCATAAAAAAACCCCATAGTGGCCATGGGTACATAGTGACTTTTTTCAATGAAAAGATAAAATTGAATGAACAGGCTTGGCCATCAGATATTCAGATTGCTTGCCTTAAAGTAGCACTTATTCAACAAATATTCTGTTGTAATTTTTGTCAACTCAAGTAGTTTTAAACTACTTCTGTATTTCTCTTCCATTTTTTTTTAAAAAAACCTGCAGAGAGTTGACCTAAAAGAGTATACAAATCATAGAGGCACATAATCATTGAGATAGAAGGGACCCCAAGGATCCCGTTCAGGAATATACATCTAATTCACTCCTCAAAAAGGCCCATCCAACCATTTTTAAATATTTTAAAGAAGAAGAGTCCAGCACAGTTTAAGGCAGTCTATTCTGCTATCAAACAGTTTTTACAACAAAATGGCATTCCTAATGTTTAGCTGGAATCCACTGGTTTGTTTTCTAATGTCTGGAGCAGCAGAAACAAGCTTGCTCCATCATCTACAACAGTGGTTCTCAACCTGTGGGTCCCCAAGTGTTTTGGCCTACAACTCCCAGAAATTCTAGCCAGTTTACCGGCTGTTAGGGTTTCTGGGAGTTGAAGGCCAAAACATCTGGGGACCCACCAGTTGAGAACCACTGATCTACAAGACAGCCCTTCAGATATTTAAAGATGGTTATTGTGTTATGTTTTAGTCCCTTTTCCAAGGTAAAAATATCCAGTTCCTGAAGATATTCCTCAGAAGACTTGGGCTTCAAATCTTTGACTAACCTGGTGACTCTCCACTGCACAATCAACCCCCCCCCCAACTTAGTCCTCATACAATTCCTTTCCAATTAAGTACAGACTGACTCTTTAATGATCTGCTTTTGAACATTTCTTGGTATTAACATAAAGAGGCTTGGTAAGGAGTATTTAAACAACGTGGGGTAGGGAGACAATAACCTTGAAGGCAAGAGTTCAAGTGCTGATGATAATAACTGAAGTGTTATAGAAAAAACTGAGCAAATAGTAGAAACCAGTAAAACAAATGTGATATAATAGGCATCCCTGAAATCTGCTGCTATCATTGTGGAAGTCTACTATAGATATCCAAGCCAGTCTGAAATCAGATGAAACCTTGCTGGAAAAGGTAATCAACTATTCAGAATACATACACACATATACTACTAGTAGAAAATTTCCACTATTTTGATATTTTTTGAAGTCAAACTCCACAAATAATATAAGGTCTAAGAAATTATCGATTCCTTTTCATTGTACAAAAGGGAAGCAACAGGGGCCCCAGCTATTTTAGATCTGATCCTAACCAAGAGTGATGACTTAGTTAATGACATGAAAGTAGGAGAATCTTCAGGCAAGAGTGACCATATTCTCCTAGAGTGTGTTATACAACAGATTGGGAAATCCCAGTGTCAGATAGACCAGTGGTTCTCAACCTGTGAGTCCCCAGATGTTTTGGCCTCCAATTCCCAGAATTCCTAACAGCTGGTAAACTGACAAGGATTTCTGGAAATTGTAGGCCAAACCACCCAGGGACCCACAGGTTGAGAACCACTGGTCTAGAATGTGTATTTGACACTTGGATTGAAAGTTTGAAAGATACTGGATCAGATTCCTTAGTCAGGCATTCTGAAGAGGTAAGAATTTTTTAAAAAGTGAGATATTGAAGGCACAATTGGGAGGCGTCTAAAGAAACCAGGATAGATGACTAGAGAACTTTCAGCTGAACTAAGATTTAGAAAGGAATGTACAAGAAATGGAAAAAGGTGAAATTGCAGAAGAGAAATTCAAACAAATTGCCCGCATGTGTAGAGAGAATGTAAAATAAACTAAAGTGCAGATCAAACTCATGCTTGCTAGAGAGGTTAAAAACAATAAAAACAATAAAAATAATGAAGGAAGAACAAGAAAATGATAGGGCCACTGTGGAGAAAATGGTGAGATGCTAATGGAGACAGTGAAAAGGCAGGTTTGCTGGACTGCTAAGAGATTTGGTTTATTTTTTGCAAGATTTCCTCTTTGTGGAAGAAGACATGTCTTTCATAATGGCATCATTGGTGAAGTCGTGTAGTAATGTGTAATCTTATTATCCCACGTTTAGTTTTGTTATCCATGCCCTTCAGCAGAAGACAGTAAAGAAAAAAAACCAGTTTATTTTCCATGGTCCATTCTGATATATCTAAAGCAATATCTTGCAGTAACATGGAGCCTCTCTGATATAGCAGGGATCATCATCCCTCTTGAATAATCTTTTCAAGTCTTCTGTTCCATTCAATAGGGGATTACCTTCTAACATCACATGTCTTCTTCTCTAAATTTTCAGAAATCTATTCATCCATAGGACGCTTCAAGGTCACTTTCATGCCTTCAGAAAGATTAACTCTTGACCTTACAAATGTCAATTGAGGGCACATCTACACTGACCCATTATCCCATGAGGGGTGTGTGTGAATAAGTCCTCTGGTGGATGCACAACACATAGAGATTATTAGGATTAATGCAAACCAAGGCTGATTAACATAACCTTGAACTATCAGTATTTTCTCACATTATAGTTGGCATTGCATAATAGTCGCAACCCCCCTTTTGGGGTCCCAGTTCTGGTATTTTGCAATTTTCTTGCATATTAGTTGCACCTGTAGTTCACAGAAGTGAGCATTATGTGAGGGGGAAACACACACCCAATTGCCTCTTCCCTCTGAGCTATGGAGGGTACCTTGGCAGCTGAGGGAGGCCTGATAGCTCCCACCAGCAAGCATGTAGTTGGGTGAATGCTCACCTGCCCACACATCTCTCCCTTCTGAGTTCTGGAGGGCTGCTCTGGACTGGCTACAGATTACTTGGCTAGTGGAAATGAGACCCAATGTCTAATTCAACTCAATAGACTACATTTCCTAATTGTTGTTATTATAAGGAGGACCAGTTTGACAAGCTTGTACCTCTTTTCCTTACCTGAATCATATATTCTGACTTACGTGTTCAGCATAATGAAGTAATAGAATCCATAGATAATAGAATGTGCAGCAATCCTTAAGAGTCTATGTGGGTAATACAATTTTAATATCCCCCCAAAAAAACTTCCTTATTGTCTAGATAGATTGCTGTGTGTGTACATTTTTCTGTGATCAATAAGTTGCTTTGCACATAAGGGAATCACAATATATGACACTTTCCTATATTCATACAATCCAGAGGCTGTATAGTCCATTCCACAATTTTAGAACTCTACTAACCCATTCTTTTCTTTTCTTTAGCAATGTATGGGTGTTTGCCCTCACACAAATAGGACTAAGGTGTGTAGACTTTACATTGATCTGCATGTAAACACCCCTTCACCCCGATGCCTAGATTGCCTACATGTCTGGTTAATATTCAGTCCAAACTGTGAAAAGTTTTAACAGGTGAATATGTTTAATAAAACAAAAAGCAGAGACATGTGGCACCTCCAGAAATTTTAAATGGCATAAGCTTATTTGAACTCCAGACCACATCCCCATATGTACAGAATGTAGAATTGATTAGACAGTGAAGTTTTCAGCAACAGTTTGATGGTTGCTGAAAGGCTATAAAAAATCTAACATAGATTTAAAAACTAATATATTTTAAAATAAAAATAGGAGGGAAAGACACAATGTAAAAATAGAAGGCAGGAAATTTGTTTAAAGAGTGACATCAAACAAACAACTCCTAGGTCGTATCTAGAAAGTAAATGACTTCATTTATTCTTACACAAAATAATGAATAATGTCAAAAGACTTGTCCAGCCAACCCTGACTGGGACCGCTTTCCATCTGGAAACTAATGTCCGCACTGTGGAAGAATATACAGATCAAGAATAGGTCTCTACAGTCACCTGCGGACTCACCACCAAGATTCTATACTTGGAAGACAATCATACTTGGACCTCAGTGATCGTCAATGATGACATTATAGTGGACTGCAAAATGTACCTCTATTTATAACAAGCATACAAATAACATATTTTAAAACCACCAGGATATTTTTGCTAATACTGTAAAGATCATGTGCATATAAGTTTCATTGTGATGGCAAAAACTAATGGTGTCATATTAAAGAAACAATCATGATTTATAGTTGTTCCACTGACATTCAGTTTATTTTCCAGTTAAATATAGCTACCATAATTATTATAAAAGTGTGTGGTAGACTTACTGCAGAGTACCAAGAATCATAGTATCATAGAGTTGGAAGAGACTTCATGGCTTATCTAGTCCAACCCTCTGCCATGCAGGAAAAGTACAATCAAAATACTCCTGACAGATGGCCATCTAGCCTCTGTTTAAAGTCTCCAAAGAAGGAGCCTCCATTACATTCTGAGGTAGTGAGCTCCATTCTTGAAAAGCTCTCAAGGCCAGGAAGTTATTCCTAATGTCCAGGTGGAAACTCCTTTTTCTGTAATTTGAAGCTATTGCTCCAAGTCCTAGTCTCTAGGGTATCAGAAAACAAGCCTTCTCCCTCTTGAGAAGAAACATGGCTATCATGTTTCCTTCTCAACCTTTTCTTCTGCATGTTAAACATGCTCAGCTCTTTAAGCCACTCCACATAGGGCATGGTTTCCAGACCTTTGATCATTTCAGTCGTCCTGGACACGTTCCAGTTTGTCAATATCATTCTTGATTTGTTGTGCCCAGAACTGGACACAGTATTCCAGGCGAGGTCTGACCAGAGTAGAATAGTGAGGCACCAT
Source organism: Anolis sagrei (assembly GCF_037176765.1). NCBI lineage: Eukaryota > Metazoa > Chordata > Lepidosauria > Squamata > Anolidae > Anolis > Anolis sagrei. The sequence continues at coordinate 230,435,802 of NC_090023.1, forward strand.
GACTTCCCTTGGCACTCCTATTTATTTATTTATTTATTTATTTATTTATTTTACTTTTATACCGCTACATCCAGTTTGGCTCGGGGCGGTTTACAGAACAGCTTAAAAAAAGACAATTTGATTTTAAAATAGCCATAACAATAACAATAGGCATGCAGTCCCATTGACTTTTTAGTTGCTGCATCACATTTTTGGATCATGTTCAACTTGTTGTTTACTAAGACTTCAAGATCTTTTTTTTACATTGTCTGCTTATTTCTAATTGGCTTTTATGTATAGAACAAAGGTTATAATTATATATTTTCTTTACTTCGTTAGAGATCTAACAAATCTCTAAGAATCAATATTTAGAAACCTGCTTTTCTAAATGTTCTAATGAGTTATTCTACATTGTTTCCCCTAAATACTAATGATATTGTTTCCTCTCCCATCTTACCAGTACCATTTCAATCCTTCCCAATCAGTACTTGTTATAGAAGGAGATGACATTGAGAATATAAATCAAGCACTCCGAAAGGTCTCCTATATCAACTCAAGACAGTTTCCAACCTCAGGCATTCGGCGTCTTAAAGTCTCATCAAGAGTCCAGTAAGTTAAATTCATTAAGCTTTATTAAACCAGCAATATGCCATAAAATTTCATATCAAGAACCTTATATTTTGGGGGATGTAATAAACCCATGCAAATAAAACATTATCAATAAAATTTGACCTTTAATGAATGGGGCAATAGCATAACAATTACATTTACTTTTACAATTAAATAATTTCAAATATATAGTGTTATTTCCTAATTCCTAATTCCTCCATGCCTTTTGACTTTAGATAGAGTTCTGGATGTGTGTGAAATGGCCACATGATGCATTCAGTATAAAATGGATGATTAGGTTCTTGATGCTCGTTTAACAAGATAGCTATATCAAACCTATTAAGCCTCAATTTGAGTACCTAATGTAAAATGCATAACAATTAGAAACCATCTAATCAAGTTTAAGCATTGGCAGTTTGTTATATGTTATTTAAGAGATTCAGTGTTATGTGTGCATTGACCTTTTTTAAGGATCGTGCCGGCCAATGATATGCTTTACCATTCATAATAATATGAAAATTGTGCTTCTAATGTTCACATGGGTCTGAATCATTCCGTAGCTGGTCAACAAGTAAGCCTGAACCACCAAAAATATACTCTAGAACACATCCACAGGATACAGCATGTCTTTAGGTAGTATTCCTCTTGCAAAGGAAGAATGTACACTAAAACGTCTTCCATGAAGTTAATGAATAATATATTTTTCAGATGTTTTGGTGAAGATGTCTGCATTAGTATCCCAGATATAGATGCCTATGTAATGGTGTTTCAGGCCAAGGAGCCCAAGATTACAATAAGTGGAATGGATCATTTTGCAAGACCAGCTTCAGAGTTTGAACATGAAAAGGGTGTGACTCTTTTACCAGATATCAGAATTGTCAGCACAGTCACTAAAATGGAACATCCTCCTGACTTAAAGGAAACTATGGAGAGAGGTATGTAGTTTTCTTTTAAGAATATGATCTCTATGACAGTAGAGACTACATGCCAGGTAAAAGTAAAAAATGAATTATGCCCTGCTGGGAGAAACCCTTCTCACACCAAATAGATCCAGTTAAATTGACTCGAGATATGGTAGTATTATATAGACCTCAAATGAGGGGTTGACATTAGAGCTTCATAGATCAATCGAAAGCATTTATGTATTTAATGCATATCCTGCCTTTTCCTCAATATGGGGCCTAAGGTAACATTTATTGTTTAAAGACCATTTAATAGACAGTCCTATTAAACTTAATTTCAAAACATGTTTAAAATTGAATGAAAATAAAGGTGTAACATACTTCATTAAAAACTTTCTTCACATCCAGTTAATCGTAGAAGACTGTCTATATAAAGGGCTGTTGCCTGGTAGTGGAAAAAGAAGAGACCAACAACATCTTCCATGGAGGGGAATTCCATAGTTTGGAACCAAGCACTGAGAAAGTTATCTTGTATTTTCATGCTAAGTGCATATGTGTTGGTAACGTGTCCTAGAACATCTTGAACTTGAGTAGTCTCATATAGTTAGATACAGTCTTTCAAATATTCTAGACCAGTGGTTCCCAACCTTTGGTCCTCCAGGTGTTTTGAACATGAGCTCCCACAATTCCTGACAGTTGGTAAAGTGGCTAAGATTTCTGGGAGCTGATGTCCAAAATACCTGGAGGACCAAAGGTTGGGAACCACTGGTCTAGACAAAAGACATTTACTATTATCCAGGTCATGAATTGTGCCTGGAAAAAGATATTTCAACAAGGGAGTTAAATGTTCCAGTAACTAGCCCCAATGAGCAATCTGGCCACAAAATTTTGTAATTACTGAATTTTTGGAATAGCTTCTAAAGGTAGCAAACTGTATAGTTTCCATGGATAGCATATAGTAGGCAGGTATGGCATCTTAAATAACTGGCAGTTTAACATGCATCCCTGGCCACCACTGATGAGAAAAATCCAGTATTGATGAGAATCTTCCCAGTTCAGGGCCTTACTATATGCAAAATGTCCATGTGGTTGATGTGTTTTTCATTTTTTTTAAATGAAAGATGAGGCATTTCTGTGTGGAAAATTATATTCTAGTGCAGAAATTGGAATATTTCCTATGTAGAAAATACTGTTTCACCCTAAGGGAAAAAAAGATGTAATTCAGAATTTGTTATGTGTAAAATTTGTACATGGTTCATTTGCATAGAAATAGCAATTTCTACACAGAAGACAGCATTTTGACACAGAAATTGATATTTATGCACTGGAAATGTTGCTTTTTCCACACAAAACAACCAGATGCAGATTTTGTGCAGAATAAGTCCTGAACAGCATATGGTCTTCAAAAATGAAGATTATTGTTTTCTGATGACTTTCTCCCAGCAGGATGTAAATTACTGAAATTACATATTGCTACCTTGAGGAAGAAATCTCGTAAAAATACACCCCCCAGAGCTGACTCTAGGAGCATAGGTGTGAATCTCAGGTTTCAAACAGAAATTCCATTATCTTACTCCAAAGAGTTTTTAGGTTCTGTGTCCTTTTATGCCCTAAATAATAGCTTTCCACTTAGTTTCAGAAACATTGTTTTGTTATACTGAACCCAAAACTCTGTAAAGCATTTTGCCATGTTAGATTAGCTAATAATGTTTTAGAAGCCTGGTTGGATTTTTAACAGATGTACATTAAAATTAGCCTGGGGAATATTGTTTCTTCTATTCTCTCCTTTTCAGTACCACATTGCTGTTTTGATCTTTTTAATAGACAGCAAGTGTAATGCAAGGGGAAATAGAACAATGATTGAGCAGCCTGATTGATCATTTCATGAAGAGTTAATGTCTTAAAGATTATGGTCTTCAGGAGACAACCTTGGGATACCAGCAACATTGTAGACATTGTAGACCCTCATATTTATTGTCTCAGAACTCATGACATCCTAAATATGTGATTCTACCCAATGCAATTCTAGACTGCACCTATAGGAGTATATTGTCCAGATCGAGGTAAGGAATAGTACCACTCAATTTTGCACAGGTCAAATTTCACCTGGAATACTATGTCTAGGTCTAGGCAACACCATTCAAAAAGGATATTGAGTGGCTGGAACATATCCAGAGAAGGCTGAAAAAAAAATTCAAAGGTCTGGAAGCCAAGCCAAACTTAGGGAACTGCGTATGTTTAGTTTGGAGAAAAGAAGGCTGAGAGCTGACATGATAGCCATGTGTCAATATTTGAAAGGATATCATATTGAGAATGGGGCAAGCTTGTTTTCTGCTGCTCTGGAGACTAGGACATGAAGCAATCAAGCTGCAGGAAAAGAGGGATCATTAGGAAGACTTCTGGATGGTAAGAGCTGTTCATTAGCAGAATATGCTGCCTCAGTGTAGTAGTCTCCCTAGAGGTTTTTAAGCAGAGACAAGATGGCCATCTACAGGACTGCTTTGATAGTATATTCCTGCATGGCAGGTTTTTGGACTGGATAGCCCTTGGGGTCTCTTTCTCTGTTTCAGTTATCCTATTATTCTAAGAAGAATTTCAAGAGTGGGTTGTTGTAGGTTTTTTTGGGCTATATGGCCAGGTTCTAGAGGCATTCTCTTCTGACGTTTTGCCTGCATCTATGGCAAGCATCCTCACTACCTCTGAGGATGCCTGCCATAGATGCAGGTGAAACGTCAGGAGAGAATGCCTCTAGAACATAACTACATAGCCCGAAAAAACCTACAACAACCCAGCAATTCTGGCCATGAAAGCCTTCGACAATTTCAAGAGTTCCCACCATTTATTACTGATCCAGTTCTTAAAGTCAAAGAAGCAAAATGTACAAATGGTATTGCAGAACAATTTTTTCTGCATTGAAATATTTTCAACATAGAAAATGCTATAAATGGGGGATCTATTCTGTACAAAATTCAAACATTGTTGATTTGCATATAAAATAGCATTTTCTTCACAGAATGCAGGATTTTGTGCCGGAATGAATATTTCAGCATAAAAAAAAAAAGTTAACATGCAGAAAATACTATTTTTGTGCTGAAAATGCTGTTTTCTGTACAAAATGACCAATTATGAATTTTGAACTGAATAAGTCCCAAATTGTAAATGGCCCCCCAAAACCTGTAATTTTCAAAGACTTTCTCACAATGAGAAGATGGCTGAAATTACTCATCACTACCTTCAAGAAAAGGCTTAGTGAATAGTTTCAACTCTGTCTCTATTCTATCCTCAGTCCATAAACCAGTTCTGTTAGAAGAGATGCACCATAACCTGGATTTTTGTGACATTTTGGTAATTGGGGAAGAACTAAACACTAAGCAAGAATGTTTAGAATTGGATCGGAAAGAACTTCAAGGCAAACACTTAGATGCTACAAACTCCACAGCGGGATATTCAATATATGGTATGATCAGTTTTTGATTATTTAAACATAAAACTATCTATTTATTTCTGTATTTGTCACTATGTATATTCTTACTTTTGGAGCTACATCTTCATGCGTAAAGAAAAAATGGTACCCGTTAGAAGAAGAAAAAAGAAATTGCATGAGTAAGCTTTAGAAACTCTTCATAAATATTACTTTCTGCTTGGAGGAATGAGAGTGACCGCCTGTTCTCTAAACCCTTGCTATCCTGGTTCATTAAATTTGCCGGGGGGGGGGGGACTAGCAGAGTGGGTGAAGGTGGTGGCTAATGCCTCCCTGACCCAGGGCATAATGCCAATTAATTTCAGGGAGGCAATAGTAAGAGCTTTGTTAAAGAAACTAACACTGGATCCCACTCAACTAATTATTGGCCAATTTCAAACCTCCCTTTCCTGGGCAAGGTTCTAGAAAAAGTGATGGCCTCACAACTCCAAAGTTTCTTGGATTAAACAGATTATCTGGATCCATCTCAATCTGATTTCAGGCCTGGCCATGGGACAGAGATGGCATCGATTGTCTTAGTGGAGTTTGGTGTCAAAACTATGGTTACCATACCCAACTCTATTACTCCTTTCCACCGAAAGTCAAGGATGCCACGCTGCTCCTAAACTGGTGCCTGTCATCAGCGATGGACTGGATTCGGGCTAATTAGTTGGTGGTAAATCCAGACAAAACAGAGGTGCTACTGGTCAGTCAGAAGGTGGATCAGGGTGTGGGGTTACAGCCTGTGTTTGGATGGGGTCACACTCTCCCTGAAGGTACAGGTTCGCAGTCTGAGGGTGATCCTGGATTCATCGCTGACCCAGGAATCCCAGGTGTCAGTGGTAGCCAGGACTACCTTTGTACAGTTAAAACTTTGTACAGTGTGCCAGCTGCTCCCTTACCTTGGGACGCCGGATCTGGTCATAGTAGTCCACTCCTTGGTTACTTCCTTTTTGGACTACTGCAACATTCTCTACATGGGGCTGCCTAGAAGATAGTTCAGAAGCTACAACTGGTTCAGAGCTTGGCAGCCAGGTTACTAACCGGAGCGCCTTAGCTTGAGAGGACGACTCCCATGTTGCAGCAGCTCCACTGGCTGCCAATCTGCTTCTGGGCTAAATACAAAGTGCTTGTTATTACCTATAAAGCCCTAAATCATTCAGGCCCAGACTATCTGAAAAACCGCATCTCTGTATACAAACCAGCTCGAGCATTGCTATCTGAGGAGGAGGCCCTGCTCTCAGTCCCACCCTCATCTCAAGCATGACTGGGGGCAATAAGACAGGGGGCCTTTTCCATGATTGCTCCCTGCCTCTGGAACTCCCTCCCAAAAGACTTAAAAACTGCCCCTCTCTCTTCGCCTTTAAAAAGTTGCTAAAAACACAGTTATGCACTTTAGCATATGGAGAAGAGGAAGACGAATATGTCTTGATATTTATCATCATCTAGATATGTTAAATCCTACCCAGAGACTGGAATTGATTTCAGTCTGTTAGCTGTTGGAATGGTCCCACCTTTTAACAAGGTCTTAGCTTTTTTAAATGTTTTAAATATTTTATCCTGTTAATTTATACTATATGATGTTGGTTATGGCTGATTTAAGTTGTATTTTTGATTAATGTATTTAGTATTAAGTTTTGCAGTTAGGTTGTTTGTATATTGTTTGATGTATTTTGTTTTGAAGTAATTTGTTTATATATATTCTTTGTAAGCATTGAATGTTTGCCATATGTGTAGGAAACTGCCCTATAAATAAAGTATTATTATTATTTTACTGACACAAAAACACAGTATGTCACAGCAAATGAGATCTATATGCTGGGTTTCTAATCACAAAATCACAAGTCGAACACTTCCCAAGCATCTAGGACTGTGTGATGTATTTATTATTATTATTATTATTATTATTATTATTATTATTATTTTATTTGAAACACAACAAGATGAGTTCACAGCAGACATCATCATCATCATCATCATCATTATTAACAGCAAACATGTCAATTTCTAAAATGTATTTTATGTGGGGTGTGTGTATTTTAAATGAGACGAGAATTTATTGCAAAACCATATAATATTGTGATTGGATATATTTTTTGTTCTTATAAGCAAAAATATCCCTAAAGATACTCAACATATTTCTGTTATCTGCTTGTTGAAGGGCATATACTCTTTTGCTTTTAAAAATAGTTACCATTATTATGGCAGGCTTAGATGTGTAGAAAGTGAATTGACATTTTCTGTGTCTTTTTCTATTATATTACATCTTTCTCTCTCTCTCTCTCTCTCACACACACAATATATATATATATATATATATATATATATATATATAAATTTATTTTATTGGTATGATATATAAATAAGAGGTGTGTCATTGTGCAACCATGAGTAAGCAAACGGTTCAGCTTCATGTGAAATCATCATCCTTACTGAAGTAATGCCACTGTGATATGTCTATTTCTATTACAGTTTTCAAACATATGTGTCTTTGCTTGCTGTAATCTGAACTATAAGGTTTTAATATCATATTTTAATATCACGGCTTGATCCACCATATTAGACTTATTTTATTTACCACAAGTTCATGACAATTTTTATTGCATGAAGGTGGTTTTTCCACTGTATAGTTTCACTGATGCTGTGTCACTTCCTTAGGTGTGGACACAATGAAAAACTATGAACAGGTCTTGCAACAAGTTCGCTATCGTAACTGGCACACATCTTCCTTCTTTGATAGGAAATTTAGAATCAAATGTTCAGAGCTCAATGGGCGCTATACCAGCAATGAATTTAATTTAGAGGTAAGTTATATATCTAAGCCTTGCTGACAATTCAGTTCTTCCATGTGGTCTTAAATGATATATATATATATATATATATATATATATATATATATATATATTGGGGGGGGGGAGAGTTAATGCTTGCAATCATAAATATATTTTATGATAGTGCCACCATCATGGTGTCTTCCAGAAGTAGTCTTGACAGTGGATCCATAAATGACTGTGATAACCTATTTTGGATCCACATGGTCTTTAACATTGAGAAATAGATTTCCAGAAGGAAGATGGTCACAACCACAGTTTACTTGGTATGCCTTCCTCTTTGCATATTTCTTCCTTTCACCCTCTCTTTATGCCTCTTCAAAATCCATAGCACCATTGGTAACAGCCAACCTCCAGTTACAATGCTCAAGTTACAGGGATTCCCAGTACTTGGTATTAGTGCCATATAGGTTAGTTGAATAATGATTTCTAAAATTATAGCCTGCAGCTTCAAACTGGCAATCCCCATATCAGTGAAGAGGTAAATCCACTCTGGGTTGTAGTTCAAATTTCAAAGGACATATCCAATGTGCTGAATAAAAAATATGTTCATTACATTGTATACCTCCTTAAAAGCTGAACAAAATCAACTGCCCCATTTACCTTGGAGCCACCAGCCTCAATAAGATCCACTTACACTGCCAATAAACTGAAATACTTTTCTAATTTATTCCTTCTCCACTTTGTGTAAATCTCTCTAATGTAACTCTGGTTTGGATTTGCATAAAGTGACATGTCCACAGTTACTACAAAAGCATATTGAGCTTTTGAACAAAAGGTTTAAACAGACCTAGTTTTACTGGTTGTATTTGTACCAAAAGAGAAAGAGAACAAGCTTTGGGTTAGGGAATATTTTCCTGCTCTCTCCAGGAGTTTCTTCTTATATATGTCAAGTATATAACTCTGTGCAAGAAAAACAGTGTGAATTGTGTCTTAAGCTAATGAGGTGGAGCATGGATGCTCTTTCAGTGGTACCTTTATAAAATGTTGCAGATGTCTATAAAGTCATAAGCCATCAAGCCTTGTAAAGCAGATTCCTTCTGTGCTTTTATTCTTGCATACAGGTCTGTTTTGAACATTTTGCTCTATTCCAGCAGTGGTTACAAGGTTATGTTTTTCCTATAAATTGAATGTCATGCTGATAGAAGTGAGCCTTCATTGCATTGTGAGCAGCAAGGGTTTTCTGCTGCATAAGAAAACACAGCATGTGAAAAGCTTCCTGTGATGTGCCAACTATTAGCCATGAACCTGATCACCTTCCATACAATTTAATCTTTATTGCCCTTGAATCCAGAATGTAGGCTAGGGTATTAGTGAATCAACTAAAATATTAGAAATATACTGTGATCAAAAGCACAGAGCAGATCCATGTGGTACTTTTATACATTTCTTTTTGATGTTTATATTGTATCTAACTCTAAAACCCCAAATGCTTGATTGGAACTTTGACCAAAACTCCAGTGTTAGTCTTAACTAGAGCAGACCCATTGAACCAATGGGATTTTAAATGAGTGTTTACCATAGAAAAATTAATTCAGTGAGTCTGTTATGTTTGAGACTATCCGATAAAATTTATGTTTTAGATAATTCTTTTACAGACTATCTTATATGGGGGAGTGATAATTATATATTTCTAGTGCTCTGGGATCAGCACCATATTTATATACATTGTTTCCTTCTTTCCTGGAATTTGCTAGAAACCAGGAGTCAATGACTCCAGGACTGGGATTAGTCCAGGAACAACCACTTTGAGGGAACTTCCACACAGCCCTATATCCCAGAATACCAAGACAGAAAATCCCACATTATCTGAGTGTGGACTCAGATAACCCAGTTCAAAGCAAATACTATGGGATTTTCTGCCTTGATATTCTGGGATATAGGGCTGTGTGGAAGGGCCCTGAGTAACACTGCTTTAGATTATCAGTTTTTGCATTAAGCAAGAAATAAGCCATGAAAATTGCTTACCTAAAATACTATTGTAATTTAGCCTAATGAAGGCATCATCTTCTTTAATGGCTGTTTAGTTCTCAGACCATGAATCTACAGGTAAACTAGGGTGTGTGAGAACTAATCTCTGATAAAGTTGGGATTGTCTTTGGACCAAAATACTTCTATGAATCCTGGGACAATTTGATCAAGCTGCAAACTTTACTGTTCTCTACTTTTAAAAGTTGTGGTAGTTGTTTTAGCATCTCCTTCAGATTTGAAACAGTGTCATTTTTAATGGAAAGTTTGAACATTTTTGCTCAATGTCCACATATTGAGTTTATTTAGAAATCTGCATTTGGCAAATATTTTTTTTTTTAAAGAACAAAATTTCCAGCTACATGCACTGCCCGAATTCAGTAGATACTACTAATCCTAGTATAGAAAGGAATATGTTTTAACTGACATGAAAATGATGACCCAACTACAAAAGGTAGAAACCATAATCCACATAATCCAGTATTACAAAATATGATTGAATACACAGTGATTCAAAGTCAGATGTTTAAAGAATAGACACACAAAAATTCTATCTGGATGGCTGGATCTGCTTTCAGGTATTGGTGGTGGCTGGGAGAGCTTTGCTCAGTTAAAACTTGTGCACCAACTGCAATCTTACCTTGAAAAGCCTGACTTGACCATGGTGATCCATGCCTTAGTTACATGCAGAATAGACCACTGTAATGCACTCTATGTGGGGCTGCCTTTGAAGGTGGTTTGGAAACTGCAGTTAGTGCAAAAGTCAGCTACCAGTGCAAAGGCTAGCTATATTGAACATATTATGCCACAACTAAAACAGCTGCACTGTCTTCCAACAAGTTTCCGAGCTCAATTCAAGTTGCAGGTTGTTACCTACAAAGCCCTATACACTTCAGGTCCAACCTATCTTCAAGACCGCATCTCTTTCTAAGAACCGGTGCAGGCTTTGAGATCAGCAGGGGAGGCCCTTCTTTCAGTTCCACCACCGTCTCAAGTGCGGTTGGTGGAGACGAGAGAGAGTGCCTTCTCTGTGGTGGTTCCCCAGTTCTGGAATTGCCTCCCAAAAGAGATTAGGTTAGTCCTTGAATCCTTCTGATCTAGCCTAAATACATGGGTTGTTAAGCAGGGTTTTGGCCTCACTTAGATTAAAATGGGCCCATATGAGGTTGACACTCTGGACCTTTAGATGTGAATTGATGGCAGCTAGTTTTAACTACAAATGGTCTGCATTTTTATATGTGCTGATAGTGGCTGTTTTATAGTGTTTATGTGATAATGTACCTTTTCTTATGGTGCACTTGGAATGCATTGTAAGCCACCTGAATCCCCTTTGGGAGATGGTGGGGGATAAAAATAAAGTTTAGTATTATTTATTCTCCTGCAAATTTGGCAATTTTGGATGATTTCTATCAAGTGTATAGAAAAATTCTCAAAGTTTGGAAAGGTATTTAAAAAAATTAAAACAAAATTTCACCCATTTTCACATTAGGTAATTTAAACAAAAACAACAACAACATACCACTGTAACATTGGCTTTTTTCACACCTGTTAACAATCCAAACCCCTTTTAGAATATCTCCTGTGGATACGAAACCTCTCCACCCAATATTGTCCGTAACATCTCTCTGTCACTTAATTTGCCACTCTCACTTTAAGAGCAACAGCTGCTGACTGTAACAGCCCTTTTCAGAAGCAATATCCAGAACAGGAGTGAATCTGGGGTTGAATGAGAGCCAGCAGATGGAAGGGATGGGGAAATAATAGGAGATACAACTAAAATTACAAATTCCCTTTAGCAATCAGCCCATTCCATTCTTTTATCTGGACAAAGCAACAATGTAATAAATTTAATGAAGCCCTCACAGTAGCATTTCACAGACATAAGAAAGAATAATATTATTTTAATTACCATATAGCTACATTCTGCTTGTAAATGCATAGTAAGTATTGTATGATTTCTCAGAAAATGTTCTTTTCAGTAGTCATTTCCCTTCCCAAAATATATATTTGGGGATAAAGCGGTTAAGAATCTTTAAAATGCAATTCTATATCAAGCCCTGAACCAATTCTCTATACCCAGAAAAAGTGAAATATCTGTGTGATTTGAACTTTTCTAGTATGATTTCAAATGCAGATTTCTTTAGAATGTTTAATAATCTGTAATATTTCTCTCTTCTTTTTTCTTCTTCAAGGTTAACATCCTTCACAATTCCAACACTAATATAATGGAATATGTAAATCATATGATAATACAGCCACAGTTTATCCAGTCTATCCATCACCCAGAAGAAAGCATAAACAGTATTAATGGCTCAGGTATTACATGTATTAAAAACATAAACATTGTTTTGCTGGATCAAACCAAAATCCATTTTTTGACATTATTCTGTTTCTGGAAGCTGCCAATCAAATGTCATTGGATTTTCACTTCCAGGATGCCAAGATTTTTGTTTCCTGTATTTTCTTGTAGAGGCTGGTGGCTCCGATGACATTGGGACAGTAAATGCATTCCATGCTTTATCCCTACTTTATAGAAACTATTCAATGTCCTCATATCTATCCTTAGCACAGCACCTTGGACAGCTACATTAACTCTGTCCAAAATCTACTGGGGATACATGCTACACTGACATCAAAGTGTGTAGCTCTCCAAATGTTATCTGAGCATAGCAGAGCAAAGATTAGGCAAAGATTTGCTTAAAGGTAAAGGATTGTGGGAGTTTCAGTGCATTGACTTGTGGAGATCTATTTCATTATGCTATACATCTATACTATGATAAGTAATAGTGATTAACGGACCAATTTCTTATTACTCATTTTAATTACTCTTAAAAGTGGGTATAACAGAAGTCTCTCTACAGGTGAACATGGAGATGTATAGCACTGACTAGCCTCAAATTTGCTATTTTCCATGGCAGCAGTAGTAGGTTGTGGGTCCAATGTAAGTAGGACAATGGATGTGCTTTGGATTTTAGTTTGGAATTTAGTGGAGCCAATTAAGGTGTTGAGTTTTATCCTTTAAAATATGTTCAGGCCTTTGAAGAGCTCTTTTCAACCTTTAAGTAAATCCTGCAGAAACTTCCCCATTGACAATAAAATATTGACAAGCTTGAATGTGGCAGAACAACAAACAAACTGGTAAAAGGTCTGGCAGGCAAGTCCTATGAGGAGTGCCTTATGGAGCTGGGCATGTTTATGCTGAAGAAGAGAAGGTTAAGAGGTGACATAAGATAGCTACATTTAAATATTAGAAAGGATGAGATATTGAGTAAGGAGCAAGCTTGTTTTCTGCTGCTACAGAGGCTAGGATTCTTCAGCAGCTATAGGAAAAGAGATTCTACCATTAAGAACAACTTCCTGATGATAAGAGCTGTTCAAAAGTGGAATAAGCAGTTTTGGAGTGCAGTGAAATCTTCTTGGAGGGTTTTATTTGCAGAGATTGGATGGCCATTCGTCAGGAGTGACATGGTTATGTATTATTGCAATGCAGGAGGTTGGACTGGATGACCCTTTTGATCTCTTCTGACTGTGTAATTTTATGATTCTATGAGCCTATGAGTGCACCTACACTGCAGAATGAATGCAGTTTTATACCATTTTAATTGCCAGTGCTGTCGAATCCTGGGAGTTTGGTGAAGTACCAGCAGTCTTTGGCAGAGAAGGCCAAAGACTTTGTAAAACTATGATACCCATGGTTCCATACCATTGAGCAATGGCAATTGAAGTGGTGGCCTAACTGCATTCATTCTACAGTGCAGAGGTGCCTTAAGGCATTGAAGCAACTGGCCACCATTGCATGACAACTTGCTCCACTCTGTTGTCATCTATGCGTGCAGTGTGTATGTCTGATGGGACTGTACAGCTGTGTTTCTGCAGACTCCCTCTATCTCAATGGTTAAGCCATTAATGCAGATGTTACGTATGAGTAAATTTGACATGGACCAACTCATGATGTTAGAATGTGTGGCAGGCTTGCTTGTGCACAGCTTCAAAATATCATTGAGGAGAGAAGAACTGTGCTGGGAGGAAGTCCTTTTCTAAAAAGAAAGATTCAATATGTACCTTCATATACACGTAGAAGTGCATTGGTTTTCACCCACTCACCCTATGGAACGAAATACTTCAAGGAAATGTTGGGAATAGTGTTGTCAATTGTTTTTATTTTTGTTCTTACTGGCATGGATTACAAAAACAGAAATAGTTGCAATAAGACAATGCATGCACTAAAGATTAAAAACCATTGTTTAAGTTACATACAATCAACCTTCCTTATCCACACATTCTGCAACCACATATTCAACCACCCATGGCTTCAAAATATACATTTCTAAAAGTCCAAAAACAAAGTTTGACTTTGCATTTTATACAAAGAACACAAATTCTTTACTCATTGTATATAAAGAGATTTGAGTGTCTATGGATATTGATATCCATATGGATCCCTGTAACCAAACTCCTGCAGATACCAAGTGCCCACTGTACTGTCGACATTGCTGTAACGAGTATAGAATCATAGATACCCATGGTTCCATACCATTGAGCAATGGCAGCTTGAAAAACATGAATGAACATCAGCATGTGTATCAAGAACATACAAAGGATATATTATATTACTTTGTTTTTATTTATTTCCAGCACTTCCAAGTGTGGCTACTATTGTCATAGTAACCTGTGTCAGTATCTTAGTCTTTATCATAGTTCTGGGGGTATATAGAATTCGAACAGCTTTCCATCATGGCACAAAAGAAAATGAAAGCAATAAAGAAAATGAAATGGATTGGGATGATTCAGCTCTGACCATCACTGTCAATCCCATGGAAGTAAGTTGCAGAGTATAATTGCTTTTACTTGTGTTTGATGTGGCATTTTCAGTGGTGATTTATATAAGAAGTTCCTCTCCAGTATTCATTCAATGAACGAGAAACAAGTGAAAGTTAATTCCTGAACTTGGAATGGTTGGACATAGTGTTCTATGAGTACAGGTGTGCATAAATATGCATTCTATGCAGTTGGAAACTTTGAATAATCATGGCTCCAGTTCTCATGAAGTACTTATATGTGTAAAACAATGTATTACATTTTTATTGATTTGAAATATTTATGTCCTATCCTTTAGAGGAAAGCTCCAAGGACAGCTTATAGACAGTTGATTTGACAATGAAACAAAATGAAGTGGGAGGAGTTGGAAAATTAAGCTAAACAACAGCTAAGTTCTAGTATGATTAAAATATGTGTAGTGACTTTTCTGCTCCTTCATTGACCAGAACAGTAAGATTTGGAAAGCTGGAAAGATAGATGACCTCTGGTTTATTCCAAACTATCTTTCCTTCCCACATCCCCACCCCCTTTTTAAGAGAAGGTTGTATAAAAAGAGAAGGTGCAGTCATGTTACATGGAAATGGAGTGTGTATAAGTATGAACACCAACAGAAACTAAATGTGAGCAGGATATTGTAATGTTGAAACAATAATAATAATAATAATAATAATAATAATAATAATAAAAGAAAAATAACAGAAAAAAGATTTGGAAAGCTGGAGAGAGGAGCTCTCAGTGACAGATAGGCCCAAGTTGACATATATCTGTTCCCTGTTCCACCTCCATCCCATACAAAACTCAATATGCACAGGAAAAAAGTTGTATGGGAGTCTTTTTATACCTTCTATGGAACACAGGGACATCAATGTTTGAGATGGCACTTATACCGATATCCTATTCCAAGAATGGCTTGGAATATTGCCATTTACAATGGTTTTCCGTATACTGAATTGCATAAGAATTAGGTTAAAATTGCTCTCACCAGTAAAATTGATATTAGAAGAAGTATCAAAAATACATTAAAATAAAATAAACTATTTGATTACTTTTGTTAGGTATAGGGTGTCCCTCTTTATTGATATTGAATTATAGTAGTAGTGATGATTGAAAGGATGTTAACTTGAAACTTGGTATTTTTTTTTATGTTAAGATAGATTTTACTTCTTTCCAAGAATCCATCGGCAGCCTGCTCAAATCTTTCTATCTGTGTTTTCTTTGATGGGCACATACAAAGCAGACCATAAAAATCTACTGTACTTTAGGCTCATGTCTTATTTCCCCTCAATGGTATTAATCCTTCCCATTTCCTCTGACTTAAGGCATAGTGGCTGGAAAGAGAAGTTGTATATCTTGAACAACCAACTGTTAGAGTTGTTGTACAAAGGAAGGTTTCACAATACATCTGTTATCTTTCTTTCACTGTCAAAGGAAAATATTTCTTAGATTGAGCAAAAGAAAAAATTAAAATACCCTAATCTTATAATATCTGGGTTTTTTAAAAAATAAGTCTGGAAGAGCATCTTATACTTTGTATACTAATACATTTTTATATTACAAGCTAGAATGTTATGACAATAATGATAGCAATTGTGATTTTCACTATAAAATAATACATTTTCTCTCAATTAAATATTGATGGATGACATTTAGTTTGATTGATTTATAATAATTATAATAATAATAATCTTTATTTATACCCCACCACCATCTCCCCCAACAGGGACTCAAAGTGGCTTACATGGGGCCAAGCCCGAACAACAAATCACAGTACAAAAATACAAATTGCAGTAAAATAAACAACATAACAATAAAGTATAAAACATCAAAGCATATAAACAATATAAACAAAACATAGAAACCAAACATAATGACAGAGAGCTGGCCACATGTACATAAAATGATTTAAAAACTCAGGGTGAGATAAAGGGGCAGAACTGTTTGTAAGGAAGAACTCAGAGAGAGACAGAGAAATAAACAAACCTTCGTACAAGGGGCGGGGGGAGGAGGTAAATCCTGGGACAAGAACGTTGAGGGAGCAATAGCATAAAATAATGTGACTACTCTCCGAAAGTGCAACGGCAGAGCCAGGTCTTCAGACTCTTTTTAAAGGTTTCTAACATAGGGGCTTTCCTAATATCTCCGGGCAATGAGTTCCAGAGTCTTATTAATGATAATTTAAATGGATCCTGTAAAGAAGAAAGCACATTATTATTATTGAGTTGCACCTCTCTTATCTTTTGTTGGCCACTGTCATCCTTCAGCTTTTCTCTTTTTCCTCTTGGAGATTGGTACTGTTGGTTTATTGCTATTCTTACATTATGGCTTTATGTTGCAATATTTGAAGAAAGAATTAATGCAAGCAAATCAATTAGTATCTGCCTTGTCTTTTAAAATCACAGTACTAGATTTTCTAGAAACATCCTTACTTTTTGTTTAGCTTTTAGTGGTAAATTTTAAGGGTTTCTAAAGATCTTTTTGTGTGTTTCTGCATATTCTAGAAACATGAAGAACCTCGCAATGTGGAAGAAGAAAGTGAGGAGGAGGAAGAGGAATTAGAAGATGATGAAGAAGACACAACTAGTGCAGAGTCAGATGAGAGTGAGGAGGAAGAGGAAGAGGAAGAAGCCATTGGAAATAAAGAAAGTAAACGGAATGTAACCAGGCAAGATCAGCTGGAGTGGGATGATTCAACACTACCCTACTAGAAATCCTTAGTTCTATTGATCCTTTTGTATACACCAATACTATGTATTTCTGAGTCAATCCTACTGAGTCAATCCCATCTTGGATCTATGAATTAATTGACAGGATTAAACTCCCTATTGACTACAATAGTAGAACTACATTGCCTGAATATGATGTAGTTGTATCAAAACTGCTCCAGATTCCTTTCCTAGTGTATCAGTAATGGCACCTGGTAAAGCACAGGGTACAACCATTAATGTGTCACCAGTAATAACACCAGCCTGATGTCATGTATTCTTGACCACTTCTCCACTTCCATGATATTCCATTATTCTCTAAACATGAATATGCAAATGGCCTGTTTACTTCAGGAGAAAGTCTGGTTTGCCTTTAAGGATATAATTTCTGAAAGTCCAATTTTGATTTGATTCTCAGTTTAAGAACCTAATCTTCAGAAGCAGACAAAGATTTTTGTGCAACTCATCGCAAGGAGGAAATTAACTTGTTTCTTTTCCACTTTTCCACTTTGTCTTTAATTGTCTTTCACAGAAAAATCCTACTACTTTAAACTGTGTGTTTTTTCTATGTGTATGTAGGACTGGATAATCTATTTCCCTTTTAATATTGAAGCCTTGAAGGGAAAAAAGTCTTGCCCTGTTCACCTACTGAAACTCAACTAATGCCATGTAAAATCCCATGAACTGAAACCTTTGCTTGTGATTATTTTACTTCATCCTCTGTCACATAGATAAAGCAACTTTATCTCTAGTGAAAAATAGGCTTAAGCTGGAATGGCTAAGACCTATGCTTCTGATCTTTGTAGAAAATCTGAGTAACTTGAATTGGAAATCATTACCTTGTTTGAGTATCTTATAGTAGTGGCACTAATACCATAGCTGGAATCAGCTGGGATTTAGACAAGTACTGTTCTCTCTAAACTTCAAACAACTTCACAAAAGTTTCCTTCTGCATGTAAGAAAGATGCCTCATTTAATTATTGCAATTGAGTATATTCAGTTTTCTGCCAAAAAAAAAATGTTTTTAGAGCCAAGAATGAAATGCTACAGGTGAAAGTCATTATGCCACTTTCTTCTAAAACATATACTTAAAAAATAATAAAAAAGCTTTGCCTGGATTTTTTTTAAAAAAATACCACACAAATATAGGAGATTTTGAAACACACAACTTAAAAGTCAAACCAAGTAAGTGTAGTGTGAAAAATGTAGTTTATAATAGAAAATAGTTTTGCATTTCCTCCTAAACAGTGTATTCTATATGTTGATAAGATCCTGGCAGGTCTGTGTGGTTTGTTGTATTATTTTTCTAAATATTTCTATAGCTCTACAGTTAAATAAATGCAAAATAGTTTAGTACTTGATGCTGTGCATGTTTTAAATATATAGAAACCATGTCATTTGCTGCAGAAGCATTTTTGTGGTTTGTTATTTATGATTTCATATTTCTCCTGAATAATTTTTACTTTGGTTATTTTTTCTTATCTATGTTTTAGAAATGTGCCATTTCATTATCCTGTGCCAAGGAAATCTCATTGTATTACCAATCCAATTACACAGTTGTCTGTGGGTTTGCACGGGAAAAGATTCCTCTCATATATATTTCGCATTAGGCATGTATGTTAGTCCTGTTCCAGGCAATGCGAAGGTGAGTGAACTCTGGAAGCACAGTTAAGACAGTTTACAGTTTAGAGTATTTGGCTCTGTACGGCTATTAGGCCTACAAAAAAGGCGAAAACCTAAAGTAATAACAAAAGATAAAGCAAAGGTCAAACAGTCCTACCAGTGTTAAACCAGACAAGAATGAGCCAGAGTCAGAGAGCAATCCAGAATCCAAAACCAGTCAAATTCAAACAACAACTAGACAAATCCTGCAAGGTCAAAAACAGTCCAAGGTCAGGTACTGGCAGATAAAACCCAAAGACATACAAGAACATGTTACAAGAACTAGGGCTTATTTCACACACTGTGCACAGTAGTTTGACTTAGGCAGAATTGAGACTTATGACTGAATTCCTGAACCTAGAAGTGCCTAAGAAAATCTCTCTGAGCCTTTGCATCATTAGGACAGTTGCTACATACTTTGAGCAGGATCATATTAGATGATTTCTTCTATGCTACATGCTGTTCAGTTAAAGCAGACACAAGGCAAAATATGTATATGTTGGTGAGAGATCCATCCTTTTTCTTGATAACTCATGTCCTACCATTTAATTACTGCTATATTAGAAGATATCTATATTTTATCTGCACAGTGAGCTAGAATATGTTTTGTTTTCTTTTGCAAATTTCTATGAAGCCCCTATATTAAGAATGTAAACATATTCACAGATTTCTTTTAAAAGAAAAGACACAACAAAGCATTCCCCAGAGGCCCCTTCCACACAGCTGAATAAAATCCCACATTTTTTCTGCTTTGAACTGGGATATATGGAAGTGTGGATTCAGATAACCCAATTCAAAGTAGATATTGTGAGATATTCTGAGTTATATGGCTGTGTGGAAGGGCCCTCAGTTGTTGCAGCTTTCAATTTGGCTCATTTTTACAAAATAAAAAAAATAGATTTTGTATTCAAAAATTGTGTTTTCTGCAAAAGAAACATTTTTGCACTAGATGATTTACTGTGGAAAAAATATCAGTTGTATAAAAACAGATTGTGAAGATTTTGATGAAAATAACTAAATACCTCCTCCAAAGTTTAATTAGAAAAACATTTACTTAAAATTGCACAGAAATTTGTAATTTCTTTAAACAGGAAAGAACTTTTGAAAGTATTTTTATTGCTTGTGAGAATGAAATAAGGAAAAAAATTGTGTGACTACCAAATATCAATTATATTTAAGCACAGCAGCCAATTGGTTTTCCACCATGTGTTATTATAGGTTCTGCCAAGACATACAACCTGCCTTGTGGCTAACATACTGGTTTACAATATGATGTAATTTGAGAATTACTATAAGAGATAGGCAATGGGCAACAAAAACTAACATAAGTGAGGGTCTGCTTTGGGTCTCATATTGCTAGAAAAATGTGATATAATAAGTAACATGAATAAAGTAACTCTTACTCTTCAATGCAGTTGCTGTTTCAAAATAAACTAGAGGAGCTGTGTTGTTGTTGTTGTTGTTGTTGTTTTGGAAACTTACATAGCTCAGGATAATGTGTAGGTGATTTACCTATGCAAGATCAGTCATAGGCCTCACATTAGTATTCTGGGGAGAATTTTATGTGAATAAATCAGGAAAATCTCTGGACTTCAAAGAACAGCTTTGAGAAAGTATTCCTTTATCAAAGCTGATGCTTCAGGGTATTATCCAATAGTTAATTTGCTCTTCTTCTGAAGTTACATGCTATCTGGCACCGACCCTAATGGTCAGGTCACTATAACATAGATAGAGATGGAAAACCAGTGACACAGTCCATTTGGGCCACAGATTGAAAAATTTCCCTACCCTATACCAAAAGCAGCAGCCATTGAAATTGAAATGACATTCTATAGCATTCCACCTACAGACAATTTTTCCAGCTATCCCATATCTTGGCAGAGCTGGGTGTGGGGAAATTGGTGCCATCATTTGTTTGGTTTGCTTTGAAATCTTTGTAAGCATTGGCAGAAATGTCCTTTTTAGATAAGTGTCATGAAGGACATCAGGCAGGTATCAATGCATAACATAGTTTTGATTATGCATGCATCTGTCAAATGTAGATCTTTTAGCAGGCCAGCTAGCTGACAAAAACAAGCAAAGAAGTCATCTAGATGATGTGATCATACTGAGGAAGAATGACAAGCTGAATTTTGTGTCACCAAGTGCAAAGATTGCATGCTTCAGGAATAAGAGAATGATCAGAGAAGGAGAGACACTTGAAGTAGAAAGATTTATGGCAGCTCCATAATTAATACTGTTTGCTAACACATGGTTCCAGATTTAGTTCTGTTAATTAATGTGCTGGTATATAGTTTCAATTTAGGATTCCAAGGTTCAAAGCCTACAAGCACAGAGGTTTCCACATAACCCCTAGCCTAACAGTGAACAATGGGTATTTTCTGACAGTGAGTCAGAAGGACAATACGTGCATTTATTTTATTAGTCATTTAGTTTAAATTATTGTTTTTATCAATATTGGTCAGGTTTTTTGGGACTTGCATCTTCATAAGTGGGACTCATGTCTACAGGAAATTGAATCAGGCAGCTTTGCAGTGTCCATATTCAGCAAGGGGCTGCTGTTAGTTACCATGTAGAGGGGAGGCAGCAAAGTGACTGTTGAATATGGGGACCAATGGACAACAGGAAATGATGGAAACTGGAACCAATGCACAATGGAGCTGATGTGTTTTGAGACCTAATAGAAAAGGGACAAATACCCCAGGGGGCTCAATGATTATCAAACATTCCTGATGTGCCTCTAGATATCAGCTAGCGAATCCCAATTTGCATTTGTAAAGCTTCTGCTTTGTCCACTTCGTGGCACTCTACTTGGTGATCAGATATGCATCACCAAAATTCACTGAAAGGGTTCCCTAGTGCCTCTGCTATGTAACCAATTGTGTTATGTAACTTGGCTATGACAAAGGCTCCTAGACTTTGATTCTAAAAAATATGTTTGTAAGGCTGTTTAATAGTTTGAGCATCATTCTTGAGAAGAGGAGCAAAGCTTAGAAAAAGAAACATACCAAGATTATTGAATTAATGCTATTTATTTGATTTTATATCCCACCCATAATTAGGGAGATATGCAATCAGCTACAGAATTATAATATATTGTTTTATTAACTGATGTTATTTATTCTGCCATATAGATATAAATATATATTCACATACCAAATGAATTTAACTGCTGTAAATGTTTCTAATAAGGAAATGTTTTGGATATCAGGAAGGATTGTATTTTCCTATTATGGGAAAATGTCTAGGTGACACAATATGGATTATCAAGCCTTGGATTCATAAAGCAAGATATGAACAAGTCTTTTATATGTAAGTCTATTGTATTACGATCAATAAGGTCTAGAAGTCTCAAATTATTGAAAGATTACTATTTTATTGCAATTGAGAAAATATGGTTCTAATATTGGTAATGTCAGAATAAGCTAGAACATTTTACCACCTTCAGACCATGATTCAATATTATGTTCTGCAGCTAGTAGCCATAATTATCTGATTCAGTTATGGGAAGCTTCCACTGCAAAAGAAGAAGTAAAAGAACTGCATACTTAAGCAAAAGAATCATTCACATGTCAGTTTAATAAGCTATGATCCTCTGAACTAGTCCTGCATGTAGGTGCTGATTAGATTAATTATATATGTATGTGACTTGAAAATAACAATATATGGCTCAAAGCACAATTTAGTTTTTATACACTCAATTTTCAGCAGTCTTGTTTAAGGAAAAGGAACCAAGTGCAGTAAATCTTGATGCCTATCACATGATTAACATCCCAATTTTTGTGATTAATGTTTGCTCTGCCTTTGTGAGTTGCTATTTCTTCCCCTGTAGTGTTCTGTGTGCTGTTTTTCAGCTTCCTTGCTCGAATGCTTCTCTACTGGCAACAGATGGCATATATTCCTTGGACAGGAATAAAGGTGTCATAGCTATTTGAAATGTGTCATATGAAGTGTAACTAGATTTTCCCCTCCTCTGCCAGTAACACAGTAGAGGAAAACTTGGTTATTTTATGTGCCTGAAAAATGTGGGAGTTAGAATTTTGTCATGATCAACATATAAATACCATTGTGGCAAACAACAAGGTACTTTTCAAGTAAGTGCGTATCCCAGTTTCATTAAGCACATTCATTTGAAACTTTTCTCATAAAGACAAAGCAAGTGAGTCCATTTATATAGTTAAGAAATTATCTTTGAGGAGGCTGTAAAAAAGCAGATGAATGCATATGAAATTATCTGTTCATTTTACCACGAATATGAGTCGGGGGTGCGGGAATTATGCTTTCTCTGTAAGCAACATTTAAATCCGGCTAAAGTCAGGAAAATAGTCTCATATAGATTATCAAATCAAGTCTTAATGCTATTCTTTTGTCCACTTTAATTGGATTTTCTTCAGAGTATATTTAACAAGATCAAATACACTTCAGAAAATAAAAAGCAACCAGGAAATGATTAACAGTTGTATTGATCCTGCCTAAAAGGCAAACATCAGATATCATAGTTTCATTTGTTTGTGTATGTGTGTGTGTGGGGGGGTGTTTTTTCCATTTTGTGTCAGTGAGTTGTAGATACCCCGCTGTTCACTAAATTGATATCCTGACATTTTCAGGACTCTAGTTGCTATTTGGTGCTGCCACCTAGCCCTAGTAGGGGGTTCAATTGATTGTTTTTAGTAGTAATTTCCTTGGGCACTAATTGCTTACTTGAACAGTTGTTACAATGCTATGGCAAATGAGATGGAAATACCAGTAATACTGATTCTGTAGTACTTTACATTAGCTACTATTCAACTAATATCTGGTCATGAAAAGAACTCAGAGTTGCTAATAGTTATGTATTGTGCAGTTAGGATTTTTGCTATTATTTATTTCAAAAATACCACTTATTTCTGAATATATAGGATTAGGATATAACAATGGTCCCCTCAGTCCATAAATTTATATTCATCCTTGTTCTAAATGTACACTTTGACTCGTATGCTTTGGCACTACACTTGGCATGGTTAATTTACTTTCAAGTTTAAATCCCTTACCAGGCAAGCAAATTTAGAATGATTTCTCATGCTGTTACCCTTGAAATCTATATTAATCTTCATTGCTTCATTTATTCCTAATCTAAGTATGGAAGAGAAAAAGGATATGAGTATAAATTCTTCTGTCACCATTGCCTTTTTGAGACTGAATGTGATGGATTCAGTACAGGACAATAAAAGATGAATGTTCCAATCTTCTACATAGTTAGAATAAACTAAATGTGTTGAAATATCAGTATATGATCAGACTCATTGATTTATGATCATGCTCAATACAGGCGATGGAAGTGGAATAATACAGTAGTGAACATCTGAAGACAGTGGAGCAGTGGCAACGGTATGACCATGGATAATAATACTTCTTGTCAGCCAGATATATGACTTTTAATTCACTATGCTTAATTCATTCAAGTCACATGCAAGTTATGGTAGGCTCCAGACTGTTTTTACCAGTTCTGTTCAGAACATTACTGCTGGTAGCATAGATGTGGACAATTTTCACTGATTTTCCCTTCTGATCTGCAGTCTTCAGTACTACCGCCCTCACTGGTCCAGATGGTACACAAGTTTCTGGAACAGATTTTTTTTTTTTGGTGTGGGGGAAGATGCTGGTGAGGATACAGGTGGGAAAGGAGACTATTATCATCTCATCTGTGTATACTGGTAGTTCTCTTATAGTTTTGTAACAGAATAAATAATTCACAACACTGTGTGAGGCTCAAGCACTTATCCTGTTATTTTCAAATAAATTTAAAAGAACTTTTCCCATAACCTCTTGAAATACCTAATGACTATTTTATTAATAATTTATTATAATTTAAAATTTTGGATGATGATGATGATGATGAATTTATTACCTCCCTCTCCATGTGGCTCAAGGAAGGATACAACATCATTAAAACAAGAGATAAAACACTATTAAAATACATACAAGGTACACAGAGTTAAATTACAAGTTAAAATCCACAAATGAAATGCAGATTAAAATTCACAACCTAAAATTGACTGCCAGAATAGATGTATCTTAAATATTATATGTCATCTGTTTAGTTTCCAAAATAGCCAAATTCCCATTGGAGCAATGAGTATGCTACAACTATGAATAAAAATTATATGTAGGCCAACAGAAACATAATAGTTTGGACATGAATAACACCAATACCCAGTATTCAACTATTAAATGCCTAACAAAATACATAGTTTAATTTCATTAAATATGTGTTGCCTGTAACATATGACAACCCCATGAATTTCACTGGATTCACAATACTCCGAGATGATTTTGTAAGTTCCTATCTACCACAAATGAGCAGATGCCCGGGGAGTCCCTTGCTATGACCAGTAACTACTTATACCAGAATGGGAATCACATGGCCTCTGGGATGTTGGATTGCCATCCCAACAGTCCTGGAAAGCAAAGCCAAGAGTGAGAAATACTGTCAGTTAGAGTTTAGCAACATCTGAAGAACCATATATCCATACCCCTGACCTATACTCTGAAGTGAGGCTTATGAAAATCTCAAAATTGGGACAGGTTTCAGACGAAATCATACATTTCATATACCTTGATCCCATGAAAGCTAGAGCTTAGTAGACCAATACTATTACTTTTGAAGTATGCCCAGAAATCTTTGAAGTCAATGAATGAGTAAGGGAGGTCATTCCCACCGACATCTGTGTAATCTGGCTGTTATAGTCTAAAATGTCTGAAAATTGTTCCTCAGAAACCCTGTAAAAATGGATTTTCAACAACCTACACACTAAACACTAGCATTTTTGAAGTAGTAAAGAAGAACTGAGGTTTATTCTGTTATGTGAATATATGTATGTGGAAGGTTTACTGTCGCAAGAGAGCAGGTAGGAAATATGAAAGTGGAAGAAACTGGGCACTGCATGTTGATTAGATGAAACACAAGTTACAGAAAAAAATAATATATATCATTAAACTATTAGATGGTGCAGGGGACAATGTACAGAACCATTTTTCATTATGAATGCATGTGTGCCACTGTCTATGTAACAGTATACAAACATTTAATGCACAAAAGTTAATGCACTTCTGGGAACTCTATGGCTACACATTCAATGCCGTAACATGCAAAGTTGGTTTTTAATATTTGTTGGACTTTTAGGAGTTCATTAGTCTCAAAACTCAGAAACATCAAACACAGCTAATTTGGTTAAATTAGGTGTGCTCTGGATCAAATCCAACATGAATAGTTCAAAACGATTAAATGGTTAAGATGGTGCGCTTAATATTCCTGAAATTTTAGTTATTGAAACTCATTATGTTCGTAGGGTGGCATGAAACATATGGAGCATTTTTCATGGCATTCTCACTCTGGTGATGTATGAAATTAACAGTTCTATCAACGCTATGACATGCGAATATGATAAGTGTTCTGAAATAACAGTACAGAACAACCTTGTCTTCTTTATGTTTAATCTTTGACAATACAAAAGTTAAGGTGTTGTCAATGAATTAAAATAGGAAGTGCAAAGTTGATGACAGCTATGTATTTAGTGTGGGATGTAATTCTTCACTAACTTTGTTCTTAAAGGAAACAGCAAGGATTTTTAGCAATTTTCTTCTCGATTCGAGAAAGTTGACAAAAATGGCACGGTTTGAGAGACTCCTTGTTGTAGAGAAGTGCCTTTCAATCCAATTGTGATGACACTATCCAAGGTTTTATTTTTTAGGAGCGGCTGGCAGAAAGATTTATTTAGAAGTTTATCACTGCCTTCCTTTAAGACTGAGAACATCTTGTCTAAACTCCCACAGTGGATTTCCATGTCAGAGTT
Organism: Anolis sagrei; assembly: GCF_037176765.1. Taxonomy (NCBI): domain Eukaryota; kingdom Metazoa; phylum Chordata; class Lepidosauria; order Squamata; family Anolidae; genus Anolis; species Anolis sagrei. The sequence continues at coordinate 230,462,565 of NC_090023.1, forward strand.
GGAATTCACACCCTGGTCTTCCAGAGACCTAGCCAAGCACTCAAACTACCACACTACAGTGGCATGTGCATACTTATCATGCAAACATTGGTACAGTTTTGGATCCAGAAAATAATAATTTTGTGTGTGCAGAAAATGCACTTTTTTGCACAGAAAACAATGTTTTCTTTGCTGCATAGATGCAGAAAATGCTGCTTTCTTTGAAAAAAAATGAGGGTTTTGTACATAGGTCATAATCTGTAAAGATTCTCAACAGTACAAGTTTCAGGGTTTATTAACTATGGGGGATACATTTCATACTTTTTTCCCCTAAATATTCTTTCCATCTCTGTTATCCTTTCCTGAAAATACTGTGGCAGAGATAGAAGGTGATGGTAGGATGGTAGTTGTCTTTTCTATTGTACTATTGTTTATGCACAAAGCCATATGGATTATGGATATTTAAATTGACTAATATTTCACAGATGCCGATGTAGATATGATTGCTGAATTCTTTTCTATGAGAGCAAAGAACAAAAATAACTTCAGGTATTTAAAATACCTTTATGACAGATGCATGGAGTTATTCAGTAGTTTTAGTAGCTGGCCCAGGTACCTTTTGAGTATGTATAATTATAGCATGTTTCCAAACTTTCTATAATTCAAGATGTTTCAAGTTTTTATATGTAATTTAAACCAGTTTAGGTCTGTTTTTCTCCAGGTATTGTGACATCAAACTGAAGAGGGAATTGATGCTATCTAAGTCACATAACTTTAAATTATTTAATACAGATTGTTTATTAACCCTGTGTGCATTCCTATTTTTTATTCAAAATTGGTATGGCTGGGAAGTAGGAGGATGTAAAGTAGTCTTAACACATAATGGAAGATCAACTAATGATAAATTCTTCCCTTTGAACAAGAACTTTACTTTGTTCTACTCTATTGCTTTTTTAGTGAAGAACATAGAGTTATAATTTATAGGGCTTGTTTCTATCTTTCTCAGGACTAAGCTTTCACTGCCTCAAATCATATATTTAGCTGACTAGTGGAACTCATCAAAAAGAAGTTGTTTTACATAATTTTAACTTTTCATATGCCCTAACATCTTCATTTCTGTGTTGTGTTAATTAGTAACACTATCTTATCTTAATTGAAAGTTTTGACATAAATGGATATTTCACACTTTGCTCTCTGTTTTTGCTTAGGGACATCCTCTTTTATTTATTTATTTATTTATCCAACTAATGTTGAATCCATATTATGGCTTTATTTATTACAGTATCTTTACAGATATGTATACTGGTGATTCATTGGTTGATCATAGTGTTAACTCTAATTGACTATAAATTTTCATAGCATCCCACAAATATAAAAGTATGAAGTATTGGGATAATCTTACATTGTGCCAAAGCCAGCATCACATTTGGACCTCTCCTGTTGCAAACATATGAATACCTGGCATATGGGAAGGAATACTCATATTAAGATATTAAAACTTTAGTTTGCTAATGTTGATTGGGCCACCTGCAGAAAGTGAATCCAGTGGCAAGGTGAGACACATTGCAATACGCTGTAGTAAAACTTAAGAGGCTTATAGTTCTGGACTCACTAGAAACTTCCAAGTTCTAGGACACTCCTCAATACAGCAGTGGGCAAAGTGAGTCTCATGAACTGAAGATGCCTTGTTAATCCCCAAAGTATGGACCCTGAAGGTGCCAAAGCCCATAACCTCCCTAACAGAAATCTCCAGGTGATATTTAACCCCAAAGCCCTTATATAGCTTTGAAAAAACTGCAGAAGTAAAAAAAAAATGGCCAAAATAAAAATAGAAAGTAAGCAAATGTGTTTTTACAGCACCCTCCCCCCCACCCCCAATTGGGGTTGTTCCCCAACTCCCTTAAGACCACTTTTTCTATTTAGACCATTTTTGGAGTTTTAGAGGTGTGCAGGTGTTGTACGTTCACATCTCTTTGCATCAATTTTGAACTTTTTTTCAGAAGAGAAAATTACCCCCCCCTCCCCCGCTCCCCAAATTGCTAATTTTCATATTGTCTTGAGGTTTTGGTGTGCCAGAGCAGCCTGCTGAGGGCCATGAAATGAAAAATGCCAGTTTCCTGCGCTGCAGTTGCCTACCTCTGCCCTGGTGTATTAGTCACAAGCTATGAAAGGATGCAGTTACCCACAACACATTACATTTTTGTAAAACAATATATGTTGAACTACACACAAGGAATCATGTAGCACCTTCGACACTGAGAGAAATAAAAGTGTGAGTTAAGCTTTCAGAGATTTGGTATGCTACATCTGCTGAGTCAACAAAAGCTTATGCTACAAGCTTCTTCCAGTTATCGTCAAAGAATTTATTGAATGCTGATTCAAACTAATATGACTTTGTCTTTTAGTACTGTTACATTGATCTGGTTTGACATCCGTTAATTGGATGCATTTCTGTGATTTGTAAAGAAAAAATATTTCTGATCATGTTATCTCCTTAGCCATGACACACTGGGGATGAGGCTGCACAAAGATGGGGCTGCTGCTGAATGGATAAGCCTTTTGCATGCTCAGATCTTGCTGACCATCTGTTTCAGGAATTTCTTTAAATTCTACATTTGATATTGTGTTAAATGCTGCTTAATGACCTTGTTAGTGGTGATACAAATTGCCTGAGAAGTGTTTGCAAATACTGTATTGAAATCAGTGGGACCAAGTGCATCATATAAGGAGAAATGAAAACCCACTAGATTCTTATCAAGACTAAACTTTAATATAAACAAAACTTGTGCCACGTTTTCTAATATAAAGAAAAAAAGAAATAGTGGAAAATGAATAGGAAATAATAAAAGGAAAAGTAGCATGAAATGGAAGTACTTTGACTTAAATGAGGATCATGTCTATTTTTTAAATCCTGTTTTTTCAACAGTGAGTTCTTGGTATCCACTGGGGTTTGGTTCTAGAAACTCCTATGGATACCAAAATCCAGGGATACTTAAGTCCTATTATATAATAGCATAGTAAAAATGTACCTTAGATAAAATTGCAAAACCATGGTTTGATTTTTAGGATATTTTTCTTAATATTATCAAGCAATGGATTGATGAATCCATGGATGTAGAACAGATGGCCAAATGTATATAATAATGACTATGGATCACAGGCTGATCACAGCTAGTGTACATTCGAATTAAAAAAGCAGCATTTTGCTTTCACATGGCTCTGTGTGACATTAAAGAAAGAAGGTGGACTTGTATGTGAGTTAGGCTCCTGTTATGTTATTTAAATAATTAAAGACACATTACATGGGGAAGGAAACAGGACTCCTGTGTCAGGTCAAGGGAAGGAGGGTTTCTATATTTGGAGGGTATATGTGAACTTAAGCAAATGGGTGGAGTAGCAGACTGGAAAGTCTATGTGGATTACTATGAATGATATGGGAATCATGTTTGCTAGTTGTTATGAACAGAAAACAATGGTTTGATTTTAGATATTTGCTGATGTAAACATTTCTGGCAATTGGGGTGTTCTGCAAGCTAGTGTGCAGCACCTAGCAGAATGTACTGTTGGGCAAAACATATATATACACCATGAGACATAGTAGAAGATATAATACAAAGGATTTCAGTAATGGAAACACACCTCCTGGTTTCGATTCCTAATGAACTTCAACTAAGTCAGCAATGTAGAAGAGGCTTTCAACATAGGCCCTATCTACACTGACATATAATGCAGCTCAATGTAGTTAACATTGCATTATGAAACAGCATTGTACAACAGAGTAGATGGGGCCTTACAGAAGACAACATCTATAACTATTGAAATTTCATGGGCATTTCCATAGATCTGTGGGTAATCGAGGCACTGTATAAGCCTGCACTTTGAAACAAAAAAGTTTCCTATGCCATAATTGTTTGGCACTCTTTTATTTCACTGTATTTCATACTAACTAGACAGTAAAACTGCTAGTTTGCCACATTAGAAAATGTAGCATGTAGTCATTTTTCCCATTAAACTTTTAATTTGTAAGATTTGCATCAATGGTGTCCATTACTTCATGCTGATTAGCAATAATTCTAGCTCTTGGCTTTCCCTCTCCCTCCTCATTTTCTGAAAAGTTCATAATATGTGCCAATTTACTCACTCTATCGTCCTGGTCACTGTTAAGAGACAAAACAAATGTGATACAACAGAATCGTATATCCATTGTGTGACTGTTCTGACCCTATTTGTGTACCTGAAAATCAGTCTGTACTTCATTTATCCATTCATAACATTGAAATATATTGCTGTACATGAGAGGCAATCAAACAACATCTGGAAGCATCTTGTTGCAAGTGGTGAATTAAACTATAAAGAGTGGATCTATATAATATATGCAGGATAAGGAATTCAATGAGTATATGCAATTCAGAAGAGGAATATGAATGCTTTTTGAATATGACTATAGTATAGATCTGCTTATTGTTATTTTTTAAATAAAGTTCTTTAACAAAATGTACAGATAGAAATGATCACATAATAAAAGGAAAGTGGGGAACAAATATAAGTTTATTATGTAGAAATAATAAATTCATTTATTTCCTCCCCTCCCCCCCCCCCCCCCACCCTCAGCTTTGTGATGTAAACCATGCCCCTTTTGAAAAATAATGTCTGGATTTTAGATTGTAAAAGATTCTGGGTTTTACAATGTAATTTGTCAAATGCTTATGGAAAACCAACCCGCATTTTGAAAACTTGCCCTGTACATGTATTTAAAAAACCTCCTTTTTGTGATCACTCTGGCACTTTCTGTGAATTGGCCAATAAATATGATTTTAGGATTTCACATAAAGGTAATGTTTTGTAATATTTCATTCTCCAAACGAAATGTATGAAGGAAATTTGAATGTGCATGGAGAGATAGAGAAAGAGAACGAAAGACTGTAATTGTATGTTTGCTCCCCTTCCCTACTCACTCTTCTCTTCCTCACACTCTCTCAATCATACTCACACACAAAGGCACACACTACTTTTGTATCATATTTAAACAACATTTCATTGAATATTAGTGACAAATACAAAGGTAAGTTGAAGAAACAGGTGCCAACTTGACTTTCACCAAATTTAACTCTGACAACAAAAACAAAACCACCAAATTGGTTGCATCAATTTTCATATGTCCTCTCTAATATCAACCAATGGGAAAGTGGCAGTGTGTTTGCATGTGAGGTTGAAGGAGAACAGTGTGACAACAGAGATAATAATGAGGTGGGGGAGAAAAGATGAGCTAGCATTCAACATATTAAATGCAAACAGATGTTGCCATCAGTTAAATCTGATGAAAATAAAAATAAAAGTATTGGTACAAGATGTGGTCCTAAACAATTTTTTCATTTCTAGTTAAGGATCCCGTGACACTTGTCCATTCTCAGAGCCTTATATTATAGAAACAAGGTCCATTGCAAGGGAGTAGGGCAGTGGTTCTCAACCTGTGGGTCCCCAGGTGTTTTGGCCTACAACTCCCAGAAACCCCAGCCAGTTTACGAGCTGTTATGATTTCTGGGAGTTGAAGTGGGGGACCCACAGTTTGAGAACCACTGGAGTAGGGGAAAGGAAGAAAAAGCCAAAGGGCTGAATGAAGAGAACAGTAAAAAAGAATAGTAGTCTAACATCACTGTGACAGGCAACTAAATCTATGAGTAGATCTCACTGCTATAAGCCTCCTTGCAAATAAAGTAAATAAGCTTTTATCATTAATAGATACATATAGCTTGGCTCCCTATATTCAACATTAATTTTCCAGAATATAATACAGAATGTATTAAGATTTGTTGAATTGATATAATCGGAATGTAGCCAAGAAAGATAAATTCACAGAACGTATTGTTGCTGTTGTTGTTATTTTTATTTCTACCCCACTTTCTCCCCATAGAGACTCAAGGCAGCTAAAGATAAAATGACAGCACTCAATAAAATTTACAACCAGGCAGTTACAGTAAAGAAGATTAAGTATTTTTGCCATGGTACAAAAGGTTCTTGTGGGTTTTTTCGGGCTATAGGGCCATGTTCTAGAGGCATTTCTCCTGACGTTTCGCCTGCATCTAGGTAGTGAGGTCTGTTGGAATTAGGACAATGGGTTTATATATCTGTGGAATGGCTGGGATGGGGCAAAGAGCTCTTCTCTGCTGGAGCTAGGTGTGAATGTTTCAACTGACTACCTTCATTAGCATTTGAAGGTCTGGCTGAGCCTGGGAAAATATTTTGTTGAGAGGTGCCTGGTTGTTTCCTCTCTGCTGTTTTGCTGTTGTAATTTTAGAGTTTTTTTTAATACTGGTAGCCAGATTTTGTTCATTTTCATGGTCTCTTCCTTTCTGTTGTCCACATGCTTGTGGATTTCAATGGCTTCTCTGTGTAGTCTGACATGGTGGTTGTTGGTGTGGTCCAGCATTTCTGTGTTCTCAAATAATATGCTGTGTCCAGGCTGGTTCATCAGGTGCTCTGCTATGGCTGACTTCTCTGGTTGAAGTAGTCTGCAGTGCCTTTCATGTTCCTGGATTCTTGTTTGGGCGCTGCATTTGGTGGTCCCTATGTAGACTTGTCCACAGCTGCATGGTATACGGTAGACTCCTGCAGAGGTGAGAGGAAGGAACAGAAAGGAAGAGACCATGAAAATGAACAAAATCTGGCTACTAGTATTAAAAAACTCTAAAATTACAACAGCAAAACAGCAGAGAGGAAACAACCAGGCACATCTTAACACCTCTCAACAAAAGATTTTCCCAGGCTCAGCCAGGCCTTCAAATGCTAATGAAGGTGGTCAGTTGAAACATTCACACCTAGCTCCAGCAGAGAGGAGCTCTTTACTCCACCCCAACCATTCCACAGATATATAAACCCATTGTCCTAATTCCAAGAGACCTCACTACCTCTGAGGATGCTTGCCATAGATGCAGGCGAAACGTCAGGAGAAATGCCTCTAGAACATGGCCCTATAGCCCGAAAAACCCACAAGAACCTAGTGATTCCAGCCATGAAAGCCTTTGACAATACATGGTACAAAAGTTTTTTAAAAGTTAAAATACAACACGAATGCAATTAAAATAATATTTTAAAGCCAACAGCCCCCCCCCCCCTTCTATTCATAACATCCCCAGCAGCCTGTACATATTCGTCCTTGAAGCTATAATGGTTGTGTGCCTTATGGATTTCCACCTTATACTGACCTTCAGGTGAACCTATCACAAGGTTTTCGAGAGTATTGACATCATCACACCCATCAACTTCAGCATCCTAAGAAGCTTCCTGTGTTGTGCTGTCTTCAATGGAACCTGCATGGATCTTCCACAAGGGCGACACTTCCCCCGTAAGATGGGAAAAAGCATCACTAAGAGGGAGCTGTGCATGAGGTGATGGATTTGCCCACTGCCCCTCTCTTTCCTCCGCAAGCCAGGTGAAGTGGGACACTTCACCTGGCCTTTGTGATAAAGTCATTAGAGTGTGTGACTTGCATAAGGCCATCCAGTAGGTTTCCATGACTAAGAAGGGATTCCAACCCAGTTCTCCAAAGTTGTAGTTTGATAATCAAACCATTATACAACACTGACTCTTGAATCTATTAGGGACATACGATTTGAATGCACTTTACTCACTTTGATAAAAATGTTACAGTCCTTTAGACTGTAGCTGAAACATGATAGCACCAAAAATGAATGAACCACTAATAAAGGAGATGATGGCTTTGAATACCAGTCAGCTTCAGCATGAGGAATATAAAGACACACATGGAAATCTATTGCATCTTATAGGTATGCAAATAATACTTCCAATGTTTCTCGTGCTTCATGCCATAAAACACCCCATTGGTCAACTGCCAAGAGATTTGTACATTTCAGGATATAGTGTGTGAAACATGTTGGCTTCTGGGCATTTTTTTCATAAAAATAAATTCCTGACACTGACTGATATCATGCATTCAGAGATCTCCTAATGCTAACCTTTCACCCAACACATACGTAAATGAAATGCAAAGATACAGAATGGGGGACGCCTGGCTCGAGAGCAGTACGTGTGAAAAAGATCTTGGAGTCCTCGTGGACAACAAGTTAAACATGAGCCAACAATGTGATGTGGCGGCAAAAAAAAAGCCAATGGGATTTTGGCCTGCATCAAGAGGAGCATAGTGTCTAGATCTAAGGAAGTAATGCTACCCCTCTATTCTGCTTTGGTTAGACCACACCTGGAATATTGTGTCCAATTCTGGGCACCACAATTCAAGAGAGATGTTGACAAGCTGGAAAGTGTCCAGAGGAGGGCGACTAAAATGATCAAGGATCTGGAGAACAAGCCCTATGAGGAGCGGCTTAGGGAATTGGGCATGTTTAGCCTGAAGAAGAGAAGGCTGAGAGGAGATATGATAGCCATGTATAAATATGTCAGAGGAAGCCACAGGGAGGAGGGAGCAAGCTTGTTTTCTGCTTCCTTGGAGACTAGGACACGGAACAATGGCTTCAAACTACAAGAGAGGAGATTCCATCTGAACATTAGGAAGAACTTCCTGACTGTGAGAGCCGTTCAGCAGTGGAACTCTCTGCCCCGGAGTGTGGTGGAGGCTCCTTCTTTGGAAGCTTTTAAGCAGAGGCTGGATGGCCATTTGTCAGGGGTGATTTGAATGCAATATTCCTGCTTCTTGGCAGGGGGTTGGACTGGATGGCCCATGAGGTCTCTTCCAACTCTATGATTCTATGATTCTATGATTCTATACATAACTTGACCATTTCTGTGTTGCCTGAGAATAAGGAGATTGTGCTCTTTTCCAATTCCTGGATCTTCTGTGATAGGAATCTACAGGGCCATCTTTTCTGGTACAAAAGTTTTGTTTTTTTTTATTTTTGCATGAAACAAGACCCCCTTCTGCAGTCACAGAAACTTTTTTTTTCACAAAAATACCCAAAGTGTGAAAAAAAATGTAAGCCCGCTCAAAAGCTTGTGCACTTTTAAGGGAAACCCTCCGAAATTCTTTATCCTTGCATACAAATAAGTAGTTGAACTGCTCTCATGGGGCCAACAATAAATGAGCACCACAGATATAGTCACAAGGACTTAAATTGTCTGCAAATTGAAATCAAATGTCCAACTAAACAGCAACAATATAGCAATGTATTTTATCCTGAATCTAACACATGTGACATCTCTCAAAATTAGGTACATCCTACAAAGAACAAGTCTGCGACTTGCTTGGAAATACCTTGTTTCTCAAAGCCCTAGTTCGAAGTGGCAAGTGCTAATTCTTATCCCTAGAATGCACAGCTCCTCTCCAGCATTCTCTTCTTCTGCTGAAACGAACTATTAAACACATTTCCTCTTTGGGGTTTATCCACACATGAGTCCAAAACAGTATTTCATGGGGCTCATACTTGCTCAAAGAAAATAAAAAGAAAGGTTTCTAAGGCCTAATTTAACTTTCATATTTTCTGTCAACAATACAAAGAATTCCAGTAATGATACAAATTAAAATGTAAGTATTTTAGCTCATGAACCAGTGCATTCAGACAGTTTGATACAGCTGTCTATGTTTTTTAAACACATTCTCAGTAATTCAGTGGAAATTGGAAATAGTATTTTATATCATTCTGAAACCATACAATGATATATTATCTCATAGTAAATTATGGGGTGAAAGTTCTATATGTAAAAAAACTAGCACAACACTCTGATAAGTATTTACACAGAATTACACAAACTAACAATGCTAAAACATCTGTGGAGGAGACACTGAGGAAAACTGAGCACCTGCTTCAAATGAGCCCACCTCTTGGTAGTATCACTGACATTTGCCATCTTCTTTCTAGATTGAATTGTCATACAGAATGAGTGCTAAAGGGTTCTGCTTATTCCCACAACCATGTCTTCACTTTTTTTCTGAAGGTCAGGAGGGAGGGGGCTGATCTAATTTCCCTGGGGAGGGAGTTCCATAGCTGAGGGGCTACCACCAAAAAGGCCCGGTATCTTGTCCCCACCAGTCGCTCCTGCAAGGGGGTGGGTGGGATTGAGACCAGGACCTCCTCAGACAATCTTAACCTCCAAGGTGGTTCATAGAGGGAGATATGTTCAGATAGGTAAGCTGGGCCAGAACGGTTTAGGGCTTTATAGGCTAAAGCCAGTACTCTGAATTGTGCTCAATAGCAGACTGGCAGCACGTGGAACTGGCACAAGGGGGTTATTTGCTTCCTGTGCCATGCTCCAGTAAGAAACCTGGCTGCTGCCCATTGGACTACTTGAAGCTTCCAAACAGTCTTCAAAGGCAACCCCTTGTAGAATGTGTTACAGTAGTCAATTCAAGATGTAACAAGAGTGTGGACTTCCATGGCCAAATATGACTTCCCAAGGTACGGGCACAACTGGTGCACAAGTTTTAATTGTGTAAAAGCACCCCTGGCCACTTGGGGTTCCAAGCTCAGTAATGAATCCAGGAGAACTCCCAAGCTACAAACCCGTGTCTTCAGGGGGAGTGTAACCCCATCCAACCTAGGTTGTAACCCTATACTCTGTTCGGCCTTGTGACTGACAGGAGTACCTCTGTCTTGTCTGGATTCAATTTCATTTTGTTCACCCTCATCCAGGTCATCACAACCACCAAGCACTGGTTCAGGACCTGAACAGCCTCCTTAGCACTATGCATATCCTATAATGTGATGTTGTACATAATGCTCCTCTTTCTTTCTGACCTTTCCTTATTATCCCACTACCTGAAAAAGGGGGAAAGGGCTCAATTTTATACAAATTTTAGAGGGAGAAGAAGAGGGAGAAGAGGGATATTGCAAATTGTGAAGGATTACAAAACCAGGATAAATGAGTTTTGATATGAAAATTCAACAGATAGGTGCTGCTGTAATCAGTTAATATAATGTTTTATGATGAATAAATTCCTTAACTATCCCCACTGATATTACTAGCCAAAAAAAAGTGTATTTTTGAAGGCTTGATGGCTGGAATCACTGGGTTGGTGTGAGTTTTCTGGGCTGTATGTTCCAGAAGCATTCTTTATTCGTGTAAGAAATGTAAATCTGAGGGGTCTTCTAGACAGGCCCAAATCATGAAAGGAATTGGGATTTGAAATTCAAATTCCTTTCACTATTTAGGCCACACAATAGCCCCAAAGTCTAGATTTCCTCTGGGGGAGTGGCTACATGCCCTCCCGGATTGACCAGAGGTTGACCAGGGAGGGCATCTAGCCAGCCCACAGCTTCCTATTTTCCCTCTAAACTTACTAAAGTGGCCTGGCTGTGTTCTTAGGCCTCTCAGAGAAAGTTCCTGTTGTGCAAAGATGGTGCATTGGGAGTTTTGGAGAGGGGAAGTGGGAGGGTAGGGTGGGGTGGGAAAAAATGGGAAGCTGGAAGATAAGGGTGGGGCTGCCATCTCATTCCTTCAGGCTCTTAGAGTCTGAAGTTACTCAGGTGGCAAAGGGTACTGACCCCCAGGATCACAGGAAGTAGTCACAAGAGTCAATCCCCACAGGACCAGTATCTGAAAACATCTTGGTACAATAATCAGAAGCAGGATTTCTATCACGTTTCCTCCTCAGACTGGCGATTACTCACAGAAGTAGCATGGAAATGTTAGTTTCTATGTTCGATTTGACAGGTAAATAGATATCACTTTCAGTGGCTGCTGCCCAGTAAATGAGGATTGGGAGACTTTCACAATCCCTATGTATTCCTTATGCTACATAGGAATTATGCATATAATCAGTTAGGAATGTGTAACTAGGTCACACATTCATAACTGTGGTTGTGAATTCTAGCTAACATTTTGTAATTTTTTTGTACAGATGTTGAGGTAGCATTTTACCAGGTTACCAAGCTGATTATCATTTACTTTGCTGTTTCTTGATTGTATATTGAATCTGCTTTGACCAAATCAATAAGCACAATAATCTAGTGGCTTAATGGTGTGCTCTTTCATTGTAGAAATTACTAGTTCATATCTAACAAAATAGTCAATCTCACAATTGCAGGATAATAAATGATGTGAGCTGAACATTTGTTGAAGTAGCTCTAATAATAGTCCTTACTACTAAAAGTGTGAGTAATATGACTTGGGATACTTGCAACAGAAGACCCCTTAAAGAAGCAAAAGGAGCAACGGGTGTCTAATTTCCAAGAGCAATAAAGAAACAAAATGTTAACTTACATATGAGACATTCTCAGGAACTGCTAATGAATGCAGTTAATTGTTTTTTTATTGAGTTGTGGTTTTTTTTTGTACATATAATGTTACTAGTAACCAGATAACTAATATTTATCTTCCTGGGCTCAAGACCAAGATGAGTAATCTGACCTTCCCTGAGTAGAACAGATTTCTATTGCATTACATTTTTCTATGTTGGATTGTCACTTTGCTTGTCCATGAAGCAACCTACCTGAATCATAGAATCAGAGAGCTGGAAGACCATCTACTCCAATCCCCTGCCATGCAGGAAAAGCACATTGAAAGTACCCCTGAGAGAGGGCCATCCACCCCCTGTTTAAAAGCCTCCAGAGAAGGAGCATCCACCACTCTCCAATGCAGAAAGTTTCACTGCTGAACAGCTCTTACAGTCAGAAAGTTCTTCCAAATGTGCAGATGTAATCTCCTTTTCTGTAATTTGAACCCATTGTTCCCAGCCCTAGTCTCCAGGGCAACAGAAAACAAGCTTGCTCCTGCTTCCTTATGACATCCTTTCACATATTTATACTTGGCTATCATGTCTCCTCTGAACCTTCTCTTCTGCAGTCTAAACATACCAAGCTCTTTAAGACACTCCTCATAGCTCATGATCTCCAGACCTTTGATAATTTTAGTTGCCCTCCTCTGGAAATGTTCCAGCTTGTCAATATCTCTTTTAAATTGTGGTGCCCAGAATTGGACATAGTATTCCAGGTGAGGTCTGACCAAAGCAGAATATAGGGATACCATGAATTCCCTCAATCTAGACACTATACTCCATCTGATACAGCCCAAAATCCCATTGGCTTTTTTTTGGCTGTAGTCCTGCTGCTGCTCAACTTGTTGTCCACAAAGACTTCAAGATCTTTTTCATATGTACTGTTGTTGAGCCAGGTGTCACCCTTCTGTATTTTTGCATTTCATTTTTCTGCCTAAGTGTACTATCTTACATTTGTCCTTGTTGAAATTTGTTTTGTTAGTTTTGACCCAGCTCTCTTAAGGTCATTTTGTCCTCTGGAGTATTAGCATAGCTTTACCTCCTAATTTGGTGTCATCTGAAAACTTGATAAGCATGCCCTCTAAACCTTCATCTAAGTAATTTATTAAGATGTAGAGCAGTACTGGGCCCAGGACCAAATATTGTGCCATTCCACTAGTCGCTTCTTTCCAGGATGAATAGGAACCATTGGGGAGCACTCTTTGGGTTTGGTCGCTTAAGCAATGATCCACCTAATAGTAGCATCACCACGTTTAACTAGTTTGTTTGTAAGAAGGTCATGGGGGAACGTTATTGAAGATCTTACTGAAATCAAAATATGCTACATCCACAGCATCCCCTGCATCTACCAAGTTTGTAATTCTGTTTTAAAAAGAGGTAAGATTAGTCTGACATGACTCTTTTTTGAGAAATTCATGTTAGCTTTTAGTGCTTTTAGAGCTAAGTAAAAATATTGTTTCTGCCAACATATAGGAACAATCTGTTTGTGTTCTAAAGGGAACTCCCTGTACAAAAATTCTGGCTGCAATTTTCTAGGAACAAAGACATTAGTAGTAGCATTGAAAATCCTGGAGTGCCTCACAAATGGTGCCTTTCTCACTCATCGTTTGTTGAACTACTGTTTCACCTGGTGAGTTGAATCCAAATTCTTATTAACTCCTGTAGGTTTAATGGCTGCTATTAATACTACTTATGCTTCATTGAGCATAAATTTAAAATGTGGACCATGCTCTGATGACCTGGTTCAGAAAAATGCTGAAGGACAAATAGAATAACTATTTATATTGCAACAAAAGGATGATTAATATCTTTTGGCTTGTTAAGAACTTTGGTAAATTTTACTTTCAGCACATAGATGCTTATGTTTACATTTCTCTCAAATCAATTAAAATACAACTTGACAAACACTTATGTATTTATCTTTCTGATGTCATATCAGAAACATATTCACTTTAGGTATTATTTGCACACAAGAGATCATAATTTGTCAGCCACCTTTTAAGATCTTCTATTTTATTCCCTTTATGCAGTGTTTATTTATCTGTTTGTACAGTAGACTCTCATTTAACTGGAATTCAAGAAGCTGGAGAGTTAACTATTAAAATAGGCCTAACTAATATTATACCCCACACTATATCATACCATAAATGCTGTATTGTTATTAATATTGAATACAATAATTAAAAGCAAGCAAATACAAAATTAATTTAATGTAATAGTTTATCTGACATCTACCAATCCCCAGGGTTGCCGATTAATTGAGAGTCTAGCCAGCAGAAACTCAGTTTCCTTTGATCACTCAACATGGTCAGCCCTTATTCAGACATTTTGGTTTGACATATGTTTATTTTTTGTTCATTTTTTCCCTCCTTACCATTAAACGTTTTGCTATTTTCTCAAGCATGCTAATTCCTCCCTCTTATTTCTTGGTAGCTCTATTTTAGTGATATTACTGTCGTAACTCAATGCTGAATTTCCATATTTGTACAGAACACAACGGATGAAAACTCTGTCCTCAAGATATCAGCTATTCCTTTCTGATGAAGAGGGGTCAAAGTTGCCATTTCCATCTGCTAGTTTTTGTCTGACCAACTCAGAAAATTAAACCATGATTTCAACTAAGCATTCCTTTAGGACAATTTCTTCAATAAAATTTAGAAAAAAACATTCATAATTGCTTACATTACCAGGATAGATCCATTATCCCAATTGAAACTAATATGAATCATTTAATCATAGAGTTGTAAGAGACCACACGGGCCATCAGTCCAATCCCCTGCCATATTGGAATACCCATTGAAAATAATATGATCAAAAGTCATTACTAACTCAGTATTTTGATTTCAATGACAGCTATGCTTGATTAACATAGTCTGAATACACATCTTAAAAATGTACTAGAATTCTGAAGAGCATTAAAAGAAGAAAGCATAAGAACTTGATTTATAATTGATCAGACCCTTGTTTCATCTAATTCAGAGTGTCAGGGTTTCAGACAGTATTCTTTCCTAGCCCTGTGTGGAGAAGGTTGGTATTCTCTGAAGATCAGGTGCATTTAGTGTAGAACTTGTAGGTTCTAAATGGTGATGAATCCAAATGTCAGCTTATTTGAATTCATTATGGGCTCTGTGTAGCTTCCTGTATGTGCAATATACATTTAAAATGAATGAATATCCATGAATATTGGTTGTCACACAGATAATTTGTGTGGTTAGGATCATTTTGTATATATAGATACAATTATATTTAAATAATTTAAATGAGATCTGCAAACTGGATGTGCTTTCTTTCACATTTTTCCAGCATTCAATCCAATGTACCCCTACCCACCCCCCAAACATTCCTCAAAAGATTTATAGAAAGCCACCGGGGTTTAAAAAGGATCAGAAAATAAGCCATGTACACATTCATTGCATTGATGGATTGGAAGTAGGAATGATTTATCTAAGTTCTTAAAAACAAATCTTGATGATTAGATTAGAGTGCACAGATTCTAAAATCAAATCAAAACAGGATGCTAAGATTGAAAACCCTATTTTGAGCCCAAAGGGTTTACTTGTCAAAGGCACTTTAATCAATTGTGCCAGAAATAAACCTATGCATCAAGGTAGTAAATTGTCTTGGGTCCTCACGGGGCTATGTATGCAATGCACCCTGAAAGCATTGGTTTCAGGGAAGGCATGTTTGGTCAAAATATTTGTATTATTAGCATCAGTGAATTTAATTTGAATAACTCACTTTGAGATTGCTACTGCATGTAGCATGTAACAATCCCAAACATAATAATTGGGAAATAAAGACTGTTGCATACAAACTTCAAAGCTTGACATCATCAATCTGAGTTTACCTTTGAAATAAAGAGGCACTGGTTTTCTAGTCTCCCTCACACTCTGACTCCTTTATTTCTCATTTAACTCCTTAGTGATCTCTTTATAACAAATTGTATACAACCCTTGAAAATAATCACAATTAAAAATAATAGCAAAGTGTATTTTCGGCAATTAGAGAGCCAATAAGAGAGCCAAAATAGAATGAAATACCACAGAATTCAGTCCAAAATTCTCCAGAATAAGAAGTGTTTCAGCAGATGTCAGAACACCTTCAAGTAGAGAACCCGAGGAATCTCCCTCCCAGGGCAGAGAATTGGCAAGCTTCTAGGGCACAGAATTGATAAGACAAGGCTCCTCTATGTGGTCCCACCAATGGGGTAACTTTTGGTGGCATATGCCAGATTTTTTTGTAGTTTTGCAACAGAGCCCTCTAGTGCCCATCCCATGACATAGAACTACTTCTGACCGGGCTCCATCACAAAACTATAGAGGATCCACAGTATGGGAAGCTTCCAGTGTTCAACTGGAATCAATGGGGCAAAGCCGGGCACCAAATGCTTCCCCCGTGGGGAAGCCAGTAGATGTGGGCATGGGGAATATTTTCCCCCACCAGGCACCACCAAATTTGCCACTATGCATAGTGATTCCGGCAGCCCATACAGTGAGGTCACAAGTGCAATTTAGATAGAGATGAGCATATAAAAGAGCATCTCCAACTAGACAAAAAGGTTGTGCAGCATCATATGGAGGGAGACAATGTGGCCCTTTAGGTATCTTTGTTTAAAGTGAATGTTTTCAACTAAGCTTGGTAATGAATCAACAGCTGGGAAAAGTTGATATGAAAACAGTAAATTGCTTCAAAACATCACCTCTATTTAAAACTTTGGCTGTTTTACCAGTGAACATTTTTGTTCCAATTATTTTATATTAGGATATATTTATACCCAAAACTCCTGTACCAAAACAACTTCAATATGATTTAATCAGATAAACAGATGCATATTTGAATCACATCAGGTTTTTTATATTAGCAAAATGTATTTCTACTGGGTTTTTTTATGTGTGACTCTATACTTTGTCTAATGACTCGTATTCTTTTCTATGATTGTTGATTTTTTTTTAAAAAAAATAATCTAAATAAAAATTATCAATAAAAAGGAATCCAAAAAAATCAGGAACAACTAATGTTGAAGAAGATGGGAGCTTACCCCAAAGTGCTGAGGGAAAGTGCTGATCCTGCTTGAAGCATGAGCCACCAGTAAATGAAGGATTATTCACAGTACTTAATGAAAACTGTGGTCTCAATAGTATTATTACTCCCACCTAGAGGATAGCCACAGAATCAATTTGATTTACCTCTATGTTGACTCACCATCCAACTATTGATTGAATGAGTCTATTGTAACTGGAGGTAATCAACATGATGCCAGACACTGCCTTGTTTCCTTCATTATTTTCTTCTTTGTTATTTTATTGTTTAAATGCCAACAATATGCTGTATTGAGCAAACTTTCCTTCTCTAGAAAGCTTCTTTCATCCATGCCTTGTACCCTGACATATCAGAAGTCAGGGAAAAAGAAAGAGATTGGTTGATGATTTGTTTTAGAGCATTGCTTAACTCAAATCACTCATTTTATTGCACCTGTAAAAGAACTGTTGATCTTTAATGGTCCAAATATCAATATCTTCAGAAGTGCATGTCTTCAAGTACCATGGCCTCTATCTCAAACCATTAATATCATCTCTTATTTCCATTAAAATACTGCCTCTCGTATTACAGTTTAGAACCATCTTGAATTGTAATGTACTCTTTATTCTTGTGCAGTAAATCCTTGCTTTTCAGACATCTTCTGTCTCTCAGTTATTAAATTTTTCATAATACTACCAAGGGACCTCATCAGATGGGGCTTGGGTCCAGGGATGGATGGGCACGCTACCCATCTTACAACGTCATGGACTTCTGTTAGAGCCCCCACCCACAATTAGACTGGAAGAATCACACAATGCTTCTCTCCCAACACTGGAGTCTGCCCATATTGGGCTGGCTCCAATGGAGCCAGCATGGATCCTCACCACTCAGCTGATGCTTCCCACATGTGATGGAGGAAGCATCACCATGAGAGAGCAGCATGTAGGGTGACAGATTCACCCACTGCCCCTGTGTTTCTTAAGTGAAGCCAGATGAAGCAGGGCCCTTCCCTTGGCTAATATGATAAAGTTGCATTTTGTCATTCCCATGGCTCATCCATAGTGTTACAAAAATGTCATCTCATTCCTTCTGGTCAAACTTTTTTTCCTGTGGAAATGCAATAATGTGACATGGTTCCCTATTCCATTTGTATGCGATGGACAGAAGTGCGGCAGACGTAGGGCGGAGGGATATGTGGCAGCTTTCTGATTGGCTGTCACTGTGGTGCTATTTGCATATGGTCTCTGATTGGCCAGCCTCAACAGGACCCCCTGGTGGCGAAGATGGTTAATGAGAGAAACAGGGACATGACAGAGGGAAATTTGCATATGGTCCCTGGCCAGCCTCCATTCCAAGATTCCGAGAGGACAAAGAGATGAAAGGAAAAGGCCAGATGCTGTGTCAGAAAATTAGCAATAAAGTTCCAACTTGGCACAGAGCCCCCATGACCCACTCTACAGCCTACTGCAGTTTGGAGGAGAATGGACCATGGATGATGGGACTTCCAGTCCCATCACTCACTTTCTGAGACTGCTGTTGACCTCATCCAATGACTGATCAGGACCAAACTTGGCACATAGAACTTTCATGACCCACTTTATGCCCTGGTATGGTTTGGCCAGGGATGGACCATAGATTATGGGACTTGCAGTACCTTTGCTCAATTCCTGAGACCACTGCAACACACATCCAATTACAGATAAAGACCAAACTTGGCACACTGAGTCTCCGTGACGCACTCTACATCCTGGTGCAGTTTGGGGGAGGATGCACCATGGACGATGGGACTTGCAATACCTGCACTCCCTTCCTAAGGCCATTACAACTGCCAACAATGATGGATCAGGACCACAATTAACACAGAGAGCCCACATGACCCACTCTACACCCTGGTGCGGTTTGGAAGAATTTGGCAATGGATGATGGGACTTGCAGTCACTTCACTCACTTCCTGAGACCACTGAGACCCTCGCCAATGACTGATCAAGACCAAACTTGGCACACAGAGTCCCCATGACACACTCTACATCCTGATGCACTTTCGAGGAGGACAGATCATGGATGACGGGACTTCAAGTACCTCCACTCCCTTCCCAAGACTGCTGCAACCCTCATCTAATGTCTGATCAAGACCAAACTTGGCACACAGACCCCCCATGACCCACTCTACATCCCGATGCTGTTTGGAGGAGGACGGGAGATGGATGATGGGACTTGCAGTACCTTCACTCACTTCCTGAAACCACAGCAACACTTATCCAAATACCAAGAAAGACCAAACTTGGCACAGAGTGCCCCCTTGGCCAACTCAACATTCTGGTGAGGTTTGGGGGAAGAACAGACTATGGATGATGGGACTTGCAGTACCTTCACTCACTTACTGAAACCACTGCCACCCTAATCCCAATGACTGATTAAGACCAAACTTGGCACACAGAGCCCCCATGACCCACTCTGTATCCTGCTGCAGTTTGAAGGAGGATGGACTTTGGATGATGGGAGTTGCAGTACCTTCACTCACTTACTGAAACCACTGCCACCCTCATCCAATGACTGATAAAGACCAAACTTGGCACACAGTGCCCCCATGACCCACTTTATACCCTGCTGCTGTTTGGAGGAGGGTGGACCATGGATGATGGGACTTCAAGTACCTTCACTCACTTCCTGAAAACAATGCAACCATCATCCAATGACCAATAAAGACCAAACTTGGCATATAGAACCGCCATTACCCACTTTCTCTAATAACCCGGGCAGCGCCGGGTCCCCAAGCTAGTATATATATATATATATATATATATATATATATATATATGCGAAGCAATAAAAATGGAAAGATAAATTTCCATAATACATGCATAGGCTTAAGTAACACACAAAAATCTATATAGAATAAACAATGCTTATGTAATACAGAAGAAAAATCCAACACTTGTAAAAACCAGACTCATATATTTTATAGATTGGAGTGGGAAATTCTCCTTTAAAATTGTCATTTTTGGCAAAGTTCTAGAAAAAAAAGCTGCATCAGTTATTTAAAATCTAATAGTATAATCTCAGAAAAAAAACCATATTCAACTTTTTCTCTAATGGAAACCACTTTGAGAAAAACATTGCTTTTATTCTATCAAAAATATTCCTTTTGAAAAGCAGGTTGCATTTCTGCTTCTAATGTATAGTATGTATTTTCTTTTGACATCTTGAAACTCAGAACTCAAATGATTGCAGCAAGCTTGAGGGAACATTGGGTACTCTCTGTGATAGAATACCTGAAGTAAAGAATGTTGGAATAAACATCATTCTGAGAATTTTAAACAGATAACAAAATCAGGGGGAAAACCAATTTGCAGGCAGAAAGCTTTCCAGTAATTCACACAAACACACACACACACAGAGAGAGAGAGAGAGATCAAAAAATGTGTACACCTTTATAAGTATTAAAATTACACTAATAGAGAAGAGCTGCCAAAATAAATGATACATTTTAAATGAGGTTTGCAACCCTGTGCTTCAACAACGTGAGCATTGCATTTCAACAACTTATATAAAACTGTAATGTAAGGTGGAATTTGTAACACTGATTAAATTATAATATATCATTTGTTCTTCAGAATAAATTTATTTACTTAACCTTCAAACAGTCACCATTGCTACCATTAGCTGTTACATGGTTATACCTTTTTGGGACACCCTACACACAAGCATACACCTACGCACACGCACACACATTATTCATGTATCAAGCCACCTCATTAGATGGGGTGATTTTAGCGTCCTAGGATGCTTCCACCTCTTCTGGGGGACGGAAGGTATCGCCGGACATCACACAATGTTGTGTGACTTTTGGCATTGGCCATACCCCCAGCTGGAGTGAAAGTGTCAGCAGATGTCTTCCCTGGCAACATTGGAGCCCGCATGAGGTATGATGAAGTTGATAATGAGTTGTTTGCAAATATTTTATGGGAGAGTGAAGACACCACAGCTAACTACATTTAACTGCTAACAATAATTATGCTGATGCTGTATTTCTAGCCTCTTGCAACTGCTGAGTATTAATTTCCATGTAATTTAACTGAAGAAACTGTAACAAATTAAATTTGCTTTGTTCCATTCCACAACATCCATTGCTCTGTCAACTGTCTTTAAAAAGATTTCAGCTTAACTCTGCTAGAATGACTGAAACAGGGATTTATGTGTTTTTTGATTATGCTTTATTATGCAACCACACTGCTCTATTCATGCCATTTTGCAGGGGCTCCAGGCATTATTACATTATATTTGCAACATTTCCAGTGAGGGCCTAATCCAGCTAGCACATCATGTCCGCATCAGTCATGGAGAGGTGAAGCACTGGAGAAATAACTATCAAGAGATGGCATATTTTAGCCATAATCCTGTTCATGGCTTATACTTTTGTGAAACCGGATCAGGCTAGCTGAAGCTTGCTTGTTTGTTTAATTATTTATTTATTTATTTATTTATAAAAGCAGGAATCCAGCACCTCTTCTTATGATTCCTTTGATGGAGATACAAGTTCCCAGCCTGAAGTTCCAAAATTTACTTCTTCTTGAATGCTGATTGGTCCAGAGTAAACACAGCCAAATAATCCAAAGTGACCAGAGTTTCACCACAAAGTGAAAATTATTTTCCTGAGGCCTAAACTCAACTAAGCAGATGGCATACACTAGGCATCTACGATTGATTAAAAATGGTTAAAAAGTACTTACAAAACTGGAGGGTGCTGGTGCTTCATTTCGAAAGTGTTTCTAAAGTATTGTTATTGAAAATTTCATTGCTGTAATGAGACTAATGAAATTTCATTGTCATTTTGTTAATAGCAATTGTGCATGCACATTAATGAAAGAATTACTGTCATTGAGGAAACTTCAGGGGCTTCTCTCTCCCTCATTTTAGAATTATCATGATGATACTTTCTGCAGTGGAAGAACCCATTCATTACTCTTAGCTCACCACGTTTTAGAATGTTTTGCTTATCCACTGATCTTTAGGGAATTTTCAAAGCTTTTAAAAACAGATTTTTTTAAAAAAAATGCAAGAGCTATCTCCTTGAATTTTCTATACAATGATACAAGGTAACAGGGGATCATTCCCCCCAACTTTCAGAAATATTCATACATCTCCTGGTTTATGGGAATTTTAACAAAGGTTTTGACAAAAATGTTTTTTTAAGCCACAACACTGAATCATATTAACCTATAGAAGAAACCAATATTAATCAATTCTTCATTTTCATAGACCCCTAGAGTTGGAGGGGACCCTCAAGGGCCCTCTAGTCCAACAACCTTCTTCCAGGCAGTAGGGCACCATCAAAATTTTCCTGACAAATGGCCACCCAGCCTCTAAACTAATTAAGATGCTTCCCCTAGAGTATAGTAGCCAACTGGCCATCCATTTAGGGAGTTTGAGACCAATTAATGTTTGACGTGCACTGCACAGGCGCGTCAGGATACACATTGAAAGTCAGAAACATCTGAAAAAGATCCGACTTACATCTACTTCCCATTCATTTGCACAACTCTATAATACACCTTTCAAAAACAGGAAACACACTTTTCTTGAAAAATCTGCAACAGGGTATGAAGATCATTTTGGCCAGTATGGTGGAAAATAGGGGCTAAGCAAATGCTTGTCACATATCCATGTCAGATAATGTGGAAAGGTGTAGGATATCGGAGAATGCCTATGACACCCTTTTTGGGGAAGGAGAATCTTCTTTTGAGATATTTTGACTAAAGGGGTGGGGAAATATACTTTCTTTGGGGTAGCCTCTTTGATGGCTGACCATCACTTTAAGTCTTGGGACTTGGGGAAGGGAATCTTGGACTGCCCTTCCATTTGGTAGCCAGCTGCAGATCAACCAAGTGTTTGGGTTGGAGCTTCAGCCAGGGGAAGATAAAGAAAAGATTTGTGGAAAGGCCGCCTGCCTCAGCTGCTCCCATATTAACTTGTTACAAAACCCCCTGTTTTGTAACTCTCAAGATGGAAAAATAAATACCTTAAATTGAAATAAACTGGCTCATTTTACCAAAAATATCTGTTTCTGGTCTCATTATTTCCTGGGGTTGGTCAGCAAGACCACCCATTATGTCATCCAGCAGTCATTAGCATTCTGTGCAACTTCCTCCCTCCCTCCTCAAATAAAAGTGTTAAGCACAGGACAGATAGTAATCCAGTCTAATGTCATGACAGGCTTCAATCTTGAAGCTATTTTTGGAGTAACATAAGTAAGTATATTCAGTGTTTTCTTTTAAACTTCTCTTCCCAGACTGATTGACAAATGGCAGCCCAATAGCAGGGAAATTCAGAACTGACATCCATGCTGGTATGACACAATATAATTGGTTGACACAAATAGCTTGGCTTGCAATCGCATTTTAAAATCTTCTCAGAAATGCTTTTATCATCCGTCATGTTGATATCACCAAGCAGGTTGTTGAAGATTTTATAATACTGTAAGTGAATAGCTCTACTTGAACTAATGTCACATGAAAAGTATGTATTTATATCACTGAATTTAAATAATATGTATCTCTACAGCTCTCAAGGAAAGGAACTTTGATTTCTTACTACATTTGATATTACCAGATCACCTCCCCTCTAAAAGAATGGATGAAAGTTGGGTTGTTTCATTCTTTTTAAAACTTTGCTTGTATAAGAATTCCTTCCTATGACTTAAACTATTTACGAGGTCTCTTGGGTGCCAAAATAGCCTACTATAATTGCCCACTACCAGGCCCGTAGCCAGAAGGGAGGGTTTAAACGTTCAACCCCCCACCCATCCACCCAAATGTGCCAGGTTTAAAAAAATGGGTTTGCTCATGAATTTTAACTGGTCAATCAATTCATGAGCAAACCAGTGTTTTTTTTTAACCTGACACATTTGGGGGAGGGGGGGAGGTTGGATCTTTACACCCCCCCCTTTCTGGCTACAGGCCTGCCCACCACTGCCTTCTTTGCACAATGTGCCTGGAATAAGGTTCTGTTTTGAAATATTCCTCCTGACTGCAGATTAGATTACTGCTAATTCTGAAACTAACTGGGAAAAGGCACCTTACTATACAAACTGTATCATGCTTCAAGGTCTTGAAATGGTTTACATAACTAGAGATTGCATGGTCCAACATCTTCCCTGCTTCTTACCCCGGCCTCTTCTTTTGCTACCTAGCCCAATGAGATGTTCTAGAAAAATCAAAGGATCACACATTTCAACCGTTTTTGGTTGGTCTGAATAAAGGTATTGCACAACTGTCTTTTTTAAATTTATTTCTATACTACATCTTCATAATATAGTCCACAAAAAATAACAACACACACACACTTTCTCTAAATTTAGGACCTCATCACATGAGACTTTTTGCCTGTCCTAGGATGCTGCCAAGACGGAGCCAGGATGGAGCCTGCTGGACCTCTGTCCCAGCTCCATGCACGCTACAACTTTGCAGCGTGCTAAGAGGCAGCCATGAGAACATGGATGCCTACCAATATTCTCATACACTACACTTTGTCATGCACTGGAGACAGTGCAGGACAAAGCTGGGACAAAGAAATGATGTGGGATGGTAAGGGGGTAATGCAGGACACTGCCCAATGGTTTCCCCTGCTGCAATGGATTCCCACACTGTCCCATGGTTTATGGACCACTTGGTAATTGTCACATGAATCTATTTTGTAGCTGTCCCACAATTTGGGATAGAGGCTACTTGCTGGCAGGATCCCTGATCTCACCATACTGCCACTGGCATGCAACTGAGATGCTTTGGCAGTGCAAGGCTGTAATTGGACAGTATATCATCCCAATGTGTTGCTTTCTCTCTTTGTCTTTTAGTTTTTAAATGCCACTTTGCAATTGTTGTTGTTATTATTATTATTATTATTATTATTATTATTATTATTATTACAAGATGACAGTTCACAGTGTTATCTTACAGTGAGGATAAAGAACAGCATGCCACGACAGAAGTGCCTGGACCTCATTGCAATAGGTCAATCCACAGGATCATGGTTCAATCAGGGGTTATTGATGGGATTTCCACTGTAGAACAATAGCCAGGAAAGCTTCATTGTAGGGAGCCGGTGGACAGGAAATTGGTATCACACAATGCCATGCAATAGGGATTGTCACCTTTGATGGTGCAGTGTGGTAATTGCCTCCCAACTCCCAAGATCACAGGTGGGCCAACACAGCTTCCAGTGTCTGACAGTCACCCACCTATTTTATAGTCAGCATCCATTCTTCACATTTCATTTCACTCATATTGCTTTAAGACTTGATTATTTCTTGTACAGCACGTGATGCAGTTAATGCAACTACACAGAGAAGATGAAGCAGCAGGAACAAAATCTATTAAGACTAGCTCTGTGTGATTAATTGCTTTTGTGCATAGTAAATTATTTTATAGTTAAACTGTTCATCAGTTATTAAGAGCTTGGTTGGTGCCAGTGTTGCTCTTCTTATTGTTGTTTTGCATTGGAAGTGAAGCCAGCATTCTGAAAATTTCTCCTTGGGATTATCTCTACAAGCCATTGCTTCTTGCTTGATATAGTCCCTCAGGTTTCAATAGTATTATTTCTTTGGCTATCTGAGAATTCTTTCTTTGGAAGCTAATGACAGCATGGTAGCTGCAGAGGTCATTTAGATAATGACACTGTAATGTGGTTGACTGAGGCCTAATTCATATTTTCCTGAGTCAGCAGGGTAGTCATTGGAAAGAAATGCTTCTCCATATGTTGCCTTGGTAACATATAAAACTGTGATCATTGGGGATTGCACTGATCATACTGTTCCTTCAGACAGATGGAAATCACCATTCATGTGGAAAAAGAACAGGAGAAAGGGGTGGAGAAAATGCTACTGTGGCCATGCAAAGTATCAAGGCTTTGTGGTAATCTTTTTTGGTCTCTTTCATTATGATGATAAAATAACATAGGGGAGGCAATAGTAGGATGCTATGATAGGCCATCATGGAACTGGTTGCACTGGTGCAACTCTGCAGAAATTGTGTGATAATATATTGTTACAACATTGAGATTTTATTGAGGAGAGGAAAATGTTTGTGTTTGTAATTACACACTTTCAAAATTTATATTTCTAAAGGATGAAGCAAAAACTATTATATTTATTATGTAATGTTTACCAGCATATACATCTAAAGCAAATATAACTAAAGATTATTCTTCATTTATTATCACTCACCATCAAATTAGATTAGCATTATGAGACAAAAATGGTCAGCAATTAGCTAAAACATTAATAGTAATGAATTTGATATGTGTTTTAGTGTTTAAAATATAGTAGCTTTATACAGACTTTTTGGGCACTCATTGGTAATCAGACAACACAGTCAATAAAATCATCATTCAAATGTTTTCTATTCCTTATTATGGGTGAGTGTTGATTGTTTTGTGGTACTATTAAAAAACCCAGTACAGAAGGGATATATTACAAATATAATGAAAACATTGACTGTTCTTAGGATAAACTATAGAAAGGCTCTGTGATATTCTGCTTGTCTATTACTGTCTCAGGCATTTCATTTATCAATATGTTCCAAACATTGGAGTTCTCAAACAAAAACCATATTTGAAAGCAATATTAATGTGTCTCCAGTTTTCAATAATAGTCCTCTAGAAGTTATTTAATAAAGTACACTGTAATAGGCTGTCAAAAATTTCAGTATTAGGGTCATTAGTTCAGGATTATACCTGACCAAAATCTAAGGGCTAGGGATGTTATTAAGCACTGAGTATCAACTAGAGTTGCTCACAGCTTATCATTCAAATGCTCAGAGAGAGGCACACATGCACAGAGAGACAGAAAATATATACTCCAAGATGAGATAAGGAATAGCCTTGTGCACAGATTTGGAATGGTCAGTTCCCTTTGGCCAATCAGGCTTGTTTCGCTTGGTCAAATGGCAGCCGATCATGACTCCTTCCCTATTCAGCATTACTGTTGCATCCTGGTTTCAGTCCGATTGCCTTGCCACTTGTTTGCTTGCTATCAGCTTTATTTTTTTGGTTTGGCTTCTGGTTTGGCCTCACTCTTAAATCTTTTGCATTTTCCTTTATTTACCTTTATTTTCTTGATCCTTTTTATTTAGTGGGACTGACTGGGAGTTGGGAACGTGTGGGACGGGTGGGTGGGGTGCGCACACATTTGGGGGCTTGGAAAGTCACCCTTTTAGCTTCTTTTTCTCCTCCCCTCCTCTCCTTCAGAAAATACTTCTAAAAGATGATAATAATTATTAATAATAGCAATCCCAGAAAACAAAAAGAAAAGTCTCATTCTCAGAACACTACTACCACCTAGTTACCTCTCCTCTAGAGTAGAAAGTAGAAACAGCTTAAAGGAACCATTAAATCCAAAGCAGAAAGGAGATTGAAACATGATGTGGAAGGAGGCACCACTCCAGGCAGAGACTGCGGTGCAAATCAAGAGAAAAGACAGGACTTTTTAAAGGAACCCCAGGGTAGGATATTTCCAGATTGATAACTCTTCCTTCTCTGGGAAGTGGGAAGCCTTTTTAAAATGCATTGGAAAACTGTCAGCATACAAAGGAGTCCAAAATCTGCTTGACACCAGAAAATGGGTTACAACATGTCACTGAAAATGAATTTGAATTTCTATAAATTTAACATTTGACATTTGGGGCAACTCTACTTCATCCTCTGCCCAATGAAGACTGCAAGCAGGCCCTGCACTGGGCCTGGGGTGAGCTGTGCAATTGGCAGATGAGGTTCAGCACTTCATTAGAGGCCACAAGCAAGCCCTACCTCTCATGAGAGAGCTGCCTCAAGCCTAATGAGAGATAGCGCTAGTGTGAGAGGTAGTGCTAGCTACCTGCCATTTTAAGTAGGGTCTGTTCATGGCCTTTGGTGCGGTCTCCTCTTACACCAGGCAGCGGGCATGCGGCTTGTCCAGGCCCAGTACAAGGCCCGCTTTTGGTCTTTACCAGGGCATGGAGCCTCCTCCTCCTCCAGGCAGCGGGCTTGTAACTCAGATTGCTGTTCACATCTCAAAGTGAGAAACAGGCCAAGCAATGGCTCATACCTTGAAAAATTTGTATGTTTAGTCAAAATATCAGTCTGAATTCTTTATTGGATCTAACTCTTGTTCTTTCTGTAGCAAAAAAACTTATATATTTTGAAAATAGTCATTGTCCTTTTATCACATATTGATTTATCTCATTCAAGTTCTACCAATTGTATTCTTGGGTTGTTGTAAGTTTTTTTGGGCTAACTGGCCATGTTCTAGAGGCATTCTTTCCTGATGTTTCACCTACATCTATGGCAAGCATTCTCAGAGGTAGTGAGGTCACCACACTACCTCTGAGGATGCTTGCCATAGAACAGTGGTTCTCAACCCGGGGTCCCCAGATATTTTTGGCCTACAACTCCCAGAAATCCCAGCCAGTTTACCAGCTGTTAGGATTTCTGGGAGTTGAAGGCCAAAAACATCTGGGGACCTCAGTTTGAGAACCACTGCCATAGATGCAGGCAAAACGTCAGAAGAGAATGCCTCTAGAACAGGGGTCCTCAACCTTTTTTAAACAGAGGGCCAGGTCACAATCCCGGATTATAATTTGAAAAAAAAAATGAATGAATTCCTATGCACACTGCACATATCTTATTTGTAGTGCAAAAAACCCACTTTAAAACAATACAATAATTAAAATGAAGAACAATTTTAACAAATATAAACGTATTAGTTTTTCAATGGGAAGTGTGGGCCTGCTTTTGGCTGATGAGATAGGATTGTTGTTGTGTGCTTTCAAGTCATTTCAGACTTAGGTTGACCCTGAGCGAGGGCCGAGTAAATGACATTGGAGGGCCGCATCCAGCCCCCGGGCCTTAGTTTGAGGACCCCTGCTCTAGAACATGGCCATATAGCCCGAAAAAACATACAACAACCCAGTGATTCTGGCCATGAAAGCCTTCGACAATAAATTGTACTCCTTCTTGTTTACCATCCATTTCACACAATCTACTTCTAAGAGTCCCTTCCCTAAGAAAATTTTATTAAATACATGCGGTCACTAAAAGTTGACAGTTAATTTAAAGGCACATATACAGACACACAATGTATAGACAAGTCCCATGTCTGCTGGTCCAACCTACTGGGTCAGCTCACCATGCACAGGAGATAGAGCGCTGAAGAATGGAGCC
This sequence comes from Anolis sagrei, assembly GCF_037176765.1. NCBI lineage: Eukaryota > Metazoa > Chordata > Lepidosauria > Squamata > Anolidae > Anolis > Anolis sagrei. Next base: position 230,491,933 of record NC_090023.1, read on the forward strand.
CACTCTATATGTATAATTCCCTTCCATGATCCAAAATTCTAATCTCATAGGGCTCTATAGAAGAGGAAAAACCTATATGTGTACAACAGCCTGACATTGATTGATGTTCCATCTAACACTTGGGCAATAAAGCTAGTGGACTTAGCCCCCATCTACACTGCCATATAATCCAGTTTCTGATCCTAGATTATCGGCTTTGAACTGGATTATATGGCAATGTAGACTCATACAAAATATGTACAAAATAAATAATTTGAGATAAGATACTGGATTATATGGGAGTGTACATCCAGTCTTAGTCCTTTTCTGCTCTTCGTGAAATATTAATAATGTGGTGATAGCCAGAGAATGAAAAATTCCTTTAAAAATATAATTAAGTGAAGCTATAATTATAATTAAAAATGTAAATAACAAACTCTTGGCAGTGTAATATCTCAGAACAAATAACTGAAACATTTAATTTTACTTACTTTAAAAATCTAAATGACACAAATCATTGTATTCTCTTCCCAGTCATTTTGTCAGCACTTTCAAGGGAGCAAAAAACAGAACTATAGATATGCTCTTTGGGGACATTCTGGAAAGAAAATTATTGCAAATAAACATTATAATCATATTAGGGCAAAATTGGAATTATATCCTGAACTGTAGCCAATTTTTAAAAAACGAAAATGTGTGATATTGCCTCATGTAATGTCTAAACTAGGAACCCAAACTCATTTAAATAGTTTTCCTGTTCCACATTGCCTTAATCTTATAAAACATCCAGGAGGTCTTTCTTCAAAGCACCCCTTCAAGCCATGGCCATTAAATTTACTTTTCTCCAGAATTGAGTAAATTCTTTCCAGGAACAATATCTAAGAGAATTCGTTCTGCAATGGTTTGTCACTAAAAGCCAATACTCCAAAATAGTGTTTATTTCAGGCAGCATTTTTTTTAAAGAATGGAAAATGGATGTACAGTTGGGAAAGGAAAAAGTATTAGATGACTACTGGGAAGAGAGAGATATTTTAAAGACGTTGACAAGGAACTTCTTTTAAAAAGCTCAGATAATGATCTTTGTGGGTAATGGTCCCTTTTAGAGGCTCCCTGTTGTTACTTACCAAGGTGATCAAGAACAGTGTGATAAACATAGCACATAAAAGACAAAAGAGGTGAAGAAACCAGGACTGCAGAGAAACACACCAGCATTTAATCTTTTCAAAACCAGTATTTCAGATGACATCCTTCAGACATAGTGTGTCTGCTATAAAAACAAAATCAAATAGCATAAGAAGGCATCATCATGGCCTGAACTTGAAAAACTAGTTTTTAAAAACCTTTAAATCCCAAAATTTCTCAGCTAGCTCAGGGTGGTTCCAGACAGGCAAAAGATCCAAGAGGAACTAGGATTTTAAATCCCAGTTCTTCTTGGGATGGACAGCTGGCCTAAACCCCAGGGTTTTGCGGAGGGGGGTTGTCCAGAAACCTACCCCTGCTGGTCCAAGATAAGCAGGGGTGGGCATCATGGGCACTGCCAGCCCCCCTCCCTTCCCCCCATTTTCCCATGGACTTACCAGGAAAAGTCCACTCTGACGAGGCCTGGAGCCTTTCTCCCTTGCTCTCACCACCCTTGGAAGAGCTGAAAAAGGGCTTTGGGTAGGGGAGGAGGGGATCGTCCAGAAAAGAGGGAAAGAGGCAAAGGCTTCAGGTCTACTTCTGCTGAAGGCTCTGGTTACTTGAGGGGGAGGGGGAATAGAGCCAGGAAGGGAGTCCAGACATGGAGGATGGAAGGAAAACTCGTGTTTTTGGGAATGCAGGGTCACACACACACACACATGAAGATGAGGTTCTTTTGCCCGGAAATGAGATAAAAGGGGAACTTTTATTCCGAGGATTCCCCCCTTTGTAGTGATTCCTCATCTGTTTTCAGGGAACATCATTTGGCCACCCTCTAGTTTGAACTGGGAGCTTCTGGGATAAAGGTACTGTCTGGACGGCCCTCAGCTATACTGAATGTGCTGACTAGGGTTCCTTCTACACTGCATATAAAATCCAGATTATCTGCTTTAAACTGGATTATATAATGTAGCTAGAGGCAGAAGGGAGGAATGAAATCATTGTTTCCAAAATAAAATAATCTGCCCATCAAATGAATTTTTTCCTTGTTTCTCAGATTTCTAGCATTACAGAAGCCTAAACTTTACAGTAATTGCATCCGAAGAAAAGCTGCCAGCAAAGATACAGAGGGACTACAAACAATAAATGAAAAGAATTTTAGATGTGTACACTTTTAATTTGGCTGCAATGCTAGAAAAATGGGAACTGCAGGGAAAGCCCCCTCCCCCCCAAATAGCAATAACCCAGGCTGTGTCAAAGTTGTAGGAAAATGTTCAAAACTGGGAAATTTTGCAATGTAGCCGTTTAGCAGCAGTTAATTTACTTTTCATACAATTGCTCAGTGAATGGGTATCATCATGTGGACCTGCTTTCAGCAACTGAGTTTGGGAATTACTCTACAGGGCTGGAAACAGGGTGCTTCCATACATGTGATAAACCTGCACTCTGAAAGAATGAAGACTAGAATTACATTATAATTAAAATATACTAGAAAATAAAGAAAGCAATTTGTAGAAAACTCAAAACTGTAAATGGGTGTTTTCATTTGTTCGTGTTTGGGGGAGGGGGCAGCTCTGGCTTTGTAACACAGGTCATAAGTACAGATTTACCGAATCACTTACAGAATATATGTCACATGCCAGTCTTCATCTGCTTGTCTATAAGAAACCAAGATAATCATATCTAAGAAACTGCTGTCTATCCAATGACATTTTATGAATAAAATATACCCCCAAAACAGACCTAAAAGCCAATATAACAAGAAACATTTGGGGGGTTGGGCTGTGTAATAAATAGATAAGTTTGCATTGTTGCATTGGTTTGCTATGCTGATACTCATTTAATGGTTTGGTTCAACTAACTACTATAAACTTTGGCAAAATATGTTGATTATAAACAGTAATTATGTTAGTTTATAGTAAGTTAGTATTTAGCATTTTTATATTGTACTTTTCCTTGTTCATTCAACATTATATAGAATTTGGCCAAATTCTCTTGACATATTTTTCTTTGGAAAGTTGATATGCAACCTTTAATAACTTCTAACGTAAAAAAGGGGAACTGACTTATTATTATTCTTCATCAGTGATCTTCTACAGTGCAAGATCCTAGCAGTACTCTTTACAACGACCACTTGCAGAGAAGAGACCAATTTTTGTATATCCAAAGACAAAGTCAGCATCCAAGGTTGACTAAAGTTACTTTAAAATGTATTCATTTTGTATATGAGAGCTCACTGCAACATCGAACCGAAGAGAGGCAGACATTCATAACCAGTGAGGAGTGTACTGATAGTCAGAAATACAATCATCCTGAATTATTTCCTTAGGGTTGTTCAGTTCAACTTGTCTTTCATTATAATTGTTGTTTGATGACCATTCATGATATAACAAGAATATACACAGAAAATTGAGATAAACCAGGGGCACTTTATTTAGCCTATAGGTATCAAGTGAGTAGTGTCTGTGGGAGTAAGAAATAGGAGGAGCAACCTGATGCAGGTCTTGCTGAGGCCAGGTGCCAACCCATAACCAACTCCTCAATTTATCCCTTGGACAAAATATCTGACTCTGAGGAAAAAGCAAAATGATAAGTTGCTCTCCTGAGCTGGTCATTTACTGGAAGGTCAATCCAGAACACCCCCTCCCAGGTTTTGCTTTCTGCTTGTATGTAGAAGTCACTTTCCTCTTCTTCCCAGAAGTCTCTGTCTACTTTATTAACCTTGATTTGAGAAGGAAGTGCTATAAGATTTCTCTGCCTGAAGATGGCTGACACACACAAAAGAGTCAGCATTAGGGACTCTTCTACCAAAGTTAGGTCTATCTCCACTTTTATCTGAGCTGTATTGTCTGCAACAATAAAATAACATTTCCTCTTTTTTAATATTACCAGAGTACCCTGAATACTCTGGTAAATATGTTTCCTACCATAAGCTCATATATAAGCACTGACTGAATTGCATTCTACTCGGCTATAGATATAAAATATTCCTACAAAGGCACCATTACAGGGTCCCATCCTTTAACACAAGATGTACACCCAATTCTTATATTCTTCCCTGATACCTGTTTGAGGCAATCTATTTATCAGTACCACCCTTAACCAATTGTTCAAGTCCTAGAAATTCAGTATGGAGAAGGCAAAAACTAAAACAAAACACAACAACAGCAGCAACAGCAGCAGCAGGAACAACAACAACAACAACAACAAAACATGTAAAGGAGGAGAAAAAAATCCTATCTGGCCCCAAAGTGCACTGATGGGAGGGTGGGTTGCCAGTTGGAAGCGAAGAAGGGTTTTGAGGGGACACACTCGCCTTAAATAACCTAGATTCTTCCATCTGCATTTGCCAGGATTTGGCACATTGCTCATTGCTTTAATCCTGGCTTCTTTTTGAAGAGGCCATCAAATAGCACCCCACATTCCACCCATTGTAGTCACCACATGGTCTCAGGATCAGTATTACGCATTATTACTTTTCTTTTTCTTATCTTTTAACAACCCCTCTAAAAGACTTGAATAATACTTGAGCTAATTAATAGAAGAAAATCATTTTTCTCAAACCCTTTGATACTTTGTCTCTTATTTACATCCCTTCTATTGGGTGTTACCAGTTCTCTTTGCCCCCTTCCCACTTTTAGCAAAACATTAACAATCTTTCAAAAGCAGATTAAATTCAAAGAAATAATGGGAAAGCCTCCCCTGTCATCCTAATTATTATTTTATGGTGAAATCAAGTCATGAGTTTTTTTCAGGATCTGTCATCATTTATCTCCTTTTTACAATAAAATGGCACTGCCATTATTTTTGAACAGCAAAGAAATCAATTTGAGGGAGATAACAATTTCTCAAATCTGTTTGTTTTAGGAAACCCTTTTTCAAAAATAACTTGAAATTACTCTTTAGGAAATATATTGTTCATTTACAGAATGAATTTTCAACTTCAGTAGCCACAACAAAATAGCCCTGCTTTTAAAAACAGCACGGATTCCCTCCCCATCTGCTGCTCTGACAATTTCCTCTGTGCCCTCTGTGTAGAGTTTGGGTCTTTTTCCTCCAAAGAAAACATAATAACAATGACAGTGAAAACAATCAATAAGCTTACGCAAAATAATATTATATGCCAAACACAAGAGGAGCAGATTTCTTTGTAAATATTTCAAACCACCTATTTATAGAAATGACACTTTGTTTATCTGAGCTATCACCGAGTTAAAATGGGGTGTTTTCTTAAGCATTGCTTTTACTAGCAACAATAATAGCACAAAAACACCAGAAGGGAAAGAACATCATTGCATGTGTAATGATGTTCATAATCATGTTTTGGAAATGTTAAAATCCATACACATACTGTGGGGCTCAGCTTCTCTCTTAGCATTTTTAATTTCAGTATGATTCAGTGGTTGAACTATGCCTCTCAAAATCAAGGTTTGCATCCCTGCTTGACTCATGAAATTCTGGCTGGATTTACACAATCATATAGTGCTGTTTCAGAATGCACTATAGTTAATCTGCATTCTGAAACTGCATTATATGGGACAGTCCCATTCTTCTGGCACCTGCAGAATTCTGGGAAATGTAGTTTAGTGTTAAATACCCAGCTAGAGAGGGCCTCACTTTCCCAAACTACATTTCCCAGAATTCTGCAGGAGCCAGAAGAACATTGCTGCCAAAGTGTGCTAAGGGTGTGAGACTCAGAGCCAAGACTTCAGAATGGACAATTCTGACAACATTCAACTCCTTCTGTTGATTCTGCAGATGAAGAAGAATAATAAGTAGAGAAAGAAGAATAAGAGTTGGGAGTGGGGACTGCCTAGTTGCTTGGTAGGCAATAAAAAGTTACTATAATTTGAGTCTCTGTGGATGGGTGTGGGAGAAGAGAGGGGGAAACTGTTTAGGATGAAATCACATGGTTTAAAATTATTTTGATGAATGCTAATGGCTTGAACAATTGTATTAAAAGGAAGAGGGTTTTCCATTTCTTACATAAAAATAAAGTTGATATAGCATGTATTCAGGAATCACATTTTGTGACAGGAGATGAACATCTGTTACTCCAAGAAAAATTAAGAGAACTGTTTATGGCATGCAATGTTAAGAAAACCAATGGGGCATAGCTTTATTTAAATAAGGATTTAGAACCAGAGAAAATATATGAAGATCAAAATGGTAGAATGTTAATTGTTAAAGTGAAGTATCACTACAAGCAAATTTTACTAGCAGGGATTTATGTTCCCAATACAAAACAATTTTAGAATAAAAAGTTAGCGGTTATCATGGCAGAATATGGGGAGAAGGAAATGATCTGCCTGGGGGAGTTTAATGGGGCAATAGATAGAAAATTAGATAGAAATTGTAAAAGAAAAAGGATATCAAAGAGGAGAGACTCTGAGACTCACTATTAGGAGAATTAAAACATTGGGAATTATATGACTTATGGAGGACACCGAATTTAGAGAGAAGGGAATATTCATATTACTCCCACAGACATGGATTATCTTCCAGGATTGACAGTATCTTTGTAACAAAGGAGTTGGTAGATACTTCTGAAAAGATGGAATACTTACCAAGGGAGTTTGCAGATCATAAATCAATGATATTAAAATTAAAAGAGGGACTTTGGAAGGGGAAGCCTTGGGATTAAATGGTTATATAGTGAAATATCCAAAAATTAAGGAAAAGATCAGGATAGGAATACAAAATTACATTAAAGAAAATCTTAAGGAGGACATGGCTGAAAATGTAGTCTTTCATGCAGGTAAAGTGGTTATATTAGGGTTATTGATTCAACAAAATGCTAATTGGTGTGAAAGAAAACACAAATACAACTAGAGATGCTTTCCAAAATCAGAGATAAAGAAAAAGACTTAGAGAATACCAAGACAGATAAGAAAAAAATAAAAGAACTGGCCAAATTAAAACAGCAATATGAATTAATTTTTACAGATGACTTGGAGAAGAAAATTATGTTAAAATGACACATTTTTTTGAAAATACAAATAAACTGGTTAAGCTCTAAGCATGGCAATTGAAATAACTTATTAAGAAGCAATTAATAGTTTAGATAAGAAACAAAGGAGGAACAATAACTGATGTGTGACAAAAACAAAAAAATGTGAAAATTGTTACAAAAAGCTATATAAAAACATCCAATTAGACCCAAGAAAAATAGATCAATATTGAGATGAAATGAATCTCACTAAACTTTCAGAAGAAATGATATTAGACTTAGAGAAATTATGTAGGAAGAACTGAGGAAAGCCATAGATAAGGCTAAATTTAATAAAGCCCCAGGCCCAGATGGATTTTCTTTCTGGTTGTATAAGCTGTATAAAAATGAATTAGGCCCATAACTGTTTTCAACAATGAACCAAGTACTCCAAAAAAAATGAAATTCAAATTTCCTGGGATTTCCTTCCAGACAGATATTTAAGTCAAAATGTGAGTATGGTGTTAGTTATAATATAGCACGCTGAACAAAATCTGAACAGAGAAATTGTCTTACTGTTTCTAGATGTGGAGAAAGCGTTTGATAATGTTTGCTGGGGCTATATGACTAAAGTATTGACCCATTATGATAATGTGCCAGGTTTTAAAATTAACAAGGTGAAATCTATGTTGTTAACTAAAATTATTTCCAAGGACAGTACTGATAACTTGGATAAATTAGCCACTTGCAAGGTAGTGACAAAAGTAAAATATCTCAGATTATGGTTAATCAACAAAAATGTTGATTATGGCAAAAACTTGGAAGTAGGTTAAAAGGAGGTTGAGAGATGGCAAAGAGTTCAGCCTACCTGGTTAGAGAGGACAGCAGTGATAAAAATGGTGGTTCTACCTAAAATGTTGTTCTTCATTCAAAACTTATCAATTATCAAAGGAGGAAGAAAAAGGAGGAAGAAAAATCTGATTAAATTCATTTGGAAAGCATAAAGCTAAAATTGCTTATAAGAATTTTATAAATGCGAAAGATAGAGGGGGGCTTAGCACATTATTAGCACATTGGATATTATTACAAAACAATAAGTTTCAGTTGGCTTAAGGAATTGATCAGACTGGAGAGCAGCGAGTTATTTAATTTAGAGGGCCATAATCTAAGATTTGGGTGGCACACCTCTCTGTGGTATGAAAAGGACAAGGCTAATAAGGAATTTAATGAACGTATAATACGAACTAATTTTTTAGCAATATGGAAAAGGTAGAAGAAGGGGATTGAACCAAAAACTCTGTTATGGCTGAGTCCATCGGAAGCAGTATTGAGACCAAATACTCATGTAGAATCAACTATCAATAGGGAATATTTTACAAAAAAAGAAAAGAAAGAGAAATAAAAACTTAAAAGGAGATAGGAGTTAGGGATAAATGACTGCTTTTGCTTCTATCAATTACATGATGGATGCGAGGGTAGACTTTCAACTAGAAAATCAGAATTAGATAACATTTTTGATGAGGGTAACAAAGGCTTAATTTCCAGACTATACAAATATATTTTAGTATATAACTTAGAGAACAATCGAATAAAAACTTGGATGATTTTGAGGGCTAAATATTTAGGGAGAAATATTGATTTGGAGGATTGGGAACATCTCTGGAAAGGGAGGTTTAAATTTGCAATAACTGGTTCAGTTAGAGAAACTATGTATGCATGTTTTACAGAAGCTATATAACTCCAGAGCTAATCGCCAAAATAGATCAAACTCTTTGAGGGGAATGCTGAAGGTGCAGGATGCAGAAAGGCTCTTTTTTCATGTTTGGTGCAATATAGTACAAACGTTTTGGGAAAAGGTGGTTATAGAAACAAATAATATGATTACCAAAAAGGTTAAGAAAAACCTCAGACCTCACAACCTCTGAGGATGCCTACATAGATGCAGGTGAAATGTCAGGAGATAATGCTACTGGAACATGGCCATACAGCTTGAAAAACTCACAGCAACCCAAAAATTCCAGCCTGGTCAAGAATATGGCAGCGGTGGCAGCTCTTTGTCATTTTTCCTCCAAGGAACAACAAGAAGGAGCAACAAGTGGGGGTTGGTGCTTTTTTCAGATTTTGCTGGGTGAACTAAGCTTTTGCATTTTCCAGTATGGAGTTGAAGTTCAGTACTTACACTGACATGTGGATGTTGATCCAGATTTTTTGGGTTGATGTTTGGACTAAAATGTCTAGATTTATATATGAGTATATCCAGGCATGGGTAAACTTTTTGGGTGGGGGCCGTATTGCAATCTGGGTTGGGGCAGATGGGCTGGGTTGAGAGGGGGGAAATTGAGGGCAGCTGGCATGGAGGGACAGGAGTGTTTGGTGAAGGGAGGTGGTTGGTGCCACCATGTTCCCAGGCTTTGAGGAGGTGAAATAGCACTACCGAGAGCCTCAGAGAACTCTTGGCAGCAGCATGATTCTCCCCAACTCTTCTCTAAGCCCGAGGAGATGGCAGCCCACCGCATTATCAGACTGAAAGGAGGAAATACACCACTTCTGAGGGTGTCAGAAAGTTCTTGGCAGTGGAGTGTCTCTGCCTCGGCCCTCCACTCAGCCTGGGAATATGGTGGACCTCCATGTCCACAAGCTGAGAGAAGGCCAGGGTAGATGAGGGCACGAGGGAAGAGCCCAAGGAGCTGTGTCCAGCCTGCGGGCCTGGGTTTGCCCATGCCTAGTATATACAGTTTGTAAATTAAACTACCCATTTAAAAGATTGAAGTCAAAATGTTTACCTATGTAGAAGACAATCATACAATTTGGCAGATTTTCTCACAGCTATTTCAGTTAGGCAGTGAGCAGAGAAACTTAGAAAGCATTTCATGTCCACTGGGTAGAGGAGAGAGTGGGGTGCAAGACACATAGAGAAAACTTACCCTTATAAGGATTTTTTTTGGATGAAGATTCCTGTTGAAAATCAGGGAATACATAAAAGCCAAGACATTCTTTGGCAGAACTGCAGGCTCTGTGAAATTATCACACTGCAGTTCCTCATTTTGCACAGTTTCCTATTTTATTTTTGTTTTCTAAACATCCCAACCTGTGTTTGGTTTTGGCTGGTGGAACTGTTAGAAGTTGTAGCACCCACAAAAAGATACCAAAAACATACCTACTTTTGGAAAAGCTGAGAGATAGTACTGAATGAATAGGCTTATGCATTTTGGCTGAACAGTGGTCCATTCCTGCAATCCGAATTTCAGTTGGACTGTGGATCCATTTTCATGGACCTCCTGAAAATGGTGCTGCCCAAAAATGAATCCCTGATGTCCCTGCCCTGTAACTTCTCCAGGATCTGCAACTTCAGGGCACCATTCCTTCCTGTCAAATGTCAAAGATTCACTTCCACATCTCACAGCCCACTATTACACTTTCTGTACTAATGAAAACAACCACAACTTCTTCCAAAGCTTTTCTATTTCTTGTTCTCACAACATGCTGGAAGAGGCCAGCAGCCCACCATCCACACGCAAGCAAGAAATCTTCCCCCCCTTATTAAAAACAGTCCTGTATGATCCACTTGACAAAAATTCAAAATGTATTGTGGGAAATCTAGCCATTTTTCAGGGGGAGGGACACATTGTTTTCTGAGCATAATATCGTTGAATTAGAATTGCAGTTTCACAATTTGTTGAATCAAGATACATTTTAGGAATAAATGTTAAAAGTCTATACAGGTATATAACTCAAAATCCATAGAATGTAATAGAAAATTGGATTTGGTGTGCTATTCATATTCATAATCCCACTGACTGAGAATCATATTCATCCTAGTATGCAGATTTACTTTATCCATCTATATAAAATCAATGACAAATATATTATAAATGTAATTTAATAGTCTTTATTTATTAAATGAATCCTAATATAATTCAACCAAGCAAGTCACTACGTGTTATAACTGTCAGTTTCCTTATGTTTTTCATGTCAGCATCAGTGAAACATCGATTAGATAAAAATTGGAAAGTGTTTCTAGTATTTGAGAGAATATGACCTAATGCTTGTTGAAATAGCATATAGCTAGTCCTCTGAGTTATATTTTTAATTAAAGTATGACACAAGCAGATAGCAACGGAATATTCAGTTTAGCAATACAGAAGTCACATACTATATCAGTAGACATTTGTAACTGAAATATAAAGTGACACATCTCTACTTTGATGGATGTTCAACAATATGTCCAGTAGAATCTGCATGTATAGGCTTTCTAAGGGGTGATTTGTATATTACCAATATGTAGTGGATGTGGCCATGTTTTTGCATTATCAGTTTGAGACAGATGTGTGTCATTTTACAGTGTCCAAAACAGGAAGTCTACATGGAATGGGCAGTATTTCTTTTGTGTTAGACTACTCTACCCCTGGCCTGGCCTGCGAAGTGAATAAAGATGAACCATGCCCAATAGGTTATAACTATCTCCTACCCAATTTATCCCTCCTCCGATATAATCAAGTTAAAAGCCTTTCTGGCATCAACAGAGATTTTTAAGTGTGTGAGTTTCATGAGAGGAAGTATGGTTGAGTGAGTGTGTGTTGAATGGAGGCCCAGAGCCACTTAAGTAAGTCCAAGGCCTGTACAAGGTTCTCTACTGCTGTAAATACAGTCTGATTCTCAGTACCTGATTTGCTTTTAACAATTTTTTCATTTTGAACTATGCCACAGATATTGACAAATTTAATTGTGGATTCGTGCTAAAGCCCAAATCAGTAGAACAGTGGTAGCTTTACAGGAAAATGTCTGAATGTGATGAGCAACAGAACATGTAGACTATTGCATCTGCAAACCAGTTAAGGTTTATATTCCAAGACATGTATTTAGAAATAAATTCAGTTGAAATCAATTGTTATTCCAAGTAATATGCTGTGGAACTAAAGTGTCACTTGCACTGAAGTCTCTGGGAGCAGTAACTAAACATCAACAATCTATTAACTAAATAAAGAAATGGAATTTCTTTACAAAGGACTGCTAATTATTTATCCCCTGAAGTTAAATACACATCTCTATTATGGAATGCTTTGTTTGCAAGGCAACAGCAGCAGCAACAATAAGACACTGAAAATCTATTGTTTAAAAACAAACAAACCCTTATTAATGAGTCATAGACTGCATTACTGTACATGAAATGACTCATGCACATAAGACGACACATGAAGTCAACTGTCAAACATGGCCAGCATTGAGAGTGATGGCAGGTATAATATGTCCAGGAATAGCATGATGACAACAGAATGACAATCGAGGAAGAAAGGAGAGAAAGCCCTCTTAGTCAGAATATAAAGTGGCTCAGCTCCACCTTTTGCTAGTATAACAGTATTTGATACTGGCATAAAACAATCAGCAGATTCTCACTGTGTTCAGTCTTTGGACTATTTATTTCAACACTGTCAAGTGTTGGCTAGTGGATTTCAAAAGAGATTATTTCCCATTCAGATTCTGGAAGCCAAAGAGTCAATCACCAAACTACTAAATGCAAAGCATATGTTCCACTGTTGAGTTTGACCTTTTGCTACTTACCATGATGGGACAGCTAGTTCAAGACCAAGCATGCGTTCCACCTTCAAATACTCATTTTGTGCTTACATATTTTAAGGAGAAACTGATATTATAGAACATGATTATGGATCACACCACATGGAACCTGTCGTTCAGTCCCTTGCATTGCCTGCTTGCCCATCACACATCGGAAAGCATACTTTTCTGGCGTGCTTCTTCTTTCCGGTAATCTCCCATGCTCAGAATTCCCCATCCTAGAACACTTCGCCAACACAGCCATCATGGAACTCCACCGGAAGTAGCTGTGTGTAATGTGATGAGATCCAGTGGGCTCTATGCTGGCTGTGTCAGCAAAATGTTCTGGGACAAGGAATTTTCCAGATGTGATGAGGCCCTACAAGTGTGTCTATCATCAGCACAAAGTGTCCTTTTGGAATGTCCTTAAATGTGTGACACTATTCCTATCTTGAGTGCCTTAAAATTTCGACTTTTATGTCTAGGCTGTTTGGATAAGCTTGGCAACGCAACCCTGACTCATGTTTCAGCTTCCCAGTGCTGTTCTGGATCTAAGTCTTAACTTGTATGTTCAGATCTCAGTGTTGGTCAGAAGTACCTTTGCACAACTATAGCCATTTGTACTGAGATGGGACTGGCTATGGTAATATATAGTTAGCTTGAGAGATTTTCCAGCTTTAGGCAAGGGAGAAGATTGTGTCCTCCCATTCCACCCCCTAGGGTGGAAACTGGGTATTTCTCCAACCATTTTCCAGATCTCAGATAACAGAGAATTATTGGTGTTACTCAATTATAAAATGCATGAACAAAACAGCTATAAATCTCCTGCTTGCAGATATCTGGGAATTTCAGGGTCATTCACAGGAGGTCATCAGTCATGTCCATACTTCTGCTTTCATTGACAGAAGATGGATGAGTCTAAGCTTTTGTTACTATTAAATAAAACTTATAGAGGAAAGAGGCTCATTTATAATATTCAAGAGTTACAAAAAGAAAAAAATAAAGTTCCTACAGTTTGCATTTCCATAATGATAAACTGTAAGCTAGTCAGGAAAAAGTCAATAGGATATCTAGGTTAACTAATGGAGGATAGGAATATCAATAACTGTAATTATGAATGATGAAATATAAAATGCCAGAAGATTCCTGTGAACAATCATTCATAGTGCATTTTACTGTTATATGTTATAACATTTCATATCTACATCTGTTCCAGAGAGCATATGGTTGCCGTAGTTATCCAGCACTGCTATTCATATTTTAGTTTCAATTTACTACTATTGAACACAAAGCACACTGTGATTCAGTGTTGGGCTTGGACTGATCCAAGCCTGTGGGTCCGTAAGACATGACTACTTCACAGATACCTAGGGGTGTAGGATACTATATTCTTCTTTAGTTCCATCAAATTTTTCATTTCCCTGATAATTCTGTACACATGTTCACCCCTTCCCATAAATTCTGCCTTGTGTGTCTCTTCCAAACCTTGTTGGTCTTTATTTTCCATGCTGATGACTCTCCCCCCCCCCCCCTCTTCACACTATCTTCCTTGTTTTGTGCTGCTTATATCCTTATATTATAGTCTTGTCTTCCTGTCTTCCCTTTTTCCTCAGTGGCTTTCCAAACACTATCAATACTTCCAGCCTCATCTGTAAAAGTGTTCCCATTTCCTTTCTCTGTTTACTCTAGTCTGTGGCTAGGTACTTCCCAATATCTTGACTGCCTTCCAACTTCATCTTTAACCTGTCCTCATCCTCATCTTCCCTACATTGTGTGCTTCTCTTCTTCCTTCCCCCTCCCAACTTCAGTTCATTGTACCAATCCTTCCCTTTCCATTGACTGACTCCAAAACTGTTTGTCCTGTAGCCACTTTGAGTCTCCTTTGTGGAGAAAAAAGCAGGTTATAAATAAAGTTAATAATAAATAATATAGCATTCTCTCACACACTCCCAATTCCACTCCAAGACTTTTCAGTTTTGTCCATCCTCCTAATAGCATCTATTCTCTTTTAATCTCCACTTTTAATCTCCAACCCCTCTCCAACCCCATCCTCCACTGCCATTTTTGCCATTGCATCATTTTGACCTTTGTGCTTGTTCACTGTGTCAAAAGGTGTGAATGTTGTCTCTTGGATGTGGATGACACCCTAAGAGCTTTGTTGCTAAAGTTGAGTAAGGGCACATGTGGACAGCAGCAGCAGGTATCTTGAGCATTCCCCATTTTTTTTTGCCACAAAAGGCCAATGTACTGTAGATCTGATAGCTCCATGAAACACATTGGTGATATCTTTATTAGACAACCAGAAGTGCAAAATCCATTGCTCTAGTTTTCAAAACTCTCTGGCTTCTCAAGTAAAAATGGTAGAAAAAATCAAACTCTCCAATCACTTAATGACAGAATCGGAGCAAGTGACCAAAACAGGGTTAGAACACTGAATGCAACAGTCAGTGATTTGTGCACAAAGAGAAGTACTTTATTAATTAGTGATTTCTCAAGAATATTCTATAGAATCATAGAATCATAGAATCAAAGAGTTGGAAGAGACCTCATGGGCCATCCAGTCCAACCCCCTGCCAAGAAGCAGGAATATTGCATTCAAATCACCCCTGACAAATGGCCATCCAGCCTCTGCTTAAAAGCTTCCAAAGAAGGAGCCTCCACCACACTCCGGGGCAGAGAGTTCCACTGCTGAACGGCTCTCACAGTCAGGAAGTTCTTCCTAATGTTCAGATGGAATCTCCTCTCTTGTAGTTTGAAGCCATTGTTCCGCGTCCTAGTCTCCAAGGAAGCAGAAAACAAGCTTGCTCCCTCCTCCCTGTGGCTTCCTCTCACATATTTATACATGGCTATCATATCTCCTCTCAGCCTTCTCTTCTTCAGGCTAAACATGCCCAGTTCCCTAAGCCGCTCCTCATAGGGCTTGTTCTCCAGACCCTTGATCATTTTAGTCGCCCTCCTTTGGACACATTCCAGCTTGTCAATATCTCTCTTGAATTGTGGTGCCCAGAATTGGACACAGTATTCCAGATGTGGTCTAACCAAAGCAGAATAGAGGGGTAGCATTACTTCCTTAGATCTAGACACTATGCTCCTATTGATGCAGGCCAAAATCCCATTGGCTTTTTTTGCTGCCACATCACATTGTTGGCTCAGGTTTAACTTGTTGTCCACGAGGACTCCAAGATCTTTTTCACACGTACTGCTCTCGAGCCAGGCGTCCCCCATTGCTATGAGGTCCAGAGATAAATTTAGGGGTGATCGGCAAAATCATTATTTACTCTGGATAAATAATCTACAGTATTACTTTTCAGTGAATAAAGCTGAAATATACTAGTAATGAGGCTGCAGATATTAAAGAGAATGTTGTGGTTCAGCCTGATCCTGATCTGTGTGAACAGGATTCTCCGATAGTTTTTCAAACTGAGCAAGCTTTCCCTGACCCTGACAGTGGGGAATCTGTTGTTGATACAGAGCTCAGTGGGAATGAAAACGAAACCCAACAGTTAGAAGATAATGTTTTGGAAGTTAGTCGTGATATCTCCCCACCTGGGCTAGATAATGAGCTCCGGAGAGAACAAATAGTGAGAGATAGATTTGTCTCCCAGTCTGTACGAAGGTCACAGCGGCTTCAGCAAAAAGAGACAGAAAAGTCAAGGGGTGTTTCTAAGAATAGCTTCTTTGGTTTAAGAGCATCCCTGCCGGGTGCTTCTTTAGGTCAAGCAACCTTTGGGACTGTGGCTGGTCTTGGCAGAATTCCTGTGTTCCATGGCCAGTAATCCCAGAGGCTTCTGTTTCCAAGTTCATGGTTAGTAAAAGGCTAACAGAATCTTGGTTATTGTTTTGTGGCTTTTGAAGTTTTACTCAAGTTCAGAGATTCTATTGACTCCTGTGTTTTTCTGTGTTCATTTTACTCTGCATTTACCTTTCTTTTGT
The DNA here is from genome assembly GCF_037176765.1 of Anolis sagrei. Lineage (NCBI taxonomy): Eukaryota > Metazoa > Chordata > Lepidosauria > Squamata > Anolidae > Anolis > Anolis sagrei. The sequence goes on from NC_090023.1 coordinate 230,508,446, forward strand.
AACCAATTTTTCATCAATAAACAAGGATTGCTTTTCCTACAGTCCAGAGTGGTGGATTTAATCTTATGGTCTTGTTTCTTGAACTGGGATGCAACAGCGAAAATGGCATAAAATATACACCAATATACACTGGAAGCCAATATGGTGCAATGATTTGACTATTGGCCTTGGAAGACAAAGGTTCAAATCCCTGCTCAGCCACATAAACCCATTGAGTGAGTTTGGAATGTCTTACTCTCTCAGCTTCAGAGGAAGTCAATGACAATCCTGTGCTAAGAATCCCCTGTCAAACATTCACCTTAAGGTCACCATAGCTTGGAAATTACTTGAAGGCACACAACAACAACAACAACAACAACAACAACAACAACAACATGTATTGTTGTTAATGAAATATATATCTCGCTTTTCTAGGCAAATGTCAATCTATGGCAACTTATGATAAAAAAAAACACCTGTGCTGCTCAATTCTGATTATATTCAATGTCATAGTAAAATAGTATCCCGTGTGTAAAATGGCAAAATCATGATTTGCCTTTTAAATCTTTTAAAATATATTTTGAGGCCATGGATGGTCAAATCAAATATGTGGATGGAGAACTGGCAGATTCTGAGTGTCAACTGTAATCCAGCAATTGTTTCACTCAGTCTATGCTATTTTTATTTGTTTTAATAAATGCAATGTATGATGTTAACCATTCAAAATATACTGAAAAAAACATTTTCTTCAATGGCTTGTTTGTTCCATGTCTTTTTGTGACTTAACATTTTTGCAGCCTCTAGCAAAAGTACAAATATTTCCCAGTAATAAATCACTCTTTATGACAATGCCAGCAACTTTGTCATAAATTAGATTTGAACTGGCAGTCCATAGATGCTTTCTCATTATACTTCAGCCAAATACAAGTTTGTTCTATCATTCTATCAAAACTCAGTCCATGTTTGTCTTCCCAATTATTGTTCTTTCTATCACATTCTTTTGTGTGATTTTGTGTGGATTCTTTATTGCCCTGAACTTCCTCAAAACATGAATGGAGAACATAATCCTAGTTTTCATGATAAATTTTACCACTACAAGTATTTATTTTTGGACCGATGGAGAAAAAAACCAGTTTGAATTGTATGTATGTAAGTGATTCTCAAGAAGGAGGAGAGAAAAAATAAAAGCTTTCTCAGTGCAATAACAAATGGTTTCCTCTTCAAAGGAACAAATTCTGAGCACACATTAAAGGGTTCCTTCTGGCAATGGAATATCAGTTTTGGACAATCCACAGAGAATTTCTGCTGCTTTTTCAAAGAGGTTTTTTTTTCTCTGTATCATTTTTCAGTGATATTGTCACCACACTGAATTTTGTAGACCATTAAACTGAAGTAGCCCTGTTTTGCTACAGTATTCCTACTTAGATTCTAAATGAAGTCAAAAGAATTGACTCAGCTAGGAGTATGACGGTTTGTGCATGTAAATAATACACTGCATCTTCTCTTAGTACACATGAAAGCACAGAGAAACAGCTATGTTATCCATAAAATAAGAACAAGAACTTTCCATAATGCAAGTTTGTAATGGAAAAAGGGAAGGGTCAGCAGTAATGAAGGTTTGGGAAGGATGATACTATGAGAAACAAGTAAATAGCAGCTCCAGATTTTGAAGTAATGTGGATATTCTTTCTAAATTAGCCAAAGAAGTCACTGTAAAATCAACTGCTAATATTCCTTACAGCCCAGAATCATAGAATCATAGAGTTGGAAGAGACCTTGTAGGCCATCCAGTCCAACCCCCTGCCAAGAAGCAGTTCAGGTCCTTTGAAATTCGGCTCATGTAGACAAAGATGATATCAATCATTTGTTTCTTGGTTTATATAGCATTAATTTACTGTCTCAGCCCATGAGAGAACCTCAGACAATGTACAAAAGGTAAAAATATTATGTAAAACATTAAATATAAACAGGAAAATATGCAAAAAAACCATACAATTACTTTCAAATGAATTAAAAACCACACACAATTAAAACAGTGAGAGTAGCTACTGTAGATTGGATGGATCATAGCAAAATAATTCAGTTTTATCTGATAACTGAAGCTATCTTAATCTACTACAGCCAGGGAGCTGCAACAGAGAATATCAGGCATATTTACCAAACTACATCTTAGGGCAGTAGGATGTATAAAAACAAATCCTCACTGAGCAGGCTCAAAAAGCTATTGCCCTTTCAATAGGACAATGAAATTGAATCCACACATGGACTTAAGTTTATTAAAAACAATCTGCTATGGTAACATTGAACACTCTACTCACAAGGTTTATCTTATAAGGACAATTTGAGAGTGAATAATCTCAGATCATAAGTGTGTATGAGTCAAAGCCCTATCGCATCTCATTGTAGCCATATTCCCAAATTGGGTACATGGAGGAAAGGATCCTGGTGGATCACAATAGGGTTGGCTAGTTCCTGTTCCAGCCAACTTGCCTGCCCCCACCATGCCCCAAATAAATACCCATGATACAGCTGTAAGGACATCCTCCAAGTAGACAGATTTTTCATCATGTGATGCTTCAAAGATGTTCACCAAGAAGTCCAAATCTGTATCACAGGCTTGGGCTGTATTATGTCATTGTCTGTTAACCTCAAATAAAGGCCCAATTAGCCAAATTCAAAAACAATTCAGTGAGTAAAAGATTCAATAGCCAAAGTCAAAACAACAAGACAACAAATTGCCAAAGTAAATAAGTGGTCAAAATAGCCAGATTAAAAATCAGGTCAGGTGAAAACCTACTACTCCCCAGTATAGCATGAAATGAGCGAGAAAGGAAAAATAACAATCCTCAAGTAATTGAGATTCCTTTCTGAAAAAATACCTACTTAGGTTCAAACATAGCAACTAGATAAATTCATGCTGAGAGACAGAATGACACAGGAAAGTCTGGACTGAGAACCCAAATTGAAGGATTGTGATTGTCACCCTAAGGACTACTCTTGCATGATAGTCTCCACACTGGCAGTAGAAAAAGCCAGTTGTCTTCATTCTCTCCCAACAAAGGAGGGGAAAACTATAAATTGATAAGTGTAGCTACTGATAGAAGTAACTAGAGATAGAACAGAAATAAATATATAAATCAAAGTTTGCCACATATTCGGAACACGTCACAGCTCTGTAATGTCCTGCAAAAAAAATAAGCGGCATTGCTTGAATGTACTGAAGCAGTTACTGATTCAGAATTAGGCATTAAGTCACACACATTTCTCTGTATATCATCATTTTCTTCCAATTCTCCACACTACCTCTTATAATATCTCTCTTGCCTCTGATTTTCCTGTCACCTTCACCCTAGAGTTGACTGAATTTTAGAAATGAGTAATTGGCTCTTTGTGCCATGTTTGCAAATAACTTTACATAGAAAACAATATAAGAATCTAAGTCCTTCTCAACACGGCATTCTTCTACGTTATGTTGTTCCCTCCCTTGATATATTCTTTATTGTTTTGCTTTTGTATTCCCCTTTTTGAGTGCTGCATCTTTCTATCTTTGCATCTTATTGTAGCCTATCAATCATTCTCCTTGCGGTATTCTATCACATCTTATTATTCTATTTGGATAGCATTTCTTCCTTCTATGAAATCTTTGACACGCAGATTGAGGCATATATAGCTAATTCAAAGTGACTTTGTATGTTATTGGATGCACCACAGCTGGTAACTTCAAGCATGTACATGAATGTGGGGTATTTAACTGATTTCATTAAAACCAGTACAATATTCAGAAAAGTAAAACATAGAAAGGAAGTGTCCATCTAAACTTTAACTTAGTTTTCTAAACCTTAGACTTCTCAATCTTGTTCTCCTCAACCTTAGACTGAGTCTCCTTAAGACTAACTAACTGGTTGCAAAGGAGTTGCTGAGGACAACTGCAATCTCTGCCTCTGCGGGGGGGGGGGGGGGGGGGGATGTGTCTTAAACGGACAGTGATTAATTAAGGTCCCCTCCCCCCACACAGAAAACTTTACAAAAAGGAACTGAACCTATTCTAACTAAGGAGACAACTGAGGCTTAACAAAGAAAACAGAAAACCCTTCTGTGGGGGCATGAAAGACATAGAAGAGCAAAGTTTGACTTGCTGATAAACACTCTCATAATTCCAGTGGACCAACTTTTCTTGACAGCAACTATAACAAGCATTACATGATGAGAATTTCCAAATGAAATACACTATGCTATAACTGCTGAATAAATACTGGGAATATTCAATTCCCAAGTTGTGGAAGTACTTGTGGCCCTAACATTTGCTTTCTTCTTCCACATGATGTTTACTTCACATTTTAAGAAGAACAAGTAGTACTTAGTGCCCATAGCAATTCAAACAGCTTGGGTGTGACCCTGGACTCATCGTTGAGCCTGGACCCCCAGGTTTCAGCAGTGACCAGGGGAGCATTTGCACAGCTTAGGCTCGTGCGCCAGCTGCGCCCGTATCTCGGGAAGTCTGACTTGGCCACGGTGGTACACGCTCTTGTCACATCCCGCCTGGATTACTGCAACGCTCTCTACGTGGGGCTGCCCTTGAAGACGGCCCGGAAGCTTCAGCTGGTCCAGCGTGCGGCAGCCATGTTACTAACTGGAGCGGGTAGCAGGGAGCACACAACGCCCTTGTTGTCCCAGCTCCACTGGCTGCCGATTTGCTACCGGACCCAATTCAAGGTGCTGGTCTTGGCCTACAAAGCCCTAAACGGTTCCGGCCCAAAATACCTTTCTGACCGCATCTTGGCCTACGAGCCCACGAGGACCTTGAGATCGTCTGGGGAGGCCCTTCTCTCGATCCCGCCTGCATCACAGGCACGGCTGGCGGGGACGAGGGAGAGGGCCTTCTCGGTGGTGGCCCCCCGGCTGTGGAACACTCTCCCGGCACACATCAGACAGGCGCCCTCCCTCATGTCCTTTCGAAAAAGCCTTAAGACCTGGCTGTTCGAGAGGGCATTTAATTAAGTGCTAAGCAACAACATTACGGTAATGAGAACTGGAATGGTATAAGGAAGATGAGACTGGCTATGATTCTACTAAGAGACGAAGCGGATTTTTATGTAGTTTGTATTTGTCGTATAGTTATATGTTGTTGATACTGGCCTTTGTAACTGTCTTTTTATGTGTACTGTACACCGCCATGAGTCGCCCGTAAGGGCTGAGAATGGCGGTTAATAAGTGCATCAAATAAATAATAAATAAATAAACAGTATCATCATGGTTGGCACAACCAGTTTACAGCAGACTATACCACCTCAGTTTTGCTTGCAAAATTGCTTGAGCAGAAGAGTTTGGCTTGGTAACCGTCATTTCTTAAATTCTTGAAGAATTCCTTATGTTCTTTACCTACCACTAGTAGACTTGGCATAGACCACTGATGAATATTATAAGAACATGGCAACTTTGACAAATGACACTGGTCCTGAGTCAGATGGCTACATTTGGGAGTGACCCACTATTTTAAATGTCCAACACTGAGACAGAAAAAAAATATTGGGTGCTCTGAGGCACTGTATGTAATTTAAAAAGGGAAATGTGTTGAGTTACCCTGTTTAGATTGTCTCAGACCTGTACCAGAACAAGTTTTGTCAATAAAAATCTTCCTAGTGTCACCATAAATTGGAAATTACTTGAGGCACACAAAAGCTGCAGCAACACCCATCACCTTCAAATCTTTCTTTACTTCTTCCTTTGTATCCCTAAAGTGAGGAATAATTAATAGCCATGCAAATATAAAAATGTAAAAATAATATTGATCATATTATTATTATTAATATTGAGTCACTCCTGGCTGACAAAGGTGGTATACAAATGCGGCAAATAAATCAATCAATAAATAAACTGGATAGCAATACGTTACTTTAGTCATGTTCCCTAAAAAAATCACTAAACCCTTATTTTAGGAAGGAAAGCAGACTGACAAAGATCCTCAGGCTGTCCTCTTGGCATTTTGCTGAGAGGAGAGCAAGACTAGCAGCAGCTGTGAGTGCTCCAGAGAGCACTCAGCCGCCTTGTGCCTTCTTTGAGCCATCCTCCTGTCATAAAGACGGGGCCGCTTGCACTGTCTTTATGCCAGGAGGAGGTCAAGATATACAGTGGCTGAGAGTGCTCCAGAGGGCTTTCAGCCGCTATGTGCCTTTCTCTCCCTCATCTTTTTGACATAAGGACAGGGTGGGCCACCATGTCCTTCTGCCAAGAGAACAGGGAAAATGAGGAGGGCCTGAGGTAAGTACCCAGGGGGCCGCATCTGCCAACTGGGCCTTAGTTTGCCCATGCCTACTCTAGAGTCTAGAAAATTACAAGAACATAGTACCTAGAAGACAAGCAGATACAGTGCCTGACCAAAAGGGATTCCTTATTCTCCATCCAAACAACACTCCCTCTACATTTAAAAATCTGCTGTGAGAAAGTTCTTAATATCAATATCATCCTCATAATCACATCAAGAACAACAACATTTTATTTATCACTCTCCTTGTAGCTCAAGGTGGAGTAAAAAATAATTAAAACAGCAAAGTAAAACAAAGTATTATTAAAATACATACAACAAATACAAATAGGTAAAATGCAGCTTAAAATTTACCAATAAAGTGCAGGTTAAAATCCACAAGTTAAAATGAGCTGGGTAGCTCTGCCGGAATAGATAGGTCCTAAGTTGTATCTTAAATTCTGACAGCTAATTTAGAGTAGAAGAACTGAGACAATGTTGAGAGCAGATATGGAAAATGCTTTTATTTGATATGATAATCTCTTCTAAAGTAAGTGTATGTGTCTGCTCAAGTGCATGCTCATCTTCAAGTTGTTTGTTGACTTATGGTGAATTCCACAGGTTTTTCTTAGGCAAGGAATATACAGACTTATGGTGAATTCCATAGGTTTTTCTTAGGCAAGGAATATACAGAGGAGGTTTTGCTATTTCCTTCCTCTGAAATATAGCTTACAGCGCTTAGTATTCATTGGTGGTCTCCGTTCCAAGTACTAACCTTAGTGGACCCTTCTTAGCTTCCAAGATCAGATGGGATCTGGTGCCTTTAGGGTATTTAGACAAGAATTTTGTAGTGTAGTCTTTTTGCATCCCCCAAGACATTTCATATTGCAAAAACCTCGCCTTGAGAATCCCACATCTGTGGGGGTTGCAAGATGTTCTGGAGAAATGGGTGCACAAAATGAAGCGCAGATATTTATAAATATGTAAAAAGAGTATGATTTTTAAGGTGAAAATATATATGCTATGGCCAACATGGGGAGAAGCATACATGAGTTTTAACACATAAATAGATGTGCACATTAGGAAACAGTTATTCAATGATATATGACTTTCAGGGAAAGAAGAAAAAACAGTCTTTCACCTAATATGAAACAAGGGTAGGATGGAAATGCCAGTGAAATTCAGAAAAAAAATGCAACAAATCTGATACAGAAAAGAAATTCACTTTCCTAGTTGGATCCAAACGTTGTTTTCCTATGCAGAAGTCCTTCCTTTGGCAGAAGGAGTCCTTCCATTGAAAAACGTGCCTTTAGACTCCCATCTGTCAGAGAAGATAATCCAGTCTGTCAACTTCATTTTTAAAAAAAAATCAGGCAAAATACAGTTTCTCTTCAGAATTTCCTCCTTACATTGAGCTTAACTGTATTTGCCAATTTCAACTCTCATAGGACTGCAGAAAATTATAATTGACCTAATCAAACCGTTTAGCTCAGAATTTCTGCATCAGGAGAAGAGACTGCGCTCTTTTAGGGTTTTTTTCTACCCAGGACTGAATATAGAAAATTCTTCAAGTAAAATAACACTGAGTTATCACTCTTTCTCTCCCTTGGCAAATTCCAGGGAATTTTGGTCAATAGATTTATTCACATCCACCAAATGTCGTTTCAGTCACATCTGTGGCTATGATATTTATGCCAGCAAAAAGAAATGTGCCTTTCCTCAACAAGCTGTTATTCTGACTACACATGGCTCAGTGCACTCTCAAATTCAAATAGCTGTGCATTTTCTAAGATCATGAAGTACTACATTCTGGCATGCTCATGTCATCTTAGGGATTATTACATGCCTTAAAAACATATTTCATTCAAAACCCAAGCATTTCTTCAAAATCATGCTAGCCTTTCATGTAAAAGGAGTCAACTAACTTTCGACAATAATAGAATGTCACTGGAAAACATTGATATTGTTGCACCTAATAAGTACCTGTGGTGAATGGTCCTGCAGGTGAAAGTACGTGTTTGAAGGACTCCAGGAATAGAGAACAGAGACTGTTGCATCTGGCACTGTGTGCCATAATACTGTGCAATATAGGGACAAAGCCAGAGGGTATTTAAGTCCTCATTACCTCTTTAAATTTTTGTTTCATTGCCTACTCACAAATATAGTGTGATGCTGTTGATGCTGATTAGAAATTTTATCCCCATTACCCATTGTTTTGTTGTTTTAAAAAAACCAAGTCCCTACTGATTGTGGGAGACTTTGATGATTGACTGTAAGTGGTGCCTGTAAATATGTTCTCACTGGCATGTAGCAGAGGAAGCATATATGACTTTGGTTTACACCTTGGCACTCTGGTGAATGATAAGGCATCAGGCTGCTTCCCATTGCTTCTTTCCAGGTTTAACACAACTTAAATAGGTTATAGCTCAGAAAAAGTGGCCTTTATTTAAGCAACGTCTGGTCTTCTTATTCCATAGTTGGTCATCAAATACTCAAAGATGGTTGCTAAAATTTAAACATTGTATAATTCAAATCAACACAATTAAAAAACGAAAGTATAATTTATTTAATCCCAGGTTTGTCCTAAGTGTGTATACAATTTAAAGACACCTCACAAAAGAAATAAAATTGCTATAATATCTTTTTGTTTCCTTTCAGAATCAAATTAGCAAAGAATTACATGCCTTGACAGAGTTCCTGTGCCTTCAACAGCTTCATGAGATAAATATATATTTTTCTAAAGAAGGCAGAGTCCACAGCATTGGTTATCCAGCTTTCCCAAGACATTTATTAACTACCAAATTGTGTCTATGCCCAAGACATTATATGGTTTTTTACTCTTGAGGAGACTCATTATTCCTGAGGTGACATCCTATTCAAGAGGAGCCTGCTGTCTGAATCTAGTGATTCAATATGCTACTTCAGGTCACACTCAGATTTAAATTAATTTTAATGTATTAGTCTAGTTTAAAAACAAAATGGCTTTAAGATGCACACCCTTAGGGTTCTCTCAGTATATATGCCAAATTACAGGTTATCAGTTTCATAGTTTTTAAGCTATAATAGAGATTTCCCCCTACAACACACATTTTTATTATTATTCATTGGGTGTTTGAATGCATAAATAGGGCTCATGTGATTCCAACAGACTGGAGTTCACAGTGAATAATGAGAGTTAGACCAGCAGCTCATAGGATTATTGCTTTTGATTTAACCTTCACTTCGTATTTTACTAATCTTCTATTACACTTTCAGAATAGACCACATCTTGTTTTGGGAGTATAATTTCTACTTTGGGATATTATAGATCAAGAATCTTATAACAGATAATTTGTACCATGCCCTGATTCCATTTCTCCTCCTAAGACATTTATTAATTTCTCCTGATGCTTCTTTTAAAAGAGACATATGGGTATTATACATCATCATAAATAGCTTTTAATGGCTCCTTATAAATTTGAAGTAGGTATGATTGGAAAGTGTTATGGCTCCACAAGTCTTTTTGGTGCTCTAAAATAAATGCCTCATTTTTTTTAATATCTCAAAAAGAGTACTAATCATTACTTGCTATGGTTTATTTACAATCTGTAAAATTTCCAGTGGAGTCTTGTGAGTACAGAACCACTTGCATTTCAAGACTGTTAAAAAAATCATACCAGTTCTATGTAAAATAAAAAACATTTTATAAATCCAGTAACTAACCTACATCCTACCCTTTTCAAAACAATTTCTCTATAAGTTATTTTGGTAGGAAAACAATTACCCACATACCACACACAAGTTTTAAGCATTGTCTAATTTTCTCCCTGTTCTGTATCACTAACAATCTTTGAAACAAATTGTGAACTAATTTTTCATTGAAAAAAATCAGTAAAATGTAATGATTTTAAACACAATTTCAAGTACATCACATTCATTACCATGATTTAAATTGGGATGGGGAAACCTTAACACTCCATATGTTTCTGATTTCAATCCTCCAAAGCTTCAAGTCAGTGAAGATTTTGGAAAGTTATTTATTAAAGGATTTGAAGGGCTAACCTAATATACTGTGCTCCTGAAGTTACATTCCCAGGTTGGCAAATTAGTGGTCTACTGAAGCCATATAACAATCTAACAAAAATTTGTTGATCTCTATTGGTGATGACCAAACTATCGAGTTCTAGTCTGTGGAATTTTGGGAGGCAATAAATCCATTTCATTATTTACCAATATTCCACAATGGATTGTAGCTTCCAGTGGGTCTTAGAATTCCCTCAGCATATCAAAGGTTTTGTTTTGGCTGTGGAATATTCTCCTCTCATCCCACAAAGGTAAGTCTATCATTGGAGTGAGGAGATAAGAATAAAGCCCTTTCTCCCTGTATTAGAGATTCTTCATAGGGGACAGGTAGTGGCAATAACTCTGTTATACCATTGATCTCCATGTATGATAGCAACTAGTACTGAAGTTAAACTTGGATGCCAAAGCACATATTACTATTATCATAGAATGGAAAAGCTGCATGAGAAAGCAAATTGTAAATGTAGCTTCTATAATATTTGAAATGGCATACTATGTCAATGATTGAAAGCATGTGGATAGTCTGTTCCCATAATCGTTAATCCTTCTTGATAGCAATGTCAAGGCTACAGGAGTAATTTTCATATTTTGGCAGTCATTTAATTGCACCATTGTAGAAGCTTCCTTCCTAGGAGGGAACGGCTTGAATCTTTCACATACTACAACAATGAAAAAAAGTTTCAAGGTTTCAAAATAGATAATTTTAACTTAAGATAAAGGTAAAGATTTCCCCTTGACATTAAGTCTAGTTGTGTCCGATTCTGGGGGGTGGTGCTCATCTCTATTTCTAAGCCAAAGAGCTGACATTGTCCATAGACACTTCCAAGGTCATGTGGCCAGCATGACTGCATGGAGTGAAGTTACCTTCCTGCAGAAGCACTACCTATTGATCTACTCACATTTGCATGTTTTCAAACTGCTAGGTTGGCAGAAAGTGTGGCTGACAGTGGGAGCTCACCCCGCTCCCTGGATTCGAACTGCCAATCTTTCAGTAAGTAAGTTTAGCAGCTCAACAGTTCAACTACTGCACCAACATACTTTTTTTAAAACCTGGAAGATTTTTACAGCTAAATTAACATTCAATGTAAATTGCCAATATCACTGTCATTTTTAAAAAGGGCGTGGGATTGTCACATTGGTTAATTTATTTATTTTACAGTATTTGTATACCACTTTTCTCACCCCGAGGGGAACTCAAAGCGGTTAAGGCAAGTCAAAAAGTTTCCATCTTTATGAACTTAATGAAACTATTCCTTATAAAATAATATAATATAGGTTAAAGTAATCCCTTTACATGTACCAATGAGGATGAATCTCAAATAATCAACAAATGTAGCAAATTTCAAACTGATCTGATAAGTGCTGTCAAAGGTAGAATGAGTTACAAAGTGCTGAAAATTAACACATTGACCTCTTTTCCTACCAGGCATATAATATATTTCTTTTAAATTTTGTTGAAATCCATTGGTGTATATTATTCAAGCTTGTGGTAGAAGAAAATCATTCATTCATTCAATGAAGTTCTGAGCAGCAGTTCAAAAGTTATTAAGTTTTTTATGCCCCATTAAACCCTAGAAGAGGAAGTGCTAGCAAAAATATTTCATGGAGCCCTGTTTTTCACTCTGAAGCTAGAATTTTATCAATAATCTCACTGAAAACCTTGGAAACCAGATCCTCTCATTTGTTAAAATGGGGTTGCATTTTCAAGTGTAGTAGGAGATTATTGCCACATATTAATGGGTCCCCCAGTTGCTGGCAATTGCTGGTAAAATAGGTGTGCGTAATGCATTGTAGTAACCTGCTCACCCTCCCTCCTTCCCCATCACATGGGGGCATGGGGACAAGGTACATTGGCACCCTGTCCCTGCCCCCATCAGACAGGGGAAGGGGTGGCAACAGACATTTCTCTTTCCCCCATCAAACAGGGGAAAGGCCTGAAATATGCAGGTAGCTCCATCAGAGCTACCTAAAAGACACATGGTTTACCATGGTGGCGAGGAAGCAGAATCAAATATTTCCTTGTCAAATCACCCACAGATGATGCGGGGCCTCGGCCTATGTCATCTGATGGGTTCCCTCATGAACTGTCGCAAAGAGCAGCGCCAGTGTCGTAAGTGGCTAAAAAATCTCCCATATGATAAGGTCCTAGATCTTGGAGAAATAGGTGCAGTGTTTTTGTGGTATTCAGTGTCATGTGGCAGTGTTTTAAATTTTAAAAAATTCATATCAGAATTAAATGAAATTTGAAGATATAATAACCTCTTTTGAGGGGATCAGACTCAAATCAAGTAGACTCAAATCAAGGATAAGCTTTATTAAAACTACCACTCCTCTTGGCCTCTCCACAGCAACAGCAAGGGTAACTCTCTGGGCAGCTAAACCAGGAAATCCTAATTGAATGGCCTCCCAAAAGGGTCTTCCTCCAGGGGCAAACCAAGAATGGGCAACTTGGAAGTCCCTGAACAGACTCAGAAGTGGAGCAGGCAGATCATAAGACAACCTGGCAAAATGGCACTATATAAAGGAATTCTTCATAGGGGAATCCTACACCTTGTGTGACTGTGGAGCAGAACAGACAACTCTGCATCTGTATGCTTGTCCACTATGCCCTGTCTCATGTACAGAGGAAGAATTGTAGGAGGATACATACAATGCTGTTGCCCGCTTTTGGTCAAAAGATATTTAGCCGCCTGCGCGCCTTCTATTTTTATCAATTTTATACTAATTTATGCAATGCTTTTGATATGAAATAAATAAATAAAAGGAGAGCAGAGTGCCAATTTTAACATGAACACTATATGTACAAAGAGATTTCACCCTTATTATTTGTATTTTTGTGTGTGAACAATTGTGAAAATGGCATATAGTGCATAGATTTTTTTGTGTGTGTCAGGAGTGACTTGAGAAACTGCAAATCACTTCTGGTGTGAGAGAATTGGCTGTCTTCAAGGACGTTGCCCAGGGTATGCCTGGATGTTTATCCATTCTATGGGAGACTTCTCTCATGTCCCTGCATGGGAAGCTGGAGCTGATGGATGGGAGCTCATTCCACTCCCCGGATTCGAATTGCTGCCTTTTCAGTCAGCACAAGGATTTAACCAATTGCACCACTGGGGGCTTCAGTGCATAGATAAAGTGTGTGCTTTTTGTGTGGAAAGGGAGCCTTCGGGGTTGAGTTTTGTTTTTTGATGGGTTGCATTTTGTTCTACATAATCTTCTATTACTGTTGTTTTGCCAGTTTGTATAACCGTGAAATATTTCATCAATATACTACTATTAAAGAATCTGAAAATATTGAGGGCAAGATTATAGCACAAAAATTTACAAAACCCTTTGAAATTGTTTGTAATGTTTATGTCTTTGACTATTCACACACACACAAACACACTGCCCTGCTGAGACATTCCAGGGAATAAGAGGAGGAGCTTTTTTTTTTAATGGACATTTTATTTCAAGAAACTTCAAAGAATCACTAAAAGTGGTGGGAAGACCCAAACGTTCTGAAACTTCGGGAGCTTGCATTGGTAAATGTGTCTGCCTAGTGTAGCCACTTTATTCCTGATACCCTTAAAAAGACAGAAAGAGGAGCCCACAAAGCCTCTCCATTGCTGCTCATGGCCAGATCACACCCAAAATTCTGGCTGCCATCCCAAAAAATGGCATCTTGTCCATTCCAAAAAATGAAAGTTCCCAGAAAATGGATGGGGGAGGGGTGGGGTGTTAGAAAACTTTGTTTTGAAGGATTTTTCCTGAAACGCACACCCCTATTAAGCAAAATGTACAAAAGTAATCAACCAGGCATTGCCCCAGTATAATGTAGCTAAAAGATTCTAGTGTTGTTCAGGGTTTTTTTTTTTTGGGGGGGGGGGTGAATATTTGGGATGGAATGGTAATGATAATGAACTAAAGGAATCTGACAGGTTTTATCTCTTCACACACTGAGGAAGTGAGAGTTGGTGAGAGAGCTGGTGCAGATCCATTTCTGCTTGCATTTGGAATCACATGAATCACATGAATATGTGTATTGAAGTATACCTGGAAATTCATTGCAACATATTTGAGAGGTATTACAATGTCTTATTTTATCTCTTTTAAATTTTTCTGTGTTTTAATAGAATTATTTAATAATATTATTGTGGTAGCAACATGAAGGAATGCAAAGTAGTCCTGTAGCACTGAAGCATTTTTATTTAATAGGGCTAGTGGATAGTGAAAATATTTATATGTATGACATTAGAGGGAACTGTAAATCTTTGACATAATAAAACCTATTCAATGAACTAAAATGTAAGAGGGGGAAGAAGGCATTATCTAGTTTCCAATGCTCTATAGCAATAAATAAACAGCATACATGGAATGTCAAGGATTCTGTTGATCGACTTCCGGTAGTGGTCAAGATGGCGGACACAGCAGAATGCTGAGGCTCCTCAGTCTTCTGACCCTGTCAACAGGCCAGAAAGGAGAAGGGAAACTCCCTGCCCTGCGGACAAGAAGCGGGGCAGCCCACCAGAGGGAAGATCAAACCCAGGTCTTGCCAGGGGCGGCATGGCCCCTGTTTTCTGGGAACCCCTGGGGTAGGCCGACAAGGGTGCCCGTATAGCACGGGAGAGGACGCCGACCACTATTTTAAAGCCTAAAGAACACTCGAGAGAGAGAAGAAACAAACTGAACAAGGAACAAAGGAAATCCAGGCCGTCCTGAGGACTTCGGATGCAAGAAGAGGCACAGAAACACAGAATACAAAGAAATACAAAACAACAAAAAGAACAATAACAATATCATAAAATCCGGAAATCTCCAAACTTCAGAACTCTCTATAGTTAACTCCCTAAAGTTAACTATCGAAAGTAAACTTATCTACAGCAAAACCTTAAAGGAAGCTCCGGAGAAACTCCTGTGTAAGGACTACAACAACAACAATAAACACTGAGAAAAGCAGCAAGTAACGAGAAAAGCAGCAAGTAAAAACAATTTGGAAAGGCAAGAACGAGGCACAGATCCACAGACCCACAACAGCAGAGGAGACGTGAAGAGACGTGAGTAGAACCTATTTCCAAACCTCTTTTCCCCACCGATCTCCAATAGCAACCCCTCAGCAAATCTCAACGGCCGCCTCGTTCCGCCCCCACATCCCTACCACCAAACTTCCATACAGAAACAAAAGTTTGAGGGCTACCTCTACCCACCCACCCCGAAAATCCCGAAAGAACTCTTACCTCCTTACCTCCTCATCCCCCTCTCCTCCTACTCCTGAGGAGATGCTCCCTCTCCACCCGCTTCACTCGTAGCCACCGGCTCGCATTCCTCCCGCGCGGCGGCTACTCGAGTGCAGGCCGGTGCGCGCCCAGGAAAGCGCGCGAAGAAACCAGAACGCGCAGACCGAAGGGAGCGCGCAAGCTGGCACACGTACAAACTTTGGCAGCAGCGCGAATACGCGAACTCCCGCGCGGCGTCGCGCATTAACGCAAACCGCGCGAGAGGACGCGAAAGAAGCAAAGAAAAGGATAAACTCTCGCGGGAGCAACGAATCATCGCGAGAACTCGCGCGAGAGTGGAAAGTCGCGCAAAAATTAAATCAAAATAAAATAAAATAAATTAATACCAAAAAAAAATAGACGGAAAAGAAAAGAAAGTAACAGGACAGGACAGCAACAGAACAGAAGAGACGGCAGAAAAGGGGTGGAAGAGAGCCGAAGAACAATAAGCAATAAGAGAGGAAGGAGAGGGGAAAAGGGAGAAGAGGAAGTGGAAGCAGCAATCAAGAACTCACAAAAGAAGAATCAAGGGAGGAAAAAGTGAGTAAAGGGGAAACCCCAACAAAATAAGAGTACAGGAAGGGGGTGAGTGGGAGAAAAGGGTGGAGACAAGGAGGAGAAGGACAAGAAAAACAGCGCAGAAGGAAAAAGAAAAGAAGAGAGAAGAGGATAGAGGGAAGAAAGGAGAAGAAATAAAGGGAACAAGAAGAAACAGGCAAGAGGGAGAAGAAAACAAACAAATAAAGAAAAATAATAAGCAGCAGACAAATCAACAAAACAGAGAAAGAACGTATATAGGAAAAAATAACAATAACAACAAAAAATAAAGGGGAAGGGGGAAAATGACAACCCCCAAGAACAAGATGGACAGAGAGAAAGAAAAGGACAAGGAAAAAAAAGGCACAGGAAGAAAGGACTCTCTCCCGGAAGAACTGGGTGCCAAAGAACCGAGCACGAAAGACCTAATGAAGGAAATATTAAAGCTGCAAGCAGTCGTCACCAAGATGCAAGAAAACCAAGACAAACAAAATACCACATTTAAAGAGGAATGGAACGAAATGAAAAAAGACCTCAAAGAAGAACTGCAAAGTGCCTGGAAAAAAGACATTACAGAAGTAAGAGCAGACATGGATAGCCTAAAACAAGACAACAAGAACTTAACGAAAGAGAACAAAAACTTAAAGGACCAACAAACAGAGTTTAAAAAGAAGATCAATACCTTGGAAGAAACAGTATCCACCCTTAAACAAAAACAGGAGACTCAAGAAAGCCAGGAAATCTGGCTAAGAATCCGGAACCTAGAGGAATCCGGAACCTACCAACTAAGAATCCGGAACCTAGAGGAAGTCGAGAACGAGAACATCAGAGAAGTGATAACAGAATTGATATCGCAGATATGGAGGAAAACAAAAGAGATAACAGAAGCCAATATAGACCGTGTCTTCAGAGCCCATTCCAACTACGCTAAAAAGTATAAAGCTCCAAGAGACGTGGTAGTGAGTTTTGGAAAGAAGAACGTCAGGGATGAAATACTGAAGGAGAATACGGTGAGCCCAACATACTATAAAGGGAAGAGAATCGTGGTCATGAAGGAAATACCCTTTTCCATTCTAGAGCGCCGACGCAAATATTCCTTTTTGACAGAAGAGCTAATACGAAGGAACATCAGATTCAAATGGGACAAAAAAGAAGGTATAGGGGTAACGTGGAACGGCACAAAATATTGGCTCACTTCAGAACCTAAAGCAAGAGCTTTCTGGGAGAAGATACAGAAAAACGAAGATACAAACAACCAAGACAAGAATAACACCGACAGCAAAACAGATACCCCACAAGAAGACAACAGTGAAGAAGGCAGCGAGGAAGAAACCCAACCTGGACAAGGCACAAGAAGAAAAGGGAGGAAAAGACCAAGAAAGAAGTCACCAAAAATACAAACACCATACTCTGACTCGGCAAGAGTAAGTTCTGAAACGGAAAAAGGAACAGAAATAACCTATGACCCTGAAAATTAAGATTGTCAGTCACAACGTCAACGGCCTAAATTCACCAAATAAAAGAAAGAAAATTTTGCACCACCTAAAAAGAGGGAAATATGACATCATTTCTTTACAAGAAACACACATCACACAGAAAGATAGCACATTACTAGAACATAAAAAACTAGGGAAACTGTATCAAACATCTATTACAGAAAAGAAGAGAGGTCTAGCAACTTATGTAAAAGAAAACCTGACCTCTGAGCTAGCCTTCAAAGATCAGGAGGGTAGGATGCTAGGAATAACAGTGGAAATGGAAGACAAAAAGGTCCTAATCTGCAACATATACGCACCCAACGGGGGCAAGAGCGGTTTCGTTGAAAAATTAAAATCCAAAATAATAGACCAGGAATTCGATGAGCTTCTAATAATGGGCGACTTCAACGGTATCATAGACAAGGATGAGGATAAATCCACTAGAGCAGGAAAGAGGCCACGAAAAACAACAGGGGAGTTACCCATAAATTTCAAAAAGATCATAGAGGAATTTGAACTAGTAGACATCTGGAGGCACCAGCACAAAAATGAAAGGGATTATACTTTCTTTTCCAACAGGCATCAAGTATGGTCACGAATAGATATGGCCTGGGGCTCCAAAGTGATGCTCCCAAAAATAACCAAAACAAAAATACTCCCAATATTAAACTCCGATCACGCCCCGTTAGAGATAACGATGGAGGGAAAAGGAAATAGGACATTCAGTTGGAGACTAAATGAAGGTCTAATAAAAAGAGAGGAAGACCAAAAGAAAAATAAAGAACTACTGGAAGAATTTTTCAGATTCAATACAGAAAAAGACACTAGAATAGAAGTAATCTGGGATGCTTGCAAAGCATATATGAGGGGCCACTTAATCGAGCAAAACACAAGAAAAAACAAAAAGAAGAAACTAGAAACAGAAAAATTGGAAAAAGATCTAGAAACAATAGAAAAACAGCTCAAAGGAAACCCCTCCAATAAAAAACTAAGTCACCAGGCAGAGATAATAAGGAACCAAATGCATACAATAAACCTAGAAGAACTAGAAAAGAAGTTAAAATATGTGAAACAAGACTATTTTGAAAACGCTAATAAAGTGGGGAGGTGGCTATCAAGAAAGTTAGCTGCGAAAAAAGCATCACAGCAAATAACAAAAATAGAGGAAGGCGGGAAAAGCTATTACAGCACAAAAGATATATTAGGTAAATTTGAACAATATTACAGCAAATTATACGAAGCGGACAACATCTCGGAAGAAAAAGTAATGGAGTATATGGGAAAACAAAAAATAATAAGATTGACAGAAGCACAGAGAGAAAAACTAAATAAGGAAATATCTATAGAAGAAATAAAAAGAACAATTAAAAACCTACCAGCTAACAAAGCCCCGGGACCCGACGGGTTCACGCCCTTATACTACAAGATATTCCAAGATAGCCTGATCATTCCCCTCCAAAGAGTGATGAATAAAGTATTGAACGAGGGAACAATACCAGAGACATGGAGAACAGCTATAATAACACTAATCCATAAAAATAAAACAGACAACACACTGATGAAGAATTATAGGCCGATCTCACTCCTGAATGTCGATTATAAGATCTTTAGTAGTATACTGGCATCAAGATTAAAAGACGTGTTAAACGACAGGATCGGAGAAGAACAGACGGGGTTTCTGCCCAAAAGGCAAATCAAAGATAACTTAAGAACGATAATGAATGCCATAGAATATTACGAAAAAAACATCCAAAAAGAGGCAGCATTCATGTTTCTAGATGCCGAAAAGGCATTCGATAATGTCAACTGGGGTTTAATAAAAGCAACATTGAGGGAGATGGACATAGGATATGGTTTCAAGATGGCAATAGAAACAATATATTCAAAACAAAATGCAAAAATAAGGGTCAACAGCCAGACATCAGCCAATATAAAGATCAACAAAGGAACAAGACAGGGATGCCCCCTCTCCCCGTTACTGTTCATCCTAACGCTAGAACTTCTCCTATCAAATATAAGAAATAATAAAGACCTAAAAAGCCTAAAAATAAATAAATACTCTTATAAGATCAGGGCCTTTGCCGACGATCTAGTCTGCATAGTGGAGGAACCAGTGGAAAACATAGACAAGTGGTGGAAAGAAATAGAATCATACGGGGAAATAGCTGGTTTTAAAATCAACAAGGAGAAAACACAAATCTTAACAAAGAATATAACAAAGGAAAGAAAAGAAATATTACGTGAAAGAGCAGGGGTAGAAATAGCAACAAAAATAAAATATCTAGGAATAATGATAACACCTAATAACATACAACTCCTGAAAAACAACTATCAGAAAAAATGGACGGAAATAAAAGAGAAAATGAAAAGATGGGAACATCTAAATCTCTCCCTATTGGGCCGAATAGCAGCAGTGAAAATGAACATTCTGCCTGAAGTGCTATACATCTTTCAGACGCTACCAATACTAAGATCACTGTCAATCTTTAAAATATGGCATAGAGACATCCTGAAATTTATCTGGAGAGGAGGCAAACACAGGATAAACTTTAAAAACCTCACTGATGACAAGAAAAGAGGTGGTCTAGGCCTCCCCAACCTTCAGCTGTACTATGAAGCAGCTGCCCTCAGTTGGGTAAGGGATTGGGCGACGTTAGATAAAAGGAAATTACTTGCACTAGAGGGAAACGAACTGGCAAAAGGCTGGCACCAATACTTATGGAGAGGGAAAGCCAGGACGGAGAGGAATTTTAAAGATCACTTTGTAAGATCCGCCCTCCTTAAGATATGGAACAAATATAAGGATAGATTCCACAATAAAACTCCCCTCTGGTTCTCACCCAGTGAAGCTGACCATAGAAGAGAGGTCCCCAGAGAGAACTGGCTTACATATAGACAAGTAATAAAAGGGAAAGGACAACAGATCACACTCAAATCCCAGGAGGAGATAAATCAAGTAGACACGACTATCTCATGGTTCCATTATTATCAAATTAAGGAAAACTTTGAAAAAGATAGAAAATTGGGCTTTGAGTCGGAAGAAGGCTTCTGGGACAAGATAATAAAAACAGAGTCTAGATTAATAAAAAAATTATATCAACAATTACTAAAGTGGTCAACAGAAGAGGAACAGGTGAAGGACGTGATGATAAAATGGGCCCAGGACTTAGGTCGAACAATAAGTCTGTCAGAGTGGGAAGAGGTATGGTTAAAAAAGCTAAAGTTCACCTACTCCACCGATCTAAAGGAAAACTGGCTAAAACTCTTTTATAGATGGTACCTAACACCAGCGCAGGTGGCAAAAATAAGTCAAGGGAAAAAGGACGGAAAATGCTGGAAATGTAAAAAACGGAAAGGAGACTTCCTCCACATGTGGTGGAAGTGCAAAGGAGTCAAAGCATTCTGGCATCAGATCCACAAAAAAATGGAACTAATCTTACAAATCAAATTCGAATTTAAGCCAGAGTATTTTCTACTGGGCTTAATCGACTTTGATATAGACAGTAATACAAGTAAACTACACTTCTTGATGACAACAGCAGCAAGAATAAAACTGGCACAATTCTGGAAAGATAAAAAAACACCTACGATAGAACAATGGATAATCAAAATCTTAGAGATAATGAATATGGACTTACTGACACAAAGGCTGTCACAAAATAGGTCCAAAACAAGTGAGATGAATTGGGATAAATTCTTAAATTTCCTGGAACAGGAGAACAAGGAGCTAAACATTCTTAGAATAACATAGACTAGACGAAAAATAAGCATTAACAAACCGAACAATAAAAATAGGAGGGAAAAAAAATCAAAATAAAATAAATAAACAAACACAGAAATGAATAAAGCAAGCAAAAACAAAATAAAAACAGAAAAGGAAAAGGAAGACCGTCGTCCAAACAAAGAAGAAATCAGAGAGACACAAAGTCTCAAAGGAGAAGTCCGGACCTGGAGATCCTGGAAGCACACTTCTTCGGTAGTGACCAGTCCTCGGGTCAGCTACGTGTTCTTTCTTTTATTTTAAATACCTACTTCTGTACCCCGCCCCTACCCCCACCCCTCGTACCCCGCCTTTTTCCAATATTCTGTCCCTTTTCACCCCTCCCTAGACTTCTCCCCCCCCCAATTCCTTCTTCCCTCCCCCCCCCCCTTGGTGTCCTCCTCCCTACCCCATCCAAACACACTGTTCCAAAGCTCGAGTTTTAATGACTCATTTTATTACAAAATGTAATCTCAAATACAACTTTTTCTACTTCTTTCCTATCCAGCTCCTCTCTCAGGAGCACATTATTCTAAATAAAAACAATTTAAAAAAAAAAAGGATTCTGTTGATCCAGCTAAGATCTAGGAGATTCTGAAAAAACTGTCTGAAGATGTTACTTCGTCATTCCAGCAGCATTCATGTGCATAAAAGCTTGTTATATATTATTATCCCAAATGTTTCCTACTCTCCCAACACGTATATTGAGAACTATTTTTGTGAATGCTATTAAAGTAAATAGGATTTTCTAATTTTATGCATGAAGTTTACATTTCCTGAAACAGGATGTATGCTTTATGAAATATCAAAAAATGTATTTAATTGTATTTATTTGCTTTATTTTTATTTCACCTTTCTCACAATATTGAGACTCAATGTGGTATCTTCTGCAATTTTAAAAATCACTTTAGCTGTATTTCTTACAAATTAATAAGTTTCTGAAATGGAGAAATTAGCTGACATCTTTAATGTTGATATGAATGTTATTTGGATAAATTACATAGCATCTTATTGCTAATATTGTTTAGAGTGAAGACCAAAACTGGATGGTTTTCAATTGTCTTCTTATCTAATTGGCTGCTTTGCAAGCTTATATGAGAATACTTGGAGCTGTCCCCCCACCCCCCACAAAAAAAATTATACTTATCCTCATTTTCAAAACTTATACCTAGCCCTCCAGCTCTGTCACTGGTAGCTTAGACCCATCTAAGAGCCCTTGGGCAATGGCCAAAATGTGGCATAAACCATCATTAAAAATGTGTAACATACAAGGGCAAACCCCTGCCTCATCTGCCATACACCCAACTGTGCCAATCCCATAGGACTTTGGAGAGGGGAGGGAGGATTCCATCTCCAAAGCTCATTGACATCATTTCTAAGTGCCATGGAGTTAAAGGAAATCCTGCGCATTGGAAAGAAGGCTTTCTTTGCAGTTTGGGGGGGGGGGGGGTGGTAGTGTAGGTGGACCCCAAGATAAAGTTAAATTGCACTATATAAATCTACCCTGGCCACATAATGCAGTTTCAAGCTGTGTTATATGGCAGTGTAGATGGAAACAAACCAAATGGGAGAATGTACCTTTTAGCTCAAGACATTACCTGCTTTCCAAGACTTGGACTTTCTATGGATTTGATATTATTTGGTCCAATTCGCAGTGACTGGAAATGGAAGAGATACAGATGAAATTTAGTAAATAAATGTTTTGTTTTTGCTTATGCATTTGTTCTTATATGAAACAGAAAGCTGATGGTTAAAATTATGTTGGACATAGGTTCATCTACACTGATCATTTAATGCAGCCAGACAACAAACGTTCACACAAGTGTGTGAAAGAAAGCCTTGAATGTGCATCAGTGTTCTGTGGTTTGTATAATCACCATCCAGGCCTCAAATAGCTCCCAAGTTTTCTTGTGTAGTCATCTGCACAGCAAAACCCCTTTCTTCAATACTGGTTTGAAACAGCATTAAATGGTTAGTATAAATGTGCCCATAGTAACCTGGATTTGATTGGTACTCCTAACTAGAGTAAGTCCATTAAATCAATGGAATTCACATAAGCGTTGCTTCACATGTAACAATTGATTCATTGGGTCTACTCTAGTAAGGAGGACCAATAGGACTCAGGGCACATACTGGAAGGCAAAGGAAATGTCAGATTATAAACAGTTTAAAGAAATCTATTAAGAGACATCAGCTCTGTGGCATCTGACCTGACTTAAATGTTATAGCAGTTTTATTTTTTGACTCCCTTCCTTATTTCTCCATGCACCCCACAATCTGACTGTTTTACACCTAAATCTGATTTTTATTCCCAACTAGCGTAATTCTAGTGATTTATTTATTTATTTATTTACTTCATTTGTATACCGCTCTCTCTCAGCCCGTAGGCGACTCAGAGCGGTTTGATTCAGTAGGAAAATGGTAGATCAGATCCCATGTATCACTGATTCGGTAGGTATACTCTACTTGAAACTACCAATAAGACTTGTACCTTAGTGGGCAGAACCATTACACTTTAATATGTAATGAAGTGACAGACAATCCTGAACTACATCAGAAGGGCTATAAAACACACGTTTAAGCAAAAATGTAACTTTTCGATAGGACTTGATTTTTTTCCTTAAATTAATTCCTAATAATTACTATCAACTGTAACTAGAAAATAGAACTTTACAAGAAATGTGCTAGGTTTGTATTTCTTTACAGAAAGTCTAGTGCTACCAATGGAAAGTCTAAAGAAGCCAGCATAAGAAAACAATAGCAAAAACCTTGAAACGAACAACATTCATTTCAAAGCAGCTCTCTCATCTGGAGATTTTTCTCTTCACGCCAGAGCTCCTTTGGAGGAAAGGGAGCAGCCCTGAGGTTGTGGGGCTCTGTCTAGTGGACAAAATGAAATTAGAATATAGGAAATATGATTACTTTCTTGCAGCTGAAAGGTAATAATTGTGTGTATTTTCAGGATGATAGCTGATTTCGTGCTTGCCGCAAGATGACAAGGTGTTAAGCATTAATGGTGCTAATATCCTGGTTCCCAGATCCTCAGCTGAATCCTGTGGATGGTTTTGGGTAGCATGAGATGGATGGGAGTAGTTATGAAGACGTGATCTGTGTAAATAACTGAAATTTCTCCCCTCTGGTGAATGAGTAGCAGCTGTTCCAGCCTGCAAGGTAAAACTAATTAAAATATTTTTACAAGATGTGAACCTATGCATATAATTAATAGTGTTTACAAAAATAGAGGTCCATTAATGAATTCCTGATGGTGTTTAGGTAGATGAGGGAAAAAATGAATTTGTTGAAGGAAAAAATTGACTACATATCTGTAGTTAAACATTATTATGACTCCTCTGAAGGCAGTGAACTAAATAATGCTCTTTCCTCTGGCATATATATGAATCCAGAATTACTGATACAGGAGAATGTCCAGCAAATTTATAGTTGGTATGTTACTCAATATTTTAGAGACCCATCCAGGATACTCCCTGTGTTTGCAGTTGCATCTATGTCAAGAGTGCATGGCCCTCCAGACATTTTTGGTTTTAAAATCCCAATTGGCACATTATCAGCATAGGTGAGGAGGAAGGACTGTGGAAACATTTCTAAAACATCTAAAATAACATGGTTTCCCTCAGGTTCCAGGTAAACTGAGGCAATGGATTCTTATGATAGTTTACTCACATAATAAGGCTATAAAGAACACCAGGAGAAAAGATATGACAAGTGATATGATAGCCACCTTTGTGTGTGTGTGTGTGTGTCTGTGTGTACGCCTTTAAATAAAGATTGGATTTCCTATTTGAAACTCAGTTTATTTATGTATTCCTGAAAGATAGGACATTGGATTAGTATGCCCTTAAAATCCCTTCCCGCTCTATGCTTCTATGAATACGTAAAATATTTCACATATCTTGGTGGGAAAAAAAAGTAATTGTAACATTTTGAATAAAATATTTCTTTGTGGGCAAAAATTAAATTTTCTGAGTAGAAAAATATCACATTTTCTGGGCAACCTCTTTCCATGTGTGGCCATAATTCTGCATTGCATTGGCAAATTGTAAAGTTATCACTGGAAGCTTTGGTCATTCGGTACCTAGAAATGCATGAGGATGTGGGGGACAGCCAGAAAACAATTGCTTGCATTTTGAAAATGATTAGTAATATCCCCCTTAATATGGACGAGGTATTTGTGCATGGATATACTTGAGTACTTTGACTTTTATCTAATTTATTTAATTATTGGAATTACTGTATTGTAAATGTGTGTTAATTAATGTTTTGCTATTTATTGTTTAATTTGTCTATTCTGTTTTATTTTGCTTTATTTTTATATTTATTTTGCATATATTATTCATTGTATTTACTTATGTTGTGAGCCACCCTGAGTCCTTTCAGGGAGATGGGTGTGGGATATAAATAAAGGTGGTGGCGGTGATGATGATGATGATGATGATGATGATGATGATTATGGCCAGCTTTGAAAATTAAGTGTCACCTTCCTAAACCTCCAGAGGATCCCTGGGAAGTACAAAACGATGCCTTTTTCTTTTTGTAGGAGGCTGCAGAAATGACATATGGCTCCTTCTATACCTCTGCTAATCTTCACTGCCATGAGACATTAAGAAAGGAAACACAACAGAATTAGGGATGTGAAGAATATTGATTAATATCTGCATTTCCAAGAAAAACAAAGTGTTCTCTAAATGATCAAGATATTTTGTCAAGGAAAAGGAAATCAGCTGCAAGATTTGTTTACACTTTATGAAATTGGAGAAAAATCTACAAAAATACTCATTTGTTTTCTCATGCAGAAAACCTTTTTGGAGGCCAAAAATTATTTTAAAAAAGCAGACCAATTCTTATGCAGTTTTTGGTTGTGTGAGCAGAAAAGAGAGTCAGGATTTATATATATAGCCAAGAGGAAAGCTCATCAAACCAACCCTGACCGGGACTGCCTTCTGTCTGGAAACCGATGTCCTCACTGTGGAAGAACATGCGGATCAAGAATAGAGCTCCACAGCCACCTACGGATCCACTGCCAAGACACCACATCTGGAAGAAAATCAACATCGAGCTACAAGGGATCGCCTAAGTAAAGTAAGTAAGATATGTGTGTGTGTGTGTGTGTGTGTGTGTGTGTGTGTGTGTATGTGTGTGTGTGTGTATGTGTATGTATATGTATATATTCATATTCTACATGTGAATTGTATTTTATACAATTGTACTTTTCTAGAATCTGCAGGTTCTTTGAGATTTCAGTCATGAGGTCATATAGCAAAGGTTTATTCAGTTTTGAAATCTTACTCTAGACTATGATAGAGCTTTTCAAGAAGTCACATGAATAACATTTCCATTGAGTTTGCTGAAAACCCCACATGTAATTCTGAGGGTTTGTTGTGTAAGCATGTAACTGCCTTTGGTGTTTAATAACCAGTCGTTACTAAATATTGTATACTCAATTGTTCTTCCTCCTCCCCTCCAAGCATGTTTTTAAAGTTCAGTGCATTTGACACAGTTGGTTATATAAAATAAAATAATAACCATGATATTTCTGCATGGAGAACATTTTATATTGGGTTGGGCAGCTGACTCTTTCATTACAAAATTTTAAAAATCCATACGTAGAATTTGAAAAGATCTGTACATTTCTGCAACAAAGACAAATTGAAGTCAGAAGCATTCTTTGAAGTTAGTCTCCAACATAAGTTAACACCATGTTGGTCTCCTGTTGAAACAGGAGAAGCATGGAAATAATGACATCCTTCTGTTATATTTCCTGTCTTGGGAACTGTTCATTGCAAACAATGAAATAAATTATGACAGTGACCACAATGAGAGATGTTCAAGGACTGAGATTAGCCAGGGCCTCATCTGATCCTCTATAACAGAGCTTTCCAAACTGTGCTGCAATGTGTTAGTGTGTCAGCTGCATTGTGTGTATCACATGAACATAATGAGAAACTTCTGAGTCAATATGAAATAAACAATAAATACAATTTTTAAAGTATAAATGAAAAGTTTTCATGAGATATGTTGTACCCCCATAAATTGTATTATTACTTTTTTATGTAATCCATAGTTAAATGTCCATCTCAAACCTTAAAGCACTCTTTCTCTATGAGCTCTGAGGGAAGAGATCCAATATATCTGATAGCCCTGGGATGCCATTCTAGGTGCCACTAGATTGCAGTATTAACCAAATTACTATTCACATGAGTCCATAGCATTCCGCCATGATAGCTAAATTGGTGTCAAACTGAATTTATGCTGCAGTGGATAACTGATGCACCCTCAATTATCTATCCTTCTGCCATAGCCCTCTTCCTCTGCATCTTGCCTGGTCTTTTCCTCTCATTCTGTCAGCCCATTTCTCCCTTCCCATATCTCATCTCTTTCCATTACATTTCTCCCCCTTAATAACTTCATTTGTGATTTTCAGATAATTCTCCATAGGAATGTACAGTGGATCATCTTCAGCATTAGAAAAGCAAGATATGGAAGAGTAACAAAAAGAAAACAGGTTGTAGAATGGAAAATGACTATTCATAAATAAGCTTTCAGAAAACACAAAGAGAATTTATAGGCATCAAATAGTAAACAGAATAAAAAGTTTTTCCCTGCTAGTTGATCTGGGGAGTATAATAACTGATAGACATTAAACTGGTTCTCTTAGCAGTTTAGGGTGCAGCTGTTGGTTATATGATGCTTGAGAGAAGGAGCATGGCCTTTGTGACAAAGCATTGAAATTTTTCTCCTATTGTCTCTTGCTACATAGTCATGTTTCCATGCTATAAAGCTAAGTAGATTAGTATTTAGCTTGCAATCACTATTATGAATGGAAACACACAAGAAAAATCTTACTCTTTTTTATTATTATGCTACAGCTCATTTATTTAGAAAACTGTTGTACTGGCAATGCCACCCATGCATGGGAAAAGCAATGATAATATTTATAATCATCTATAAATAGTGCCCAGAGCAGTGTGCAATGTAATGTAACACCAGTGATATAACTGACCAAGCTGACTAAAGTTGAAGCCCTACAGTGAGCAAGAAAAATAATGCTTCACTACAAAGTTTGATGTCCTCCCCTTACCTTAGCAGCTGTTGAACTCTAAAAGAATTTCCTTCTATTGCCCACCAATGGGGAGGAGAAGGAGAGGTGGCAATTCAGTCAATGAAAATATAACTGGTCTGAGCTTAGGGAGGGAAGAGACAAATGATGTGCTCACAAGGGTATGCACTCTTCTTTTCCTTCCCCAGGAGCCTAGAGCAGCTATATTTTTTTACTATCTGAATTTCTCCTCCCTCCCTTTCAGTGTTTGATAGCTGCAGGTGTGTAGGGTCTAGATCCCCAAAACAAAGGTGTGCTTTGTTTTGGGGATTGCCCCTGACTCTTTGACTCTGGGTTGTTTTGTTTTCCTTGTTTTTGAAGGCTTAAGTGAGATACCTTGTTTCTGCTTGTAACTTTTCAATTTAGCTGCCTCAGTTTTTGGAGCTTGGACCACATCTACTTCTACAAACCGCCATGGGCATTAAGATCTGCTGTGGAGGTCCTTCTTTTGGTTCCCACCACTATCTCTAGCGCAGTTGGTGGGGATGAGAGAGAGAGAGCCTTCTTGGTGGTGGCTCCCCGGCTCTGGAATACCCTTCCTACAGAAATTAGATTAGCCCTCTCTCTTAAGGCCTTCCGGGTGAGTCTAAAAACATGGCTCTTCAGACAGGCCTTTGATCCTGAGTAATCCATGGCTAATGTGATGAATCATTGATAGTACTGGCCCACACTTTGATTGGTTGTTATGACAGATAGCCAGCCAGCAGGTTCCACTGTGTTTTAGGAATTTTATAATTTTCAATTTTTTATAACTTTATTAATGAGATTTTTTTTTTGCACTGTTGATTATACTTATGTCATTGTATTTATACTTATGTATTGCTGTCTGCATATGGCACTTGGAGTGCTTCTGTGAGTTGCCCCGAGTCCCTTTAGGGATATGGTGGCGGGGTACAAATAAAGATTATTATTATTATTATTATTATTATTATTATTATTATTATTTAATCTGATAAAAAACACAATTTTTGCAAACTTGGTAGTTGATTAAATATCCTTTGACCAGTATCTGGCCACTTGGAGTGCCTCTGGTGTTGCCGCAAGAAGGTCCTCCATTGTGCATGTAGCAGGGCTCAGGTTGCATTGCAGCAGGTAGCCTGTGCTTTTCTTTTCTCCGCACTCATATGTCGTGGATTCAACTTTGTAGTCCAATTTCTTAAGATTGGTTCTTCATCTCGTGGTGCCAGAGCACAGTCTGTTCAGTGCCTTCCAAGTTGCCCAGTCTTCTGTGTGCCCAGGAGGGAGTCTCTCATTTGGTATCACCCACGGATTGAGGTGCTGGGTTTGAGCCTGCCACTTTTGGACTCTCGCTTGCTGAGGTGTTTGAGCCTGCCACTTTTGGACTCTCGCTTGCCAGCGAGTGTCTCTGTAGATCTAAGAAAACTATTTCTTGATTTAAGTCATTGACATGCTGGCTGATACCCAAACAAGGGATGAACTGGAGATGTCATTGCCTTCGTCCTTTCACTATTGGCTGCTACTTCCCAGTGGATGTCAGGTGGTGCAATACCGGCTAAGCAATGTAATTTCTCCAGTGGTGTAGGGCGCAGACACTCTGTGATAATGTGGCATGTGATACTACATAACCAACAGGAAGAAACTACCAATGAAAGTAAAAAAAAGTTGTAGCCCTGAGAGAGCACCTTGAAGGACAGTCATTGTCAGGAGCAAACCATACATAAATAAGGAATTCGTAAATTCTCCAACTAAGCAATTACTTCCTACATCTTCCTGAAGATATTGGTAATGGACAGGAAACTAGTAGCAAGGGATACTTCATGCCAAGGATGGAGGTATCCTAAACACCAATTATGGCATGAAGAAAAAAAAAGGTGCTGGCGTTACGGTATTGCTTGCTAAGGCGTATAGAAGGAAATGTGTGCCACCCAGACAAGATGAATCAGGAAGGTTCGTATTTATTGGTCAGTGTTTCCTATCTTTCTGTCTGCCTGTCTTTCTTCCTGTCTATCTTTAGCAGTTGGTCCATAAAATAAATCATCTGAATGGTTTATAGAGCAAATACAGTAAAATACAATGTGAAACAGAAAATGTCAAGGTGCAAATTAAACATGGCTCTATATCACATGCATTTAGGCACATAATAAATGGAGTTGATATTTGGGTTATTTTGAATTTAAGTGATCACACATTACTATGAGTATCTCTATTTTAAAAAAGAAATGCTCAAGTTCGCAGAACTAACTAATTTGATTTAAAATGACAGATTGGTCTCATCACAATAGCCTCCAGTTTTCTATCCAACATTTTTGTACTTCTACGCCATGTTGTTTTGTTCATTGGCAATGGATTGTTACTGAATACATAAGGCAGCACTAATTATGTTGACAGCTCCTTCCTAAAATATGAATATATGATATGTGACATATGGTTGTTCATTTAGAAAGCAGTTTCCAATGATCCTTCCTTGCATTATGTATATTTTCATTGTGAACAACATATTTTGCACAACAGCAGGCAGGCCATTTAGTCATAAACTATGATAATTTGTAGTAATGAGTGGCATATTTGAGGGAAGGTAGAAGTGACTTGCATAAAAGCAAAAAACAAAAACAAAACCCTCGTTGATTCCAGTTCAGTTTCTTGGAAGCAGAGTGATCAAAACATCATTTACTTATCTAATAATAAACAGATTTTGGGTACTAGTTTAAAGATCATAAATGGATCATAAATGGATTATATTAGGCAGTGCTAATTTTAAACTGTCAATAATTAGAAAAAATAAATGCCAAATAAAATCCAAATTATCTGTTTTGAACCAGGTTATATGGCAGTGTGGACTCGGATAACCCAGTTCACAGCAGATACTGTGAGTTTTTCTGCCTTGATATTCTGGGTTATATGACTATGTGGAAGGGCCCTTAGCCTCCTTCTATACTGTCATATAATCCATATTATCAAATCAGATAATCCACATTATCTGCTTTGAACTGGCAGTGAATTACACTGCCATATAATCAGACAAATTAGACACATTCCACAATACGCAAAATACAGATAAGGCTTAGCAAAAGTAAAAAGGACACTGAAAATCTAGCACCAAGTAGCTCAGAGAGAACCCCCCACGCATACATTTTTTTTTTACAAAACCACCTTTTTATTCTTTTATAAAACACACTTCTTTTTCAATACAAATAAAGGTCACAATATGAAATGTATACAACTACTAATGTACTTCAAAATGGGTCTACACAAAATGTACTTTATATGGGTCTACACTGCCATATGGCTCTACACTGCTTAATATAATCCATATATAAGCAGATCTGGATGTTATTTTGCAGTGTAGAAGGGACCTTAGGGTCCTTCCAGACAGCCATATAACCCAGAATATCAAGGCAGAAAATCCCACAATATGTGCTTTGAACTGGGTTAACTGAGTCCACAGTGCCATATATTCCTGTTCAAAGCAGAAAATGTGGGATTTTATTCAGCTGTGTGGAAGGGTCTTAGATTCCAAAGCCAATATCATTTTAATCTATCTCTCCTTTCTCCCTGTGTTCTGTTTACCCAATATGGCCAGAAAGTTTACAGAAGAGTATAGGGGAAGTTAAACATTGTTTGCCAATATCCCTAAAACTGGATTAACAGGCAGTTGTCTCACTATAGCTAAACTGGATATCATATTCCTAGACAAGAATGGAGACCTCCCTGCAAAATGAATGACAAAAACTCATATGTTGGATAAAACAAGACCACAACTTTGTTGGTTATGGCTTAATTGGCTGGCACACTACATGGACTGAGGATCTCATCAAATTGTGTGGCTGGCACGCCCCCATGAATGTGAACTTCAACTTTTGACCCTGTGACAACTGCTGGGTCTGTCACCTGATAATCTATTTATTGGCAGTGGGTGCCTGCCCACACCTGATCAGGTCCTGAGCCACTACCTGCAAATTCAGAGGTTCCCTGACTTAGATACCCCTTGCCAGAACCTGACTGCTCTGGCATAACTATTAGGATCCAAAACCGATGTTACCCACCACAGTCAGCCACATGTAGCTGGCCTACTATCACCAAACCTTGCAGCTACAATCAATATCATGTGCACAAGTTGCACTAACTACAAAGGTATCTGTTGATACTGTCAACACCTTTCTCAATATAAGATATAGATCAACTCAGACATTCTCGCTTTCTCGATCCATTACACAGTTATGTCAAAGCAGTCCTAAATACAAGGAAGAGTCTCAAGGGGATATGGGCTACTAGCAAAGAGGGTACTGAATTCTGCCTTTTGCAGCTACATAAAAAGGCACATGCCGGCATTTGCCACTTACATGAAGCCAGCCTGCATTTATATCCTCCAGCCTTCACAATGGATTGAATGGATATTCTTTCTAGCTATTCTTAACACATACTGGGAAAACTCTTATTGGACTGGCTCATACCAATCCAAAAAGAACCTCTGAGGGTTTGCCTATTATTACCAGAAAAAATATTCTTATATAAGAATATCATTCTGACTTCACAAAACAAACAAATAAAAAACTTTGATACAGGGAAGAATTGTGATTTTATTCCTGTGCACATGGCAGTAAATAAAACATCTTGTTGATATAGCAACCTAAACACTTCAGCAGTCAGATGCCTCCCCATCTGCCCTGCTCAATGAAAATTCTTTATAATAGAATTCTCAATTTATTTGTTTCCTTAGTTCCATTGAATAATAATATATTGTTTGCAAAGGGCCTCAGTGTACAACAGCATAAGTGGATTTAACTTGAGTTGCATTTACTCAAATAATTTATATCACAAATGGTAGAATCATAAACAATCATGAGAAGAGTGCTAAACACAATAAAATTATGATTAAAGTTGGTTATAACAGATATCCTCTAGTAGCAGGGTCTTAATTACAGTTAAGCAAAGAAGTTGTAGCACAGAAAAAAATCTGATTAGTTATTAGTAGAGAAAGGCCATGCTCAGTAGCAGTTACAATTTTATATTACAAGAAATCACCAAGAGTAAAATGATTTAAAACTACTTTGTTACCTATCTTCTCTTTGCAAATATCCGATTCATACCATCCATTGCAAAAAGAGGAATGGAGGAAAATTATTATGAAAAATAATGTGTGTGTAGAAGTGTGTTTGTGGAATCCATGAAGTCTAACTGTAGGGGCAACAAAACCAAAATATTTCCCAAAAGGCAGAAGCCCCCTTTCCAATAGGGAGGGCAAGGATGGACACCACGAAAGTTGAATCCTTTAAACTGCAAAAAAACTATTTATTATTGTGTGGCCATAGCAATAACGACAAACAAGCATACAGGAATGCAATCAAAGGGTTTGTCGCAACCCCCAATGGGGCTGCAGAGCATTTATAGTAAATGGAATATACATTTTCATTGGTTCCCAAAGAAAAATCATTTCATTGGTCTAAGCTAGCTATGCAGTTGTTCATTAGTTGTTTATGATTTTAATTGACATTATAGCACATGTGGGATCCTAACAATGGCACAACTATAACATAACTATGGTCCATTGTTCTCTGACTATGACTGTATCTTATCTGTTAGTCTGTTGCAAACATGGCTTCAGAGCGACTGGGGAACTTGGGGATTCTAACTAGACAACAGCTAGCTGGTTTTGTCCGGATATGCTGTTATCCTTGAATAGTAACTTCTTCTTTGGAGCACTGATTTCTCAAACAATCAACATTTTCTGTGAACATAGGCCTACTGCAGAAATAGGCCAATATGGCAGTAAATCATGACATATGGGCATTGGGAATATATCTGAAAATTCCCTTTTAAAAACCATGTCTCCTCTATAACAAAAGCAGTCTTCCGGTGTTATGTTTTTCCCCCATTCTAGTAGCAAACCTGCGTCACATAGGAAAGTGAAACTGAAACAAGTAATTTCATGAGTTTAAAAATGGAGTAGGTGACACAAAAAAGCACTTCTTTGGAATCACACTCAGCCAACAACAACTTGACCAAAGAAAACAAAAGAAAATTCTCTCTTTCTGTCAAGGTGGCTGATTACTCATATAACCATAATTTGGAGCCAGAACTCAATTTTTTGTCTTGCCCCATTTTTCCAAAGGAAAGAGATAAAAAACTTAATAGAAATACTATGCAAACAAAAAGATATCTTTTGAAACAAAAGCCTATTGGCTATGAGTGCCTCATGTGAACATATAATTTGTAAAAATATAAATGTGGAGATGATAGATAGCTACTAATGGCAATGCACAAAGTCAAATAAAGCTTCCATACTCCATTTATGCTGATTATGAATGGATGAATCTCTTGTACATACATATCAGGTAGGCATGTTCAGAATTATCACACCCCATGAACTTCCAGAATGTGATAAAGCTTTGAGAATATTTTCAAGATTCAAGATTGAAGAAGACAACCAGCATACCAGTACTTAAACAACACTTACTAATTGCCAAAAAAGAGAGAAAGAATTAAAATGGCACTGGCTGACATATAAAGTTACATAACTTAACAGGTCATTTAGGATTCTGGTATTTATTTTTAATTAGTGGTATCCAAACTTAATATAATCTCTGATGAGAATGGATATATTTTTTCTGCTTAGTTTGCCAGAAAATTTTGCTGTCACTGTCCTTATATTAAAGGACCATATTTGTTCACAAAGGCTGTGATGTCGTAATCCTAGTGGGCTAAGGTGGGGTAATCTCCTGACTCTTTAGGGATATGTGAAAAATTGCATGGATCCATCAACCTCACATTCAAAAGCTTTCAGCCAGAAGCCTGTTGGGACCTTCCATTTTTATAAGTGGAGTTACATCTGTGGGAATTAATACTGAACTGTTCTGAAATCTATCATCATCATCATCATCATCATCATCATCATCATCATCATCATCATCATCATCCAAAGCTGCTGTTTTGTTACAATGAAATAGAGTGAACAGATGTTATGTTACTATGTAATAGAATGAGCAAAGTAATGGATGTGCAATGAGATTATGCACAATGGGATGTGGATTGCATATCCCAGCACACATTGCATCAGTCTCTATGCACATTGGGCACCACAGATACACTCTTATTGGTGTCCTGTTAGACATATTTCCTATTCAATAAAGGGATTTCTTAAGATCCCTGTAATGTAGCTAGATACAGGCAGTCCTCAAGTTACAAACAAGATAGACTCAAGTTACAAACAAGATAGTTTATTCTTAAGTTGAATTTGTATGTAAGTCAGAACAGGTACATATTGTAAGTGTAACTCCAGCCATATATACACAAGATAGGTTCTATAAGTTTATTCTTAAGTTGATCAGTTAGGATTCTAGTGTTCATTTTTAATTAGTGGTACTCAAAGCTTACAGAAAGGAGGATGGATGTAATTTGCTGCCTAGTTTGCCAGAAAATCTTGATAGTTGCTTTATGTATGGAACCACCATAAACAATCCATGGGAAACTGCTTGATTCCAGGTCAGATTATTTTATTGCCTATCCAAAATAGTTCCCCATAATCTATCTCTCAGAAAAGACAAAATAAGATAAGCGAAAATATATTTTTAGGAGCAAAAAATGAAAAATGTGAAACAAAATGGGATAATGTCATATGTTTGGGGGAAAAAACCCTACAATTTAAGCAGTGTTCTTTCTCAAAATATTTCATCAATTTTTCCCTGAGATCCAGAATTGTGTAATTGTTTAAGCATTGGACTATGATTCTGGAGACAAGAATGCACATCCCTGCATGGTCATGGAAACCCATTGGCTTCATTTTATGGTTGCCATAAGCTACAAATGACATGAAGGCACACAACAAACACATTTTTCCCATGTGAACTTTTATCTGTATCTTGGGGATAAGTGGGAAATCAATTATTGACTTTGTCCTTTTAGATTTAGGCTCAGAACAAAAATGGCTTATTTTCCCTGGCAGTGGCTCCAAATGCTTTCAGGAGATTAGGTTATTTGCACCATTCTCTCCTTCAGTTGGAAATGTCAAGGATTCAATCTGAGAACATTTGAATTCAAAATCAGGACTGGCTCTACAGAGAGTTACCTCAGATGAGAGAGGCTGTGAGGCAGCAGCAATAAGCTGGTTTCTAAGCAGCTTGGGTCAAAACAGCTGGAAGATAATTAGCCTGCCCTGTGTTCTGCAAAAATTGCTTCGTTCACATTCAACAAAATAGGATCAATAAATCTTCAGGACAAGTCAATTGATCAATATTCAGTAATTATAGTGGAGCCCTGGTGGTGCAATGGGTTAAACCTTGAGCCGGCAGAACTGCTGACTGAAAGGTTGGTGGTTTGAATCTGGGGAGTGGGGTGAGCTCCTATCTGTAACTCCAGCTTCTCATGCAGGGACATGAGAGGAGCCTCCCACAGGATGGCAAAACATCTGGATGTCCATTGGGCGACATCCTTGCAGGCAGCCAATTCTCTCACACCAGAAGTTACTTGCAGTTTCTCAAGTTGCTCCTGACATTAAAAAAAGTAATTATAGTACCTTCCTAGATCATAAAATATGAACAATGATAGGTTAGAAACCTCTCCCAAATCCTGGGTTCCAGCATATTTCCAAATATCCTATCTTGCAAGCATCATAGTAGACCCCAAATTTCTTTTCAAATCTTTGCTGGATGACATTAGGAAAATGTGCTCCCCCCATCACTGTTTGATGGTAAGCAATTGCTTCGTTCTATTGCTAGGCATGGGAACAAAAATAGCATTATATTAGCATAATCAGATCCCTGATTATCTGCTTATCCCAGATTATCTGGCAGTGTAGATTCATATAATCCAGTTCAAATCATATAACTTGGGTTCAGATCCTGGGATACAGAGCAGCATAAATCTAGCCCTAAAGATGATTCAGCCAATAAAATTTAACACAAAGTCTCACTCAACTGTTAATAGGCCCATGGCCCCAAAATAAGAGAGAATAAGGTTTTTAAACAGTGTTTTAGTTTGCTCTGTTATTATATTTTTAACCTGTACTTTGTTTTCAGATGCCATTGGTAAAGTTAATTAATGCATGTACTAAAGGTATTCCTCAGATCCACACTGCAAGAAGACAGCTTCTATTCTAGAAAGCTTGGAAGCAATAGCTAGGTGACCTTATTAGGGTTTCCATATCTTAAAGCTTATTTACTCTTTATTTATTTATTTATTTATTTGCTTTATTTTTATACCGCATTTTTCAGCCTAATTCGGCGACTCTTTTCTAGATATGAGATTGAGGGGAAGGAATCTTGGGGTTAAACAGGTGTGTGTTTGTATTTTCTTCATTTGTTAGACCATTTTTCAAAATGAATTGCATGTTCTGTTCTTCTACTGCTGTTGATGCTTGATATATCATGCATAATGATATCACCAGTCCCTGTGTCCTGTGACATCAACATGATGTCATCAGTAACTCTCAGGTTCTGGACCTGAGATTTCAGGGATACTATCAGGGGTAGTAACCTTAGTCTTCACAGATGAAAATATAGAAAATGGAGCCTTTTAGTCCACTTTAGTCTCTTAATTTCCATGGGTTATTGTTTCCTAGAAGTCCTGCTAGATGGACATATTTTCCAGTCTTTTAGTATTAATTTGATACTTGTATATTGTTCAGAAATAATTCAGACAACACCCAGAAACCCAGCTCTAATTACCAAATGATCTCATCAGAAGCTCACAAACCAGTTTATGAGTAGCATCTGTAACGGAAATATCAGTTGCATGTTAAATGCAGTAGTATTATGCAGCAATTCCTGAAGCACTCACAAAGACTGTCTTTTTGGTTGGAATGACTGATAATGTCTTATGCCTGGTAGCCAGAGAAATATAATTCATTATATCAGTATCAGTTATAAAGAAAAAGAAATGTTAATCAATCCAGTTTTCACCCAAAACAATAACTGTAACCCACTGTAAGTATCCAAAGACGACTCTGTGGAGCCAGCGTAGACAATTGAGATTGCCTAGACATGTATTTTGTAAGACAAGAGGAGACATTGTGTTGGCACATAAGAAATAGTTAGAGCAGCAATACAATACTGAGTTCTTATTGTATTTTAATGTTTCCAGTAAATGTGATATTTTGTCTCTCAGTCTAGTGATCACATGCACTGTTACCCAGAATGAACATGCCCTCATCCTCAGAATCATGACTTTACTTTAATTTCTGATTGGCTCAGAAGTAGAGTATTTATAGCTCTAATATTTCTGTTTCTTTTATAATAACAAAACATTGGCAAAACAATAGAGAATACTAAATCAAATGATAGCCAAAATTAATGTATTTACATAAATCATGTCATTTTAAGATTCCATGCTGACATCATCCTGTTGACCAGAGAAAGTGCAATTTTTATCAGAGTAATACAATGATCCTCATTGCATTATTTCTTGTGCAGTTTAGTCATATGAACATATCAGTGCAGGAATCTCAAGTGCTTTAGTCATTATGACATACATTATGACACTGCTTTCATTGGTAAAACCCATTGTGATGCCACATTTTCTTCCCAAGTGATCAGTATTTTCTCCAGAGGTCCAAAATAAAGTATGGGGCAGTTGCTCTGCAAACATAAACAGCAAGTAAAGCTTTCTAGGACTAAAAAAAGGGAAACCTTAAATATCTGGGAAGACCATGACTGCCATGAGCTGTGCATGTTGCTGGACATGCCCATGTTGCCCAGGTTGTAAATGTTGTGGATTCTGCATCAAGTTTCGAGACTTTGTGAATAATATAACCTCTGGCAGATGCTGCTCTTGTTGGCTGTTCTTATTTAGTGATGAGCGGCAGTGGGACTGCTGTTTTTGCCCACATCGTGAAGATTCAAGGTGCCAGTGCTGCCACTGTTCATGCTCGGAGAATCCGAATTGCCGCTGTTGCTGTTGCTCCTGTTCTACTAATCGAAATTGCAAGTGTTTGTGCTGTACAGATGCAAATACTGAGTGTCAGTGTTATGACAGTAGATGCTGCAGTTATCTCTCCTATTTGCCATATAGGCGTAAACATAAACTGAAAAGGTAAGTGTTGTAAAACTAAAATGTTAAGGATCACAGTCCTGTACTTGTACACTTACATCAGGGTGTTACTCCATCAACCCCAGTAATGACTATCTGACTGACAGCACATCTCAAATGTTTCAAGTAAATGACCTTTTGGAGTGAGGTGTGTGTGTGTGTGTGTGTGTGTGTGAAGGCATTGCTCCCTCCATAAAAATTCCTTCAGTTTTCAAACTTCTAGTATTGGTAATTAAAACTTTAGTTCAGTATTTAGTAATGGAGTTTAGGCATTCAAAGGAAAGGGGCAGCCAAAGTTAACCAGGGAATGCAAACACAGCAAATATAAGGATTCTAGGCTCAAACAATTTCAGTGTCTAACTTATTGCATGGCTGGAATTTATTTTGTTGTGCCTTCAAGTCATTTTTGTCTTATGGTGACCTAAAGTTAACTTATCAACTTTTTTTGAGATTGAGTGTCTGGCTCATCCAAAGCCACTCAGTGAGTTTCTATGGCTAAGAGGGAAATTGATCTCCAGTCTTCAGAGTCATGGTCCAGTGCACACACAACTACAGTGGAAATTTTCATGAAGGGGCAGAATTCTTAGTGGGAGGCAATGTCTCAATTTTGCATACGCACAGAGTCATTTTGTTACACCTCTGAGTCTTTACCATCATTAGGCATTCGATTTGAAATCAAAACCAATCTGGAGTTGCTGTGGACTGAACTTGAGGCATACAGCATGCAAAATGGAATTTACATATGAGCATGGACAAAATAACTTCTTCAGAAGGATTTAGTATACATTCAGAGCCTGGGAATGGGATAGTCAGCTTTTTGAGCTCTAAATCCCAGAATGCCCCAGGATTAAAGAAATGCTAATTGCTTCTATACATGGAAAGAATGATAAGGAGAGGACAGGACCAAGATGTAAAGCACACACACTGTTTTTCATAAAATTGGATGTTGGGGAGGCTACACTTTGCTAACAAATATACATATTCAAAATCAATGTCAAAATTAAAAATATATTAGTGAAATTGAGGGCCACTTACATAAAATGAGATGTGAGTGAATGATAAGATTATAAAATTCAATAATCCTGATCCCAGTCATGGATGTTTTATATTTTTTAAAAAAAAATCCACACAACTTTTAACTGAAGGAAACTTTTGAAGAGGGATTTTTCTGCCTTCCCAGTTCATGAAGACAGTAATCAGGTTTATTCAGCAAAACCTATTTTGTAGTGAAGTGCTTGATATGATCCTTTATTACTGTCTCCATTCACTTTTAGAAAATAGATTACTTGGTTTAACCCACTTTTTACAATTCTCAGTTTTAAACCATGGCAAACCAAGACTTAAGAACAGTTGCCAGTGGCAGTGCTGAATAGTACTTAAAAGATGGAAACCTAAGCCCATTTCATTTCAACTTACTGGATGCTTTAGGCAACTTAATGTTAACCCTCTTTCTCTGCTTGAGAAATTAGTTGTAGGTATTACCTGAACTCCACAGGTCAAAGTTAACCTCCATTTTTTAGAGTTCCCCTATCTATTTTTTTATTAACTCACACAATGCACAATAAACAAGTCAGATTTTATGTTATTTGGGATCTGTTGGTCCAGGACCAAACCCATTTATATCAATAACAGCTTCATCATATTGTTGACAAGCTCTGACCTCATCAAAGCTTGGAAAAGTTACTGCATTGGATGGAAGCTCCCCGCATCTCCATACTAGCTCAGGGATTCACCATTCAACCAAGTAATTTTTCTATGTTCTACAGCTGATATATGAACTCTAGACTAGGACTTCTTTGGGGAGATGGGGTGGGATATAAATAAAGATATTTTTATTGTTGCTATTATTAAATTTTTCAACTTCGGACCCCTTTTGGCCCAAGACAATTTTACATGATCCTGGGTATATAAGTATATAAAATAGGTAAAAATATCAAACATATATGGATAACACAACATCATTTTTAAGTGGGTTGTTGTAGGTTTTTTCAGGCTATATGGCCATGTTCTAGAGGCATTTTTAAGGCTTGCTGCCCCTGGTGGTGCAGTGAGTTAAAGCACTGAGGTGCTGAACTCGCTGACAAAAGGTCACAGGTTTGAATCTGGGGAGCAGCATGAGCTTCCACTGTTAGCCCCAGCTTCTGCCAACCTAGCAGTTCAAAAACATGCAAATGTGAGTAGATCAATAGGTACCGCTCCGGTGGGAAAGTAACAGTGCTCCATGCAGTCATGCCGGCCACATGACCTAGGAGGTGTCTACAGATAATGCTGGCTCTTCAGTTTAGAAATGGAGATGAGCATTGGACTTAATGTCAGGGGAAAACCTTTACCTTTAAACAGTTTTTAATGAAGCATCTTATGTAGAGTCCATTGTAAATGCTGGACAAATTTGTGTAAATTTCTAAAACAGTAACTAAATGGCAGTCAGAAAATTATTACTGTTGCCAGTTTTTGACGACACCAACATTGAGTTAAAGGGATCTTATTTGGGGTTGTGATCCACAGTTTAAGAAGTCATATTCTAGACCAGTTTTTACTTGTACAACTAGTAAAGAAAACTATCTCCTTCATTCACCAATAATTTGACTTTTAAAAAATAATTCTGTTCTGAAAACTTGTATGGTATTTTTCTCTGTCCTTGAGTAAAGTGTTGTTGTTGTTTGTTTGTTTTTAAATCTGCATTTATTAATATCTTGTCAAATACATTCTTATATCACGAGCAAAATCTTATTGGGCTGCTATATGAGTATAAAATTTTTGTGTTAACAAAGATTGCTTTTTTTCTCAATCATGCACAAGGTCAGCTGGACACTGTTGCACCTTCCAACTATTGACTGGTTGTGTAGGCAATGGCATCTCTACACGCCATCTACAGGGATCACTTGGGTCAGTGAAGATTAGGATAGGCCCCACATCACTTGGGGTTGATCCACAATAACATGGAGGCAAGGACACATTAATGCAATCTTACCCTGTGTTACCAAAAATCTGAATCTGACTCAGAATTTGTGCTCTTCACTGACTTGGGGCCATTTGGGCTAATTCCCAAACAGAACTGGGCCCAGCTGTACCCATTGCCATCCCACATGGTGACTCTTTTCAGGATGATTTGGTGTCTAGCATGCTGGATCACACCCCCACCCCAAAAGGGGGTCAGTGCAGATGTGTTTCCAGGCATAAGCTTTCCTTCTTTACACAGGAAAGAAGAAGTAGGATTGTTCTGACCCCTGGAGAAGGATAAGACCTGTTTCTTCTTTTCCAGATATGTGAAGGCAGCAGAAAGGACAACTGGGTATGGCTTGATGCCAATTAATGGCTGAATTGTTCCAGTTGCATCTGGAAGCCATCAGACTGTCTTTGCACACTTGGAGCAAAGGTGTTTCCATATAAAATATTTGATCTATCATTGTGCAATCTGAAAGCAAGTACTTATGCATACAGTTATGACAATGTAGATCACTAACTCTGGCTATTGTCACAGGATTCATTAACACTATAACATTTATATCTGTTATAATTCAGGACACCACATTATCTACCTATACATCTTGAGATAATTTGTCTTTGCTTTATGGGTTACTTACTCTCAACAACATATGGGAGATGCAGTGTCCACTTTGCATAGGTACAACAACTAATTGGGTCTTTCAGATAACTCAATTGGTAACATAAAAAAAATTAATTCTGAACTTGAAAATGTTACTTTTCAGCCTAATGTACCCAAAAATGCCCTTGCCACATGACTGGATTCTGGGAGGTGTAGTTGAAAAAGGTAATATTTCCATGTTGTGGTTATTTTATTGTGGATGATTTCACTTACTACTGAGTAATCAGAGAGTGTTTATTAAAACAGAACTTTTCCATATGCCACAAACATATTAATTGTAGGGATCCTAAGAAGTCTGTATGTCCCCCAAAGCACTGTAACCAGGAACATTTCCAGAGACACTGTCTTAGTGACATAGTGAGAAATTTCTCATACTTCCCTCTTACGACAACCATTTTTACTATTTACATAAGCTGGTATCATTGGCAGAAGAACTGAGAAGAGGTATGAAAGAAATGAGAAAATGGGAATTCTGGGATTAAGCCAGGAAGCAGCCACACATTACAAAAGGGATAATTTGATAATATGAGCTAGGTAATATTACTGACATTGATGGCATCATTAGCTCTAACTAATAAGTCTTTTCAACCTTTTTTCATATGCAGACAAAGACTTGGAAGTGATATATCATTGGAGAAGGATATCTCAGCACATGATTTTGCCGATCAGCTTATATGTCCTGTGTGCCAGAGGTTGTTTATTCGCCCATTTATGTTGCCATGCAATCACTGTATTTGTGATAAGTGCATCATGAGGAGTCAAGCTGAAGCGGAGGTCACAGAAAACTTCTTCATCATTGTGTGCCCATCTTGCAACAAAGCACATTGCCTCCCATTTTCTAGGAAAATACAGCTGAGGGTTAATTATCTAAGGGCCAAATTGGCCAGGAAGTATATGCGACGACATGGTTTCCTAAGGTGGAGATTTGATAGAACACATGTTCCAATCTATTGTCAAGTTTGTGATGAGCAACGCAAGGCCACCAAAAGATGTATAACATGCCAACTGAATTACTGTAATATTTGTTTGCGGAACTTTCATCAAGATGTCACCTATCAAAACCATATCTATGCCAAACTTAGTGACGTCTGGGAAGAAACAAACTGTATGATCCATGGTGATTCATTGCTCACCAAATACTGCCTTGATGACCATGAACTAGTTTGTGAATATTGCTGTGATTCACAACACAATGATCATGACACCGTTGCTTTGCCAGTAGCATGTTCAAAAATGGCTGCTGCATTATTCGCTGCTATTGCTAAGTTTAAAAAAGGTTATTATTGTTTGGTCCACTCTTAGATAATTTCAAATTGCTATAGTTAAAGACATGAGATTTTTCTGCAAGACTAAATGGTCTCTGAGTAGAAAAAGGTTGCCACTTGAGGAATGCTGATTAGAGAAGATAAAGGTTTCCAGCAGTGTGGTCCAATGATGCCTGTTTTCCTACACCTGTACAGATACACAACTCATTATGAGATTTGAGG
This sequence comes from Anolis sagrei, assembly GCF_037176765.1. Lineage (NCBI taxonomy): Eukaryota > Metazoa > Chordata > Lepidosauria > Squamata > Anolidae > Anolis > Anolis sagrei. The sequence goes on from NC_090023.1 coordinate 230,552,946, forward strand.
AAAAATCACTATTTTTCCAAGCTTGTCTACATTGACCAAAAAAAACCTGATACTTATCAAAACTAGGCTGCTGGCAATCTTTACAACACACAGCGGCTTCTGGTGACTGTCGTGATATTTTTTTTACTATATTGCTTTGCTGGATATGGATGGCTGGATCAGGCTTTATCTGGTTGATCTGCTGTCCAGATGGCTATCACTACCAGCACACTTTCTCTGTGTTGATTAACACAGGAAATGGGGATGTGATATGACCTAACTTGGAAGCAAATCTACATTATTTATGGTACACATTTCTGCAAGAGCATATAAAGATCTCACTGAACACTTCAAAGTTTTAAATATTTCCTTAGAAGTACTCTCCTTCTCCTTCTCTGAAGATTTTTATGGTACTTTCTATAGTGCTTCCTTTATACACAAATGTACAAATACACCATTAGCAGAGACACACTCCAAATAGGCAATCCTACTGTATCTATTATCCTAGGTCAAGTTATAAATGGAAGCTCAATTTCTTAAGTTTGCCAAATCCTTTTGCTGGTCAGTTTATTATCCCTCTTGCTCACTCACTTCATTCTTCCTCCCCCTTCTTTTTACACACACTTATTTAGTTTACCCTTACTTTGTTAGTTATGAAGGCCAGGTACAAAAAAAAAATCAATCAACCTCTCATTATAAAACAATAAGGACTCTTTTGTAAGGCATTCAATGTGCCCCTTTGGGGGGGGGGGGCAACTTTAAATAAAAGGAAAGAATACACTCTCATGGAGGATATAACCTTACATTCATTCATGGATCTATTTCTTTTCTTCTCCATTCTCACTTCCTTGGTAAAATTAAGATCCAAAACTTTGCATAGTAGCCACCAAAGGCTATACCTCCATACCTCCTTTCCTGGTTGTTACTACTAAATGGATCAAGGCAATAATATAATGATCACAGCCTTGGTTTATCTAGCATACCAAAGCACAAACTGTACAGTCTTCAGCTTGATTGTGCTAAACTTTAGGGTCTTTCAGCTTAAGTAAGAATTAGGGTTGTAATTTTAGTGTGTGCTATTGAAAAGAATAGGCTGCCTGAAAAGAAAGTGTATCAAAAGGAATTTTTTCACCATATGTAAAAGTGAAATAACCATTGTTGCTGTTTTTGTCAGCAGCAGTAATACAATTGTATTTTGAGCCTAATGCATTTTTCTACCATACAAATAGATAGGTAACCTTCATTATTATTATTATTTAGTTTACAATAGTTACTTCTACTACCACTAATGTCTAAGGATTTATACATAGTTCCTCAAGTATATAAGACTACCTGTTCTTATGGGAATAAAAATATTCACACTTGTAAAAATCTGGGTATTGGGCTATATTGGCACAAATTTTGTGAATGCTATTGAAGACATTATATTATTTTATTATTTATTAGTTCCAGTTTAAGTATCTTTACTAGCTTCTGATTTTAATATTTTTTTATCCTTGTCTTATTGTTTGTTACCTTATGTGCACATGTATAAGTCTAGAAATTTTAATCAAAATCAACTTAAAATGGATTGACTTATCCATAAGTCAGTGTGAATACTATACCTTAGCTATTTTTTTAAAAGGAGCCACCCCATTCTCTGATTATGGGTGTCAAAGGGCAAGAACTCAGTCCATCTTGGGAGAACCGGAAAGAAGCACCAACCTTGATGGCTGGCCTCTTGAGGTAGCTTTGGTACTTCCCTCTTCCATGGAATATCCCTTGACTTATCCACGGGTCATATCAAAATCCTTAATTTTGGTCCCAAAACCTGCGCTCAACTTACACATAACACTGACTTATCCATAGATATATAGTACACACAGTAATTTTGGAATTTGTATTTATGAAGTGTATTTTTTAAAAGTCTGATCCTACAGGTTTTGTTGGATATATCAGTATGCATAAGCCACAAAACTCTGGGCCTTTTACCATTTAGGATCATTATGTGCATGTGCGTGTGAGCAAGTTTATGTACATGCATACATGTACATTAGGAAAGCAGCAGAAGCTACCCAAATTAGGGGAGAAGTTTTTGAGAATGTTCTGCAGAGTTGACTTGTTTTTCTAAAAGGGGAGGCCAAAAAAGAATTCATATAATAAAGAATCCTCTGGGGAAATTCTGCTAATTAATGCTTGCAGAAAGGAATTTCCAGAGGAGAAAGGGTAAAGGATCTGTTTTTAAAACGTTTAAACTATTTGAAACAAGTACAAATGTGCATAGTTTTCAGTCATTTTAAACTATTTTAAACATGTATAAAACATGTACATTATCAGTCATACCATTTAACCAGGTGTGATCTTTTTGAAAACTTGTTAAATTACTTCGGTTTTTTAAAAAATCATTATTATTGTTTGCATTGATTTAAATCAGTTGATTGGTTTGATTTATTATATGCCATTCAGAGATCTTTAGAGGCAGAATAATAATATTAAATTCTGAATTATCTTTATCCATTACTCTATTTTGTAAATGAATAGTGTATGTTTCAAATTGTCAATAGCATAATATTTATCTTTCTCTTTCTCCCCCATTATAGTCCGTTATATAGTTGATAATGATTTGATGGAAATTCTTGTGCTAAAAAATAATTTTAAGTCCTACAAAGAAACCAAAAGGAAGGAAATTAGGAACGGTTTCATCAAGCTGCGGGTCATACTTCAAGAGCGAGAGAAAGAGTTAATGGAGGCAGTAGAAAACATTGAGATTCAAAAACAGAAGGCTCTTTATGAGTTTGCCGCATACACAACAAGGAGAATTCAGCAGATGGATAGCCTTATGCAATATTCCAAGGAAGCTTTAAAGGAAACCAGCCAGTTTGCATTCTTGCAGTCTGCAAATGGCTTGGTACAAGAAATCGAAGATGCAATTGCAAATATTTATCAACCTAGCCCACATCTCAGGGAAGATCCTATTAAATATCTTAAAGTGAACTTTGAGGAACTGGCAGAAAATTTACATAGCATTTTCCCATCACTTGCAAATAAGCTCAATTATGACAAAATGACCAAATATCCATATCCTTCTAGTTCTGATGTGATGATTCCAAGGACTGTTTCCAGTGCACATATGCCAAACCCATTAGGATTGAATCGAAGTCAGTCTTTAGCATCCTTTGCTTCATTGGATGATCAAGGCATGAGCAGTGAATTGTTCTTAAGGCCAAAATCATCACCACCTGAGATGAAAAGTAATAGATTGTATGCAATTTGGAATGCATTACCAGAACATTCAAGAACTGTGCAGAACTATCAGAGTGGCAGTACTTTTTTCAATCCAGAAATACCTGGAGAACCTTCTACTGCAGTCCCTGGCCTTGTTGTTGTCTACCAAACACTTGTTTATCCAACTATTGCTAAGGTATGAACTTAATTATTTTGTTATAAGTTTACTATTATTATTGTGCATTACTCTGTATTTTTGATGTGTTTGTACTTATGTAGGGCATTGAATGTTTGCCTTTTTGTGTGTATACCACACTGAGTCTTTTCGGGGATAAAGGGTGGCCTAAAATATTGTATGAAATGTGTATTGTGCTCTGAGAGCATTCAGTAATTAAAATCCAATTATTTTAACATTGGTAAATCCTCATTAGAAAAATATACACAAACATTTTCTAGTCATATTGATCTCTTTTAGTATTACAATATAATTAAGTAAAAGGCAACTCCAGAAGTATGGTTACTAGGGCAGGGCGGTTTCATTTCGTTAATTCGTAATTCGTTAAAAATTCATTATTTTTTTTGTTAACGAAGTGATAACAAACCATTCTGGAGCAGCTTAAAAACGAAACGAATTTTTCAATTCGTTTCGTAAATGCTTCGTAATTCGGTATGTATTCGTTTCGTTATTGGTTTGAGGTCGTTTCGTTATTATTTCCGCATGTCTGGGGCAAGTTTTATAGTTGTTTTTTGTTTAATTAGTGAAAAAAAATTATAATATCACACCAACAGTCAACAACAGAGGGAGAGGGAAGCTTCAGAAGTTCCCCCTGTCCCATTTGGAGGTTTTTTAGCGTATTGCGCGGTCGCGTCCGCCATTAACGAATCGATTCGTTATTGTTTCGTTATTGTTTTGTAATTTTTTTACCATTTACAAAATTTCGTAAATATCAAACTTTTTTTTTAAAAAAAATTCGGAATTCTTTTAAATATCGAAACGCAAAAAACCCCAAAAAAACAAATCGATTTTAGAAACAATTTTTTCCGTTGTTACCCAGGCCTAATGGTTACATATTCTAGAACTTTGGTATCGGGGGATTTTTTACAGAATTCTCTCATTGTGTTACAAGAAAGAAGTCTAAAAATCAATTTCTGGGAGGTCCTTTGGAAGTGTCTTCTCAAACCGTTCAATAACAGTGGGCTGCTGTGAGTTTTCCAGGCTGTATGACCATGTTCCATAAGCATTTTCTCTTAATGTTTCACCTTTATCAATAGCAGGCATTCTCAGAGGTTGTGAGATATGTTGGAAACTATGCAAGTGGGGTTTATATATCTGAGGAATGCTCAGGGTGGGAGAAAGAATTCTTGTCTGTTTGAGGCAGATGTGAATGTTTTACTTGACCACCTTGATTAGCATTGATTAGCCTTTCAGTTTCAAGGTCTGGCTGTATACTGCCTGGGGGAATCCTTTGTTGGGCAGTGTTAGCTGGCCCTGATTGATTCATGTCTGGAATTTCTCTGTTTTCTGAATGTTGTTCTTTATTCACTGTCCTGATTTTAGAGTATTTTTTAAAAAATATTGGTAGCCATATTTTGTTCATTTTCATGGTTTTCTACTCTCTGTTGAAATTGTCCACATGCTTGTGGATATCAATGGATTCTCTGTGTAGTCTGACATGGTAGTTGTTAGAGTGGTCCAGCATATCTGTGTTTTCAGATAATATGCTGTGTCCAGGTTGGAACAATCTATAAGAGTAAAGACAAAGATCCACCCAGAGAAAAAGTGTTATTACCATAAATCAAGGGAACAACTGACTGTATAAGGAAGCTGATGAAGAAATGCAACCTGCAAACTATCTACCAACCCACTAAGAAAATCCAACAAATGCTATGTTCAGCAGAGGCCAAGAGGGATCCTCTCACTTCTGCAGAACCAGATATCATGCAGTTGTGGACAAGTCTACATAGGGACCCCCAAACTCAGCAATGCCCAAATATGAATCAAAGAACATGAAAGGCACTGCAGATTAATCCAACCAGATAAGTCAACCATAGCAGAGCACTTGATGAACCAATCTGCAACCAAATAGACACAGGCAAAACATCAGGAGAAATGCTTATGGAACATGGCCATACAGGCCGGAAAACTCATAGCAATCCAGTGATTCCAGCCATGAAAGCCTTCAACAACACATTCAACCACACATTCAACCACACATGAGTGAAGGTGCCATATAGATTGAATAGAAGATCTTCTGTTAGCAGAAGAGATTAACCCTAGAAGAGGTTTCTATTGGATGACATTAGGAAAACAATTTTTGCTAATTGCTCATGCAAAGTCTTTCTACACTACCTTGCATGCTATTCTTCAGAATTGTGCAGCCATCTTTCTGTATGACCATTTAGTGTGAAACTTGGGTTTTTAAAAAAACAAATCATGGCAGACTAATTTTATCTCATGTATAAAGGGGCCGGGGGAGTATTACAAGCTTCATAGATGAAAAAAAATGCTGTGGATTTAGCAAATAGTAAAGCCTTTGGAAAGGTCTCCCATGATATTTTCCAAAAGAAGCAAGTAAAATGTGGGCTACTGTTAGATGGATTGGAAATTGTTCTAACCAGCCAAACCTGATGCTTGCTATCACTCAATTAATTGGAGCAAAAAGTGACTAGTTGGATGCCACAGAGTTGTATCCAGGACTCAGTGTTATTCAACTTTGACTATGGAGCATGGTTTTGGCAGATGGCACCAAATTGGAAAGAAAAGCACACAATCAGAATGCAAAATAATCTTAACAGGTATTTAGAGAGCTAGGTACATTTTTTAAAAAAATTCCATCAGGGAGAAATGTAGGGTACTTCACATGGACAGAAAAATAAATATAGGCCCAGATTTAAGATGGGTGAAAGGGATCAATAAGAATATTATCAAGCTGGAATGTGTCCAGAGAAGGGCAATCAAAATGGTAAAAGGTCTAAACCCTATAAGAAATTGGATAAGTTTAGGCTTGAGAAGAAAAGGTTTAGGGAGAATTTGTAGCCATTTCTAAATATTTGGAAGAATGCCTTATTGGGGAGGGGGCAATATTGCTTTCTGGTGCTCTTGAGAGTAGAACATGAAGCAATGTTTTCAAATGCAAGAAAAAATGGGGTTGGACTGGGTGGATTTTGTGATCTCTTCTGATTCTATGATTCTATTCTTGTTTGGGAAAAGGTTAAAATGTTGTGAATTATGGGTGTTGTACCTCATACTCATCATGCAGGATTTTTACTACTGTGACAAGCAAGGGACCTATCTGTTCTAAGCAAGTTTTACCAATGAAAGGCCTCCTAACAGATATACCAACAAAATAGAAGGCATATTTCTCTGAATATATATTCTATATTCAGTCCTGTGCTCTAATTGTAAGCCTTTTGCTCCATTATATGCACAGAGAAGAGGTAGAAAATGTGCTTAGGGTTCCTTAATATTGGTATCATGACATATGTTCTTCATAGGAAAAAAATAACTTGTTGCTTTTAAATTTGCAAATATTTATCATTCAGAAGGGTTTTTAAAATCACTGAAATTGGTGTTACTAATGATGTTACTTCATTAAATACAACATGAAAATATCTTCAGTGATATATATACATGTTTTTATTTCACAGATCTATTGGACATGTCCTACAGAAGATGTAGAAAGCTTTGAGGTTGCTTATTATGAAGTTGTTGATGAAGATGCAATTGAGAATATAGTTCAGCCACAACTGATAGGTGTACTTACTGGGATTGAACAACAGAATCTAGAAATACATAACCTAACGCCTAATACAGAATATCTCTTTAAAGTTCGAGCTGTGAATGAAAATGGACCAGGCGAATGGAGTGAAATTTGTAAGGTACAATTTAGTCCATCTTGTGTGTATTTTTTTTACCAAGTTTATATAATGCAGAGAAAAACATTGATTTACAATGACATTTTACATTATTTTGAAAACTGTATCTTCAAATCTCAATCACAGTTCCATAGTTTTATATATAGCATGTGATTTAATGTAGAAAATGATAGCTGTTATGAGTTTGTAAATATTTACATCCAGTGGAGACCAGGAACCCTGGGAGTGCGACGGCCTGAGGCGCGGTGGGGAAGGTCTGCCTCTCTGGCCTCCACAGACCCCGGAAGTGCAGCGGCCTGAAGCACGGTGGGGAAGGCCTGCTTCCCTGGCCTGCTGCTGACTGCATGGCTCTGGAGGCTCTGGAGGCTCTGCAGAGGCCAGAGAGTCAGGCAGCCGCCCTTGGGATGGGCCGGGAAGCCAAGTCCAAACGTCAAATAGTGAGATAGCCAGATGGCTGTACTGGCTTGGGATTTCTGGGAGTAGTTCAAAACAGGAAAATTTCCAAGTTCTATCTATAGGGCAGATTAAATTTCTGCAACTGAGATGATGCATCCAAGACCCAGCTGTGTGTAGGTTATGTAGGGAAGATGCAATTTTCAATAAGGTTAAAATGCTGATATGCATGTGGAGGATAGCAAGTATTGTTTCTAAGCCTCCTCTCCTAGCCCTGTGAGCACCATGTAGAGACAAATCTATTCCTGCATTTGTCAATTTCTTCACTAATTACCCCAATGGAAAGCACACCATTATCTTACATAAATGTGCCAATTGCCTGGCTTCATCATCTGCCTTTTAAGACATCTACCTCATGCTGTTACTATTTCTGCAACCAAAACCAACTAAAGACTGCATTTTGGTTTTCCACTAGGTGGTGACTCCAGATTTGCGTGCAAAAGTCAAAGGCAGATGGGGACTGCTGAGAAATGTTCAGGCTGCTTTCCAAAGACCAACCTCAACTACAACTTAATGAACTATTTTTATAAGAGGAAACACAGAAGTAAGCTGTGGGAGAGAAAGCAATTATATTTTCTCATAATCCATTTATTTTATTCTCTGTTTTTAAACTGAAGATAGCTTGCAGGCTACAATCTGAGAGTAAACCCTTCAGAATAAAGATCTCTGACAAATTAAAGCCCCAGTCCTTGTCTTTCATATTATTTGTTCTGGACATTCCCTGAAAGCAAAGGAAAACATTGCACAGTGCATGAAATATATAATGAAAAATCCCCAAAGCCAGGTCTCTGATCTAGCAGCCTTTTGAAGGAATTTAACAGAGATATTTTCATTCTGGGAATTTCGTACATGTTTAGAAATAATTTTCAACAGGTGTGCTTCTTGCTCCTGCCAAAGTCAAGGTATGAGCACTTTGCAATATGTTTCACTTACATTAGATGTGTTGCATGAAACTATATTATACAGGGTTAGTCAAAATGCATAGGCCAATAAGCCATTCAATTGAATGGCTTATTGGCCTATGCATTTTGACTAACCCTGTATAAGGTCACTATAGACTCATATACATTAATGCATTATCCGGGTCTACACTGACTATATAATGTGGCTTCTAACTGGAAGACTGGGAAACCAAGGTTTAAATCCCTGCTCAGCCATGGAAACTCACTGGGTGACTTTGGACAAGTGAGGCTCTCTTAGGACGGTTTCAGACAGGATTTTAAGTCCAAACATGACCCAATAAGCTCGTGCTTTTCGGAAGAAGGGGGTTCAGATGCCCTGCTAGACCTACCATCTAGCAGGTACTGGCAAAAAATATTCTGATACTCAAAGACCTTCACTCTTTGAATGTCAGACCGCTTCTACACTGTCCTTATATCCTAGGATCTGATCCCAGATTATCTGCTTTGAACTGGATTATATGAGTCTTCACTTCCTGATAATCTGGAATAAACAAATAATCTGATATCAGGTCCTGGAAAATAGGGCAGTGTAGAAGGGGCCTCAGATGAATTGCTCTAATGATCCAGATCAGTTGAATTTCAGCACTCATTTTGGTTTGATTCTGATTTGACAGACTCTGAGCATCCACCAGGAAATTCCTCATTCAGAATTCACATTTTTATATGCATTGCAAAGCATAATTTTTGAATTTTCCAGGAAGTGTGAAACCTTATGGATAGCAAAGTCCCTATCCGAAATAGTCCAGAATAAAAATGTAAACCTTGATAAATTTTATTCTTGCAAAAAAGAATGAATCATTTTAACTTTCCCTCACCTTCACAAGGTCATTGAAAACATACAGCTTTGAGAAATATTCAGTTTGAGATTTAATCTGTAAAAAAATGCATGCAGGTTTTCTGCACAAATATTTTTTGTACAGAAAAGAGATTTCCTTCATTCTCCCTTGGTTAATCCTAGCTACAGTAAACCCATTCAATGAAGCAATGAATGGTAAGTCAATACATAGGTCAATCCCATTCCTCCAATATGTCTATTTAAGGTAAGTCAAGCAAAGGAATTTTGGCTCTTATTTTCTCCTGCATACCCAAAACTTCAAGATACTTTTTTTACATATAACAAATCCCAAACTGTGACAATTCTTATTCAAGTTTTCTCACACTTGAGAAAGCAATTTCTTCTGGTCTTACCTTGGATCCTTTCCCATTATGAAAATATAGCACTATGATTCCAGTTTAACTGCCAGGGCTACATCTTATGGAATTCTGGGTTGTGTGATTTGCTAAGGTACTTGGGCTGGTTGGCTAAAAATTCTAAATACCCCCTCCCCCAAACTGCTAATCACAAAATAAACTGTTTATTATAGTTACTTGTAATCATAATGCTAAAATTATAAATTGTGAAAGGACCTGTGGAGATACCCTGGATGGAAACAATGGCCTTTTGCTAGCACTGAACTATGTCCACTCTTGAATAATACCCTTATAGCTCTGGCAGTGGTACCAATATAGGCAACTAAAAGAAAGATTCACGTTAAATAGTAAAAATATCAGATCTGAAAAAGAGGAATCAAAATTTGAAAAGTTATTATGTACTAATGAAGAACACCTTATTGAAAATATCCATAAAGTATTACTGAATATGGAAATAGAACTGGAACCAATAAAGAAATGTATGATTAAATGGGCACAAAATGTTGGACGCAACATATAATTGGATAAATGGCAAAATTTGAACTGTTGGCTTAAAGAAAATTCTTTGCTATGACTTTAGAGAATTATTTTATAAAATGATGAACAGGTGGTACCTGACTCCAGCAAAACTTGCTACAATGTATAAGAGAGGAAACAATAGGTGTTGGAAATGTAAGAAACAACAAGGAACTTTGTTTCACATGTGGTGGTCCTGAAAAAAGGTACAAAAAAAATTCAAGATTTTTTTTAAATCAAAGCTAAAACTAATGCCTGAATTATTTTTATTGAGAATGTCAAAAAATCAAATAAAATAACTAAATGAAAAAGTGCTTCACTGCATAAGTACAGCCACAGATATTATGTAAACAACACTGGAAGAAGGTGGACCTCCCAACAATAGAAGAATGCATTGTAAAAGTTTTTAAAATAGCAGAAATTGACAAATTGAAAATGTTGAACAAAGAAAAAGCACAAAAAATACTTGTATATATACAAAAAAAATGTATATGACTGTCTCCAACCCAAAGAACAGGAAGTCACTACAATGGGAAGGGTGGGAGGAGGGAAGGGCAAATACAACTATTGTATAGATGTTTTGTAGTATTGCATGGGTCCATGTATGTGTATGAATTTGTTTCACTGCTTTTTAATGAATATCTAAATTTTAAAATAATGAATATGAGGGTCCTTCTGCACTGCTATATAATCCAGAATATCAAGGCGGATATTATGCACACACTCTGCTTCGAACTGGATCATCTGAGTCTACACTGCCAAATAATCCAGTTCAAAGCAGATAATCTGGATTTTATACAGCTGTATACAAGGGGCCTAAACTGTACAAGCCGGGGAAAAAATTCTCTTATTGAATTGATTATGAAGGGCGTTCCCACCACTTGGCCACAGACCCAACTAGGAGGCTTTCTCATATAACATAGTGTTTACAACTTACTGGCATAGGTTATCAGTCCTTTCACTGGGGAACCTAAGCTGCCTTACCTCACTGCCTTTGCATCTTTGATATTCTGAAGAGAACATGTCTTTTCATATCAATCTACCTTTTTTTCCCTCTTTTGCCTCTCCATCCAGCTTGTTATTTTTTCCCTTTTAAAATGATGGGAAGAGAGAAAAAGGAAAGAAAAACATGTTCAGTTCCTCATGCACACTTCGGGAACTGTCTCCTGCAAGCATAACTAAATCCCTTGATGTTTTATTGTCTGCAGCTCAATTTATTGTGCTCCTTTCCTCAATAAACAGTCAAGACAGAGCATGGAACAATTTTTCTTATCTATTGTTAGCCGCTCAGTTTTGGAGGTATGGTGCACACTACCTGATAGCTGTGGCATTTGGATTTTTGTAAGAGGGTTGAAAATGAATTTTCATACTGTCCTGAAAATGAAATTTTGAGTTGTTTGTAAATAAATAAATAAACACCCCAGTAAGATATTTGCATAATTACTTTTCAGGGTAATGAGTGAAACAAGAGGCCAGGATATAGACTTTGAATATCTTCCAGGCAGTCTGTTTTGCTAAATAATCACAGAGCTCATGTAACTAGTACTACCGAGCTGTAGGGCAGTCTGAGTAGAACATAATTTATTTAGGGGACAGTGAGCAATCTATTTGAGTTAGATGCTGTGCCAAAGGGAACACATGAAAGACATATAGGTAATTGAATATTAGATGAAGCATTATTGCAATTCAGAAATGTGTGTCTCTTGGAATTTCTATAGCCAGGCACATCATTAGGGAAGGTCTTAGTTATAAGAAATGTGTTTATCATATGAGACACACTCCAAAGTTATGAATTTATTGGCCTAAACAGTAGGCTTTATGAAGCAATCCCAACTGAATGGAAGTAATCAAACACTTTATAATTTGGTCTGGCAGTCATTCACTCAAGTCATCTTTAGAGACAATATGTTTAATTCACTTGGTCTGAATTGACTGAATTTACTTCCTTTCTTTTACCATCTTTACTCATCTCTGGAATCTTCTTTTGGACATTATGCCATAATTTCAACGTTATGCATTCATCTTCTTCATTGAAAAAATATATGGGGGATAAATTTGCATCTTTCACTCAATATTTTGGTTTCCACTTTGTTCATTACATTGGAAGCACAAACAGATCATATTCTATACTCTAAAGACAGTTCTGCATCCAAATGCAATGCTTCATTTTGTATTGGATGAAGACTGAAATCCTAAATAGACTTACCATGAAATAACCCACATTAAGCTTTGGGCATTTTACCTCTAAGTAAACATGCTTTAAGTCCTGTCTGATGAAGTACAGGTTTTACAGGTCTCCCTTCCCCCCCCCCCCCCAATGAATTGTATTATCTGAGGAGTAATTTGCTAACCCATGCAGCTAAAAGGCAATGTAAACCATGCTCCTGGAAGACGGAACACCTATTGATGGTGGCACTGGCCACCAGTATTTCAAAAGAGCAAGGACATATCTCTGCCCCCCTCCCCATTTTTCTGATACACACTCTTCTTTCTCAGACTCTCTTTTTAACCACATAGTAGACTGGTAGAGGAAAGAAATACATGTCTTGCTGGCAGTCTAAAATGATAGCCTGCAAAGGGCTTTTGAAATCAGGTCAAGGAACTTATGCTCTCCACACTTGGCCTTGATTTTGTACAATAAATAAATAGATTAGCTGTGGTTAGGTTACTAACTATAGCTATTTTGATGCTCGCCATGTGTCTGAAACCATATTATGAACTAGCTTGCAATTTTAGTTTAAAAACAGACATTTGTAGAATTAATTTCTCAGATGCACACAGAGCTGGAGGATGAGATTGGAGGAAGAGAATGAAATCACAGGAACTAGAGAAGGAGGAGACAGAGGGAACATTCCTGGAAGTTTCTCTCTCTATATACACATACACACACACACACACCTTGTATAAGAGATCTGGTTACCTGCACCAGACTGCAGAAATTGCCAAGAATCTTCTGAAACCATTCCACATCTGCCACAGGAATTTAACATTCATGGGGTTAAATATTTTATCCACCAGAAACCAACCCATATTCAAGAACCACATTTAAAACTTGTTTTAAGTATCCTAAAACTTTGAAATCTTATATTCAGGAAGACATATATTGCAGATTCTGACTACAGTAGTGGATAATTAGCTTTAAAACCTCTTTTCTAAATATAGAAAATAGAAAATTACTTCATAAACATTTCATTTCCATTAGCTATTAAATATTTGGAAACTAAACATACTGTTGTGGCACTGCAACAATGAAAAAAGTTACTCATTGCATTGCTAAATACATTTTTATTCCATGAATTACATGGCTTTTTAACATCTTAGAGATTATTAGAAACCTCTTGGAGATTACAAGAAAAATGACATGGAATTTGAACAACTTTCATTTGAAGTGCTTTCAGAGGTACCTTAAAATGTCATTTTATGTCATTATTCTTTATATATAGAAAAAGAATTACTTTCCTATACATTAGATTACTTTTGAAATGTGCCTTGATAGCATTGCATTTTAGTTATCCTTTTACTAAATAGTGCTCTGAATAATGCTACATGTGTGAAACCACTTACTCCTGCTTAATCCCAGATCATATGATAATACACAGTCTAAAGACTGAAATATATTATTGTTTGTTCTACTGTGAACTAGAGATTCTAAATAAGGATGCCTTGTACTCATATAAATGCAAGGGCACATCTAGGAGATTATTATTCGCAGCTGCAAATCCCCTAGAATTTATAGACTTCTACGTTAGTTACTAATGTGGAGAGAAAATAAGTGAAGTCCATTTAAATGAGTGATGTGTTTCCTAATACAGACAATTGGGATTTTCATATAAAGGATTTCTTTTCAATTGTGTTTAGAGAAAACAAGATTATTTTATAAATTTCTTGTTTTATTTAAGAACTTATATGAGAACGCATTGATTATAGTATTTCTTTTTAAAAATGCTTATTTAGGAGAAACACATGGTATGTGTTTTGCAGTTGGTCATGTCTTTCAAGAAAACCTGACAAACTACAAAGCATGTTGAGTTATTTTTTTTTTAAAAAAATCAAGGTGCACACATAAATGAGGTGTTGTGTGGTTTCCAGGCTGTATGGATATGTTCTAGCAGCATTTTTCTCCTGATGTTTTGCCTACATCTGTGCCTGGCATCTTTAGAGGATCCCAGAAACCACACAAAACCCCAGTGAAAGCCTTCAACAATACATTACACACATAAATCTTTGTACACCTTAGCAATACATGAATTGGGTTGGATTAGGAGTTCTTCACAATAAAAAAAATCCCTTTTCAGAACAAAGATATCTTTCCCTTGAAAAAATTTCCTTTGGCTTTAGAAGGAAATTCTTTAGCTTTACAATTGATCCAATCCATTGTGACTCTCAGCTAATATAGGTCACTTATATCTTATCTTCCATGTATTCACAAGATCTCTTTTTTACTTCAGAAATTTTCTTTCATAGCAATTTGAATCTTGATTTTGGAGATTTTTGATATGAGCAACTCTGAGGTATCAAAAGCCCTACTAGGCTGAAAGCGGTAGCTTGGACATGATGGAACTATAGTTTTCTCTGCTTTCTTCTCTCCTTGGCCATTTTGTTTGTTTTGTTATCAAAATCATTTTGACAAATCCCTTCCTATTAATGGAATGGAATTAATCTCCACTGTTCCAGAACTGGCATAAAAACTTGGATAAGCTTGGATAAGAACTGTGTGTGCTCATTAGTGCTGACTACAAGTGAGATGGAGCTTGAAAGCACAAAAATTATTCTCTGTCTGGATAACAATCTGTAGGACAGCATAATTTTTTATATGCCTACTACATCATCCTATCAACACTGATCATCTTTGCTATACTCAAACACCTTTTTCCTGCCCAAACACTCCCAAGGAGAAGCACTAAGGAGAACAAAATCAGTGGCACACTGATTCTGTTTCACTTCCCATCTCCCTTCCTTTCTGTTTCGGTGAAATGTTGGATAGTAATTTGCAGCCCTCAGATGTGATGTAGGATTGAACATGCCAATAAAGATATGTTAATATGGAACAAAACAGGCCACAACTTTATTGATTGCAATTCAGCAAAGCTATCTTGGCATGGCACACAGAATCCAACTACCTTGTCACACAGGCACCGGTGGTGCTTTGCTTTATAGAGGGGTACGGGGAACCCAGTGCCCCATGCCCCGCATTGCCCAGCTCCAGTGGAGGGTGATCAGATGGGAAGAAGCATGAGTGCACGGCTTCCTCCCATGCATTGCAATGGCAACACAAGAGCCCTCCCATGTTGCCCTGGTTGTGGCATGTGCCAGCTCCACTCTCCTTCACTCACGGAGCCATGCTGGGTCCGTGGGTGACTGGGGCTAAATCAGCACATGCCACCAAATTTAGCCTCGTGAGAAGAGGTCGCAAGACTGGGTGACCTGACTGCCTTCTGATAAAACCACTATCTTTCAAGCCTAATTATTTTAGGGAACCTGAAGTGACAGAACTGTATGGAAGCCAACACATGATTCTCCTGTCACCTGGAACGAAAAGCAAATGACACTACCAAACTGAGCATATCCTAAATGTCTCAATCCAAGGACTCTTAAAATGCCCCCCCCCCCCGACAAATGGATGATGAGTATTCCAGCTCATCTCCCGGATTTGGACTGGTCTACTGTACTCATGAAGCAAAACCACCATCCTCTTTTTCTTGTACTCATCAGTGCATGAAAAGGGGAATGAATTGTGTCATGTTGCCATAATATATTTGTGAAATGTTTTCCATGTTTTAATTTATTCTGAGTTCTCTAACATGTTAATTATTAAATGTATCCCTTTTGGAAGAAATAGACTTATGTACCTAATTAAACTGCATTTTTTTTTAAAAAAAATACTGACTTCATGTCAATGGAAGCAGTCAGCATTATATGATGAAAAGCTTCAATGTAGGTGCCAAAATAGGACATTACCTTGAAACTTGAAATTACTGTCATACAGGAATATTTTGGAATAGGACCCTACATGATTAAACAAGTAAAACTGGTATATATTGTATTCACTATATATACATCCTAAATGTGTCCATGAACAAATGCCATATTTGAGAAGGGAACTTACCATACAGCAAGTTTATGACTCAGGACAGTCATGAAACTGCTGCATAGCCAGTGCTGGTTTCCTACTCCTAGATCTTGCTGCTCCTGTGTCTAATGGTATTAACTAACGTTAACTAATGGCTTTAATCACATGGTATGAACTCATTGGCTGGTGACATCAGGCTGGAATGAAAGCATGCTTTCGTTCTGGTCAGGTGGGGGGGGGGGTATATAAGTCCTGGGGACCACCCAGGACTTTTGGCCTGAATGATATTTTGGATTTCTAACCCCTAGCAGCCTTGGCCATTTTGAGCATTAATGACATAGTTACATCCCATGTAATTTTTTCCTTGTTGAAGAACTCATCTTTTTTTAATGATGTGGAAGTAATAATGGTATGAAAATGAATATGATGATGGGAAAACGGATATGGACCTTCCCACACACATTACCAGAACAATTTCTGATGGAAAGAAAAAGACTGCTGCAGCTGTCACATTACTAGTAGAGGGGTCTTCAGCATCTCGGACTCAAATACACCTTTATTTGTTTTTTAAAAAGTAGCTATGTGGTCCATGAGTAAATCAATGCAATACAACACAATTATTAATAACAGAAAAATATCATAGGACTGTGAGTTCTCCAGAACTTTTGCTGATACTATCTAAACTGATGAAAGGTTTTGAGAAACTGGTTTTCCATAACTACATTCATCCTCTGTTATCTTTTTCCCAGTCCATATTTCCTTCTTTTTTTCTTTTTTTTAGCTGATTTGTCTGTCTTTAATATTATGCATATAAAAACCTGATGCTGTGACTATATGTATATATTAGGCCTGGGCGGTTTCGTTCGTTAATTTTGTAATTCGTTAAATATTCGTTATTTTTGGCAATTACGAAATGAATACAAAACATTTTTTCAAACCCGGAAGGGTTTTTCAATAACGAAACGGCATCCTCCATCCTTTTTACGAGCTTCTGCCCGTTTCGGAAATGGGATGGAGGATGCTGGTGCCTGGGAGCCAATCCGGCGCTCCCAAGCACCCAAGCAGTGCACCGTGGCTGATTTTGATTGGCCGGGAAGCCCTTTAAAAGCGGCTCCGCGTGGCCGCTTTGCTCATTGTTGCGGAGGCGAGGGAGAAGGGAGGTCCGGGAGGGCGGCTTGCATTGGCTTGCATTGGCTTGCATTGGCTTGCATTGGCTTGCATTGGCTTGCATTGGCTTGCATTGGCTTGGTTGGCTGGCTAAGCTGGATTTCCTTGCATTGATTCCTTAATTCCTTAATTCTGTTGTTGGGAGAGCGAGGACAGTTTTTGTTAATTTGTTAATTTTCCATTTTTAAATATTTTTGAAAAATACCTTTCTTTTATTCTTAAAAAAAATCAAAAATATTCTAAAAAAAGGAAATAATCTTGTGAGCCTGTGTGTGTGTGTTTCCCCCTGTCTTGTGGCTGTTGGCTCCACAGCGGGGAGAGCATTTTGTTAAGTTTCCATTTTTAAATATTTTTGAAAAATACCTTTCTTTTATTCTTAAAAAAAATCAAAAATATTCTAAAAAAAGGAAATAATCTTGTGAGCCTGTGTGTGTGTGTTTCCCCCTGTCTTGTGGCTGTTGGCTCCACAGCGGGGAGAGCATTTTGTTAAGTTTCCATTTTTAAATATTTTTGAAAAATACCTTTCTTTTATTCTTAAAAAAAATCAAAAAAATATTCTAAAAAAAGGAAAGAATCTTGTGAGCCTGTGTGTGTGTGTTTCCCCCTGTCTTGTGGCTGTTGGCTCCACAGCGGGGAGAGCATTTTGTTAAGTTTCCATTTTTAAATATTTTTGAAAAATACCTTTCTTTTATTCTTAAAAAAAAATCAAAAAATATTCTAAAAAAAGAAAAGAATCTTGTGTGCCTGTGTGTGCGTTTGTCATTTGTGTAGTTCCAACCAGTGCACTCCTTTTGCCAACAGAAAGTGCTATAATACAGTGCTCGCTCATTATTTGTGTAGTTCCAACCAGTGCGCTCCTTTTGCCAACGCAAAGTGCTATATAATACAGTGCTCGCTCATTATTTGTGTAGTTCCAACCAGTGTGCTCCTTTTGCCAACACAAAGTGCTATATATAATTTAATACAGTGCAATTAGCACGAATAACGAAATTTCGTAAATGCTTTGCGCATGCGCTAACGCGGTGCGCCATCTTAACGAATCGATTTGTTATTAGCGATGCATACAAATAACGAAATTTCGTAAACGCTTTGCGCATGCGCCAACGCGGGCGCCATCTTAACGAATCGATTCGTAAATATTTACGAAATTTCGTAAATACCGAACTTTTTTAAGGGAAAATTTTGTAATTATTTTAAATATCGAAACAAAAAAAAACCCCAATTACAAATCGATTTTAGAAACAAATTTTTGCGTTGTTACCCAGGCCTAGTATATATGACTATATGCTGTGACGATTTCCCTACAAGGCTTTTCAATGCTAATCAAGGTGATCAATTGCAGCATTCATATTTGTCTAAACAGACAAGAGTTCTTTCTCCCACCCTGGACATTCCACAGATATATAAACCCTACTTGCCTTGTTTCCACCAAACCTCACATCCTTTGAAGATGCCTGTCATAGATGTGGGGAAAATGTCAGGAGAAAATGCTTCTGGAACATAACCATATAGCCCGGAAAACTCACAACAATCCCTATCTTTTATTATTTCAGTATGATCTGATGCCAGATAAATAGATTTAAGATTGCAGCCCTAGCAGATGAATACTAAACTAGAAGAGACAAGTCTTTTATTAGTATGCAAGAAATATAAGCTGTGATCATAAAATAATATAACAAAAATTGAACTGTATTGTTACATACTGGATGTGTATGATAGCCTCTATCAACCCATGCAAGAAAGGATGGCTCCTTAGGTTTAAATTTAAACTGAAACACACATAAGGCAACTTTAGCTAGAAGTGAATGATTTGGAGCAACCAGTTAATATGAAACCTGTTTATGTATGCTTTTAGTTTGCTTGTGATCACCACAGAGTTTATCTTGAATCAATGGGACTGGAATAGTTGACCTTGACTTCGTAATTTGTGTTGTCATTTGGAAAGATTTACAAAGTAACCATACACTATATAAAGACTTGACTGAATAACTATTTTATCCATTTGTAATGTAATTGTGGATTGCAATGTTTATATTGAAAACATCTCAGCAGGGTAATTAATAAACATTGGTAAACAGCAACTATTGCTTAAACTGGAGGCAGCTTCCTTTCCTTCCAATACAGTAAAGGAGAAGTGTAAACAGAACTAACTGGAGAAGGTAAAGTTTGAGGGATTCACAAGTTGAACAGAGGACAATTTCTGTGGCAATATAGAAGGCTAATTAATCTCAGTTTGCAGTTGGTCACCAGGTGGCCTGCACTGCTCAAAAAAGCAGCAGTAGGGAGGAAGAAATTAGCATGCAGTGTTGTTGCTGATGATGTTATAGCTGGAAGCACTGGTAGGTTGAACCAAAGCAAATGTTTTCCATCATTGTTTCTGGTGTTATTGTATGTAATGAGGGATTGGCTAAAATTAAAATTAAGAGTAAGAAATCATTTCACTGAACTAATTTGAACATAACACCAAATTATACATTAGTACTATGAAAACTAACTTCAGCCAACTACACATTATTGTAATGTATTTTTCACCACTCCTTTGGCATGGCTTCAAAGATGTCATATTCAAAAGTGTTTGCCGTTCAAATTACATTTTACTCTTAACAATGAATGTATGGTGAAATATAAACAAATGACAAAGGATGGTTTATGAGTTAAATGATGGCAATTGATCATAGTTAAAGTTAACTACAGTTTAGTGTTTGATTGACACACTGGGGACATTTTTTGTTTCTCCTGACTGAAATACAGCCATTCCATCTATAGGATTTATCTTTGTGTTGACTCCTCATTCAACAACTGATTTGATGAGTGTACTCTATTTGGGACTAAACAATAAGTTACTACATGAAACAGAAGCCTTCACACCTCTCCTCACAGTGATACTTGAAAAAGATGAGTTTAGGAGTGAGAGAGTTTAAATGGCTTTTTCTTATGATTTTGTCATGATACAGCATTATGTGTGGATCAAGTAATTGTAGGCAACATTAACTTTTTGTATGAAAAAGATTTGCTTATTGTAGAGTTGAGCTACAATATCCAGGTGACACAGTGGTTTGGGTGTTGGGTAAAGCCCACTGGATGACCTTGATCAAATCCTGCTTTTTTGGACTCAAAGGAAAGCAAAGGCAAACCTTTTCTGAAGTAATTTTGTCAAGAAAGCCTCGTGATAGGCTTGCGTTACAACTGACATAAGTTGGAAATGACTTGCAGGTACACAACAGCAACAGGTTTTAATGTTGCTTCTTTTTGTTGTAATAACAGCCTTAATAAGAAAGTTGTGGCAAGGGGAGGAAATTAAACGAGCAAAGCAAAAAGATGTTGCTGCCTCTTATTTGTGTATGTTAAAAGTGGAGGAACCTTTTTGACCATGAGAGCTACAATCTCAATTCCCATGCAAATTATTAGAAGCTATTTTCCTGAGATGGGTGGGACAAAAGTGAATGGGTCCACAGAAAGAAACAGGAAAATCTTTTATAGACATAGGCAGGATTTCACACACACACACACACCTCTGCAGAAATGCAGCCTATGTTTTAAACTTGTGGGTGTTAAATTTACATTTCAATCCATTAACTTCCTATTTCAAACTACTCTGAGAAAGGTAGTGTAGAAAAATGACAGATAAATGTCATACATTTTGCACAGCTGCCATTCATCTCAGACACTGGTTCAGGGGCCTGTGCCTTTTACCTTCGAAGGGACATTGACTCAACACTCTCATACTTGTTTTTGATTTGATTTACAACATAAATTTGCAAGGCAGCTGATGAGTTTTAATAACATATATTTTATTCCTTCTGGGATGTAAAAGATTAAGCCAATGAAGAGTAGCTATCCAGGAACAATTACCAAATGATAAATCACTTCAGCTCATAGTATTCCATGAATGTGAAAGGAAGGTTTAAATTAAAATGTCATGCCATGGCTCTGTGAACAGGACTCTTGTCATCTATCATGGAAAATAATTTTGTTTTTGTGGGAGGAGGAAAGTGAAAAGTGTCATGTTTACAGTTATCTTCCACTTGAGAGTAATAGCAGTGAGCTGAAATAGGTGGGGTCATGTTTTATGAACATTTTTTGTTTCTTCAGGCCCCCCAAACCTCTCCTTGAGGGTGTCATTGTAGGAGACCACAGTATTTGGCTGCAACAGGGCATCAAGACAAAACCAGTACATATGAAGAGGGCATCCCTTTTCTGGGATTCCAAAGTCCAAATTAAATTTTCTGGCTGACATAGTGATATCTTTGCTTTTTGATGTCTCAATGTATACAAACTTGGTTTCATACAAAAAGATATTAGAAGATTGGCATAAAATTGTCTTTAGTCTTTATATACGTATAAGGTGTATTTCAAACATAAATGAATTTTGGATTATCTCATTGTGTGCAGTGAACCCTTCATACCTGCAGGTTTACTTTTGTGAATATCATTATTCATGGATGTATTTGCAATGTTCTCTCTGGGAATCTAGATTCTTTATCCTCTTCTACAAATCTATGGTTAGCTTCATACAACTGCACTGGAGGATCTTGAACTTCCAACAACAGGGGTGACAAACGTATTTTCACCAAGGGCCACATCAGCCTTACGGTTGTTTTCAAAGCACTGTTTGCAGTTGTAAGACTGTTACTATGTTGTTCTGGCATTGAAAGCCTCGTGAACCACTTAAAATGATATGGCAGGCTGAATTTGGCCTGCAGGCCTTGTGTTTGACATATGTGTCCTACAGAGAACACCTCTATAGGTCTTCCAGTGAGATTCCAGCAGAAATTGATTATAGAATTGTGCTGGAGAACCTAGAAATTTTTAGAGAACAAAAAAGCAAATTTTAATTTATATTTTTATCACTTTATGGGAGGTCCTGTATCTCTATTCCCAGTTGCAATTAGAAGTATTGCAGAGTAATAAAAATATATCAAACTTCCAAAACACTTCTGGTCATGAATATTTTTGGATAAGGGATACCCAAACTGTACAGCCTGCTTTCCTTTCACCTTCTTGGTTTAAGCAGTTTGCTAAATTGCAGTCAGTGAATTTTTCATCTCCCTTTGGTGCAGGGGATAGTGGTGGCATATATTTAGACCTCAACAATGCAGTTTAATCACACACATGACACAACCATGTCCCATACAAAGGATATTGGGAGAAGATAGCATATTATTTGAATTTCTACCTACTTTTCTCATTCCAAGACTTTATGCCTACCAGATATTAACAGATCATATGTCCTTTTGAGGATGAAAGGAGTAGCATGGAAACATCTATCAACAAATATGTTTCCATTGCTGAGGCAACCAGTATTATATAACTCCAGTCATTTGTAACATATTTTGGAAAGAGTATTTACATTTGTGTACATTGTGATATGCATCAACATTTCATCCCACTGCAATGATGGTGGATGTTATTTACAACTCAATATGTAAACCTACATTTTGTCCAGTAAATTATGCAGTATTACTATTTAACTATCATTAAAAATGAATCAGTGGAGCCTGTGGAAGAGTTCAGCTTTATTACTATTTCATTATAATTTTTAAAAGGGAAATAATGATAATCATTGGAGGAGGAAGGAGAAGGGGAAGATCTGGGACAGAATACATGTTGCAAGGAAGCATGAGAGGTAGTTTGACATGAAGGACTCAGAAGATTATTAGTGTACACAGCACAGTTAATGTTGCTGCATCTCCAGACACATTTTGATATAATTTTCTCAAAACAGCAAATATATTGCAATGAACCACTGATAAGTGTTCTGTGACTCTGCACTTTCTATTTAGTATTGAGCACAAAGATTTTCTGTCACTGTAGTGCAACCCATAGCTGTGATTGTGAATTGATGTAGTATAAACCCAGCTGAAACAGATGGAACATTTCATAGCCAGATGGAACTAAGCTATTATGTACCACAGAATTAGCACAGGTCAGCACGGTGGGGTTGCGAATCTGCTTGAAATTCCATGACTTTATGCCGGTATTAGCATCTCTAGGATCAGCTATCATATTAAGCCAAAAGCAGAATGAAATGTCAACTTCAGTGGAAGTGATCAAATTTGTTAAGGCTGCAATAAATTTTTGGAATGCTATTGCAAGTTCTGGGCCACTTTATGATTGATATGAAAGCCGTCACTCCACCAGTAGCAAATATGCAAGGGGAGCACACAGTCCCTTCACATGCAACAGTTTTAATTGCTTGGGTGGTGTTCATTTCTTTTTGCTAATGTATTTTTAATTGTGTTTTTAAAAATATTTTTATCTGTTCTGAACTCTGCTCTTAATTTTATTTATTTAGTATTTCTTAATTAGATTGCAAGCCTGGGGGCAGGAAACAGTTTTCTTGTTTTTTTGCTAGTGTGTACCATGTACGGTAATGGTGCTATATTAAAAATGGTATAATACTGCTACTACTACTACAACTAATAATAATAATAATAATAATAATAATAATAATAATAATAATTGCTTTCCTTCTTTTCTTTTCTTCTTCATCTTTGTATTGCCATAATTACACAACTGTGATAAAAAAATTAAAAGATAAAAAAACCACATTGGGTGGATCATAAGGCAGGAAGATAGGGTTATGGAGATGGTATGGAAAAGATAACATGGGGACATAGATTGCCAAACCAGGACCATAGTGCTGAGTTATGTGATAATGAGTGTACCTGCCTTGGGATGTTTCCATTCCCTTAATCAACTCGATTGTGGTAGGATAGCAGACTGATGTGATAAAGTTCTAAGATGTTAATTTCTCTTTCTATAGCCACCTAGCATAAATACATTTCTCTCAAGGCAATGTGGAATACCACTTCATAAACAATCATGCCATTCGTCTATTTAGGTTAGTATTGCTCATGCTGAATTGCAGTTGATTTCCAGGGTTTGTTTATTTATTTACTCTATTTATACCCAGCCTTTCTCTACCACAGGCCCGTAGCCAGGATTTCGTTTCGGGGGGGGGGTGAATTTTTTTCAGGGGGGGTTTCGGGGGGGCTGAGTTTCAGGGGGGGTCTGAGTCTGAGTGAAAGAGGGTCTACCCTAGCAAACCTTTTGTATCATTACCCCAATACCCCCCATGCATATGGGATATATTGAGTATGGTGATCAGATCATGATATGAATAAACATAACAGTTTAAATAATGCACCAGTAAGGCCTTTTCGCGAACCACCATGAGATTTTAGGGGGGGGGGGCTGAGCCCCCCCCCCCCCCCCCCGGCTACGTGCCTGCTCTACCATGAAGGTGGCTTACATAAAAGCAATTATTCAATGCCTTAAAACATATACAATTAAAAAAATAAATTGAAATTAAATTGAAACATATTAAACATCTAAAAACATTCCATTCCATATTAAAATCATGCCATCCATAGTCGTGGTCCAAATATGGGTTTCAAATAAGAACCTCTCCCAGTCCTACCTACAGATCAAATCTGAAACTTTCTGCATGCAAAGCATGTGCTCTATTTTGAACTACAATCCTCTCCTGTTTCCCTTCTTTAATGCATTAATTGCATTTGACAAATGAAATCAGCATATTTGTGTGAACTTGCCTAAGATGCAGATGAAAGTGCTTTCTTTTTATAGACAGCATTTTTCTTCATATAGATCCTAATTTCTCTCGGAAATCTACGCCCTATTCCCACAAGCCAGACTTTTCGCTTTTTTCTTTTCTATATAAGTTGTCACACAAAATATCCTACTGCAAGGTTCCATGCTGTTCGGCTATAAATCATTTAAGTTTTTTTTCACCCACTCATATTTCTCTTAATTAATCATGAAAGCTGAACTTCTGTATCATAATTGTCTTGGCAATCACTTACCCTCTAGGTGTCCTATTGGCTGATTGTTGTGTTGTGTGTCTCAAAATAAGATCTTCAAAGCCCATTTCACGACTTCCTCAGACTTTGAAAATTTGACTGAAAAAAAGACTTCAGCCCAAGAGTTTTAGAAAAATCTGTCTCTTGGGCCTTATTTTGTTTCTTCATTGATTCTAATTAACTTTGCACTGAATTGCAAATACAATTTTGGAGATAGATAGATAGATAGATAGATAGATAGATAGATGATAGATAGATAGATAGATAGATAGATAGATAGATAGATAGATAATCTGCAGGATTGGTTTCAGTGGCTTTAATAGACATATAGTCTTCATAGGTTAGAATAGAATCGGGGGGGGGGGGGCGATAATCTCTTTCTCTATTTTAGGTGTTAAAATTTGAAAAGTGATGTAAAAATGAGGAACTAATGAATCATGATAACTGATTCAATTTAAAAACCTACTACTCCGGCTCTGAAATATGTCATATAGTCTTCAGGAGCAAGTTAATCCTTGCAACTTGATGTAAAGTAATGATGCTTTTATGAAGATGAAGCAATTATAATTTCTATTTGTTTTGTAGAACTGCAGCAGATTTCTTTACATTCCATCATTCTCTACAGAAGTAGTTCTACAACAATGACTCATTTCACATAATTAATCTATAAATTCATTCTGTATGAAGGTTCAGAGAAGTGATTACTTGATATTATAATATTTATTCAGCATGACATTAGCAAAAGCTGCTGTAACATTTTTTTCTGTTCCATTGATTTTCCTTGACATTACATTGTCATAACAGCTGCTTTATTAAGACGGACATGTTGCTTGCTTTCCTGTGCCATAAAGTAAACATTACAGTGATTTAAGCTCTATCAGGGATCCACTGGAGTGCTATGGTTCCATTTTTGCTCAGAAACAGAGCCTTCAAATGTTGATGGCAAGGTCAACATTGAGAAAGAATGATATTGCAGTTTTACCATGAGGACATTTCCGACATGTGACAAAAATATATGTTTTAGCAGCTCATATATCAATAATATTGAAAAAGGATGAGCTTTTTTGTTGGGGGAGAATGTTGCTATTATAAGAACAAAGACTGTGCAAAAGATCACTGAATTTGTTGATCAGCTCATTCCTAGCTGGGGTGACTGTTTTTTTTCTGGCTTTCAATGACAAGAGGCCCAAGGCCCATCTACACTGCACTATGATGTGGAATAGTGGCTGCATTGTCCTGAGGCATGCAAACAATGTCTCAGGATGATGCAGTTTAACCTGGAAGACCCTAGTAAATCCAAGTTTATTCCAGGTTTAAAGAACACCTCCAAACCCGCCTTGATAGGCATCCCATATTTACAAAAAAAATATCCCATGTCCTGTTACATTCTGGGCAGGACATCAATCACCCTTTATTTCTGTTGGGTGGTGGCAGTGGAGGGGGGCTCCCTTTTCATGGGGAAAGGTGTCACCAGCATTGCTTTCTTCACCATGAGGGGCAGGAGAAGACTTTGGGTGAAGGGGCGAGGAATGGGGGCAGGGCCCTCTCTTTCCCCTTGGAAGAGCCTCCTATTACAAATTTAACTACTTGCATGCCCTTCAGAGCTGCTTCAGACTTCCTGGTCACAGGTCATGAAGGAAATTAAAGATCAGAACTAGTCAATGGACCTGAATTATTTCACCTTGTCAAATTCTTAGTCTCTCAAACCCATCTGTCTAGTTTACATGTTATGCAAATTATTTAATTATTAATTCTCTGGTTTGCATTTTAATTTATTTTGTCCCTTATTTTCACTTTCGATATCTGGCAACCATGCTCTAAAGATCCAGACTTTCAGTTAGATCCAGATCTTTGGAGGTGTTGGACCTTTGGAGACTTCTCCTGGGATTGCCATTTGTAACCCCAGGAGTAGTCCCCCCAGTGATCCTACCTCCTTAGACTCAAGCAGCCCATGGAGGAGGGATGGCAGAGCCATTATACTTTCCCTTGCCCCCTTTCCTGCTTTTGAAACATTAAAAATAGGATCCTGATTCAGCCTGCAGTGTTCCCTTTGTTCCATTACTCCTCTAAATAATGCAATAGTGCATTCAAGAGGGAAATTCCCCCTCAAAAACATGTTTCATTTAGATGCACTACAAGGTAAAGGGAACATGCCAGGCTCACCCTCATGACTGTTATACAATGTAAAATTTCTGGTTGCTTCAAGGCCAGTGTATTTAGTGCCAGTTCATTTTTTTAAAAGCTTAAATGAGGGGATTAAAATTTGGATGCTTGGTAGACTGGAAGAAGAGCAAGTACAAACGATGATAGAATTTGTTACCAGACCCCAGAAAGATCTTTTAAAATGTTTTCCTATCAAAACAAAATAAGGAGAACAGAAAACACTATGATTAGAGAGTCCTGCTAAGATTTTTGCCTGACTTTTGAAGCCAGAGATATCAATGAGTAAAGTCCAGATTCCCTGCTCCCTGACTTGCAACCTGTTTGTGCTCTTGTCGAAGACCTTCACAATCATTTTATTGATGAGGAATGATATCAGAAGTCTGCCTTATGATACAACAACCTTTTGGTTATTGCAGCCATGCCCATTCAACATGACACTTTCTGGGTTGCCAGAGAGTGAGAGGATTAGTGATGATGCATTCAGATTTTTTTCTTTATCTTGTGCTGCAGGGGGTGTGTCTAATAGCACCTTGGAAAATTCTATTGGTGCCTGTTGCAAAACATCCAGCTAAATTCCCAATGATCCCTTTACTCTCTGGCAACCTGGAAATTGTCCTGTTGGGGGTGGGCTGTAGGAAGGCTTTGGGATATGTAACTACAGAGACATAACAATATATGGTAAGTCACATACATTTTCCAATGCAGGAACTTGGCCCATTTTTCAAATTCAGGTTGGTTTTTAACAATTGACTTCAAGTACTGCGGAAGGTGCTTTAAGTAAAGTGTGTGTTTGTTCCTTTTACTGGTAGGTTTGAATTGCATTGCTTTCTGATGGCTCAATGTACACAAAATTTGTTTCATTCACAAAATTGTTAAAATATTGTGTATAGAAGTACCTTCAGACTATGTGTATAAGACATATATGAAGAATAGATTTAAAAATGCATGTTTTTTTTAATAACCCTTTTAACCAGTATGTGATTGATATTTAGCTAAAAACTGTAGCAGAATATGTCAAAGTGTGAAAGCAGGTGTTTCAATCTGCACATTTATGCAAGAGAAGTAAGCCAAGTCAGTTAAACAAGAATGAGCAAAGAACCCTTAATGGGCGTGCCTTGGGGACAGGGTAAAAACAATGTTATGGTGAACTAAGTTACTGCTGTAACACAAGAGATGTGTTACAGCAGTAAAAGATTCAATAGCAAATGATGTCATAAATCAGAGGTTTTAACCTGACATTGATGGGGGTTGAGGAGGTTCATTGACAGGATAATTTTCTTCTCATTTTTTTCCTATTCCATTTTTCCTACCATAGAGAATTTAATGAAAATTTAGGTTTTTTTTAAATGTTTACTGTAATACTTTAACTTACTGCAATAGAATACATTGTGTGCAAATTGTAGATGCTTGCACATATGTTTCCCAGGAAAGCCAGGACAGACAAAGGTCTAGAGAGCAAGTGGTTGCCTTCATTTCTCCTAAGATCTTGTCCATGTCCTCAGACCACATAAGCTGAAAAGAATCCATTAAACAGAGACACTCAGTTGTATCAACAGAGATTGCATTAACACTGGAGTCTAAATCAGAGCAGATCAGAGCGACTTTATCTGCAAAGAACCTAGCAAATTCTTCACAATGAACTGCCAATTGGTCAGGGCCCCCCAGTTGAATAGGGTTTAAAAATCCCCTGACCACTCGAAACAGTTCTCTAGGGCAGTTCTTCTGGATGCAATGTTGGTGGCAATCACCTTTCTTTCTACCACCTTCATTGCCACAGAATAGACTTTTAAATGACCTCTAGACTGTGTTTGGTCAGACTCTCCACGACTTTTATGCCAAAACTGTTCTAGTTTCCATTTCACTGGCTTCATCAGTACTAGCCTCTTGTTGTACCAATGAGCTGATTTGCCTCTGCTATGTTAAAGGAATGCTTGGGAGTGATTGTGTCAACTGCCCTGGCCACTTCTGTATGATAGAGGTCTGCCAGAGCTTTGACAGAATCACCTAATGAAGTGGCAGGAAAAACCCCAAGAGCCATCAGGAATCCATCAGAATCAACAAGCCTTCTGAGGCAGATCTTCCTAATCAGTCCTCCACTCCTGCAGAGGCTTAGAGCCCCAGTGAGTCTAAACCTGAACAGGTAGTGATTGGTCCATGACAAAGGAACAGTGGGAAGTTCCTCCACTATACCGTCACTGTCATCCCACCCTGTACAGAAGACCAAGTCTAATGTGTGTCCAGCACTATGGGTGGGGCCAGTTACCATTTGGGACAGACCCATGGTTGCCATGGTGGCCATGAAGTCCTGAGTTACTCCTGATAGGGCAGCCTCAGCATGAATGTTGAAGTCCCCCAGCACTATTAGCTGTTGGGACTCCAGCACCAGGCCCAAGACTACCCCAGATAGCTCAGGTAGGGAGACTCTTGAGCAGCAGGATGGATTGTACACCAACAACATTCATTGTCTGTCATGGCCATTCACCCTTAAATAGACACATTCAAATGTAATGGACTGTGGGACAGGACACCTACCTGTGGAACAGGACAAAGGTACTAGAATGCTTACTGATAGAAATATTTTGGCTGTTGCTATATGTCTTGGCCCATCTTTTTAAATAAAATGTTGAGATATAGTTTGTTCTCTATTCACATAAAGACCAAGATCAGTATACTATTCCACTACAGGTAGATAGAAATTCTCATTTTTTAAAAAGTAAAATTGAAAACCCTGTTTGAGAAAGAGATATAGAACACCTACTAGTCTCTTCCTGATATAGAAATGATCCTAGGAGCTTCAAATATAATAAGGAGAGAGAAAAAACACTTCATCCATTGATCCATATTTACTATCCTATTCTGTATATATAATGTCCCAGAGAAATACATTTAGTAATAATACAAAATTTAATTTGTTTTTTTGCATTAATATATAACTTTTTACCCTCTTATAAGTCTACCACATATGAAAAAGGAGTCATAGACCATCAAAGAAACATCAATTTGAAACTTTTCATAACATTTCCAACAACTTACTTGGGGTTAGATAACACCTATATAACAAGACTCTTTTAAATTATGGCACAAAGTAAATTTTATATTTTAAAACCATTATTCCCCCCCCCCCCTCAACCTATCACCCTTCCATATGAACATTATGCCCAAAATATAGGGTTCACTTTATCTGTGGAATAGTGGTATGAAATAAAAGCAGTAAAATGTTTGGCTTCTATAATATTCCTTTCTTCTGTGGAAATGCTTATAAAAAGAATATTTGTACATTCTTGGCTGTATTACACTACCCAAAGATATTTATGCTGGCTTCAGTTCTACCCAAATCCTATTATGTAAGCTTCTGTGAACATACACATTTTTCATTTAGCTGTGTAAGCCATTTTAATAAACAGACATGTAAGAACCTTCAAAATGAATAAGCTTCTAAGCTTCTTATTCAGGGTGTGAATATTATAGATCCTTTTCCTTAGTACTATACAACAAAAACACCAAAATCAGCATTCAGCACAAATTCAGATAGTAGCCATTGTATTTCAATGAAAATATGCAACCCAGGATTTTATTACATCAACCCGCAATGATACAAAGTGAGTTGGACACCACTGATATTATATCTTTGTTCGGTAGTACAATTGTGCTGATTTCCAGTTTATGGTCTTGCAGCCATATTTCTGCATATCTTCATAATCGCATCATCCTGCACTACTGTGGTTCCATTGTTGTTGTTGTTGTTGTTGTTTTTTAAAAATGCCCAGTTCCAGTATTTAAAGCAAACAAAAAGACAAAGATCTATAAAAATAAAAATAAAGCAGCCATCTTGGAAATACTGAATGGAAAGAAGGAGAACAGGGGAGGAAGACAATCCCACTCACTGATGCCACCACAGCATGCTGACACAGAAGCTAATGGAACTCATAACACCAAGATGAGGCTAAGATCTTCTGGGGAGGCCCTGCTCTCAGTCCCACCTCCTTCACAGGTGCAACTGTGTGGGGATGAGGGACAGAGCCTTCTCAGTGGTGGCCCCTTGGCTATGGAACTCCCTTCCCAATAAAATTAGATCAGCTCTCTCCTGACCTTTAGAAAGAAACTAAAAACCTGGCTATGGAACCAAGCTTTCAGAGAGCAGCACAGTGCAATAGGCAGCCATGAAGTGATTGTAACATGATTGGAACAGCTCCTGGGTTATGACTTTGGATCTTGTGTTGTTTTAACAGTTTATTTTAATGCATTGATATGTCGTGATTTTTCTGATTTTTAGGTATGATGTATGTTATATTTGTCTGTGACATTGAATTATTGCCAACCTGGAAGCTGCTCTGAGTCCTCTTTGGGCTGAGAGAGCGCAGGTCAAAAACAAACAAACAAACAAATAAATAAATAAATAAGATAGGTGATGGGAACATTGCAGAATTGTGGGTTATTTATTGATTGTGTAGTATTTTTTATTAATTTTCAGAAAGAAAGAAAAATATAACACCATAAGATACAAAGAAGAAAGCCACACATAAACCAGGCAAACATAACATGATCCAATTAAACAGTAAATATAAAGACACCATTTCCTTCCCTCTCTTTGAAGTAGGGGGCTATTTATGAGTTTTACCCCTTAATGGGTTTTAACCATTAATACCTTGAGATGGGACATTCACGGAGAGAAGGAAGACCAGTAACAGGATGGTTCAACTACAAACCCAGTTTGCCTACCTTGTAGGATAAAGTTCTTAGTCACAACTATGATATTATTGACATTATTGTAAACCACCCCCCCCCCCCCCCACACACACACCATTCTGCTATACCAGACTGTGATTAGGTCTCTGATTCAATTAAAACCAATGGATATAGGGGTGGGCAAATTCCATGCACGAACGTAGGATGCACTGGACTTTTGTCAACACACTAGAGGCCATCTATAGCTTTTCCAATACTGAAATTGACACTTCCTTTCTGCTGTATGATTGGTAATTAAAAGTGTGCAATTTGACCAAAAGCCATGCCGTTTCAGGTTCCATTGCTGGCTGGCCCCTCATTCTGTTTTCTGGGAGGTTACTCAAAAGGGGAGGGGCATTTCCATTTCCATTGGGCAGAGATTTGGCCAATTGGCTACAATGGGAAACTTTAAAGGTTCAATCCTCAGCCATTTTAAGGTCTATCTCAATGAAATCTACCTCCGTTTTAGACTCCATTTACAACTACAAGACTGCAAGTTTCATAACAATTCAACAATCTACTGACTTTTAAGAATTATTTTAAGTTTTAAACATAACATTTTTTTAAAAATAAGCAAACTGCAAGAGAGGGTTCTGGGAATCGTAGTCACCAGTTATGTCCATTCTCAGTCAGAGCATGGATACCACCAGGCTTTTTATTGGCTGAGAAACAGAGAGAGAAAAAACTTCAACTCCTATCATGCTCTGAGAGGAACTTTTCAATGGTCACCCTATGGAATGGCTGCTGGGAAAACAAGTTCCCAGAGGCCTCTCTGGAGGAGGAGGAAAATTTTTAAAAATGGATGGAGGCTGCTTCTGCGAGGAGAGAAAAAGACACAGGAGATCCCTGGCCTCAGTTATATTGTGGACTTAATTATTTCCTCTCCAGAACCAAAAAAGTCCAGCTCTGTTTTGGTGGGCTTTTTGTCTCCCACTGAAAACTACATTTTTTTTTTCTTTAACAGTGATTCGGGCCCAAGCCTAGTGGTAATACTCTTTGAGGCAGCAATATGCTAGAGAAGCTGCTTGTATCTTTGATCCATGGAGATATGTATGTCAGAGAGTTATAGAAAGATAAGGCTTCAACCCAGTCAGTGAAGCCAAAGTCTGTGTCTTCTCAGTTGAGGCTTCATGGCTATAATGCCCTTGTCAAGGCACACCTACCTGCCTTTTAGAAAACAGTTTAACACCGGTGCTGAATCATTCCAATTCTCTGTGGAAACTTGTCTTTTGATCCTTTTGGTGTCTAATTCATTTGAGACAAATCTACACATATGTATGGTTTTAATTTGTCTTGAACTGTTCTAGCTGGTTTTAAACTGTCTTGTTTTAATTCACCAAATTGTTTCATACATTTTAGTTGATGTGAACTGAAAATGAGCAGAGACTGATTCTTCTAATCTCAGCTTTCATGAAAATAGTTTCCAAATAATTCCCCATGAAACAATAGAATCAGAGTTCCTGAACTTTTTACAATATTCTTAGAAAGGGCTAACAGTTTGGAGTCACTTTAGTTCACTCATAACTATTAATCAGGAGTGACTGCTGAAACTGAACTGCAGTTTGACAGATAGTTTCTGTGTAAAATACCAGGGATGTTAGAAGAAAACTGTTACATGGTTTGTTACAACAATATGCAATTAGGACATGTTTATTGTCTTTTGAATTATATTCTGAAAGAGCTCTCTAAAATGGCTTCATTAATCTGCCTGCCCACACTGCCAACTATAGTTAAAAAAAAAACCTTTTATGGATCAATTCAGAGGCTGAGGCTTGTGCCTCCCTTCCAGGTAAGAATTTCTTTCTTATGTTCCCCGTTGAAAGGGAAAGTAAGAATGATAAGATCCAGCTTAATGTATGGTTATTAAATCACCTCTGAGAGATGTGACATGAGCAAAGGGTTTCTGGGCTGTGTGATGGATTGACAGTGAATTGGCTGGAGAAGAGTTTTGTTGATGTGATACAAATAACCTCAGCTCCAGCCCCTAGGTGGATATATAATTTGGTAATTTCTTTCCTTATAGACATGGTGAGTGAAAGCTTTGCTCCTGTACATTGATCTTCACATCAACAGAACATCTCATGCAAAGCCTGACCTCTTGAGACTGCACAATTGTTATGTGAGAATGCTGTCAGTGATTATCCTGCTATTTTAGTCTTGCAGATTGAATTATATATAGCAGTGGAAATGATTAGCTTTGTCAGAGGGTGTCTCTGGCATAGGAAATTGGCTCAGTTGTATTTAGAAAATCTGTTTTGACTTGAGTATTTCACAAATGGAGGAAGTCGGCATTGCAGAGCAACAGTTTACTAATTTTCCAGCTGGTTCGGTAGGAGTGCCTCACATGGTGGAATTTTGCAAGCTATTACAAATGATAAGATTTTTGACTCATTGAGTTTGGGGGATTACCTTCCCCAAATAGGTATTCAGAATAAACTAATTTAGTCAATGTTGCAGATTTTAAAGTGTGTGTGTGTGTGTGTGTGTGTGTGTGTGTGTGTGTTAGAATGCATTGTGAATGTGGGTTTCAAGTAATTTCAAATTAAGGCAACCCTAAAGTTCATATACCGTTTGAGTTTTCTTGGCAAGATTTCGTTCAAGAAATCTTTCTTTCCCATGAGTCTTAGAAAATGTGTGTTGCTAAGTGGAATTTGAAGCTGGTCTCCAGAGTTGCAGTCTAAGGCTTGACCCACTGTGCCATTATGGGTCCATTCAGATGCATATTCAAATACAATTTGCTCAAGGCCATAGAAATCATGTTAAATTGCATTAACATGCAATTATAAATTAACTGCATTACGCAGCTCTGCTAAATGCACTGTCAAACAACTTAAGCTAATGAAGTTACTATACCGATAAAAACAATATGGCACATTTCCACTAGCATGAACACTAGTACATTCTGTTAAATTCATTGTCTCATCAACCATTAACATGTATTCTAAGGCTCAGCATCCATCAAAAATTATTGCTTGATGCTGAAAAAGGTTTACTTTATTTATGGCATGTTTACAACCAAAAATCACTACCACAGTAGATGAGGTAGATGTTAATCGTCCAATTTTCTGAACCCATTACATAGCATTTCAAACAGGACTGTTACCTGTTTCTGCAGATGGAAGCAACCTCACAGAACCCTCACAGTCTAAGAAGTGATCAATATCGTGTCTTGGCTATGATGGCTCGTGTATACCACGTTGACATGGCAGTCTTGGCTTACATTCTCTTGAAATCCTACTGGCCAAGGAATAGCTGTTCAGCATTGTATATACCTGGTAAATTATTTCTGATGGCATTTGAAAGTTTAAAGGAATAAAACGCTTTATCTAAATTAATTTATTAGCATGGAATGATTACAACCTCACTAATTTTAAACAACTGAATCTAACAAACTGAATTCTGTATACTGCACAGGTTATAACAGTATACTGTTGGTATAGGCCATGCCTATACTGGCTAGTTAATCCAGAACTGATCTGGAGCAGAAATCATTCTGAAGTCACATGGTGACTGGATGATTGGAATCCAGACGATCCAGCTGAGGTCACATCAGACCTACAATCTCATCACCTTATCTTCTGTGTTACCACTCCAACATGGCCATATAAGTCTGTGTGAGCTCCTGGGCACCATGGGTGTCCCATGCTGACATCAGAAGAGGTGCTCCTTTCACCATCTTCTTACTGGTCATGTGATGAGTAGAGGAAAAAGGGAATGGCAATAGTACGTCATGTGGATAGTGGACCAGTCCTGCTATCATATTTATTTATTTATTTGGGGTTCTTTTACCCCGCCCTTCTCACCCCGAAGGGGACTCAGGGTGGCTTACAAAAGCAAGGCACAATTTGATGCCTGCATCATAAAAATAATCAAACACAAAATTACATCAATACACAGTTAACACCAAATATACATTATAACCATAAAATCAATAAAACCAAATACAAAACCAGTTTCTCCTCTTACATGGTCAGCGTTCACTACTCATAGATCTAGTTTTACGTTCCACTTCATCAATCCTGCTGGTCTTACTCGCCTGGTTGTCTGATTTAATTGCCGGAGTGCCCAAAGGCCTGGTCCCATAACCAAGTCTTCACTCTTCTCCTAAAGGCGAGGAGGGATGATGATGCTCTGATTTCCCCCAGGAGTGAGTTCCACAGGTGAGGGGACACCACTGAGAAAGCCCTGCTCCTCCTCCCCACCAGCCTCACTTGTGACAGTGGTGGGGTCGATAGCAGGGTCTCCCCAGATGATCTCAGACTCCGAGGTGGGACGTAGAGGGAGATACGTTCGGACAGATACACTGGACCGGAACCGTACAGGGTTTTGTAGGTCAAAACCAGCACCTTGAATTGTGCTCGGAACTGAATCGGCAGCCAGTGGAGCTGGCACAGCAGGGGGGTGGTATGCTCCCTGTATGTCGCTCCGGTGAGCAATCTGGCTGCTGCTCGCTGGACTAGTTGAAGTTTCCGAACAGTCTTCAAGGGCAATCCCACATAGAGCGCATTGCAGTAGTCTATTCAGGATGTAACAAGAGTGTGGACCACCGTGGCCAGATCAGACTTCCCGAGGTACGGGCGCAACTGGTGCACAAGTTTTAATTGCGCAAAAGCTCTCCCGGCCACCGCTGAGACCTGGGGTTCCAGGCTCAGCAATGAGTCCAGGATCACTCCCAAGCTGCGAACCTGCGTCTTCAGGGGGAGTGTAACCCCGTCCAGCACAGGCTGTAACCCTATACCCTGTTCGGCCTTACGACTGACCAGTAGGACCTCTGTCTTGTCTGGATTCAATTTCAATTTGTTAGCTCTCATCCAGTCCGACACAGCAGCTAGACACCGATTCAAGGTCTGGACAGCCTCCTTGGTGACAGGTGAGAAGGAGTGACAGATCTGGACATCATCTGCATAGAGATAACATCTCAGTCCAAAACTCCGAATGATCTCCCCCAGCGGCTTCATGTAGATGTTAAATAACATTGGGGACAGAATCGAACCCTGTGGGACTCCACACAACGGTTGTGGGGCCGAACAGGTGTCACCCAGTAACACCTTCTGGGACCCTCCCTCAAGAAATGACTGGAACCACTGCAAAGCAGTACCCCCAAGACCCATGTCCATGAGGCGTCCCAGAAGGATACCGTGATCGACGGTATCAAAGGCCGCTGAGAGGTCCAGCAGAACTAACAGTGCCCCACACTGCCCCAAAGATGCTGAATTGCCTGAAACTGCAGAACATCCCCTAATTTTGCTTTACATGTAGCTAAAGCAGATCAACACAGTTTACCCTGCAATATCCACCAGAACATTATGAGGACAACCAGGATTGAACTCATGGTGAATATGGGTTATGATGCTCATGTAGATGAGCCCATGGAGACTACTAGACAGCTTCATCACATGCTAACTTTACAAGGAATGTAGTACTTACACAACAATAGGATAAAATGGAACTAACATGAAACAGTCCTTACCTTTTAAACACCAAACTAAACAAAATAAAATTAGGGGAAGACCCCCTTTCCTTGATAAGAATGCGGGTTTTTTGCAGTTGAAATGTATGAATGTCTCCGCAAATTAAGACTCACTGACTTTAGTTGGACCTGCTCCCAGACATCTGCAGCATTAGTCTTGTAAATTAGCTGCATCACAGGCTACACTTTGACAATTTCCAATATGACCTAAGGGAAAATAATTAGGATGGATATTGGTACCAGTTGTTCATATCTCTTAATCATACTTTATAGCTTTGAGAAAAAATGATTTGTCATAATTTCCTTAATGTGGCATAGTGTAATGCATAGTGTTACCTTACTTTAAGAAGCAGTTTCTGTTTTCCTTCAAGTATTTGTCTTTCTTTTAAATGCTCCTGCTAGTGTTGTTTAGTTTATAGATGACTCAACATTTATTGGCAGAGATTCTGTGATACACTATTTATAGTATTAAAGCAATTTACAACCCAGCAAAAAAAATTTGCAATTTTAAAAGGTAGAAAGCTCTTAAGAACATTTTAGTTCAAACAATGCAGTAAACATTTGCCAAATATAGGCATTCTGTTTTCAAAGTATGTCTGAATAAAAAAAAATTAGCCTGCCGAGTGAAAAAAATAGGGGGCTGTTCTGGCCTCACTGGGAAGAGAGTTCCAGAGTCTAGTGGCCATCCCTGAGAAGGCTCTCTTTTCAGTCCCCACCAGCCATGCTTGGCATGGTGATAGGACTCTCTTGATGATCTCAGATTCCTGGCCATCTCAGAGGGGGGGGGGGGGGGGGAGAGGAGGAGGGGTAGTATGCCAAATAGCTTGGATCTGAGCCATATCAGCCAACAACTTTATAACTCATAGAAGTTACTCTGGGAATCTTTTCATCTGCAGTACAGAATAGTCTTCCTTCCTACATCTTCCTACTTCCTTCCTACATCTTCACCATAAAGGTTATGGAGCCCCTGGTGGCGCAGTGGGTTAAACCCCTGTGCAGGCAGGACTGAAGACCGACAGGTCGCAGGTTCGAATCCGGGGAGAGGTGGATGAGCTCCCTCTATCAGCTCCAGCTCCTCATACGGGGACATGAGAGAAGCCTCCCACAAGGATGAGAAAAAACATCAAATCATCCGGGCGTCCCCTGGGCAAGGTCCTTGCAGACAGCCAATTCTCTCACACCAGAAGCGACTTGCAGTTTCTCAAGTCGCTCCTGACACGATTAAAAAAAACAAAACCATAAAGGTTAGAGCTCATACCTTTCAACTTCTTTTCTATTCCCTGCAATTGACACGATATTCATCCTCACTTATTAAGTTACTTATGTACTTAATTTATTTTTATGCCATTTTTCTCCAAAATTGGGACTCAATACAGCTCAGATAAACAATTAATTCAAGCTATCAAATTAAAAACAAAAACAAACAAAAACAATAGATTTAAAACCAATTTAAAACAACATACAATCTTTTAAAAACATAAAAAGTTAACAGTTTTTAAAAGAGACAGGGGATGCAACTCAATTCCATCCCTGATCCTAGGAGATTAAGCCTCTGCTTGAACAAGAATATCTTTATCTACAGGCAAAAGGAAAGCCAGCCTAGCCTCCCATGAAAAGGAATCTCTTACAGAATGGGGCCTCCCACTTCTACTAAATAATACCAATTGGCATCCTGCATTACCGATACGGATTCTGCTTAGAAGCCCAAAGGACCAATGAATAGTATGCCAAAGAGCACCATATTTCAAAACTGCATGCCATTCCTAGATAAATCCTTCAGCGCAGGTGTTTATGCTATTTATGGAGTCATCCATATCAAATAAAGAAATAGGAAAAAAATCTAAGAAACTTGCTACATGATTTAGAATCATGTCCTGGTCCCATTCTTCCCCTTGGGCTGTTGCAGTTCAGGTGGATGCTCAGTAACATTAATTGTGAATGCCCCAATTGTAATGGCATTAGGAATAAATGTTGAAATAGAATTAATGAGTCATTACAGTGAAGGTAAGCATGAAATAGTGTTGCTGAAAAACATAGGCTTATTGAATGTACCTACCCTAAGTCAAATGAATTATATTCACAATTCTAAATAAGGCAACATGCAAGTATTAACCATATTTCAAAAATATTGGTTCTAGCAACAATATAGTTTAAGATTAGTTAGTTGCTTAGTTCCTTGTGTTACCTTACAGTGACTTCTCATCCTTATGGAAGTATGAAATGTCAACCATGAATTAGGGGGGAAAGGGCATTATTTATTAGATCATCTTTGGAGCAGAGATAGTTATATTCCACTTTGCTTAAGTAGATTCTAGTTTAATAGTCACAGTTTCGCTAATCTATTTAAAATTAACAGAATAAAAACAAATGCGGCACATGAGAGCGTCTCATTTTGATCATATGTAATTGATATATAATTGATATGTAAATGAGACTTTACAGTTGAAGACTGATATATAGAATTTTTAAATGACGGTCATAAATGCATTTCTAAGTCACAGTAACATTTAAAAAAACTTGATAAAAGTGTTATTTGTAAAATATAGGTTAGTCTTAAGTTTTTTTTGATAAGCATCTTCAGTTATTTTGATGTGGTGAGAAAACTGATTTGAGCAACTCAGGCACAATCTACATTGACCATTTAATGCAGTTTCAAACCAGTATTGACGAGAGTGTTTTCACTGTGCAGATAAGTACATTAAAAATCCTGGAACCAGTTTGAGATCCTGATGGTGATCACACAATCCACAGAGGACTGATGTGCAATAAGGGCCTTCTTTTGTGGGATTTTATAGGAGTTTGTTGTCTGGATACCACATTTGAAGCTTGCTTCGATCTGCATTGAATGGCCAATGCAGATGAAGCCTCATCTTCATTTTTATAATTTCAAGAATGAGTAATAACAATTTTTTGCAGATTTATATGTGCATGCACAACTGATATATGGCAAGAAGATAGAGAGAAAAGAGTTTATTTTTAAAGTATCTCAAAGTGAAGACATCTTCCACATGTTAAGAATTCTAATGATTGCCACATTTGTAATATCATATAAAAGAATGTTATGCTATGCATTGTTAACTTTAAAATTTTACCTATCTAATTACTGATATTTTTTAGTATTTTAAGCCTCGGAAATATCAGTTTAACGTCTCTTTTCTTTCTCAAGAAATGTAGTTCTTTCCTTCTCAACATTATAATGGGTCCCGTAAAAGCAAATGCCACTCTTCATTTAATTCATAGACAATCACACATCCATCATTATATGAACAATGAATTGCATGGCAAGTTTTGGTGTCCAATTTATTAAACTGAAGAAATGAATGTCTACATAAGGTAGATACTGCTTCAGTAATTACTATGCATTAAAGCAAGCAAACATTCAGTGCAAACATTCCTTTACAAAATAAGCAGTGTTTATCTATGTTTCTTCATGTAATGTAGAGTTTGCAGTGGCGTTATCATTAATGACCTTATTTGGGTTTTTAAGAATTTTGTTTTGATAAAAGGAAAATGAGGAAAACAGTTTCTATGAATAATTTAGGCTTGACCTCAACTTTGCTTTGTACATATAAAATAGTGGCATAACAAAAAGTAGTTCAGTGATAAAAAAGTAATCTTCTTGTTGTGTGCCTCCCAGTTATTTCCAACTTCTTGGAGACCCTAAGGACTCTTCTACACAGACCAAATACCTGTGAGAGAACTACTCCCGTGTTGTGGCAGCTCCACTGGCTGCCAGTCTGCTTACAAACTAAATACAAAGTGCTGGTCGTTACCTATAGCGGGAATGGGAAGAGGGGGCCTTCTCCATGATCTCTCCCCATGTCTGGAACCCCTTCACCAAAGAAATAAAAACTGCCCCCATCCTCCTCTCCTTTAAAAAAACTCTTGATGATGCACCTTTGCACTTTGGCATATGGAGAGGAGGAGAACTAGGACCCTCTAGATCAGTGGCTCCCAACCTGTGGTCCATGGACTACCAGTGATCCCCATGAATGAAAATATGGTCCGTAGCCTCACTACTACTGAAACCATGTAGCAACAAGTGTGACTGGTCACGTGAAACCATCTTATAGTGCTGAGGCCATGGTGATGTCAGAAGGGGGAGAGGCTGACTACCTACAAAAGATTACTACTACCACATCAGCTCTATATTAGTAATTATGGTTTTCTGTGGGTGAACAGATAGTGAGTACTAGATGGCATATGTTCTGTATCAGAAACTAGAGCTGATGTGGTCTATCTAGTGCAATTTTCTGAATCAGCATCCCAAATAATCAAACCATTTCTAAAGTTGACTTAAAATTGATTTGTAACCCTTTTGGCACTAATGTTCGAGAGTGGTCAATGGTGAAAGTGGTCCCTGGTGAAAGTAGTCCCTGGTGAAAGTAGTCCCTAGTCAAGTGGTTCCTGGTCAAAAAAAGGTTGGTAATCACTGCTCTAGATCAATTGGAATGTTGGCTGACCTACTTGTACCTTGTGGCCACTTGGGTACACTTCAAGAACAACTATAATCAGCCATTTTCCATTTATCTTAATTGTTTTTATCATTTGAGATGTTTTAATGTTGAGTATGTGATTAGTGTAACCTGTTTCTATGTGATTATTTGTATCTTTTTCATTTTGACATCAATTTTTCATACAATAAGTTCGCTGTCATTATTATATTATATTGCATTATTGTAAAAAAATTATCTGGACATAAAATGTTTGCCTTTTTCATTGTAAAACCACCCTAGTCCCCTCTGAGGGGAGGGGAGGGGGGGAGAGAAAGCGGTCTATAAATAAAGTTTTATATTATTATTACTGTGACTTTCCTGCTTCTTGGCAGGGGTTGGACTGGATGGCTCATGAGGTCTCTGCCAACTCAATGATTCTATTATTACTTCCAGATTAGCCTCCGGCATCCAAACAACACCTCAGGCGAATCCAGGTTAACCCGGAGTAAACCTGAATTTCCTTTCAATAAAGTCCAGATCTTTTGAGTCTCAGGATCACTTTCCATGATCCTGAGGCTCAATCCCCACTGCAGGCCTCTCTGGTATGTTTTTAAGGAAAACAGGGGGTTAGGGGCAGACAGAGATACCCCCCATCCAAATCACAGGGGTTTGGGAGTCTGGCCATGCTGATTTCCCTTGGGAATTTGGCCTGTGTGGAAGGGCCCTAAAATAAATCTATTCTGGATTTACTTGGCAAGATTTACTTTTCCTTCCTCTGAAGTTGAGAGCTTGTGACATGCCTAGGTCTCACATCAGGAGATTTGAATCCTGATCTCTAGGGTTAGTTCAGCACTAAGACCACTACACAATGCTGCTTCTCTGCATGATCTATTTAGTGTCATATTGATGAAATGATATAACTCACTAATTGATCCTGTTTTTCATTAAACACTTTATTTGACTCAAGATTGATTAAGTGATAATTGCATTTGATGCAGAACTTATGAACAGGAACAAATGGCTCATCAGATGAAAAATGATGAGATTGCAGGTTGAATCATTGA
This sequence comes from Anolis sagrei, assembly GCF_037176765.1. Lineage (NCBI taxonomy): Eukaryota > Metazoa > Chordata > Lepidosauria > Squamata > Anolidae > Anolis > Anolis sagrei. The sequence continues at coordinate 230,596,045 of NC_090023.1, forward strand.
CTTATTTATGCAGTGTTTTTCTACTATTCCTACATCTAAAGCTATTACATTTTCAATTAGAAAAATCACAATACGTGGGTGGTTTCAAAACCACCTTCAATTTCAGCTTAATGCAAGAAGAAACTTTACAAACATTTATCAAGGAACTTTATGAAATGATGTAATTCCAGGTCTGCACTCTTATTCTCAGCTTCCTTGGAGTGAGACCCATTGATTTCACTTAGAAAAACAATTGAAAAGTAAATCCCAGTAAAGGAACTAGCGACCTATCTCAGAGTATTCCTTGCCTCATAAAACCTTATGTAACTAATGGAATTGCCATATGTCAAGAAGCAACGTGAAGACACATATACACAATACAAAATGCTCCAGTAAAAAAAAAATTAGGGACAGATGATATAATTCTTATTATAAAGATAAATATTTTGATGCTTTAAAGTATGCTTTACATCCAGGAAACATGTCTGGGAACCTAAGTCAGACACAATGAATTGTAAAAAAACAAACAAAAAAAGCTGTACTTCTGGATGAAATTTGAGAAAGCAGGTGAATTAGTTGTACTGTTGTGCTGGTGCTTTTGAGTTCAACATCATGAGTGAAATATGCTATACTATAGCATGCTATACATGGGCAGGGAAATGACAATCCTTTGCTGAATATCTTGAAAAGTTTTGTTTCAAAATGCACATTTCTCTAAATTGGTGTATATTCTAGGCAGCCAAACAACCTGTAGAATGAATGGTTTATTTCACTGTGAAAATGTTCATACATTTATAGAAGCCAATAGAAATAAAGTACAGCAGCCATACAAATTGTGCACAACTTATAGAAGCATTGGATTTGAAGAGATATGGACCACAGACCTATTCTGATATTCTACTACTCACATCACATGATGAGTAGAGAATAGCAATGTACTTATTGCTCCAGATCAGCCCCACTACTAAAAGGAGCCCCTAGTGGCACAGTGGGTCAAACCCTTGTGCCGGCACGTCTGAAGACCGACAGGTCACAGGTTCGAATCCGGAGACAGCAAGGATGAGCTCCTTCTGTCGGCTCCAATTCCCCATGCAGGGACATGAGAGAAGCCTTCCACAAGGATGGTAAAACATCAAAAACATTCAGGCATCCCCTGGGCAATGTCCTTGCAGACGGCCAATTCTCTCACACCAGAAGCGACTTGAAGTTTTTCAAGTTGCTCCTGACACACACAGACAAAAAAAGCCCCTCTACTGCAAAGACCACCAGCACTGAAGTGATGGTCCTCCGCCATCAACTCTGCTAGACTGACCACGTTGTTTGGATGCCTGACCACTGTCTCCCAAAGCAGTTGCTGTACTCTGAACTCAGGAACAGAAAACAGAATGTTGGTGGGCAAGAAAAGAGATTTAAAGATTGGCTCAAAGCCAACCTTAAAAACTTTGGCATAAACACTGAGAACTGGGAAGCCCAGCCATCAATCCCACCCAACCTCCCCAAAGGCTGTCTGTTATCATGCCCCAAATGCCTGTTGGCAGAAGGTCTTAGCTGCATTCCAGATTCATGTTGCTTAATGTAAAAATACATCAAGTAATTCAGTCTCATTTGAACAGAGATCCACCTTGTGATTTGTGGAACCATTGTAAACTCTAACTTTCCTGTTAAATTATCATGCATTTCAGTTTTTATATTGAAGAGGATGAGATGTTATAAGTGTATAAGTGTAGTTTGGATCTCCTGTCTCTAGTGTCAATACTTACAACTGATATAGTAATAAGTGCTGCCTTGAATAAAATAGATGAGTACATAGCAACAATAATAACAAAAACAGAAGAAATACAGAGATTCAAAAAGCTCAGGAAACAAAACAAAAAATTAAGTGCAACCTAAGAGAAACTAGTATAGGTCAGCTGACACCTACCCATTTTATAAAGAGTGCTAGTCAGGTGTTTCACCTTCTTGAACTGGAGCTGCCTGGCTGATGAAACTTTAAAATGATGTCTGTTCCGTTATATCCTAGAAGAATCTATGACCTCTGTCATATCTAAGAGTTGCATTTGTGATGTGGCCATTTAAAAATAAGCCCTCACAGAAAGAAACTTATTTTCACATTGTCAAAGACTCCTGATATATGTATGAAATAGTTCTAACAATATTTTAAATCTTTTAATGTTTCTTTAAAGAACACAGTTCTATTCAAAGCCTTGGCAGCTTGCCTCAAAAAGACCTTCTCTAAATAAATGCTGATCAGCCAGTAAAAGCCTGTGAATCTTCTGTGGAAATCTTTTATTAATATAGAACAGAGTTATGGCTCTTCCACACAGCCATATAAATCAGAATGTCAAGGCAGATAATCCACAATATTTGCTTTGAACTGGATTATCTGAGTTCACACTGCCATATAATCCTGTTCAAAGTGTATTTTATACAGCTGTGTGGAAGGGGCCATAGGAAAGCCTAGCAATGTGAGTTGTATCACAATGTAGTATAGTCCCTACATTCCTTTGGATTTAATTGTATTCCTGTGACACATACATGTCAGGCATTGCAGTTGTCTTGTTTGTCTGCTAAATTTATGGAATCAAATGGGAAAAAAACATGTTCACATTTTAAGGTTTCTCTAGGAGACGGTGGATCACAAAGCAATGTATATTAGTATTGAGATTTTTTTGTTCAGCAATCATCTAAACTTTTCTACACATCATATATGCACTATGTGTGTGGGAAGGGGGGAGAGGAATGGGAGGGAGGCAGAGAAGAAAATCGGATGATTAGTCAACAAAAATATCAGTACTTTCTTTGACCAATATTTTAATATGGAGCACATCCACACTGCCACTTAGTCATGGGAAGATGGGTCAGATGCAAAAGGCTGAATCTGCTTAAGGGCAATGTTGCCTTCACACATCTTCCTACAGGTTAAGATAATGGGAAAAACTATATCATGCACCAGGATTTGGGTTCTCCTCTGAGTTAGTGCATATCAATGGTTCACAATCAGTACTGCCAGAAGCAGTCAAGAAAGCTGGTTAGGAACATGATCAGTACTAATTGCAGCTATTGTGATAGCAATTTGTGTTCCCTGGGGAACAGGTGCCTTGAGGATAGAGGATGGCAGTACTTTCTCATCCCCTCCCTTGCCACAGCTGTCACCAGACCTGATGACCTAATATAGCTTTTCATAGTGCCCTGAATGACATCAGCTTTCCCCCTCCCTCTCCCAGCTGCTTTAGAGAGTGGTACCCAAAGATCCAGGTAGGCAGGGGTATCCTGGTTGGCAACAGCAATGACACAGGGTGTGGGCAGTTCCATAGGGCAGTGGTCCTCAACCTGTGGGTCCCCAAGTGTGTTGCCCTACAACTCCCAGAAATCCCAGCCAGTTTACCAGCTGTTAGGATTTCTGGGAGTTGAAGGTCAAAACATCTGGGGATCCACAGGTTGAGAACCACTTCCCTAGGTTGACTGCCTAGTGCAGAGGTACCCTCCAGATGTTTGGCCTCCCAACTCCCAGAAGCTCTAGTCAACTTGTCCAATAGCCAGGAATTCTGGGGATGAAATCCCAAACACTTGGAGGGCTGCAGGTTTGACACCACTGGCCTAGTGGCATTGAACCATGTTCAATATGGCTGGGTATTCAGAGAGTCCTATTTGGGCTACCAAGCAGGGCTGAGCTGATGCCCTGGAGACTGTATCAGCCCCAATTCAGCTGTATGTGTGAAACTACCTATGGTTTTATGAATCTGTCTCAAATCTAATTAAACTGAAGTCAAATGCAAGTGATGTAGGGTCTTTCGCTATTTCTAAAACTAGTCTACCTACTAGAATATTGTCATTGAACAACCATTACATGGCTGTTCAATGTTTATCAGAAGATCTCTTGGCTTGCTGTAGGTATAGAAAAAAAACATTGTTATGTTTTTTAAAACATGCTTGCAACATGTAAGCTACTCAAGTCAGTCAACAGTCATAGCTAACTTCAAAGCCTGACCTCACTGGCAGGAATTTCTTTGCTGCATGTAAAATGGAGCGGAGGAAATGATGCTCCTCGGGCAATAATAAATCAGTGGATGAAAAAGTAACAGAATTAATAATGTGTAAGAAGAGGAAGACAGGTGAGATTTTCTGTTGTGTAAGCAAAGAATCTCAGTTTAAGTTTTTGGAGATTGGTTTTTTCAGTTTTTTCTTTTCTGAAATTTTATTTAAGCATAAAGGCAAAAGAGAAGCTTGACACTGCAAGGAAATGAAGTGTTGAAACATTATGTTCCAATATATATGTTTTAAAAATGAAATCACTTCAAAATTTTCCAAACTAATTATAATTTCACTTAAAATTAAGTATTTTCTTTGGCAATATCCTAAATTGTGCACATACAGACCAAGAGTAACAAGTTATCAAATCCCTTGGTGTGTAAGCATGAATATAAGCAAGCATCTATCTGAATCATTAAAAAAACCCCACAACTATCAGTTCTTTCTTTCATTTGTTGATTCATGTCCCTGTGAAACCTTATGAGATGGGATATAGCTATAATTTTAATGTGACCTGTTGCTTGTCAATTGACATTAACAGGCCCATACTGGACTTCGGAGCACTGTAGAATATGGAAACAGTGGTAGACATGGGTTGCTGCTGTCACAATTTTCGCAATGCATAATAAATCTGGTAGACTGACCAATGGAGAGAACAAATTAAGCTGTCTACCAGGGCACACTTTGTCCCGAAGGACCTCAAATCTTCCTGTATGTGACTGCTCATATAAAGACATGTAAAATAGAACGCTTTCAGGTTATTCAATTTTCAAGAAGTTTGGGGAAATATGTAGGGGAGTGCACATGATGTTAGATGCCTGGATTTATCTTTACTGTGAAGTTCTAACCTAAGCGAAGGAGTGTGTGTATGTGTGTGTGCGTGTGACCCATGGTCACACGCACACACACATGAGGCAGTTTCTTTCATTCATAATGCCTTTAGCATGAGGCAGTTTCCTTCATTCATAATGCAAACCTCAATTGCAAGATATCTTGCCTGACTAGGAAGCAATAAGCAGGAAATGGCAAAAAATCCCATTAATACCACTGAAATGATAATTAAAAGTTGGAATCTTGTTGGTTATATAGCAGACATATTCAATCAAATTCACATTTTCTACAGACATCTTATGAGACTCATAGAGTTAGAGTTACTTTTCATCTGTATGTAATAGGAAGTACTTAGGCTTAAAAGAATTCATGATATCTGTATCATTAATAAGTAGATGTGTAACAACTGTGAATAAAAAATGTTACACAAATATTAGGGCTAGGTAGAAGTGGATCTTAAGCAATGTGCTTGGACTTTTGCAAAATGAGATTTTTTATTAGCATTATCTTTGCTCCAGTAATGTAATAAATGTATGTGATAACCCAAGCATGAAATTGCTAAAGGCAACAGACATTAACAAATCAGCAAAGCAGGTGCCTAGAGGAAATAACCAAGATGAACTTGCCTATCTTGAAATGTCTCTTCCATCATTGACAGAGTACACCGTTACTTCAAGTGCTTGGAGTGCAAGGGAAATACAACACTAAATTGCTTTGGGGTTATTGACCAAATGAGCTGTTTGGAAAGGAAGCTTCATTTATAAGCCCAAAGAAGCAGAGAAGTGTACTCCGATAGACTGTTCATTTTCACTCTTTGCAGGACCATGAAAAAAGCATTGTCACATTGCAGCATCATTTATTAGTGCAGTGTCTACTATCATTTTCTTCATTCACTAAGCCAGAGGGAAAATGTTTGCTTTAAATGACCCAATATATTGCACACAAATATGGTGTTCTTTCCTCTAACTGAACCAATTTAACTCATTTAATTCATGCTCTTTGTTGTACTTGTATGAACCCAACAGTTTGATTACTAAGAGCTGCCTGTTTGTTCATTTTTGAGCCAGGCAACATGGAAGTACCAACAGCAATGGCAGCAATTAACCCAACCCATTTGAAGTTTTATTTCCTAATACTTGATTTTATTTTTTTAAAAGAGAAAAGTGTATAAATATAATCTAGAACAGTGTATCTCAACCTGGGGGCCAGGAACCCTGGGGGAGGGGGGGGGTTGCGAGGGAGGTTTCAGAAGGATCGCCAAATACCATTAGAAAAAAGTCAGACTTTCCTTTTGTTTTTTTTTATTAATACTCCCATTAGAAAATGCATAAGGATGTGGGTAAAATTCAACTCCCAAATGATGAAATAAATCCTCTCCAACCCCACCAGTATTCATGTATAAAAGTAAGACTATGTTCGTGGTAAGAGAACATCACAGTCAGTCATGTTGGGAATCAGGAGCTGTTAGGCTCAAAATAACCCTTTCTGGGGGTGATCCCACAAAAATATAGCAGAGTGCTAGATGCACAATTCATAAGCAGCAGAAACTTACAGGTAGTGAGCAAGGATTGGCTTCCATTCAACAGGATGGAACGGGATTGCAAATCCACAACTTCATTGGATCAAAAGTAATATGTCCATTAAAGACAAAAGAAATCCATTCTGGATAGGAAAGGTTCTTGGAGCTAATTAGCTTCACTGAGCTGTCTTCTAAGGATAAGGAAAAAGGAAAAATAAAATAAAAGGTGTACACATTTTTGAATAAATGGACAATCATTTTCCAATGGTTTGAAAGAAAAAGGAAGTCTACAGTTTGATCCCACAGGCCATCTGCTTCAACATTTCTACACTGAGATGGATGATCCTTGCCTTAATCATTAATGAAGACTATGCAATGAATACTTTGTGGTAAGCACTATGTATTTTCATGGTATGCACCCTGAGGTAAGCATGCATAGTACAACAACTACAACAACAATTCTTTATTGATTAGTCAATTTTGACCATATCAAAACACGCAAAACATACAAGACATACACATACAGTAAAACCATATATGAATACAAGGCATCATGGCCTACTGGCCTGTCGACCCACTCCTAAATAATTGAGCAACTAAAAGATAAAGAGGTTAAAAGATTAAAAATTGATTAATTCCTTCTCTCTGCTTCCATCTTCTCACGGATGGCCAGCGCTTTTTGGGTAAAAAGGGTCAATTTTAAAATAGAGTTTTTATCTGAACCCCGAAGAAGGGTGCAATTTCTCCTTATTCTCTGAATAAGTATGGTTCTCCAGCAGAGGCTCTAGGTAGTAAGACCGGATCCTGTTGTAGTAGGGACATTTTAAGAAAAAATGTTCTGAGTCCTCCACTTCTGCATCTACCTCACGGCACCCACAGGTTCTCCTCGTGTAGGGGATATTCTGATGTCGTCCCAACTTGGACTTAATGTCGAGCTGCTCAAATCTAGCCCGGGTAAAACATTTTCTAATATAGAGTGGAAGTATAAAAGAGAGGTAAGGTTCCATGCCCACATTACATAGTAGTGTATGCAAATTGCCCAGAATTTCAACTTCTAGGAGTCCCCCCACCAGTATTCAAATTTTGGTGTTATCAGGTATTTGTGCCAAATCTGGTCCAGATCCATCATTGTTTGGGTTCACAGTGCTCTCTCAATGTAGATGAACTACAACTCCAAAACCCAAAGTCAATGCCCACCAAACCCCTCCAGTATTTTCTGTTAGACATGGGAGTTCTGTGTGCCAAATTTGGTTCAATTCCATTGTTGATGGAGTTCAGAATGTACGTTAACTATAAATCACAGCAGCTACAACTCCCAAATGATGAAATAATTCCCCTCTACCAACCTCACCAGTTTTAAAATTTCGGCGTACTGAGTATTTGTACCAAATTTGGTCCCGTGAATGAAAATACATCATGCATATCAGATATTTACATTACGATTCATAACAGTAGCAAAATTACATTTATGAAGTAGTAACAAAAATAATTTTATGGTTTGGGGTCACCACAACATGAGGAATTGTATTAAGGAGTTGTCACATTAGGAAGGTTAAGAACCACTTACCTAGAACCATTTACAGAAAAATAACATTATGTAATGTGATTTTTGTTCCTGGTTTATAAATGTTATTTCCCAATTGGTTCTTTCATAAAAACATGGTAAAAGTTTATTAAACTTCAATAACCATGCTTTTGTGGGACATCCTGCAGCACATTTTGCCATAGTTTTTCAATAAATATCTCATAGGATATCAATCAATGTAACATAGTTTGTGGCAGCCACAAAAATGCAGTTTCTGGAATATAACAACTTCTTTCAAAGTAAGTACCACACAGTTAAACAGGAAATAACACTTTCAAACCAGGAACAAAATCTTTCAAATTTTGTTACATAGTATAATTTTCTTATCATTGATCTACGTCCAATCCTCAAAATTTATTTCAACAGAGAAAAGCTAGCAATTACCTAACCACTAGGGATGCACCTTCCAGTAATGTAAACATGGTATCATGATAACAGATTCCAGGAGTGGAAGTATCAATATCCTTGGGACCACTGTCCCAGAATGACACCAGATTTGCAGAATTGTGGGAAATGTAAGATGGTGGCATCCAATTATTATTTTCATTTTTTGAAGGGAGAGGAGAAGGCAAGGGGGGAGTGAAGTGAGGTGAGATATAATGCCCAAACTCAGCTGCAATTCAGGTTGAAACCTTTCTGTTCCCTTTTGTGGGAAAATATTAAATGTTTATTTCAATTTACTCACAACTGTAGGATTTTATTGTGCTCAGTATCACTTCTTGGCCTTTTGGATAAGATCAAATGTAGCTCTGTGTAGTTCTCAATATGTGAAGACAATGTGGCCTGCTTTTCAGAAACCAAGCATGCATGGGTTTATGCTATGTATCCACATTTTATAATCTGATCGTTGCAGCCATACATGAAAGGGCTTCTTGAAAGAAAGTGCAACAAGCCCCTGTGTAATCAACATGCCATTTATCCTGCAGGTCTTGAATTCTTTCAGTACTTACAAAACTCAAAATCTCTGACTAGCTCCTATTAAATCTATGCTGCATAAGTAATAGAATGCTAATCTCATATACAACAGATTTTGTAGCAGTTTATAAAAGTCTTCTCCAGATTTTAATACAAGAAGATAACATTCCTCAATTTATGAATATGGCTTCTGGAGGAAAAAAATAAATACCGCATGAGAAGGAAAGTGGGTCAGCTTGACAGGCTGCCACACTGCTTGTAATCTTTCATTTCTGATTCAGAAATTCCACTATTATGCTGCAGAGCAACATAATTCCAATCCCTGCCTTGTGAATAATGCCCAGATCTATGGTAGCTTGGTTTGCAGAATTAGAAGAGAACAATTAAGAATGCCTTTCGAGGCAATGATTAAAAATTAATCGTAAACCAGAACTCAAGTGGTAAACATGTGAAGCCTATTCAATAGAATCCATAAATAATGGACAAAATTAAATCAGTGCAAATAAAATGCTGACAACTGTTAGGCTGAAACTGCACTGTGCTATAAATTTGGCTCCCTTTCCTCTAGACAATTCTGATTGCCCCTTAACCCCTGAAATAACGAGACAGACAACAAAGTATGGATTCAAATTGGGCAACTTTTATTGAAAGTTACCTATTTAACTTTACCTGAACTAAACTAAGTGTCAAGGAACTTGGTGGCAAGCTAAGTCAGCGTCCCCAGCTACTGCGTGTGTGATGTCAGTGTGCCCTGGATCCCCAACCAGGCAACCTGAAGGTAAAAGTCTGGAGAAGCCTGTGTCCGCTTATTGATATCAGCTTCTCTCTTTACTGGGCCAATGTATGTCCCCTCACCCATTTGTTGACTTGAAGGTGAGTGTTTGTTGTAGAGTGCCCCCCACCCTTAATGGGTGCCATGTGTATACCTCCATGTCAGTGTTTTCCTGAACTATTTACGCTGGCCTATTTAAACCAAACCACTCCATCTAGCCCCTAATAACAGTATAGGGTAGGCGAAAAAACCCCCCAGAACATGAGAGGCAAAAAATTCCTACCCGGCTCCAAACGGGCAACCAACATATACTGTCAATGGGCGGGAGTGGCGGGCGGAAAGTCTGACAAGACTGAGGTAAGGGGCTGGCTCACATGACCAGCCAGCCCCCGCCCCCTTCTAGGAGGTTCTAACTGGAACCTCCCATTCTCTCCCTTCAGGGGGTGGGGCAAATCGCTCTCCCCACCAACTGTGTTGGTGTGGAGAGTCCCTTGCCCCTTAACCCCTGAAATAACGAGACAGACAACAAAGTATGGATTCAAATTGGGCAACTTTTATTGAAAGTTACCTATTTAACTTTACCTGAACTAAACTAAGTGTCAAGGAACTTGGTGGCAAGCTAAGTCAGCGTCCCCAGCTACTGCGTGTGTGATGTCAGTGTGCCCTGGATCCCCAACCAGGCAACCTGAAGGTAAAAGTCTGGAGAAGCCTGTGTCCGCTTATTGATATCAGCTTCTCTCTTTACTGGGCCAATGTATGTCCCCTCACCCATTTGTTGACTTGAAGGTGAGTGTTTGTTGTAGAGTGCCCCCCACCCTTAATGGGTGCCATGTGTATACCTCCATGTCAGTGTTTTCCTGAACTATTTACGCCACAGATTGGGGGCAAATGTCTATTTCGCCCCCATCCCCCACCAAGCCCCTTAACACCTCCTGAATGCCTAACTGCAAAAAACAGCTAAAAAAGTGTGCGTTACCCAAATCTGTTAAATGTACACCATCAGAACGGTAAAACTGGGTTTTGACATGCGTGATGTCCTTATGTGGAATGTAAAACCACCTTGCCCCGTGCTACAGCCACGCGCATGGCCCGGTTCACACGCTGTCTGGCCTTCTCGAGCTTCCTGACGTCACCGCCTCCTGCCACCGAAGGCGTGGAATGATGGCCGACCAAGCGATGTGAACCCCGGGCCATGCCAGACATAACTAAAAATGCCAGCACGGGCTTGCAGATACCGGGCCCTGCTGTTAAGCAGGCCCAGACGTTGCCTCCAATATGGAGCACCGGCCCACCGAGGGCCCCGATCACCCTTCCACTCGACCAATGCAGTGGAAGCGCACCCAGATGCTGGCCAAAGGATGAGTTCCTGGCGTATCTCTCCGCCCCAGTGGACATAATTATGCCCACAACAAGGATTCTCCATCTATGCACCAGCCTGGCAGTTCCTGCAAAATAAGCGACAAACAAACAAGCACAGGGCGAACCTATCGCCGGTAAACGACCTATTTCCCCCCGCCCGGTAATTTAAAGGCCATAACACTATAACCCTGGCGAGCTGCCAAAGATGCCGCCACTATATGAAAGGAATGAGTGCCAAATTATCCAATTCAACCGTTCCTTCTGGTGTAATGTGAGAGACCGGGGACCCAACACAGGAATATGAAAAACCCTCTAAACCTTCCCTAGGTACTTAACTGCCCCCTTATCGGAGAACCAATCCACCCCAACTCTCAACTGATTTAACCTAATTAGGCTGAGGCCCCTGAGTCACCGCGGCCTGTCCTGAAGGTTTGTTAACGAACTGAGTGTCCCTCGTATTACCCCTCGCAGCTCTCCCCTTGGGGCAATTTCGGGATGGGTGAGACCCATAACAAATGGCACACGAGTGTGCAAATCGACAGTCCTTCCGTGAACAGGCTCCCTGAGCCACAAATTCCCAGCATAAAGGCTTTTGGCCCTGGGACTGCAGCTGGGGAGCCCCCTGCCGAGAAGGCTGTCCCGCTGTGTTCTGAATAGTGTGCCCACTGTCCGCCTTCAAGGCAGAGGAAGCCCTAGATGGATTCATCACTTCGATCCAAATTTGATCATCAATCAAGTCCCAACGCTTGTCCGGATGAGAAGCCGCCTCTGTTCTAAACCGCCTATCATATTCCAGCCAAGCGTTAGGAGGACCACTGACGTAAGCTTTATTAATGATATTCTGATACTGCCACAAGGCCGTAGCCCTTTCAGGGGCAGCATCAGAAAGCAGGTTCGCATACATTGTAAAGCAAGGGAGCCAATTCTCCCAATTCTGCTCAACCTTACGCTTTTTAATCTTCTCCTTACTGTCCTCATCTAGCTCATCCTTCTCTTTCTTATCCATATCCCTAAAGTACAAGGAAAAGATATCCACATATTCATTCCTTAAAATCTTTTCCATTGTTTTTGAAGCCAAATGGGAGCCCAAGCCAGAAAGACTAACAGTAGGAGTCGCTTGCGGAGGCCATTTAGCCGTTCCCCAGAATTTATTAGCTTCCCCAGTTCGGGCCGACTCTAAAGTAACCGCTGCTGGCATGATCCCTTGAGAGGTGACCTCCCCCGATTTTCCCCATGCCTTGGGGTCCACACCACCCTCTGACTGATTCCCAACCGTCCCCTGTGATTGCACCCCCACTACCGACTGCGCCCGTCCCTGGCCCCACGGCCATGCAATTGAAGCAGCCGTATTAACTGATGTAAGTGCAGGAAATGTGGATGTTAGTGTGGTGCAATTACCTGCCGGGACAGCAGACACCAATTGCTCGCTCCCACCGACACTAGAGGAAGCAGCCATTGACCCCACCGACTGAGTGGACCCGGCCGCAGCACTAGACCCAGAGGCCAATGCCACGGGCTGACTAGGTCCGGCCCCAGCAGCCGCTGAAGACTCGGATGCAGACTGCACAACTGGACACGCCTCGCTGCTGGTAACGGTCTGCACAGCTGCAGACACCAGAGAAGAACTCCCAACAGCCTCCGGAGCAGCCAATTGGTCAGGAAGCCGGATCGCCCTATCTGCCCCCACGGTCGAAGCCGACTCTAAAATAGAAACACGGGACAACAAAGACTTAAATAGTTGTTTCTTGCTTGCCCGGCGAACTGACGAACTAGCCCCAACCAAGCCAACCCCCCTATTCCTTTCCACTTGATTAACACGCTGCAATAGGGCCTCTAAGTCTTCCAAAGAAACGCCATCCTCATCCGACGATGACCCGTCCAGACGCAAGGGCCGCATGTGACCCGACTTCTCCACGGGACCCTTCCCCTTAGGGCCCCCTCTGTTCTTCCTTGAAGGCATTCTAAAGAAATAGAAGGGAGTAAAAGGCACCAATCAGCGCCAGCCCACGCCATAGCCCTGCCTTGGTGGCAGCCCCGTAAACCCTTCCCAGCTGAGTGTGCATGTCCACCGCCCATCGAAACACAGAATCAAAGAGTTGAAATACACCCCCAGCTCCATTCCACATCCCCCCCCCTGCAGCCTTAGCATCATAGAATCAAAGAGTTGAAAAAGACCCCGACAACAGCAGCAAGAGAAGGGGGATAACCCCCACCCCTAATAGAATCAAAGAGTTGAAAGGCACGTCACTGTACCAGCCTCAACACAATAACAGCCCCCATTAGCAAGACACTGCCCCACTGCTATGCCCATTGGGAGCACCTGTTTTCCTCATACAATACAAAACCGGGGGGGGGGGGGATTCCATTTATACTAATTATATTTGCCACTGCAACCCTGCAGAAATGCGGGCTTGCTTGATAATAACGTTTAACTATCAATATCAGCACAATGTTTGTGGCCTATTAATTTATTTAATTCTATTGTATATTTAAGTATTTCCATAACTCATAGGCATACAATAATTTGTCATATATACATAATGTGCATGTACTCCAATGCTTGTGTAATTACATAAACGACGTAGTCCCACCAAGGACTCGAACAACCAATCCTATTAATAGGCCCCGCTGCCAGCTGCAGGCCTATGCAACAATCAACCCCAAAATAACCCCCATACAATCCAGGTACGGCCGCTTCCTAAATGGCAGCCGCCGCTGGACTCCAAAAATGAACCAAAATGGCGGCCACTACCACCAACTGAAAAAACAAAATGGCGGCCGTTCCCGCCAAACCAAAACAAAATGGCGCCGCAACGCTCGGGCGCCGCCGAAATCCCCGCCGCGGCCCCATTGAGCGCGCTCCCAGCCGGTCGCCTAAAATCAAATAACTGGGAGGACGGCAACGTGGCTGCCCGCCAACGCGCGCCCATGGGGAGCAAAAAAGAGCGCCACGCGGCTGCGCGCAACCGCGCGCCCATCGCCTGCCCAACTCGCCCCAATCGCCCTGGGCAGCCAGCAAGCCGCGGCCCTGCCCCAAGGCCGCCGAAAAAGCACGCGGCTTACTACCGCAGCGCCCGGGCAGCCGGGAAAAAACCCCCGGCAGCCTCGGCGAGAGGCGCGCGCGCACCGCGCTCCTCTCAGCCGCGGCCTACACAAAAGGAAAAACGGGGGCCGCCAAAGAAGCAGCGTCAGCCTCGGCGAGAGGCGCGCGCGCACCGCGCTCCTCTCAGCCGCGGCCCACACAAAAGGAAAAAACGGGGGCCGCCAAAGAAGCAGCGTCCGCCGTTCCTTCGGCGCCCCGACGATCTCCCAATCCTCCAGGCCCGATGGGAAGGAGCAGCGTCGCCCTCCTTCCCAAAGAGCTCCAAACCGACCTGGAGCAATCACGGAACACGTCTTGTCCCTTTGGAAAGTCTGACAAGACTGAGGTAAGGGGCTGGCTCACATGACCAGCCAGCCCCCGCCCCCTTCTAGGAGGTTCTAACTGGAACCTCCCATTCTCTCCCTTCAGGGGGTGGGGCAAATCGCTCTCCCCACCAACTGTGTTGGTGTGGAGAGTCCCTTATGTGGGATTTTTACCTAATTCTCAGCAAGGAAAGATATATTTTTCATCATCTCTGTAAGAGATTGGCATCTCAGTCCTCTACACTAGCTAAGTCCCAATTCACAAGGTGCTGCTAATGTTTATAGATGAAGAAATAATTCATTATTCTTAGCAACATGTTTTTGAGCTTTAGCAAATCTAGTTTCAGGAAACAGATTTACTTTCAAGGTGTTCTATATTACCATTGGGGAGGGATGAGATCCAGACATAGCCGATCAATGATCCCACAGTTCTGCAAAGAAGATTATTAACTGTAGGAAGTAAAGCAATAGAGGATTACCCCTAAAGGCTATATTTTGGATTCCTACAGTCTGTGCAATACAAAAAGCAATATGAGGAATGTTCAGATTTTATACCTTACTTACATTTCCTTTCTGCCTCACCTGTGTACTTAGATTTTCTTGGATATTTCTCTATTAATTTAGCTATTGGGTTTACCATCTGTTGGAATTCTAGTCATTTTGTTTAAAAAAATTAAAAAATGAAATTAGCATTATTTGATTGGAGTGTATGCATATGCTTGAACAAAGCAGATACTGAGAGAACCCTGTAACCACAGAACCACTTCCCTGCAACCAGAGGAAAATTGTCTTGGTTCCTCCAGGTGATTCTGTTGTATGCTTCCTCTGGAGGTTATCACAGAGTTGTGTTGAAGGACCTAGCAAATTCCTCTCAAACAATCCTTAGGTCCTCCATTGCAACTCTATCATATGCCAGGACCAGAAGTCATGTTATTTAATGGTGTTTGGCCATATCTTGCCCATAACCATGGTCCAGCCAAGAAGCTATCCCCACAGCTACAACGATCTAACTGTATATACCATAACATAAATTGCCTTTTAACATCATAACAGATATTAGAAATTAATTACATTTATTTTTAATCTAAAGTGATTGACTGAAGTTAGAACTTCAGCATAAATTCCAGAATTAAATCATCAATGAAGCTATTAATTAAATGAATTACAGTGCAAAAGAGCCAACAAAACTGATGTTACTCATTTCATTCTTCACATGACATGACACAGTATTACATTACATTTCACTGTTAGTTCCAGTGTTATTAAATTTCTTCAACAGTATATTTTTGCTACTTCTTAGTAATTTAAAGGAGGGGAAGTAATAAGAAAAGATGCCCACAGCCCTACATCATTAACATAGGGTGTATTCACACTGTAGAATAATTGCCATTTGACACCACTTTAACTGTCATGGCTTAATGCAGTGGAATCTTAAGAGTTGCAGTTTGATAGGGCAATTGCACTTTAACTGCCAAAAACCACTTCAAGGCATGGAGATTTGTTCTGCTGTATGCTTGCAGCCCCCAACTCACAATGGACTGTGTTGATGTTATGTTGAAATTGATCTGCTTCTTTGCAGAGGGTTGGACTGGATATCCTATGAGGTCTCTTCCAGATTCTATGACTCCCCTCCCCCCAAATAATAACAGCTATAAATTTATAACTTTTTTTAAGCTTGGCTGAGTCTTAGCAGAACTCAATCCCAGCCCAACCCCAAACTTTCTTGGGAAGATTAATCTAATCATTTAAACTGATTTGGCATGATGCTCCCCCCCCCCCCAGCCATATACAATGACCCACACCCCTTATAGAGGTTCACATTGACAAAACATTTTTAGATCTTCTCCTATGTCTTGATTCAGGTTTATGTTTTATTAATAACAGAGAGGGGAGAATACTCAAAAATAAGCACAAAAACTGGAGTATGGCCAGAGACATGTGCCCAGGCATCTCAAAATACTTGATATAAAATGTGCTTCTGAAACTGCTGGGAAACTGAACACCCAGGAAGGTTTAACACCTTAATAAACTTTATTAAGGTGTTTATCTGATTTTGTGCTTCTGAGGAAATCCCTCAGGCCTGCCCATTATTTGCTTCCCTGTTGAGTCTCCAACAACTCAAGATTGACCTTTCCCTTACCTCCTGAGCCCCACCCTCTCTACCTCAAGATAAATAAAAAGATAAAAAGATAAAAATCCTTTAACTTTGTCATCCAAAGATACACCTACACACACATGCATGCACACGCACGCATGCACACACAATCATACATTTCTGTAGTTAACAAAACAGACCCAGCGCTTTTTCTCTGTCTACTGGATATCTCATTCCTTTTTTCCTAATTTCTAAATTGTTGCAAAAAATTGCATAATCAAACTACCAACTCCAACATGTTGCCATTCTGTTTCTACAGCTGAGCCCCTGCTGTACAGAGGACCAGTGACCCAAGGTTATCAAATAACATAACTTACATTATGTACTGCTTATGTGACTTTAGACTATGTGGCTGTAATGCTGTTCTCTGGTGGGTGACACCCTGTCTTGGTGATCTTCCTGAGGCACCAGCTGGTGAAGGACAAGAAGTAACATAATTGATACTGCCAGGTGGGAAGTGAGATAATCTCTGGTCATCAGCAAGGGTCAAACTTCATGGAATCCTTTGTTCACCTTAACAGGACAACAGCTAATGGTAAACCAAGAGGACTAGGTATCTTCTACTCTGGGTCAGGATGAATTTTCTCAAAGAGGCTTAGAATCACAGAATCTTAGAATTGGAAGAGACTCATAATCCATCCAGTTCCAACCCCCTACCAAGAAGAAAGGAAATCACATTCAAATCAGCCCGGACAGATGACCATCTAGCTTCTGTATAAAAGCCTCCAAAGAAGGAACCTCCACCACAATCTGGGACAGAGAGTTCCACTGCAGTCAGGAAGTTCAGGTGGAATGCTTTGAATTTTGACTTATTTTTCCTACTTGGTCCAAATCACACAAAATGTGGTGCTGATGTGAGACAAAATACGAAATGAGTAATAGCACAATAATGTCTTTTAAGTCAGCTAAAGCATTATCAAAAATGTGCAGACCATCGGTATTTCCCAATCTTTTAAAAAAGTGGGAGTACAGAATAGGAAAGTAGGGAAAGAAAATGGAAAAGCCATGGTTAACAGTTTCAAGATGAAAAGAGGAGGAAGGGTTTTCAGAAGATTAAACTAGGTTCTAACAGAAGGTCCACACCAGCAGCTTGGCCACCCAACATCACTTCCCATTCGCCATTCCACATTGGAAATGCTTTCTACTGCCAATCACTATTCATACCATCGTATCTAAGGACCATATTACATTTCTCAAATGCAATGTATATCTGAAAGTTCAGCAGGTGCTTATTGGATGGACAAGATGCCATCCCCCAAGATAAGAATGCTTCCTTTCCAACTGAAAACCATTTGCACTTAGAATGTATGTTTACATTCCCTTTGTAACTTTGTCTGCTTCTTTTATTTGGACATTTGACACATATTTCTAAACACTTACTGATGTTCAAAGCTACTGTAATGCCAAATAATTTAAAACTGAGAGAAAAATTCATTGTGGGTGTAAAAATTTTATTTGGACAAATGCCAACATTTTACCTTGCCCTTCCACAGCTATACACCGATCAACCCTAACTGGTGGTCCTAATAAAGTTGCCAGTTGTGGATGCCCTTATATGGGAAGTACAAAAGGTATTGATAAAATAGATCTAGAAAGTCACTCCTCACCCAGCCTTGAAAACAGCACAGTACTGTTCAATAACTACAGAAAACAAATAACAAAATTGAATATCCTACATGAACCTTTCAGAGATTATAATATTCTGTGGGAGGTTATGACTGGTAGGCAGCAACCCTCAGTAAGATCAATTTTGCTAGCTGCTAGAGAAGGTGATGATATTGTACTATTATGGACCTCACTTGAAATGGATCTGCAAAAGCTTTCTTTAAACCACAAAAGCTGTTGCTTTTCAAAGTGCGTGGCATGACATAACAGCCCTTGAACTGTCAGAGGAGTACATATTTATACTGCAATAGACTGACACTACTATTTTTCTGTGCTATATTATTGTTACCATAATATCCTTTCCCCCTTGTATAGCTAAAAGGAATATAGCATTATCATAGAAAAAATCCAATGCTTTAGTTTGTAAAGAATAAAGAAACATCCACTTCATTCTGATGATAAGGTTAGTTTCAATTAATCATGCTGCTATTCTGCTAATGGTATTCTTACAGATAAATCAATGCTGTCTCAGAGCTGGACCAAAAGTCTTTTTACTGTACTCCTTTCTGACACTGACTGATCATGCAGCAACAACAATAGTGGGCTTCAGATCTTGAACTAATGAGTAAACAGTATAATATCTCAATATGGAAACATGATAGTCTATGATAGTGCAAACACATGGAAACAGATTATTCCTCCCCCCCCCCCCATGCCCCCACTCCCATAACTAAAAGTGAACTTGTGGTGACTTTTGTATTTGAAAAGCAAACGAGGAGAATCAGATTTTAAGAGGGTGTGTCATCAGGTGTGATGTGTTTCCCGAGGATGTAATTCATTAGAATGTTTGCTTGTTTATACGGACCCTGTCCCTTAAGCTAGTGCTTGTAGATGCGCCAGAGTTACTGTGATATGGATGGGATTCTGTAATGCAGAATTGTGTATGTTTTATAGCTTTGTATTTGTAAGATTACATATGCACAATGGTGGTTCTAAGGCCACACTCATACATGCTCTCCCAATCCCATATTACCATCTAGCAGCCATATTAGGAGAAGAGGTCTGTTCAGTTGTTAATCAGGGAACCAGGAGGGTGACAGTTCCAGCAAAGAAGGCTGGGGCAATCAGAAACAAGACCACTTTTGCAAAGCTTCATCATGCCTTGCTGGTTGGTAAGAGCTTGGTGAAAACAATCTCCCACTCCCCAAATGATATAATTCTGAACAGTTAAAAGTTATAACAGCGTATCAGCATATATGATGAGTGAATTGACTGTACAGCAATTCATGCCTTAAGTAATGTGTGCAAATTGATTCCTTTCTGTATTGTCTCATCTCTATCATGTGGTTTTACTCTTTCCTCTGTTACTGAATTTACTTTGCCCTAAAGAGGTTTCTACTAAACTGAACAACCATTCTTGTAATAGTTCTGTTTGCTTCCTACAGTTATCCAACATTACAAACAAACTGTAATGTTTCCCTTTTCAGAATTTTCTAATTATGAAATGCAGTGAGCAGTTTATTTTAACTCCCTACCTTTTAACTGGATCCATTAATCCCAAACTTGTTTCATTTCTATGAGGCACAAAAATCTGATCTGTATTTTGTACTGGAGCACACTCGCCACCAGTCTGCCATATGAATATATACTACAACCAAGTTATCTCAACCATGGCTATAGATCACTATTAAGCCTATGTTCACCATGGTCACCCTCAGGCTATCTTGGACTCATGATAAACCTTTTAAGATGTCCCATTCAATCAGGACTATGAAATTCCACTGGCACTCAAAGTACACATGGCTTCTTAAATGTGTACACTTTATCAGAATGGCAAAAAAAATCAATTTCACATTTTTCTATATGTAGATGGGTAGCAGAAAGTGAAAGGAAAAAAAGATGTAGAACTCTATTTTACATTTGGTCATAAAACTAAGAAGTCAATTTGATTCATTTAGTTTTTTTTTCCTTTTTATAATGACTTTTTGCAGTATGCAAGAGGTTTGAGAGGTCACTGTGGGATAATGTCAACTCCTCCTCACCCCTCTTAAATAGTCCATAAGGTAAGAAGAATTCTGGCAAGAAAACAGCTCACAGCTATGTAAAGCCTGATTCTATCTGGTCATCTCCAAATATGGTACAAAATGTGCTAATTTATCCACTGCACCTTGCTCAGGCTGTCACATATTTTAAATGATGAAAGTGCACTTCTTTTTAAGCTCTTACAATGACTTTAGAACTATTGCAATAAAATTATCAATGCGATACCAACTCACAACTCCACATCGTATAACAGGACCTACACTTAACACAACCTTCAGTGAAGTCTAGGAGTGTGAAGAAATCTTGCAGTTAGTGATACTCTGATCAAGTCTGACCACCTCAGGTGGGTGAAGGAGCATTTTGGAGAATCTCTGAACAACTCAAATTTCTTATCACCAGTGCAAGGCCAATGTGCCATTTTCATTTCTGCAATATGGGCAAAAGAGACTGCAGAAGACTCAATGCAAACCTAATGTTTTTGCCCCATTTCTGAAGCCAAGCAGACATAGCAGTGGCAAATCATTAAAGCCTTAGCAAGGATGCACCTTTTCCTTCTTTGCTTCCAATGTCCTTGTGGGATAAACATATGTGCACTTGCATGACTCTTTTTGTATTCTCCATCATCTTTTGTTCTGCTTCTGTCTTCATATATCTTTATGTAAAACTATGCACAGGTTTCCAGTGATAGAATTCCTTATTTTTGTACTCAACTTTACCTGACATCTAATTGACCTAATTATATATATATATATATATATATATATATATATATGTATAAAATGTATTAACAGGATGTAGTATCTCATTGATAGAGATGCATACAAATTAAAACTCATCAGCTGAAGATCAATGGCATCAAATATCTTGATCTTATTATTCCCATCCCAATCAATAGAATGATAATTTCTTCAGGAAAGGAAAGAAAAAGAAGGTGGCTTGATCAAATTGTTTAATTATTGCTTTGATATTGTCTTTTTCATGTTTTGGAAGCAAATTTGTGGAAAATGCAAGGGGAAATGTAAGAGAAAAATGAGTCTAATGTGTATATATAAATAGTAACATTAAACTTTTAACAGAAAAATAATTATGGATTTAACATAAATTAACAAATAAGGAACAGCATGGGCAAATGACAAGGGAAAAAAAGACCTTTTGCTTCTCTTTCATGGAATTTTCTTGTTAAGCTGTCTTCACAAGTTTGTGTGATTTCATTCCTCTTCAAATTATTTCCTTCTGTTAGCATTTCAATTTCCTTGATTTGCTGTGATGTATTTTTTTCTGCTTTTCCTGCAATAGAATGTAGTCATCAGTTTCTTCATAGTAATTAAGAATTTAAGTATTACAACATACCACCAGTCACAGTAAACATCAGATTTTTATGATGGAACACCAGCAGTCTTGTTTTAGTACCCACTAGGAATTCAAACTTCAATAGGGCTGTCATGAAAAAAAAAAGAAACAAAAATATGCTTATAGCAAATTGGCGAACCTCATGTAGATTTACAATATGTTGTTTACACTGGCATAAAAAGGAGTTGTTTTCTTTGCTCATAATCATTTAATGGGCAAGCTGAACTCCAATAACTGATAGTGGTCAAACTTCCTTCACTTCAGTTGAGAGTTGGCTTGGTATTTGTGAGCTTTCTGGGGATTATTTTCCTACTTTATTTATTTATTTATTTATTTATTTATTTATTTATTTACTGTATTTGTATACCGCCCCTCTCAGCCCTCAGGTGACTCGAGGCAGTTTACAAGGCAAAATTCAATGCCACAAAAGTATAAATACAATTTAAAAACATTGTCATAAGTAAAATCATAACAACAGCAATAAAACATAAGTCATTAATGAATCCTCATTAAAAACATTGTCCAGTCCCATCGTTCCATTTTCCTATGCCAGCTACTCTGTATTTGCAAATGCTTCTTCAAAAAGCCATGTCTTGAGGTTGTTTTCAAAATGTTAAAAGGGAAGAAGCTGATCTGATATCCCTAGGGAAGGTGTTCCATAGCCAAGGGGGCACCACTGAGAAGGCCCTGGCTCTCGTCCCCACCAGACATACTTGTGACAAAGGCGGGACCAAGTGCAGGGCCTCCCCAGACGATCTTTACATGAAAGAGAGTAATTTAAACATTTTCTCTTAGCTCCTAAAAGTAATGAAACACTTATGCTTTTTAATTTTCTTATAATTCCTGTAGAAATACTGTCTTGAATGCTGAGGAACATTTTTTTTCCTTGGGCATATTTAAATGTTTTTAATTGAATTGCATTTAAACATTAGAAAACTGGTTGTGCTTTAATACTTTGAGAGTATCTGTATTTCTTTTAGATATTTTGATTGTAACCTGTTTTTAGTGCCAGCTTTGGTGGAAGAAGGACATAAATATAACAAACAAACAAAAAAACAAACAGATTCAGTTGCTCTTTGATATGTAATCTGTTTGTTTACGTGTGCTTAGATTGAATCTTGACCTAACTCCATTCCTAAGCTTGTCCACAGCTTTATGGCCTTGCATTCAGAGCTAATGTACTGCTTCAGAGTGTTTTGGTTAGAAAGATTTCTAGACCATATATTTATTGTTCATTCTAAAAAGAATAAATCTGTTAATAAATGAGAAAATTATAAGTTGTGTATAGTCAAGTCAATTGACCTCATCAAATGTGCCACTAGAATCACACAGATTGCAGCAATTCCAGTGGTGCCCATCTGGGGTCATGGGGAACCTGGCACCCCATGCCCATATTACCCAACTCTCCCAAGTCTCCATCCCATGAGAGGAAGCGTTCACCGCTCAGCTTCCCCCATTGATCAAGGCAACATGGCATCATACACCTTTTATGTATGTATGTTTTATGTTCACTTTCCCTTTTATGACAGAACCCTGCTGGAAGTTGTATTGTGTCATGGGATGGGAGCTAGCAGGCTCCATCATAAAAGCATAGGTGAACTGGCACATGGAGCTGAATTTACTCCAGTCTGATGAGGTCGTAATAATAAAATGTATGCCTCAAATTTATACAAGAATGTTATTGGCTTGGTCCGGAACCTTTCCTGAGCTATTCTTTCTCCTATCAGTGTATGGACACCATTTCTTGAAGTTGTTAAAATTAAACATTTATAGCATTATTGCTCATCATGGTTGTGTTGAACTGATAATTGTCTCAGTCTTGAATATGAAAGATATGAAAGGTTAGGGAAGACTTGAAACTTACTAAAATATATGGGAGTGCCTTTATTCATTTGTTTCTCTATGTCATGGCTCTGTCAAAGAGGTACCTAATTGCAAAATTCAGTGAACAATGGAATGATAAAGTTAAACATATGTTAGAGTGAAGAGGTGGGCTTTTATTAGATATTTCCGTTGAGAGAAAAACCCAGGGGGCCTTCAATGATAAAATATTTGAATACTAAGAAGCAGCAAGGAAGATGGGGGAACAGTCAAGAAATTTAGAATGTAATTATGGATGATAAAACCAGCAGAGTTGAAAAGTTCTATTTAATGAGCATAGAAAGAAAGACAGTATGAAAAGAAATATGTGTATTAATAAGGCATAAGATACAAAATCCAACAGAAAAAATCAATGACATGGAGTAAACAGGAACAAATGTAGGAAACAAGGTGTAGCATACTATAATAATTATAATAAATAATAGGCCTGGGTAACAACGCAAAAATTTGTTTCTAAAATCGATTTGTATTTGGGGGGGTTTTGCATTTCAATATGTAAAATAATTACAAAACTTTCCTTTGAAAAAGTTCAGTATTTACGAAATTTCATTAATTTCGTTAATTTCGTTTTTAGAATATTTTTTGAATTTTTTGAAATATTTATTTATAAATATTTTTTGAAATATTTAAAAATGGAAAATTAACAATGCTTGCCCTGTTGTGTAGCGAACACAGCCAGAGGACAGGGACAAACTCACACACACAGGCACACAAGGGTCTTTTCTTTTTTTAGATTATTTTTTGAATTTTTTGAAGAATAAAAGAGAAATATTTATCAGAAATATTTAAAAATGGAAAATTAACAAAAAACTTGCCCTGTTGTGGAGCAAACACAGCCACAGGACAGGGACAAACTCACACACACAGGCACACAAGGGTCTTTTCTTTTTTTAGAATATTTTTTGAATTTTTTTAAGAATAAAAGAAAAAGATATTTTTCAGAAATATTTAAAAATGGAAAATTAACAAAATGCTTGCCCTACCCTGTTGTGGGGCGAAAACAGGGCAAAGCCTCCCCGCTGCTCCCAGCAATGAATGAATGAATGAATGCAAGCACAAGCAATGAATGAATGAATGCAAGCAAGCAGCCAAGAGCCAACCATCAAGCCTCCCTCCCGCACCTCCCGTCTCCTTTGCAATGAGCAATGCGGCCACGCGGAGCCGCTTTTAAAGGGCAGCCCGCCCAATAACAATGAGCCACGGTGCTTGGGAGCGCCGGATTGGCTCCCGGCGCACCCAGCATCCTCCATCCCTAAAACGTCATTTCCGAAACGGGCGGAAGCCCGTAAAAAAGATGGAGGATGCCATTTCGATATTTAAAAACACTTCCGGGTTTGAAAATATGTTTTGTAATCATTTCGTAATTGCTAAAAATAACGAATATTTAACGAATTACAAAATTAACGAACGAAACCGCCCAGGCCTAATAAATAATCTTTAGGAGGAGCTTGAAAACGTGGTTGTTCCAGTGTACCTTTCTAGAATAAGGAAACTCCTAGCATTATGTCCCAACGCACTTTATCAGAGATCCAGGATATCTGCATGCCCATCCCCCTCCAAACACCCTACCTTGTTATGCCCAGCACTTTTAATTTTAATTATTACATTTGGCCTGGCCATTGTTTTTAATTGCGTCATTGGGTGTTGTTAATGTTATTGCTTTGTGTTTAGAGTTATTGTGTTGTTGTTGTTGCTGTTGTTTTTATTGTTGTATTTGGGCTCGGCCTCTTGTAAGCTGCACCGAGTCCCTTGGGAGATGGTAGCGGGGTACAAATAAAGATTTATTATTATTATTATTATTATTATTATTATTATTAATGAAATAAATGGATTACTGAAAAATTCAGTAGCAGTTTGTGAGAGGATGCTGGAAGATGACCATACTCATACAGAACATAAGAAATAATGAAAGTGAACTGATTCTTTTGTTAGATTAAAACACAAGAAAGTGGACAAATTGTATATAAATTGTAAAAACAAGAGTGACAATGTTTATAGCAATTGAATGAATGTGTATATAGTTTGTTGCCAATATACTATAGTTTGTTGACAATATTTTCTTAGAAGAATCTAAGAAAATATTGGCAACAAACTATAGTATGTCACAAAGCAGTAAATTTATCTAACAGAAGAGACAGAAGAATAGAAATGAATTGGTTCCTTGTCCTAAGTGGACCATTCATGGCCCTCCTGATGTTGATGTATTCTAGGCAGCACAGCTAATGACAAGAAATGTTGAGATTCAAAACTCTACACCTTTAGAGATATCAATTGTTTATCTTTCATTTAAGTTTAAAGATCTACAACTCCCTCCTTCACTATAGTTTAAACTTCCAGATACCTTCAGAATGAAAAACATACAACTTTCTTGGATCAAATCAATGGTTTCAGTCTTCACATACTAGCTTTCTTATTAGAGTAATTGGGAGCCTCCAGTGGTGCAATGGGTTAAACCCTTGTGCCAGTAGGACTGCTGACCAACAGGTCCGTGCTTCGAATCTGGGGAGAGCTGGTTGAGCTCCCTCTGCCAGATCCAGTTCCCCATGCGGGGACATGAAAAAAGCCCCAACACTCATAAAACATCAAAACGTCTGGGCATCCCTTGGGCAACATTCATGCAGAC
The DNA here is from genome assembly GCF_037176765.1 of Anolis sagrei. Taxonomy (NCBI): domain Eukaryota; kingdom Metazoa; phylum Chordata; class Lepidosauria; order Squamata; family Anolidae; genus Anolis; species Anolis sagrei. Next base: position 230,622,096 of record NC_090023.1, read on the forward strand.
GGCCTATTATCTCACATCAGAAGTTACTTACAGTTTCTCAAGTCACTCCTTACACACACACACACAAAAATAGAGGAATTTAGTTCTTTATGCTGCTACCCATATGTTTTTATAGACAGATGTAAAATACTGAAAATATTAGAAACTTTCATTATTGTTTGGTTTTCATAGAGGTATTCGGTCTAGGAAAACACCATCTACATATTTTAACAAAATGAAACACATCAATGCAAGAAATGAAGTAAAACAAAAGAAATTCATGTTGCCATAGAAAGATGACCTCTGTTTGCTTTGAATCCCTTTCAATTTCCCATCTCATTTCCTCGGATTCCTACACCAAACTACAGTGATGGCTTTTCCTCATATAAACAGTGCAGGCTGTTAAGAGATCTTTAATCTCTTAACACACAGGCTGATAATTATGTGTTACTTGTAGCTTGGGGTTATTTTTTTTTTTTACTTTTTATCATGAACAACAAGAATCAAAACAGCTACTCTTTGATGAGGAAACATGGCTTGAGAAGCAGATTTTAAGCCACACCAGTACCATTCAAATTGTGAATGCCTAAAGTCATATAAAGTGAATGACATATGAATTATCTGCTGTGATTTGGAACAGCAACATCAATTAAGCAACAATAAAATGAATCAAAAAGATCAGCAGGCTAGTCGGAGTTTTCAAATTATGTCCCCAAACTCTATTTTTGGCTTCAGACTCCAGCCTAAAGGTACTTTTGGCTGCCAAACAGGCTGCTTGAACTCTGTTGGACCAAAAACAAAAACAGCTCCAGCCAATAAGGGTACAGCCATTGCAAACATTTGTTACAGTGGTTAAATGAGTCTTTGCACCAAATGTTCAATAGCCACTATTCTATATTCAAACACATTTTATAGAAATGGTGGCTGGCAGACTATCCCAACTTTATTGAAGAACAGTGTGTGTGTATGTGTGGATAGTGATGTGTGATGCTTGCCTGTGTACCTATTTCACTGTTTTGCTGAATATGGTTTCTATTCCCTGTTTCTTCACTAAAGTCCCAGTAAGAGGTCAAATATCAGTGTTTACTTCTTTGCTATGACAACAAGTCAATAAGATATGTTTCTGTTCTTGTGTACACTACTGTAGATAATATATTTCTATATTTATTATCGAGCCTATTATGAACTCTTCATAGCTTCACGTTTGGAAAGGATGTTTTAATGGCTACTAGTATTGATGAGCATGTGGTATCTTCATGAAAGAAATATTAACAGAAAGCTGTTATTTCCCTACCATGTTCTTTGGGAAGGGATATTAAAGTAGATGGTCTCTGCTACACACTAGAAAGATTATTTTTATATTCTCCATGTGTAGTATATCTATATTCAAGAAAATAAGGCTAAGTAAAAGAATGCCATTATTATTATTATTATTATTATTATTATTATTATTATTATTATTATTATCTGAAACACAACAAGATGAGTCCATAGCAGACAAGATCACTCTGCTGGCTGTTGTACTGGATCACATGCCAGATACTTCCCAAGTGTCTAGGACTGTGTGATGTATCAGCATTGTTGTTGTTCTGGTTGTTGTTGTTGTTCTTCTTCTTCTACTACTACTTCTTCTTCTTCTTCTTCTTCTTCTTCTTCTTCTTCTTCTTCTTCTTCTTCTTCTTCTTCTTCTTCTTCCCCTGCTTTATCTCCCCAAAGGGTGTGACATAAAAGCATAAAATATACAAAAATGTAAACATTAAAATAGAATTAAACACATACAGCACTAAAATGCATGTTTATGTGTATGTGTATATTCTATCGGTGGTGCTGAAATTCGTATATGTCTTACAACTGATGGTGCCCTGGAATTGAATAAATATGGCTTATCTTCCTATATGATTCTCCCTGAACTTTCAGATATTTGTGAGAGGCCCTTCTCTGAGCCCCATTATCTTCAAAAGTCACATTTATTGAAAATATATGAGAGGGCCTTCTCAGTGACTAATTCAAACTGTCCTTTCAACTTTTTGTTTCAAGAGAAGTTAATTCAATGTTTTGAAAATGGTTCTTATTCTGTTTAATTGCCTTTAAAATACTTTTTGCTTGTGTTTTTACTTTAATTTTTGTATTTGCAATTATCAGTATTTGTTTTAATTTTTAAAAACTATCTTCAGTCCCAGTTTTGTAGAGACGGCAGGATATACAGTAAATGAAATGCGTAGTAGTATTATTTATGATGTGGTTTGCTGTACTTAGAATATCATAAATGTTGTAATTCCCATGATTGCAATGATGACCACAAATGACCTCCTTCCCATAACATACCTTAGATGCCATGCACACCAACCCAAAGAGCCTTAAGGTACTCAAGAATTTCCATTGAAGGATGACCCATCCAGCCTCTTGGCATCAGCAGTACAAGGAGAAGTTGTGACACCAACTCACAGGGTTCTTGCTGCTGCTTTCCTTATTGTACCTAACAGACAAGAGAAGTCCGACAGTGATGGACTAGCCATTAGTCATGTAGGATTGTGAAGAAATAGGAAGAATGTATTCTTATGACGTTCACAGTGCAAATGATGAATACATCCTATTATGAGTGCCTATTATATAGTACTTCTGATATCATTATTCAGCCTCCCATTCTCCAGCATCTTAGAACTTCCCCAGTTCTGAGGATCTTTGTTTAGTGTGGATCTTTGGCTTCTAAGATGGGTTTTGATAAGTTGAATTGGGAGATGTAGCTACAACAGCAGAGCTCCTGCATTTGTTGATGCAGGATCCTGGTTGTTATTTATACACTTTCTTTCCCCTCTATGATGGGGACCCAAGCTGACTTCTAAATTGAAATTGCAATATTGTTTTTTTAAAAAAATATATAAAATGTTGACATTACACTAGATGCAAACTATTAATATTAATAAACTGTCCTTTCAACTTTTTATTTCAAGAGAAATAAAAAGTTGCCGTGCACACACACCAACCCAAAAAGCCTTGAGGTTCTCAAGAATTTCCATTGAAGGATGACCCATCCAGCCTCTTAGCATCAGCAGTACAAGCCGGTTTCCGGCTATGGCGGTCAGCAGCAAAACGCTGAGCTGCGCCGTTTGAACAATTCAATCGGGAGGAATCCGGCCGACCCCCTCCCCCCCCGACCATCTCAGAACTGGGGAAGAGAGCTCTGAACCCCATGGGTCGTGAAGAGACCCGAGTGTTCTGGGGGGAGCCGAGGAGACAAGGAATAAAGACAAGGAACCGGGAAGGCGAAGGTGATAAGGGAGCGCCGCCATTCCAACGCGGCCGGCTTCCTCCTTCCCTTAACTTCCCTTAACTAGCCTCAAACCTCACCGGTGAGTGCTGGAGCCCACTTGGGTGCTGTGGGGGGGGGGGGTCGAGTCGCTGCCGTGCTGCCGTGCTGCCGCTGGGATCGTCTAGAGGAGGTGCGGCGGCGTCCACCGCGGCCCAGCTCTGGGGCAGCTACAGCCAGAGCCCGAGCGGGGGGGGGGGGGGGGGGGAAGCAGAGTGCCGAGGCTGTCCCATCCGCGGCCGGATGAGAGCGTTCCCTCTCGGCAGCCAGCCACTCGCCGGAGCCGCTGCCCGTGCAGCCGCCGGAGCTGCTGGAGCCGCCTGGGAGGAGGAGTTGTCGCTTCCGCCGCCTCCACAAGACCGTGCCGCCGTCATTTGTGCTGCCGCGCTGCTACATCTGGGCCTGTAAGGGGAAGCGGGCAGCCGGCGCGGCCTGGCCTGGTGCGCTGCTCAGCCTGCCCCGCGGCCTCTTCTGCGGCCACGCGGCGTGCCTGCTACCGTGCGGCCGAGCCGCGTCCTTGTTGCCACGCTACCGCGCCTGGACCCACAAGAGGAAGTGGGCCACGATCCATCCACCTGGCGCCGGCGCGGTCTGGGCCTGGTGCGCTGCTCGGCCTGCCCGCGGCCGTCTCCAGCGGGCATCTGCCACCCAAGGCTTTGACATCCACCGGGGTTCCTCGGCGTCTTCCAGGGTCCCGCAGCGCTGCGTAACTTGGAAAAGGGGCTAGCCTTCCATCGTACCGGCCTCCTGTTGTCCAGTTCGGCCCTCACTGGCTTCCAGCTCGAGCCGGCTTGCTGGTGGGCGTTAGGACATCCCTTTGGCGTCCTTTGTTACCTTTGGACGCTTTCCACCGGAGCCTTGGTATTGACCAAGTGCGTCACACTGTGTTGACCGAGTTGTGTTGTGTTATACAATCTGACTGACTGTGTCGACCAAGCTGTGTTGTTCGATATTGTGCAGACCGTTTTTGTATAGATCTTGTTGTGCGGGCCGCTTTCTGTGTAGACCGACAGTGTGTTACCGTTGTGCAACTTAGCCGGATATAGACCAACTGGGCTGACCACCGCCATATTGACCACCTCCGGAGGACCATCCGCTATCTTTACATCAGTCGTCTATAGTTTACATCTGAATCACAGCATTTTTGCCAACTGCCAATCTCTTAATTACTGGGTTTACATATTGCGAACATTGCACGTTACAGTTCCTTTCTACCTTTGCTGCTAATGTGGTAATAAGAGCATAATATAGCACCTAAGGCGCCTGCCTCTGTTGCCAACTGTTTTTGCACTTTATCCCTTCCCCGATCCCTCCTGCCGCACTTTAGTAGTATTGAGGGCCAGTTTTTGAGCTTTTTGTCGCACTTTAAGATCCTGCACCTTATGAATCGCCCTAGTGGCTCGTAGCCGTGGAGATTACTACTGTTGCACTTTAGGACTTTAGCACTTTAGGTACCATCCTACTTTCGCGGCTGAACGTTTACCACTTGTATCACTACCATCCACTGAAGTGTACTGTTTCCATCCATGTGGTCCCCCACCCTCCTATGCATACTGTCCCTGATATTATTGACTGGTGAAAGGGGCAGGGGAGGAAGTGGGCTGGAGCCTGTGAAGAACAATGAGGAGGGGAGGGGGGATAAAGAAGACCAAAGCAACTGGCAAGAAAAAACGCCAACATTCCAAACAGCCGGTGAAACGGAGACTAAGACCTTGGTCATGAACTGCGGCACGGAGGAGGGGAGATGTTCCACTAGCCGAGGGGCCCCCATAGAGGTCGTGGTGGGAAGGAGGAGATGCGGGAAAAGGAGACCTCAAATTCGGCTAAATTCGGACCATTTATCCACATTAACAATTCCAAATCGGTCTCCTAAGGTAAATTGGTGTAACCAGGTGAGCGGACCCTCTGGACTGAAGGTGGTGCTGTTGAACGCCAGATCTGTCAACGGAAAAACGACCTGGATCCAGGACCTAATCCTGGACGAGCGGGCAGATCTGGCGTGCATCACGGAGACCTGGCTGGATGAAGCTGGAGGAGTAAATCTGACCCAGCTTTGTCCTCCAGGCTTCTCCGTGCAGCACCAACCGAGATCCGGAGGGCGGGGAGGCGGGGTCGCAGTGGTCTATAGAGATTCCATCCATCTGACCAGGTGCCCCATCCCGCAGACCACAAATTTTGAATGCGTCTACCTGAGGGTGGGTGACCGGGACAGAATAGGGATTCTGCTAGTGTACCGTCCACCTCGCTGCACTACAGTCTCCCTACCTGAGCTAGCGGGGGTGGTCTCGAGCCTGGCGTTGGAGTCTCAACAGCTCCTTGTGCTGGGAGACTTCAATATCCATGCCGAGGCGACCCTCATAGGTGCGGCTCAGGACTTCATGTCTGCCATGGCAACCATGGGGCTGTCCCAACAAATATCTGGCCCCACCCACTGTGCTGGACACACATTGGACTTGGTTTTCTGCCAGGGATGGGAACAGGGTGGCGGTGTGGAGGAGTTGTCCATCTCTCCGTTGCCATGGACCGACCACTTCCTGATCAGATTTAGGCTCACTGCGCCCCCTAACCTCTGCAAAGGTGGAGGACCCATTAAGATGGTCCGCCCCAAGAGGCTGATGGATCCGAATGGATTCCTGACGGCTCTTGGGGATTTTCCCGCCACCTCGGTAGGTGACCATGTCGAAGCCTTGGTGGCTCTCTGGAATGGGGAGATGGCCAGGGCTATTGACATGATTGCTCCGGAACGTCCCCTCTCAAGTAGCCGAGCTAAACCAGCCCCTTGGTTTACTGAGGAGCTGGCAGTGATGAAGTGAAGGAAGAGGGAACTAGAGAGCGTGTGGCGTTCGGATCCGAGCGAGTCAAATCGAGCACGGTTTGTGTCCTTTCTTAAGGCATATGCCGCGGCAATAAAAGCCGCAAAGAAAACCTTCTTTGCGGCCACTATTGCGTCTGCAAAGAACCGTCCGGCGGAGTTGTTTCGGATTGTCAGAGGTCTTTTAACTCCCGCCACCTCAGGCGGGAGCCCTGACAATTTGGTCACGCGCTGTGAAGCATTTGCTCGGTTCTTTGCAGACAAAGTCGCCTTGATCCGCTCTGAGCTGGACGCCACGTTATATGCAGTCTCCGAGGATGTAACAAGAGCACCTGCTTTTCCTATTTTGATGGATTCTTTTCAGTTTGTGAAACCCGAGGATGTGGACAAGATACTTGGAGGAATGAGGCCCACCACGTCCATCCTAGACCCCTGCCCATCCTGGCTTCTGAGGGAGGCCAGAGGGGGATTGGCTGAGTGGGTAACAGTGGTGGTGAATGCCTCCCTTCGGGAAGGCAAGATTCCAGCGAGCCTAAAACAGGCTATTATAAAGCCACTGTTGAAGAAACCATCACTGGACCCCACTAAATTGGACAACTTTCGGCCTGTTTCCAATCTCCCCTTCTTGGGCAAAGTCATGGAAAGCGTGGTGGCCTCACAACTCCAGGTATTCTTGAGAGACACGGATTATCTGGATCCGGCACAGTCTGGTTTCAGACCGGGACATGGTACCGAGACGGTCTTGGTCGCCTTAGTGAATGATCTGCGCCGGGAGCTAGACAGGGGGAGTGTGTCCCTGTTGGTGCTCCTGGACCTCTCAGCGGCCTTCGATACCGTCGACCACGGTATCCTTCTGGGGCGCCTTGCGGAAATGGGCCTTGGGGGCACTGCTTTGCAGTGGCTCCAGTCATTCCTGGAGGGCCGCACCCAGAAGGTGTTATTGGGGGACTCCTGTTCTGCACCACAACCTTTGACTTGTGGAGTTCCACAGGGTTCCATACTATCCCCCATGCTGTTTAATATCTACATGAAGCCGCTGGGCGAGATCATCTGGAGTTTCGGGGTGCGGTGTCATCTGTACGCAGATGATGTCCAACTCTGTCACTCCTTCCCACCTGCTACTAAGGAGGCTGTCGAGGTCCTGAACCGGTGCCTGGCCGCTGTAACGGTCTGGATGAGGGCGAACAAACTGAAATTAAATCCAGACAAGACAGAGGTACTCCTGGTCAGTCGCAAGGCCGAACGGGGTATAGGGTTACAGCCTGTGCTGGATGGGGTCGCACTCCCCTTGAAGGCGCAGGTTCGCAGCTTGGGTGTGACCCTGGACTCATCGTTGAGCCTGGATCCCCAGGTTTCAGCGGTGACCAGGGGAGCATTTGCACAGCTCAGGCTCGTGCGCCAGCTGCGCCCGTATCTCGGGAAGTCTGACTTGGCCACGGTGGTACACGCTCTGGTCACATCCCGCCTTGACTACTGCAACGCTCTCTACGTGGGGCTGCCCTTGAAGACGGCCCGAAAGCTTCAGCTGGTTCAGCGCGAGGCAGCCATGTTACTAACTGGAGCGGGTAGCAGGGAGCACACAACGCCCTTGTTGTCCCAGCTCCATTGGCTGCCGATTTGCTACCGGACCCAATTTAAGGTGCTGGTTTTGGCCTACAAAGCCCTAAACGGTTCCGGCCCAAAATACCTTTCGGACCGCATCTTGGCCTACGAGCCCACGAGGACCTTGAGATCGTCTGGGGAGGCCCTTCTCTTGATCCCGCCTGCCTCACAGGCACGTCTGGCGGGGACGAGGGAGAGGGCCTTCTCGGTGGTGGCCCCCCGGCTGTGGAACACTCTCCCTGCAGACATCAGACAGGCGCCCTCCCTTATGTCCTTCCGAAAAAGCCTTAAGACATGGCTGTTCGAGAAGGCATTTAATTAAGTGCTATAATAATGTGGTAAAGATGACTGGAATGGAACAAGGAATATGAGATTTGCTATGATTCCACTATAAGACGAAGCGGATTTTTAGTGTAGCTTTGTAATTGTTGTGTAGTTTATATGTTGTTGTAATTGCCTCTTTGTAACGTGTCTTTTATGTGTGTGTACACCGCCATGAGTCGCCCTAAAGGGCTGAGAATGGCGGTTAATAAATGCATCAAATAAATAAATAAATAAATAATAAATAAGGAGAAGTTGTGACACCAACTCATGAGGTCCTTGCTGTAAATGAAAAATTGAAAAATATTAATAGCTGGAATTTAATAAATATTAATAGCTGGAATTTAGTAAAGGACTTCTAATAGGTGAACTTGAGTCTATGGAAAATAGAGAAATGCTGCAATACCTATTATCACATTGTGTTGTTGAGCCAGTGAAGTGACCAATGTATAATGGAACTAACATTCTACAGGACAGTCACATACTAGGACACTTCTGTCCAATGTTCATCAGGTCACTCTTGTTAGTGTCTCATTATGCATCTTCATAATTCACTAACAGTGTTTCCTTATGCCTTTAGTAGCTGGATATACATCATGTTATGTAATGTAGACTGCTATAGAAAATTAATTGTTTAATAAAGTTTAATAATAGTTTAATTTAATAACTATTACTGAATAATGTATAGGAGAGATATTGCTGAGCTAGTCATGCAGGAAAGAAAAAATGTGAAGGCATAGGAAGCATATGCTCCCACGATGTCAGAAGAACTATACATATAATAGAACTCAATATAGTTTATATAGATCACTTGAAGAACTCTTAGAAATAAATGAATTTGTGGAAACCTACAGAGCCAGTTTAACTGGAGGCCATGACAGGACACAAAAAGTCAACAGGTCAGTGATAACTATATTACTGACTTTAGGCCTTTGAATTGATATTGTGTGTATACAGATTTAACTGTAATATATAAAGCAGAGAAATAGGGCAGTATTTGGAATCTTTGGTTCTCTAGGTGTTTTGGACTTCAGCTCCCAGAATTCCTGACAGTTAGCCAAGTTGGGAATTGAAGTTCCCAAAACTTGGGGAACCAAAGGTTGGGAACCACTGAGCAAGAAAATATTTTTTTTTAACAAGAATACATAGAAATAAAATTGATGAACACATTCAAGACTTAGAAAGGGTAAACTTGAAAAACAAATGTGAGAGGAACTTTTAACCAACTCTCAAAAACATGGGAAAGCCAAGAACCAGAAGTGCATCTTTACCTGCAGAGCACTTTCAGACATTTCCAAAGCAGAATCGTGTTTCTGCCACAAAAAAATCCACTAGGTACTTTCCAGAGGGTCTCTAAACTTTGGGATGGAATATGAACTGAGATGGAGAGAGGAGTCATTCAGAGGAAGTTGAAGGAGGATTATGAAGGAGCGACTCAGCCTTAAATAGCCTGCTACTCTGTGCTTGGGGCCAGTGAAGCCAGGCTGCCTCTATCAACTCTGGCTTCCTTCAAATATGCCCCCCCCCCCCCAATGTTAGGCTTCACCTACCGGCTGTGGTGGAGCAACCAGAACCCTCAGAAACTAACATTTAAGCTTTTGATTGATTTATTGATGTCAATGCTAACATCAGGTTGGGTTGAGCCAAATAGAGATTCAATTTCATAATTTTAGCAGGTTTGTATCATTTAAATTAGGATTAAATCTGTCCATAAATTCCTATTTTGGAATGTAGCTGATATAATTTTCCATGTGTACTTTTCCCAGCCCATCTCTGGCAATGTCCCTGGGAATGATGCTATCTCATGTTGTCATATTGTTGACAACAAGAAACGCCTGGTTACTTCATTTAGAAATAAGTTACCATCAACCACCCCTCAAGATTCTTAAAATCTTTGTGGCACCATGACCACCATCTCCTCAACTGAAAAAACATATTCTTGGTCAAATATATCAACCTGGTAGAAAAAAAATATTGTCAAAAGAAACAGGAATTATGGAAAGAAATACCAATCTCTAGGGAGAACAGCAAGCCAGAATTGTTATTTCTCATTGCCTAATTTATTGCTTATTGCCCAGTTTGAAGAAATATAAGGGGCTTATTGGGTCAGAAAAAAATTTCACCTTACCTGTAACTGTTTCCTCTCTAATAGAGACTTGTGCATAAACCCTTTTAAGGTGTACAACAAGGTCTCAACCAATATGGTTAAAAATGGCCTGCTTGAAAACACTTCTGTTAAGTGGTGACCATCTGCACAAACAGCTTAATTGACTTCATCAAAAAAAGAAAAGAAAAGAAAAGGTCTGGCCTTTGTGTGGATAGAGGCTTTATATAAATGGTTTTGTAGGCACTTGTATACTTACAATTAGGATTAAAATAGGTGTTGGTGTACATATAGAGTAAAACCTAACTTCATAAGTTCATCAAAAAAATCTCTATAAACTTCTGTATAGGCAGTCAAGCAGTCCCCAAGTTATGAGCAAGATAGGGTCTGTAAGTTTGTTCTTAAGTTGAATTTGTATGTAAGCAGGAAAAGGTATATTTTAAGTGTGACTCCAGCCAGATGATAGATAGATAGATAGATAGATAGAGATAGAGATAGATGATAGACAGCTTTCAGCTCACTTTAAGTCCCCGTACTAATCGAATTTTGAAAAAAATGGCTTGCTTTGGAAACAAGGATTGGTGATAAAGCTTCAGTAGAAACACCTTTTCCCCCATGATAACTCTTTCAGGAGTGAATTTTCCTTGTGAGGCTTAGACTTCTCTCACTTCCTGTTGTCTCACCCCCATTCTTAACTATGAGTCATTTTTAAGTCAGATGTATGTAACTTGGGATTGCCTGCAATTGTGTTTAAAAGATCTTTGTGAATAACACACTGAATGCATGCTAGTTTCATGAACTCTATTCTGCTATTTGACCTCAAGTAATTTCTCAGTGTTTTGGTGCTTAAGTAGCCTGTCCTATAAGTACAAGTACTGCCAGTTTCTGAACTTAACAAACATCTCTGAAGTTTTAACTGCACCAATTAAATGGTTGCTCAAGAACGAGATGCAAAATTTGAATAAAGAATTGGAGGATCTCACTTGTATGGTTAGGATTTCCCTCCCAAAGGTACCACCACTGAACTTTCAGGATCTTTTTTCCTTACTACATAATTGCTTATGCCATTCCACAAGACTATTCACAGCCTTTTCGCCTACCTTGTGTAGCAAAACAAAAGCAGCAATTTGGCAGCACCCCCCCCCCCCCATTCTTGGAAAACCACAGAAAAGCTCAAAATAAGATGCTCCTACATTATTTGTGTTATGAAGACAATGACTGGAATACTGTTTGGGATTTACATCTCACTGAATGGAGTGAAGTCTGCAGGAATTAGAATTGAACAGTTCATTACTGGATAGGGTAGGTAGCAAACTGACCAGTGGACAACTCGACCTGATATACATTGGCTGGTTGTGCATTGGGATATCAGCTAGGGAGTGCTGATGTGCATCAGGACACTCTTGCTAGGGAGCCGCTATGTATTCATTCACAAACCTGCTATGTAGCTAAGTATATATAAAGCTGCATAACATACACTTTATGTAACATTCAGCCTTTCTGTTTGACATTTAACTTCTTTCCCCGCTCTTTCCTTAAGTGGATCATAGAGTCAAAGCCACTTCCCACTCAGAGCAGGAGTGCAGTTTTTATATCTTCTGGTATAGCTGCCTGGATTCTAATTTGGTTTGTTTTCCCTCTTAACTTGTAAATGCAAACTAGCTTCTGAATTGAAATGTTCTCAAAAAATATATGGGCCTCAGACTGTGCTTCTGCATTTTCTTACAAAAAATATATCTTGTTTGGCACATCTGCTGTGCCTTAGAAAGAGCAAAGTGTTATATGCATTTATTAATGCCATACAACACAAGAATGTTGCAATGTTGTTGATTCTGTAGTCAGAAATCTGTGTTCAATAAACTATACTCTATAGATTTATATCTCTAAAGAGCAAAACCCTTCTGCTGCAAAAAAAAAAAAAAGCCTCACACATGTTGTTCTGTATCAGCTATTCACAGTTTTTCATTCTATTCAGGTACTTATTGTTGTTTATCAGTTTTGGAACATATGGTGAAGCAATTATATTACGATTTCATGGGATTCACAGAGGGAAAGCATAAGAATGGTCACCTACATTACACTAACCCCAAATTGTGCTATGAACTTGTCCTTTTCTGATCTTGAAGCAAGAAGATCAGTGTACCTAACAGGCTGAATGAATGCGTGTCAATTATACAAACTCTACCCTGGAATCTAATCTCAGGAGATATGGATTTTCTCACTGTATATGTGAAAGTATTAACTGAAATAATACCCTTTTTCCTAGGCAAGTACTCAGTGATTTCTAGAAACAAAACATCACAAAATAGAATGTGTCAAGTAAATTGAATTAAAATAAACAAGTATGCTATGATAGCATGTTATAGAATGGACATGAGTCAGTTATGATATCTGTTGAATTGTGTCTTCAAAGGCTATGGCTTAAGATATACGAACAGGTGCATTTTCATTTTTATTTTGCTGCACTAAGCTGCCATTTTTAGTGAGAAGTGAAATTACAGTCAGTCCCTATAGAGCAAAGGCATCTCCTTTGTTTTCCATTTTATAGAAATTTCATCATTAGATCCTTTCCAATCTGTCCCTTTGTTTCATTAGATGTGACATACATTATTCACGAATGTCACAGGCTCAAATGTTTGTTTGTTTTTAATTCAGAAAACTTCCATCCTTTCCACTGCCTGCTTTTCTCTTGGTGTCTTCTTTCCTGTGATCTAGTGGTCTTTTTTATTTTTGCGCTTTTTCCAATGCTAGTAAGAAGTGTGCTTGTTTCAACTTTTAAAAATATTTATATTGTATGCTCACATTTGTCTGGTTTTTCTCTTTGTGGTTCTCATCTTTGTTTGTTGAGCTGACAATGCTGACCCTCTTTGGAGAAGATGGATACAGACGTAATAACATGTTGTCAATCAAACATTCTTCAAAGATGTACCCATATTAGTTCATTTCAGTATAAAAAGAAGAGAAAGCTGTCTTAAAGATATATTCATTTCAGCAAATTTTTCATGGAGTCCACTCCACTTCTTTTATAGAAAGAGTGAAACTTTGATTAGTACACATATACAAAGGGGGAGGGGTGGGGAGGGGGGTAGTCTGAGTTGTTGTTGTTGTTGTTGTTGTTGTTGTTATGCCTCATTTTTTTCTCTCCATAAAGGAGTCATATAGCATCTTACATTAAAAACATTTCAATACAATTAAAATCCACAAACATTAAAACTGAATTAAGCATCAGTAGTGTTAAAAAATTAACAGTTAACTGAAGATCTCAGGGTCCAGGCAGGTTAATACAAAGAGATGCAGTCAGCCAGATAGCCAGGACCTGAGCCATATAGGACTTTGAAGGTCATAACCAGCACTTTGAATTGTCTTTAGAAACAAACTGGCAACCAGTGGAGTTGCTGTAATGGGAGGTTGTCTGCTCCCTGTAGCCAGTCTCAGTTAGCAACCTGGTCTCAGCTCTTTGGACCAGCTGAAGTTTCCAAACACAGAGTAGTAATCCAGACAGGATGTAACAAAGACATGTACCACCATGGCCAGATCCAGCCTCTCAAGAAATGTGTGCAGATGGCACACAAGTTTTAATTATGCTAAGGCCCTTCTGGCCACCACAGATACCTACACCTCCAGATTCAATGCTGATTTCAGGAGGACCCCCAAATTGTGGATCTGTGTCTTCGGGAGTAATTCTATCCAGCACAGCCTGGATCTCTATCCCCAGATCTGCCTCCTGACTGGCCAGGAGCACCTATGTCTTGTCTGGATTGATGTGAAATTTGTTTGTTCTCATCCAGTCCAGTCTGGGTTGACAAGTGTAGTGATAGAATGATGGAGCATAGTGATACAGTGATGGAGTGACAAGTAATGCAAGTCATAAAAAAACCATTAAAAGGACAAAGATGGGTGACCAAGAGTTAAAATCAAGTTAAAGGCACCAGATCCTATCTGACCTTAGAAGCTAAGCAGGGTGAATCATGGTTAGTAGGCCTGGGTAACAACGCAAACATTTGTTTCTAAAATCGATTCGTTTTTTGGGGTTTTTTGCGTTTCGATATTTAAAATAATTACAAAATTTTCCTTTTTAAAAGTTCGGTATTTACGAAATTTCGTTATTATTAACGAATCGATTCGTTAAAATGGCGGGCGCGGCTGCGCAACATGAAAATATTAGTTTTAAATAATAGTTTTAATAATAATAGTTTTTTAATAATAGTTTTAGTCTGCCCCCTCTCTATCCCTCCTTCCCTCTCCCTCCCTCCCACCTGCGCGGTCACCTCCATCTCGTTGCTGCGCCTCCTCCTGCGTTTCCTTTTCCCGGCGGGGGAGGCGATCGGGGGAGTCAGCAACCGCAGCATCGTCGGCCTTGCCGCTGCTGCTGGGTGGGGGTCTTTCCCAGGGCGGCGGATGCCAGGGCCCCGCTGAGCGGGCACGCCGGACCACCCCTGCGCCGGGCCGGGCATGTGTGGGGTGTGCATGCCCAGGTGAGCCGGGAAAAGGGGGAAGAAGGGGGCAGGGGGAGCCAGGGGAGCGAGGGGAGGAAGCCAGGCCGGGAAGGGAGCTTGCTCGCTCAGTCTCTCTCTCTCGCCTGCCTTCCCTTCTCCTTGCCCCTGCTCGGGCCCCTTTGCAGCCAGGAGCTGAAATAATAATGAAACAATTACAAAACAATTACAAAATAGCTTTAAAAATTCATTTCATTTTTTAGTTGCTCCTGGATGGTTTGTTACCGCTTCGTTATCAAGAAAAATAACGAATTATTAATGAATTACGAAATTAACGAACGAAACCGCCCAGCCCTAATGGCTAGTACTTAGATAAGACATTGCCAGGTTATATATCAAAGGAATGTATTTGCTAAATGCCTTCTGAGTATTTTTACTTAAGAATAGACAACTTAAAGGCAAATGCACACAGAGCCCTAGATTGGAAAAGACTGCCCCAGTGAGATGGAATCTACCAGCTGCAAATGGCAAATATCTAAGATGTTCACCATGTCTAGATTATGTATCTTATTAACTTTTACTGGAAATTTTTCATCTGAACAGAAACAATTTGTAATAGAGTTGAATTCATTTCCCACATTTATTTAAGTACAGAAAATCAGCTTCAGGTTAAATAAAATTTAGTTCACCATTACCATGTAGCAAGCTCATGATGTAGATAAGGCTTTGACATCAATCATATGCCTGCAAAGCCAAATCAAAATTCACCTTGTTTGATAGTGCTGTTGCACATTAGGGACCTTATCACAGCAATGATTCCTTTATCAAATGGGGGAAGCAGGCTTCACCAGGACAGACACAGGAGCCTTATCATGGTGACAAGGAAGCATCCTAGGACACTTCCCCGCTGGTTGGAGTTGGGGGCAAGGCCTCTGCTGGAAGTTGAGGGACGTCATGTGATGGGCTATGTGCCCATTCATGCCTCAACTGGCTGGCAAGGATCCCAGAATGCTTAAATTGATAGGTGTGGTGAGGTCCAATGTCTCTACTTTGGTAATAGAATAAATTATGTTAGCATCTTGCATGGTTTTACAAAAGGATTCCTTGCTCTTTTGCATTATTTCTGAATGAGAGTACAAACATGAAGTGTCAAGGTAAAGCAACTTTCAGAAAATTATGAGAAGATGCCTGTTAGAGAACAAACCAAATGTGTATCTACACACAGTAACTAAAGGCAATATTCAGAACCATGATCCTGCTGGTCCAACTATAAGAACTTTTACAAGCCTATACTTGCTAACTGCTAGTTTGCATGATATTTGTAAGGGCTTAGGCAGAATATAGGTTTATAGTGACTTCTTGTTTGTTTCCTTATTTTACCATATCCCCCCTCCCTCGCTTCATCATTCTGGCCTCCCTGAGAGAAGAGTTCTACAGTCCAAGAGCAGCTGTCAAGAAGGTCTTTTTTGGAATCACAGACACCTTAAAGGACCAGACTACAAAGGGGCTTCAAAACAGAGTTTATTAAAACAATAGAAAAAGGACTCAGAGGCACTTAAATGCAGTGCCACTGGTCAAAACTCAAGAAACAAACCAGACCTGGTCCAAAAAGGTTAACAGAAATATAATCCAGATTAACTGGATGCAAAAGAAACGAATCGAACACAGCACTCTGAGGGAAAACAAAAAGGCACAGTACACAAATAGTTAACAAGAAGGAGGGGCCGCAGGAGGAGAAGCATCGTCAGCCGAAGTCCAGGGTTGAAGTGGGAGAAATCCGAAACAGCGCTGCTCCAGTGTCGGCAGAAGCAGCATCTTTAGCCAAACTGGTCCAGGTCCAAGGAGAGGGAAGTCCACATTCACGAGAAGCCAATCCGGGTCAATAACACGCAAATGATCAGGAGATCCAAACTGCAGATCCAAAACCAACGCTGAACACAAAACAGGCAGCAGCAAGTCTACAAGATTTTTTTTCAATACACAGCACCCAACACATGAACGTTCATCAACACCTTGCTTTCTGCAAGGATCCATCACCCCTGAACCCACTTTTATTTACAAATCATCATCAGAAGATGAACTGACCACCGCCCCACCATTATCCCCCACAGCTGCTCCCAGCTCTTCATGTGAATTCCCCTGTCCTTCCCTCCAAGTCCTCCATCTCCTGTCAAGCTATAGATCCCCCAAGACTCAGTTGGATCCCCTGATCCCTCTGGCATCTTCACCTCCAGAGAACCCCATAAAGGTATCACTAGTTGTTGGCTCCTCACAAATAGCTTGCACTTCTCTTATCTTAGTCCAATCCATGGTGTCTCCTTCTTCTCCTTTACTCATTGACCCATCTTCCCTAGAGAACCCCACAATGGTATCACTAGTTGTTGGCTCCTCACAAATAGCTTGCACTTCTCTTATCTTAGTCCAGTCCATGGTGTCTCCTTCTTCTTTTTCACTCATTGACCCATCATCCCCAGAGAATCCCTCAAACAACTCCTCATCTGTAGGTGCTGTAAATATGTCCTGGATCCTCTTTCTCTGCTGCTCATCATCAGATTCCTGCTCCCGAGTAACCCTTTTCCCCCTTCTGGCACCCATACTACTGTTTGTAATGTTACTCACAGGCTCTACTACAACAGTCTTTCTCCTGTCTTTGCTAGCCACAATTGTTACAATCAAAGCTAGTTGGCTTTTAGAAATTAAAGCTATTTTATATGCTTGACAAAGTAGACTGAGTTGTTTCTTTTCTCTGTTAGACCCTGTATAGCTGTGAGCATGGGACTAGTTTTTGTTGAGCTTTTGTTTGGATAGATGATTTCTCTGCTTGAGAGAGACACTACTTTTTCTCACAATTCCCAAAGAGTTATGCTAGATCAGATTAATAGCCTAACCTCCAACATCCTATTCGCATACTAGCTAACTATTTATTTATTTATGTGGTCAACTAGAAGGATACATACAGGACAGTTTATGTAATGGAACAAATGCACACACATGTGGAATTTTAAATGAAAGTACAGATTGAGTATCTCTCACCAGAATGTTTGGGACCCAAACAATTTTGTATTTCATATTTGTTCAGATTTTGGAATATTTCCAAATACATAATGGATCTATTATTCAGTAATAATAGTAGCTTTAATATGTTCTTAATCTTTGAGAGTACTTGTGTGGTCCAAACGATTTACTGTTTTAAATACATACTGTTTCTAAAGGATTATTTAACCTTTAGCCAAAGTATTTAGGTAATTACCAGGAGAAAATTATGCTGGTCATGTGGGACCCGGAAGATGAACGAACAAAAGGATTTTTGAAACAAATCGTTTGGGGAGGTGGAGGGATAGTATTGGCTATTCCTGCCTTTCATTTTCTCTCTGTTCTGTCCAATGCTAAACATTAATTTTTTTCTGCATGACATATAGCGACCATCCTATGGAGTTTTCTTGGCAAGATTTATTCACAGGAGGTTTGTCATTGTATTTTTCTAAGGTTAAGAGTGTGGAACCTGCCGAAAGGTCACTGGTGGGTTTCTATGGATGAATAGAGAGATTCAAAACATGTCCTTCCAGAGTTCAAGTTAAATACTCCAACCACTAAGGTTATGAAGCAGAGTAACTATAAGGAAATGCAATTTCACTACACACCTTATACATCCCTCCAAGTATTCAGTTTGGAGCTTTTTTATGGACATCATACCTTTTCTTTGTGTGTATCTACTGCTAGATAACAAACTAGATGTGCAAACACAGTGTGTACATTAGCAGTTTCCTAGACAAATACAGCAGCATACTCTGCTCATTTAAAAGGGATTGGAGTTACACTTTCAGTTGTTCTCTCTGGGTTGAATCCAGATCGCTAGATTAAGGGTGCATCCACACCATTGGTTTTCAATCTTCCTAATGCCGTGACCCCTTAATACAGTTCATCATGTTGTGGTGACCCCCAACCATAGAATTATTTTTATTGCTACTTCCTAACTGTAATTTTGCTACTGTTATGAATTGTTATGAGAATATCTGATATGCAGGATGTATTTTCATTCACTGGACCAAATATCTGATATGCCCAATTGTGAATACTGGTGGGGTTAGCAGGGGATTGATTCTGTCATTTGGGAGTTAGAGTTGCAGGGATTTACAGTTAACCTAAAATCAAAGAGCATTCTGAACTCTACCAATGATGGAATTGAACCAAATTTCCTACACAGAACTCCCATGACCAACAGAAAATACTGGAAGGGTTGGGTGGGCATTGACCTTGAGTTTTGTAGTTTGTAGTTCACCTACATCCAGAGAGCACTGTGGACTCAAACAATGATGGATCCGGACCAAACTTGGCACAAATACCCAAATGTGAGTATTGGTGGAGTTTAGGGAAAATAGATCTTGACAGATGGGAGTTGTAGTTGCTGGGATTGATAGTTCACCTACAATCAAAAAGCATTCCTAACCCCAGCAAGACTGAATTTGGCCAAACTTCCTACACAGAACTCCCATGAACAACAGAAAATACTGTGTTTTCTAATAGTCTTTGGCAACTCCTCTTATACCCCCTCACGACCCCCTCCCCGAGGGGTCCTGACCCCCATGTTGAGAAATGCTGATCTACACTGTAGTATTAATGCAGTTTGACACTACTATAAATGGTTGAATGCTGTGGAATCTGGGAGTTGTACAATATTTTTACCATTTTCTGTCAAAGAGTGCTGGTTCCTTTCCAAACTACAACCCCCAGGATCCCATAGTATGATGCCATGTAAGTCAAAATGGTGTAACACTCCATTAATTCTACAGTGTAGATACACCCACCACTTCTTACTCATTCATTTCCCCACCAAAGAGCTAAGTGTTCATGTATATTTTTAAAAGGAGAATTTGGACTTTATAAAATGGGGTGGGGGAGGGCTAGAGTTCAGTCCTTCCTAACCAATGCCACATTACTGAAATTTAACAAGAAATGTATTGTCGAAGGCTTTCATGGCTGGAATCACTAGGTTCTTGTGGGTTTTTTCGGACTATAGAGCCATGTTCTAGAGGCATTTCTCCTGACGTTTCGCCTGCATCTATGGCAAGCATCCTCAGAGGTTGTGAGGTCACAACCTCTGAGGATGCTTGCCATAGATGCAGGCGAAACGTCAGGAGAAATGCCTCTAGAACATGGCTCTATAGCTCGAAAAAACCCACAAGAACTTAACAAGAAATGGTACATTATAGCATGATATACTCATGAGTCCTCTAAGCTTGAGAGGACAGAATGGTGAGGACATTGTTGTATTTGGTCACCTGTGGCTTCTTTGGCAAAGCTAAAGTGTATAGATTTCTTTCTTTAAAAATGAGCATGTTTTGAGTGTTGAATGCTATGAAAACTGGAAAACAATTGGGACTTGGGTAGGTGAGCTGTATGGAACAAACTTGTTTTTTCCCCAGGGAGACTGTAATAGTAGACTAGGGGAGAAAAGTCACTGTGGGCCCTTCCAGACAGGCCTATTTCTCAAGATCCGATCCCAGGTTTTCTGCTTTTCCCAGATTATCTGGCAGTTTAAACTGGATTATAATCCAGTTTAAAGCAGAAAACCTAGGATCAGATCCTGGGATATAAGGCCTGTCTGGAAGGGCCCCGAGACTCCTAATATTTGTGCTGGTTTAGACAGAGTAGTGCACTCCTTATTTGCAGAGATATTATCATTACTTCATTTGCAGAGATACTAACAAAAGTTGGTTTGGCTAAAAATAGAATTCCAGGTAAAAATATTAAAAACTGGTAAAAATACAGTTCTTGGCATCACATAAAAGTGGTATTTTCCCTGTGACTGTACATGCTTCATAAATAATACAACTCATTTTGAATGTCTGATCTGGTTCATTTATTCAAAAGATAACATTTTGAATCATATCATTTTATGGAATGAAATTGCTTTTGTAACTTGACATGGCCAATCATTCAGAGGTTTAATCAGCAATGTGTATTACAATCCTCTTCTCTTGTCTGTGTTATTGCAAATTATTAATTCTTGTAAAAATGATAGGTGGAACAAATGTTGTACTGGGACAGTGGACCTAATGATATGATTTCCATTTTCTCCATTCATGCCAGTGTTACATTATGGCTAAACAACCTAGCTTTGATAGTAATAGTTTTCAGTTACTATGGATTTTTTCCCCTGTTTGATTCTATATGCTTTTGCAGGTGAATTCAGTAGTGGTTTTGATTGGGATATGAATATACTGTGGAATTTTTAATAGCTATTCAAAGCTCAGACTAATACAGCCATTTGACAGAGTAGCTGCCAGCTATCACTGCCTGAATTTAATAGGAGTCAGACATCATCTAAGGAATCTAAATATCTTTCCTTTCTCATCACATTTAATTAGAAAAAAAACATAAAAGCAAGATCAAAAACACCTATGAGATCAGCTGTTGCTTGGGAAAATTTGAAGCTGCATTTGGACATTAAGTTTAACAGCATCCAAGGATAATCCAAGGAAGATGGCTTAAAGAAATGGGATTCCCTGGGCACACCTGAAATGGCCTTCTAAGAACACAAGGAAAAATAACTCTTCTTTGCATTGGATGTAGGTCTGACTTTTCCAGAACAAGCATTCAGAGAGACAGGGCCTCCTCAGCCATCAGACAGAATGAGATGTTTGCCTCCGCACTCATAACACCTGTCTCACTTGGCAATCTTACCTTCACTAAATAGAATAGCTTTAACTATATCCAATAATGTTATGCAATTACCTCTTCCTCTCTCTCTGGAATTTAACAGGATACAGAAATAAACAATGTAGTTTTCCCAGACTGGCACCTGCAAATTCATTAGAGTCCATTTTTTTCTACCCAAAGTAAAGACTCATCCAGCAACCCACAGAAGGGAGGAATATGTTACTGTGTGCTCACTACACCAGCGAGCAAGTTTCTCTATCCCCTGTACTCTCATCATATCTCTATAATCAATAGTGATGAATGAGAATTTTGTTTTAGATAACATTTCAGAGTTTACTTAAAATCTACAAAATCAGAATGGGAGACAGATTTAAATTGATAACTTTGCCTATCCCTAAAAAACAATCTTGAAACTGTTTAGAATTTCTAATTAAAACTTTAATTGCTTTTAAAGCACTAAGTAGTAACCTGTCTTGAGTTTCAGCTAACCGTAGTGCTAAAGTCTTTACCTAGAGAGAGTACTCAGAAGTAGAAGATGATCTCTCATCAAAGACTAAAAGACTTCATTCCCATATGGGAAAGCAATTGTGTCAGCATAGATAGGATTTCTGTAGGCTGATCAGTGTTTTTATCTTAAAGATAATATTTCAGCAATTTAAAACTTGACCATAAAAATGTTCTTCAGGCTATAATTTCACAGCAGGGATTTTAGAGGAGTAGAAGTTTTTTTATATATGTCTGTCTGTGTGATAGAAAGAGAGATGGAAAAATGAACTTGCCATATTTGCTTGTCAGAATATATAAAGGAGAAGTGGGATGAAACAGGCAAATTATGCAACAAGTAATCATGTCTGCAATGTGAGCCAACTACAAAAAGGCACTATCTCCAGTGGGACCAAAGCTATAATCAGCAGAATATGATTGTGAATATGATCAGGTATATATCTTTGGTAATTCTTCTTACATGCAAGTATGTAAAGTGATTACCTTTATTTCTGTTGATGAGCATTTCTTGGAGAACACGTCTTATGCAGAATATATGGGTTAGTCTTTATTACCTAACACAGTTAACATTTCATTGAGAGAACAGTACTGCACTCAAGCATCCTTCATTTTGCCCCATATTTAGGGAATGATATTTTAGAAAATGTTCAGAAGTTGGGTCATCTCTGTACAGACATGGACTTTTACTTTGACAAATCAGGAAAATGAACAGATAGCACATCCTGAGATGGGTTTCATTATATTTCTATAACTAATGGCAAAGGCTTATCCTACAGAAATATGAAAGAATAGGAAAATTTATTGCACCACAGCAGAACGCTAATTCTTTACTTTAGGAACAA
The DNA here is from genome assembly GCF_037176765.1 of Anolis sagrei. NCBI lineage: Eukaryota > Metazoa > Chordata > Lepidosauria > Squamata > Anolidae > Anolis > Anolis sagrei. The sequence goes on from NC_090023.1 coordinate 230,644,660, forward strand.
GTTCAGAATTTAGAGTTTATAACAGTAGCATATTACTTTAGATGGTCTAGGATAAAATATAGGAACAATATTAAGACTATTTTTTGGTATGTATCATCTCATCCTTCATGGGCCATGAAGCCATGACAAGTATGCTGTTTATCTAGGGATGAGTGAGAATGCCGTGGTTTCGTTTTTTGGAAGACTTTTGTAACATTCACAAAGTTCAGTATCCATTGGGTAGCCAGATCCGATATTTTAAACTAATGAATATGGGAGAAAATAAAACTGAAAGAATCACCCCAGATCTCCACCCACAAATCCATCAAGCAATAGATGACTGACTAAATGCACATCTCCCTGCTACTGCCAGCTTGTTTTAATTTGTGCTGCTGTTGGAGGCTTTTCTCTCTGCCCATAACTGCCAAGGAATTGAGAGATAAGTCAGGCTGAGAGCCAGTGACTGCCCAAAGGGCAACCAATGGGCTTTATGAGTCAGCAGAGACTTGAACCTGGATGTGCTAAGTCCAGTCCAATACTTTAGCCTTACACAATTTTGGCTGACTGCCAGTGTCTCAGTAAAGCTGTACTAACAAAATTCACTTTCACACTGTTGATCAGGAAATTTTGGATTTTCACGTAGATCACATAAATAAAGGAGATGCTAAAGCTACCATTCTTTTATTTCACTAAAAGCTAATGAAATCACATAGAGTATTCTGTGTAAAACTGCTTAGAGATATACCTGTCAGACATCTTTGTTGCACAAAGAGGGGAGAAAAGGGTATGGTGTCCTCAGATAAGGGCCTACTGCTATAATTTAAACCAAGGGCTGTCACTTTCTTTGTTGTTTGATAACTCTGTGTTTCTTTCTCTTGTCTCATTTCTCAAGTGCCTCTCAAGAGTTGGATCCACAAGAATAATCCATGCTATGAACCAGCACACTATCTGTTCTTTTAAAAAAAAAAGGAATGAGAGAAAAACCTTATTTTAAAAAGTAGTATGTGACATGGGTGTTCCCTTTTCCCTGTTACTGAACAGACTAGTTCTCCTAAACAGATTAGTCCTCATAAATGATGGTGTAGATCATGGTGCTGAGAACAACCACTACATCATATCTAATGTAGATCCGATTCCCTACAGTTGTGGAACTATGAAAAACCTGGCCAGACAACTGACATCTAGGTTTGCTGGCTCATGAAGTATGTATCAATGGAGACATGAGCATTTGAAGTCCTGATTTTTCCCCTTCTGGTAAGGAATTAAATTTGAGTCAGGGAAAAATTGTTGTCCCTACCATCATCAGTGTGACTCCCTGAAAGCACTTCTAAAGCACACTCAGTGGCCCAAGAAAGGTCTTGCCGTTTTGTGGATTCTGGATTTTTATGTATTATATTCAACTAAGTACTGATACTGGATGCTGGCCACTGTTTGTTTTGACTGTTCTAAGCTGTGGGGAAGGATGGGATATATATTAGAGAAAGAGGAAGAAGTGAGGAGGAGGAAGGGGGAAGGGGGAAGAAGAGGAAGAGAAAAATATGTACCGTATATTTCGGCATATAAGACGACTGGGCGTATAAGACGACCCCCAACTTTTCCAATTAAAATATAGAGTTTGGGATATACTTGCCGTATAAGACCACCCCTCTTCCATCGCACACCGAATAAAAATAAAAAATAAAAACATCAGATTTGATTTCTATAAATTTCTATCTTACCTTGCCTAGGGTGAGACCAGAGCTGGGTCCAATGTCCTTTCCCCAACAACAACAATAATGGAAACCTAGAATTGGAAGGGACTCCAATGGCCATCCAGTCTAACCCTAATTCTGCCAGACAGAAACACATGTCCAAGCCCTCCCAACAGGTGGCCATCCTGTTCTACTTAATAACAGAAATAATAATAACAATAATAATAGAACCTTAGTGTTGGAAGGGACCTCAATGACCGTTCAGTCCAACCCCATTCCTGCCAGGCAGGAAAACACAATGCAAGCCCCCCCCAACAGGTGGCCATCCAGTTCTAGTTATCATATATACTCGAATATAAGCTGACCCGAATATAAGCCGAGGCACCTAATTTTACCACCAAAAACTGGGGAAACGTATTGACTCGAGTATAATTCAGGGGAGGGAAATGCAGCAGATACTGGTAAACTGAGGGGACAGAAGTTGCCTTAAAGCCACCCAACACTTGAGAAGATTTTGCACTGCAGCCAGGTATTTCCAAGGTCTTGCCCAAAGGGCTTGATGAATATACCCTTTTTGAGATGGATCTAAATCAGGCATGGGCAAACTGTAGCCCTCCAGGTGCTTTGGACTTCAACTCCCACAATTCCTAACAGTCAGTATTTGAGAACACAGAAATGCTGGACCACTCTCACAACCACCATGTCAGACTCCACAGAAAAGCCATTGAAATCCACAAGCATGTGGACAATTTCAACAGAAAGGAAGACACCATGAAAATCAACAAAATCTGGCTACCAGTATTTTTAAAAACCCCTCTAAAATCAGGACAGTAAATAAAAAACAAAACTCAAAAAGCAGGGGAAATTCAGACAATACAAAATCAGGACCAGCTAACACCTCCCAACAAAGAATCCCCCCAGGCAGGAAGCAGCCAGGCTTTGAAGCTGCAAGGCCATTCAATGCTAATCAACAACATTCCCACGTGGCAACATTCCCACTTGCCTCAAGCAGACAAGAGTTCTTTCTCCCACCCTGGACTTTCCACAGATATATTGCCAAGTTTCCAACAGACCTCACAACCTCCGAGGAGGCCTGCCATAGATCTGGACAAAACATCAGGAGAGGAAACTTCTGGAACATGGCTATACAGTCTGGAAAACTCACAGCAACCCAGCCAGTAGGCTGTTAGGAATTGTGGGAGTTGAAATCCAGAACACCTGGAGGGCCAAAGCCTGATCTAAATGCAACTTTTGGAATGTGTCCAGAGGAGAGCGACTAAAATGATCAAGGGTCTGGAGAACAAGCCCTATGAGGAGCAGCTTAAGGAGCTGGGCATGTTTAGCCAAGAAGAAGAGAAGGCTGAGAGGAGATATGATAGCCATGTATAAATATGTGAGAGGAAGCCACAGGGAGGAGGGAGCAAGCTTGTTTTCTGCTTCCTTGGAGACTAGGACGCAATGGAACAATGGCTTCAATCTACAAGAGAGGAGATTCCATCTGAACATGAGGAAGAACTTCCTGATTGTGAGAGCCGTTCAGCAGTGGAACTCTCTGCCCCAGAGTGTGGTGGAGGCTCCTTCTTTGAAAGCTTTTAAGCAGAGGCTGGATGGCCATCTGTCAGGGGTGATTTGAATGCAATATTCCTGCTTCTTGGCAGAATGGGGTTGGACTGGATGGCCCAGGAGGTCTCTTCCAACTCTTTGATTCTATGATTCTATGATTCTATGTGTTCATGATTTTCCCACTTAATACACACATTGTTGGCATGGCTGGAAATGAGTTAATTTCTCCTGCTATTAAAGAAAACATGTTCTGGATATGTCTCAAAAGCTAAACTTTCTTAGAACATTTCTGTTATTTTTCCAGATGTATATCTGGTGATGTGAGTTTGTGCTCAACAGAACTGAACCTTTTGTGTTTTTCTACAGTACTATTGATGTACCCTGAAGAAATGTAGGATGCTTCTCTACCAGGCATGGGCAAACTTTGCCTATGCCTGGTGTTAGGAATTGTGAGAGTTGAAATTAAAAACAATCTGATAGAAAACTGGGACTTGTAGTTTGGTATGGTACTGGCTCTCTTAAACAGGGAAGGCTAAGGAGGGCATTCCCCTTTAAGACTAGCTCGCCCCTCTCACTGGCGATTCCCCTTTAAGACAAGCTCGCCTTTGCAGAGGCTACCTAGCTCTTGGCTGCAGAAATGAAACAAAACGGGGGAAAGAGACCTTTTTCTTCCTCCCTTTGCAGGCTCTTTAAAACTTTTAAAACTTAGCTGCTGAAAGAAAGGAGAAGCTGAGCAAAGAGAAAGGAAAGAAACCCCAAAGAGGGGAGATGGATCAGGAGAAAGAGGCCTGAGCTGGTCGGAAATGGGAGGCTTTGCTGCTTGGGGGGGGGGGGGTGGAGGGCAGCCTCTTCTGCCCTTTTTTCCTCCAGGAGGAGGACGAGGAGGAGCAGGAGCAGAAGCGGCAGGCCTGCCGAGGGTGGTGGCCAGCTGAGCTTGTGCAGGGGCAAGAGCAGCAGGCTGCGCTGCTTGGGGATGGGAGGGGGGAGGAGGAGGATCGGCAGGTCTGCCGGGAGTGCTGGCCAGCTGAGCTGCGAGACCAGCAGGCTCCCTTTGGCCTCTGATGGCTGCTCGCGTCCCTCGCTCTCGGCATCCTCAAGTGGTGGAACTTATAGCCGGCACACAAGACGACCCCCCCACTTTTAAGATGACTTTCTTGGCTTAGAAAGTCGTCTAGTATGCCGGTTTTTACGGTAGCTGTATACCGACCTGTCCCCAGGCAGCAGCCATGTCCTGTGGAGTATGTGCCTTCTCCATTAAACAGCTGTGGAGAGGGAAGGGAGAGAAACAACTGAGAAGCTCTAACTACCTCTCATCCATCCTATGATTTGGGATCAAGAGGAGAGGTGAGAGATACGGTAATTTTGATGCTGTGTTCTTCTCTCATATGTGCAAGCTACAAAGAAATAAGACATCATATCTTTCGCCATTCCTCATAGAAGCAACTAGGCTATTGCAAACTAGGCTATTGCACACTGTTTTAAAAAGTCATAAATGCACATAAAACATGTTTATATCAGTGACAGAATGCCAACAACATCAAAAAGGTCTTATATACCCTGTTCTCCGAATATACTCTCTATTTTCCTGCAACTCTTAAATATCTGTGGACTTAAAAAAAATATTTTGGGATGTTTTTCTTGGCCAAACTAAGTTCTAATTGCCTGCTTAGCCTGTGCTTAGCACACCCTCCTCTAGCTTGAATTTCTGGTCAATTAAATATGAAAAACAATGGCAAACTATTAACAGAACAAATGTTAATAATGATATCAAAACTAACAAGGAGAAATGCTTTCTAAAATAGAGAGAAAAATTGTTAGCCCCAAGTGTACTGATCATAGTTCACTGGAGACTGCTTGGAATGATAACATATCACCATGAAAGATGAGGACTTGAAAATCTAATTGAAGTGTCTCCCTAATCTCAGTCTGACATGCATTCTAGAGCTCCACTGGAGCAATGGTGGCACCCAGTGGTCAGAACATAGGAGCAATTCCAGGCAAACAAGAGGATTCTGTTCACATGATACTATCAAACCCTTACAAATTCAACATGATCAAAAAGTCAAGGTGCAATTGTATACTGTACTGTATAATAAATTAGCATGTCCATATTTATTGTTACAATTTCTCTCCACTTATCTATTGAGCTATCTCATCTGTACCATTCCGTACTCTGAAACAATAATAACACAAAAGTAAATACAATTATTATGAAGGTCTTACAATGAAATTAAGAAGGTCTTACAATGAAACTTCATTGAGATATATAGACCCAACAATATGCCAAATATATAGTTATCATGAGGTTTCCAAATCAGATATAGTTTTTAATGTTCTGAGAAAAAAAATGTATGCATAGTGAAGGAAGCAGTATTTAAATGCTATCAGCTTTTCTTAGAGAAGAAAATTAGTAATGTGACTCAAATTGTAAATGTTTATAAATGATGCCTGGAAAGTTTTCAAGCGATTTGTGAGCAGAAGAACATCTTTTTTTGTAAATGGTCCTGCTAAAACAGAGTGCCGACTGTCTGTCTCTACAAGCTAATCCAACAGAAAGGAGGAAACCATGAAAATGAACAAAATCTGGCTACCAGTATTAAAAAACTCTAAAATTGCAACAGCACAACAACAGAGAGGAAACAAACAAGGACACCTCTCAACAAAAGTTTGCTCCAGGCACTGTCGGGCCATTATATGCTAATCAAGGTGATCAGTTGAAACATTCACAACTAGCTCCAGCAGACAAGAGTCCTTTATCTCACTCTGGTCATTCCACAGATATATAAACCCTTTTTCCTAGTTCCAACAGACCTAACTACCTCTGAGGATGCTTGCCATAGATGCAGATGAAACGTCAGGAAAGAATGCCTCTAGACCATGGCCATATAGCCCGAAAAAACCTACAACAACCCAAGCTAATCCTTCCTTGAATACTTCTTCGCTGTTTCTAAGTCTTACTGCCAGAAATCTTTCCTTACACCCAGCTCTAGAAATATTAAATGGTAAGGTGATTTAGGTTTATTTTCCCAAAGCCCTCAAGGTGACAATACTTGATAAAATCTTGTTTTGTTAACATGTACCTGTGCAATTTTGGCACAAAAGGAAAGTTTCATTGAAAAATTATTTGAAAGTGCCTTTTAAAAACAAGGAAGAGGAAAGGAGAGAAAAGCAGGAAATAATTTACAAATGTTTGTCAATTAAGTCAGTCAGCCATTACATCTGTTAGTTGTACATATTTTGGATTATGTGGAAGAGTTCTTTGGAAGAAATCTGTTACTTTAAAATATCTAATGATCAGAGGCGGCCCTAATTTTCAACGGGAAACAAACAGTATTTTGCCCCCCCCCCCCCCCAACCAATCACTGATATATATTTTCTGTTCGTCGTGGGAGTTCTGTGTGCTATATTTGGTTCAGTTCCATCATTGGTGGAGTTCAGAATGCTCTTTGGTTTTGGGTGAACTATACATCCCAGTAACTACAACTCACATATGTCATGGTCTATTTACCCCCAAGAGCGCCTCAAGAGCGCCCCTGGGCAAAATCAACTATACTGCAAATGCTTACTTTGTGTAATGTTTGAGCCGCCCCTGTTAATGATTAATCTATTATTGGAGGAGGAGAAGAATGAGATCCCCTCTAGAATTCTGATCCATAAATGCTTTAATGGAAATGGGCTATTGTTTTTCCAATGGTAAGACTAAAGATCTCTAATGTAAATATGGTATTGGGAAGTTAGAAATTTATTTAGGGATAATTTCTGTCTCCTAATTAATTATTGATTTTTATTTTATGCAAACTGCAGTATGTAGTCCCAATTAATTGAAATATTGCAAAATGACAAGAAGAAATCTAAAAATAGATTGATAGGTCCAGTTTAGCCTGATCTACACATAGCAACAAAGCATTAATAGCCCCAACTGTAAAAAAAGAAGAAGAAGAAGAAGAAGAATGATGATTATGATGAACTTTATTTGTATCCTGCCACCATTTCCCCAAAGGGGCTTGGGGTGGCTTACAAAGGCACTCCAAGGTGAAGCATATAACATAAAATGGTACATAACTATAAAAAATTAACACATAAAATTATATCAACAACCACCACCAACACAGATAAAATATAAAAAAATAGCTCAATTCTACCAGAGTTTGGTACTAAAGTCCACAAAGTCTACAGATGATAAACAGCTTCAGTAGATAAGATGACAGGTCATAAAAACTCCCTGAAGAAACCAAACAGAGTAGATCACACAAGACTAAAATACTGTAGATGAACATGTGCTCTTAAAGAAATGAGCTTCAACCAGTCAACTAACAGCAGGTTTGAATTTTTAATCTACTTTTTAGAAATGTAGATTAAATACTACCTCCAAGATCAGTACCGTAGCTATATCTTTCAAAGTTTATACTAAAAACTGGGTTGGCTTCACTACTCCACTGGCAGCCTCTACTGCTAGAGGATTCCATTGACCCTGAGTTGGGGTTATTAATCAGAAAAAGTGGTTACAATTGCATTCTAAATATCAAATTGAGCAATGTCTGTGAACTGTGTGGAATTTTATTTTGTTATGGCACTTAATTTAAATGCATAGAAAACAAGCTTCCAGTTTATAAAATACTACAGAATCACATTAATTTGTTATTTGCCTACATAAATATTTAAATGCATGTTGCTATTTTAATATAAAATAATATTTACTTCATCACTTGTTAGAAATCTCTACAGTCTTGCCATCAGCATTATCATAATAATACATCAACAACTTGCATGTATAACAAGATGCTGAAGCAATTGAAAATCTAACCAACATAATAAATCTAAGTATTAGAACAACCATAAAGCATGCTAAGTATAATTAGTAATGTTTTATAGATTTCTGACATAATTATTTGTTTTCAAAATTCAACAATTATGAGCTCAGTAATTACTCCATCAGCAACATTCTGGCATTAATCATTATGCTTGGGCAAATTGTCATAGATCTTACTAAGAGCAGACATGTATGTGCTGCCAGCTTTTACTTCTCCAAAATTAATATGAAAAAAAAACTTTGAAAGGATAATTGTAATGCAGTGCTTTAGAACTGAAACATCAAGGAAAATGATAACTGACATTTAGCCACACTTCTATCAAAGGTCAAATTTGGGTACAATCTCAATTCACTAGCGGAATACATGCTGTGTAAGTAAAAGTCTTGCAGTATAAGATTTACTAACATACTGAATTCAAAGTACCAAAGGGGAAAAGGCTGGAAAAAACCTTAGTCTAGTGGTGGTCTAACATTAGATTCTACTGAGCAGAGATTTCTGTGGCAAAGTTGATCAGCAATCTGACTTGGCTTCATAAAACTAGCTGTTGATGATTTTGTTATTGTGTTTGTTGTTGCTGTTGTTTAAAACTGGATTAAATGGCTCACAAATGTTGATTTTATAATAATGTGGAACATACTGGTAGGTTGGATAATAACTTGATCCTGCAAGTTATCATTCGAAAAGTAACTATTCCATGCTATGAAAATAAGATAACAACCACAGACCTCAGTATGGATGACAGGTTGTAACAGATTTTGTCACTTGAGTTTAATTATCTTGGATACTTCTGACTAGAATGGGGATCAATTGTTGAATCAACACAAAGGTAAATCCGATTAATTAAATAGCTCAATTCATTAGGACTAATGATAGGATTCAGGCCTTACCACATTATCACACCAGGGCTTTAAAGTGGACAGTTCTGCATTTCTACCACCTGCAGAATTCTGAGGTATATAGTTTGGGAAGGTGAGGACCTTTGCAGCTGAGAATTCAAAAGTCCCCACCCTAAACTACATTTCCCTGAATTCTGCAGGTGCAAGAAATGCAGGGCAGCCTGCTATAAAGCCCTGGTGTGATAACGTTGTTAGTCTGCATTAACTTCAAGATGGCTGGTTTATGAGTAAATACTATAGTTATTTGATTAATGGCCCCCTTTTTAAAATAAGAAGTTATTTATTACTATTTACAAGATGTTTTCTGCTATCAGACAGACATACCTGAAAAGACATGGTGAAATCATTTAGGATTTAAGAAGAATACATGAGCAGATTGAAATCTTTAAAATGCTATTTTAAAATGCTGAGTCAGAAGAAAGTCCATGTATGTGTACCATCAGGCTGGTGATTAATAGCTATTAATGCAGAGCTGTCTCAAAAACATGTTGAGAAGCTTTCCAATATTATATTTCAGTGAGAATTCCAATAAAAAGGTGTTTAATGGGATAGAAGTATTTTGGCAATCCAATCAACTGGGTGAAGTCCTGAGCCTTTAGTCAATGTTTGCTGATGAGCAAGATCAATACTTTATTTTCAAAGTCCTCCTCACTGTCATCCTTTATTACATAGTTTTAGAAAAACAAAGTAGAAATTCTGGTGGCATTTTACAGCTAATTAGTTGGGAGACTATATTAAAAAGTATTGAGCTAAAATGGTTGATACAAGTTTAGATCTACTTTGGAGTTTCTACAAATTCAAATGTTAATTACTTCAGATGAAAAGACAGATCTATGCATTCTCTAATAATAAATGTAAGATTTCAACTTATTTTATGTTTAAAATGGTGTGTAATAAAAAGAAGGGACTAATTCTACATTTCCGAAACTTTTTCCTGCGTACTATTTATGGTTTGTATGTTTTAGTGAAACAAATAAAAACAGCTTCTTCCAACGATCTTTTATCATTGAATGAGAATTACTCTGAAATTTTCACACTGGTTTAAAAAAAGCTTTTGCAAATTATGGAAACATGCTTATTCAAGTTGTAGAATACTGTTGAAAATAAGCAGTAGTAGACAACACATGTGCTCTGGTTGGCATTGTTTTAACTCAAATACTAAACAACAGATATGAAATTACTCATTATAATGGCATTTGCAGACAAACATTAAAATCATGTTACATTTGCTTGCTCTTAATTATTGTGTATTGGTGTTATCTGATGATTAGTGCACCTCTGTATGTAAATTTCAACTGCTACACAAGCAAGAGGTGATGGCATGTTTGAGTTAAATGATGCCATCCAGGTCACATATGTAAATTGGATAACATCTGTTAGGCTGAGGCGGCCAAACATAAATGTTTATTTTTGTGCCATTCCCACTTTCAAAGCTGTTCTTTCCACCAAAAGCTCTGACAAGGGAGAAAAAAAATTGCCTTCTCTGCAGTTGTATCTCAATTGTGGAATACCCTCCCTTGGAGTCTTTATTGGCACAAACATTGGTTCCATTCTAGTGCCAAGTCGAAACATAGCAATTCAAAATACAGTGTTTAATCCATAGAAAACAAGAAGTCCTGAAAGATTTCTTGAAACGTGCTTCTTTCCATGATGGAGCTTGGGTTTTAGGAAACCAGGAAGTGAACATAAATGAATTATCTTTTTATCCCTTGTCATTTTGGTCTGCTTCTTCTGTGTATGTAATAGAAATGTGCATCATATGATGAAATTAATGGAAGAGCCAATATGTTCCATGGGAACATAACAGTAACCACGGGAATTTAACAGATAAGAGACCTTCATTTTTGTCAGAAACCTTCATTTTAATCTATGATGAAAAAATGTCTTTCTCCAACAATACTTCAAATCAGTTATTTTAAGACCACTGAATCTATGGTGTGAATGTCAGATGTCACCCCTTTCATGTCAATAACACCACAGGTACAAAGAATCATACATTCCAGGAACAAGTATAAAGAATAAAGGTCAATGGACCTTGCACAGGTCTCCATTCTTTCTCAGATAGATGCAAAAGATCCTATTGAGAGTAGTAATAGGATTATCTGCGAGAACAGGACATTAAAGGATCAGCTAAAGGGACAAAAAAAACTGATATATACTACCTGGAGATATTCCTTGTGCTCATATAGTATATAACTTTTATGATAGGTGTAAATCTGAAAAAGACACAAACAATGTTTGAAGAGAACAGAATTAACTATTGTTCTCTAAGGTGGCTTGTAAGATTTTTAACAAGAAATAGTAAGAATAAAAATGCAACTGAGTTAACCTTTACTTATACATTGTTTTACATTTGATTTTATAGAAAATTTAAAAAGCAAAAAAGCCAGCTTTCAATTCCGAAATAAACATATTTAAGAGAAACTCAAGATAAAATTATACTTAAAAGGTGTATACAGTGTTAAATCTGGCCATGTCCATTGCCATTTCCCCTTACCTTAATGTATTGGTGGGAAGGGTCAATCAGTTTGCTGGCCTCCATAGGGGAGAGACCAGTGCTAATTTGTACTGACACGGTATGCCAATACATTGGAGAGAGGGGATGGGGATCAGATTGTTTACTTAAGGCCGCTTTGTCCCCTTTCTCCCCCTCTTTGGAGATGGTTGGTTCACTTCCCACCTTCTTTCCCAGTGTATGTGTTCTGATTGCTTCCAGGCTGAGAAGGAACCTCTCTCTCTCTCTCTCTCTCTCTCTCCCCTCCCCCCCCCCCCATTATTAAAAGTTTTCATCACCTCCCCTACACTGTCATGGAGAACCTGGCAATTGGCATCCTAAACAGGGCTTCTGATGGGTGCTGGGAGGAAATTGTGCAGGTGAGCACCTTCTGGCACACTTTTTGTGAAGAATAAACATTTGGAACTGTAGTGTGTATCAAATATTCTAGAGGTTGGGGGAAAATACTGTCATTGTGTCTTGGGAACCATGGGGCTTGTGGGTTTACACTCTCTAGTCAGCTTTCCAGTTTTGTAGATGGCCTGGACTGAGTTTCAGGGATTTTGCTCAGGAGCTATGGTCTCCCCAACCCACCTGGCCATCCCAGGAGGCTGAAGAACATGGTCTGAGTGACACCTACTTCTCAGCTGCTCCCATACTAGGTTGGTCTTCCCTTTAGTTTTGTTCCTCAACAAAACACACACAAGCACACACCCACCCAAATCTATGAAATAGGTAAAAATAAAATTGCCATTCTTTCATCCCATATCTTGTACCTGACCACATAATTCCTATATAGAACAGCAAATACAAATGTTACTAATTTCTGCATTCTGTAAATACTGGCAACTCCCAAATTACAAACATCCAACTTACAAATGTCTCATGGTTAGAAAAGGGGTGAGACATCAGGAATGAGAGAAACCTACCTCCAGGAGAAAGGTGTCACAAATGAAGCTTTATCACAATACCTTGTTTCCACAAGTCATTTCTTTCAAAATCCAATTATCACAGGGATAGAAAGTGAGGTGAAATCTTCTGAACAGGCTGGAGTTACACTTAAACAATGTACCTGTTCCCATTAACATGCAAACTCCACTTAAGAACAAAGCTATAGAACCTATCTTGCCTGTAACTTGGGAACTGCCTGTATAATTCTCTATGAATCACATTCTTCCACACTTATGCATTTAATCTTTGTCAGTTTTTCCTTATTTTGTTTCTTTACCTGTCAATGAAATTCTGAAGATTTTCTTTTTGTTTACATCCAGAATTTGCATAGGTTAAGACCAATGTGATTGTGATTTTAAGTAATTATTTAAAATGATATGTTTTAATTATGTGATTTTAAAACATATGTTATTTTATTTTTATAGGTACTCAAGGCATCAAATTGTGCGTTTGTTGTGAGCCTTTATTGTACAAATAGTTCATCTTGTTTCTTGGATGCTCTTCCCTTTTACATATCTAGTCCAGCTCTATGAGCAAAATGTCCCCTTTTGCATTATTCTCTTCTTTTACAGTTCATCTTCCCTCAAAGATTGCTATATCTTCTCTGATAGAAACACTTTTGGTTTCCAAAAGCACAATCTTCTCTCAAATATTACATATCTTGATCTCAGTAGGTTTCTTTAAACCATTTTGTAATTTCCAACACAATTTTATTCTTTTCCCTTAAGAATAGGGAGCAATATATTTCTAGGTCTGAAACTTCATATTATTCCAGCTTGAAATTCAACATTTTTGATATACTTATTACTTTGGCAATACTCTCTGACTTTATAAACTTCAGTTTCTCCAAAATTCTTGTCCATTCCTTTTATTTAATTCTTCCCTCAGTGATCTCACGTATTTCTTCAAAGATTACTTGGTCATATGTGTTTCTAAATCTTCAGACTAGTCCCCTTCAAGGGCGATTAAGTGCGGCATAAATAAATATAATAAGAATACAAATGATCTTCCTTTATTTCATTTTTAAACTATCTTGGTATTGGACTTACCATAATTTAGAATCTTACTGTGTAAGGTCTTCATGCCCTAAATTCTCCTTATTAGCCACTAGCTTTATCTGTTATTTCGTTGTTTCAGCAAACAATTTATCCCTTTGTTAAAGCAATGTACTTTCCAATGAGCGCTCTCATTTTTTTAAAATAGCCCATCATATTTCTATCTTAAAAGGTTTCAAACACTTAATTTTCATGTTGCTTTGCCCTTTAGGCATTTGAGTAATTATATAACTATCCAGCGAAGTTTTCTGTGTGTAAATGATAGAATTGTAGAAACAATTTTAGTCTTTCTTATTAATCCAGAAAGAAGGCAATTTACTATGGTAATGATTTTACTACAGAATTGAAGATTCCTTTACTTATAATTCATAGATCCCAAATGTTAGATAAAAAGTAATTAAAGAAAGTGAGACAGCAGACTTTTTGTACTTGCCAGCCTACTTTCAGAAGCATACGTGTTATGGTATTCTCCAATTGCATTTCATGCTTTGATTTTCAGGTAGCAAGGTTTTTGAGTACTTTTAAGTGATTTCCTGATCTTCCCTTTATACAGTGAGATATTCACCAAACAAAATTTGTCTCAATGTGTTGTTGAAGGCTTTCATAGCCGAAATCACACATCTATGGCAGGCATCTTCAGAGGTTGTTTAGTTCTTCTGCTTTTTTTGTTGCTGTGGACAATTTCAACAGCATGTGGACAATTTGAACAGAAAGAAGGAAACCATGAAAATGAACAAAATCTGGTTATCAGTATTTAAAAATTCTAAAATCAGGACAGTAAATAAAGAGCAACACCCACAAAGCAGTGGAATTCCAGACGAGAATCAATCAGGGCCAGTTAAACACCTCCCGAAAAATGATTCCCCCAGGCAGCAACCACTGAAGCTGCAAGGCAATTAAATGCTAAGTAGAGTGACCGCACCTGCCTCAAGCAGGCAAGAGTTATTTCTCCCACCCTGGACATTCCACAGATATATAACCCTCACTAGCAGTTTCCAACAGATCTCTCAACCTCTGAGGATGCCTGTCAAAGATACGGGCAAAACATCAAGAGAGAATGCTTCTGGAACATGGCCATACAGCCCAGAAAACTCACAGAAACCCAAAATTTGTCTCCATGCTCATTAGTGTCACTATCAAAAGTCCTCCTCTCATGTATCCTTGAGAAGGAACATCACCATAGCCATCACCATGATCTTGACCTAGCAATGCTTCTTAAGGAACAAGGAAGGTATTCCATGTTTTCCCCCTTAGCATATTTGTTAGAGGCTCTCCTCCATAATAGAAAATGGGAGATTGACAAGCTTTCATAAATTGATTTTAGAAATCACACTTGATTTTGCAATTTCCTCTTGCTCCCACATTTCCTGTGTCATTTTATATTATTTAGGTAGGGCCAAACTCTTCAGTGAGAATTTTTCAGGAATAAAGATATTTCTGGAAGGGAGAGGAAATAAAAAAGCTTCCTCCTGAGTGTCATTAATTTACCTGTTCTTCGGATCCAAACCATTATTGATCCATGCATATAGCATAAAGTGAAATAATCCATAATATCTAAATTGGTGTTAATCTGTGCATATTCCTGGCAGAAGCAAAAAGAAATTCTGCAGCAACTAATTTCATTGGCATAAAATTTTTACAAAAATAATTAAGAAAATGTATTGCCTTACTATCAGCAGAGAGAGGGCATAATGCACTGTTGTGGGTGCTTGCTTAAGATTAGAATAATTTCTCTTTGGTTATGGAGCCTGTTTGTGCCAGAATCCATTAAAGGCTCAATTTGTCTTAGCTAATATGCCCATTCTTATGTTAATGTTGTGAAACCTATCTTCATTTCTCATTCTTAATACTGAATTTCTTTTGTCTTTTAGTTTTCAGTTGGTTTAGTTTTTTAGTAGACAGAGCAGCTATGTAAAGTAAATGACTTGCTTTTTCATAATAACTTTTTAGGGATGGTTAAATTTCTGATTCATTTTTGAATGGGAAAACATGTGGTACCTTGTAATATTAATAAAAAACAAAGATCAAATGCAACTGTATTTCTGCATGGTTGGGACAGTAATTTTTAACCAAGTAAATGCTATTGCTTCCATGACATGATGACTTTAATGCTACTTATCTATCTACCAGTGTTCTTGCTTGTTATATTCTGCCTTTCTTCCAGTTTGCTTGGAGAAGGGTACATGGTTTTGTCCCTTGTAATAACCCTATAGCAAGATCAGACTTAAGCTCACTCCTTCATTTTTCCTGCTCACTGGAAGAATGATGTTGGACTACAGTAAGGTATAGATGAGCCCAAACTTTATTGAATATTACAATCTGTAACACTGCAGAAACATGGAAATGTGATGACATCTAAAAGCTGGGGGGGGGGGCATGATAGTCCAAACCCGGTTAGATGGATGGATTGGTTAAGCGAACGAACCCAAAGGGTGCTCACCAAGGCTTCCTCTTCATCCTGGAAAGAAGTGACAAGTGGAGTGTTGCAGGTTTCTGTCCTGGGCCCAGTTCTGTCCAACATCTTTATTAATGACTTAGATAAAAGGTTAGAAAGCATGATCATCAAGTTTGCAGATGACCCCAAATTGGGAGGGATAGCTAATACCCCCGAAGACAGGAGCAAAATTCACAACGATCTTAACATATTAGAGAGATGGGCCAAAACTAACAAAATGAAGTTCAACAGTGACAAATGCAAGATACTCCACTTAGGCAGAAAAAAATGAAATGCAAAGATACAGAGTGGTGGATGCCTAGCTCTACAGTAGAATGTGTGAAAAAGATTTTGGAGTCCTCATGGACAACAAGTTAAACATGAGGCAACAATTTCATATGGCAACAAAAAAAGCCAATGGGAATTTAGCTTGCATAAATAGTATAGTGTCAAGATCCAGGGAAGTCATGCTACTACTCTATTCTGCTTTGGTCAGACCACACCTGGAATACTGAGTCCAATTCTGGGCACCACAATTGAAGGGTGATGTTGACAAGCTGGAATGTGTCCAGAGGAGGGTGACTAAAATGATTAAGAATCTGAAGAAGCCCTATGAGGAGCAGCTTAAAGAGCTGGACCTTATACGGCTGCAGAAGAGAAGGCTGAGAGGAGACATGATAGCCATGTATAAATATGCAAGGGGAAGTCATAAAGAGAAGGGAGCAAGCTTGTTTTCTGCTGCCCTGGAGACTAGTATGTGGAACAATGGCTTCAAACCACAGGAAAGGAGATTCCACTTGAACATGAGGGAAAACTTCCTAACTGTGAGAGCTGTTCAGCAGTGGAACTCTCTGCTCCAGAGTGTGGTGGAGGCTCCTTCTTTGGAGGTTTTTAAACAGAGGTCAGATGGCCATCTGTGAGGGGTGATTTGAATGCGATTTTCCTGCTTCTTGGTAGGGGGTTGGACTGAATGGCCCACGAGGTCTCTTCCAACTCTATGATTCTATGCTTCTTTGAGAAAATTCAGCCTGACTTAGAGGAAAAGATACCTAGTCCTCCTGGTTTACTATTAGCCATTGTCCTGTTAAGGTGAACAAAGGATTCCAAGAAGTTTGACCCCTGCTGATGACCAGAGATTATCTCACTTCCCATCTGGTAGTATCATTTATATTAGTTCTTGTCCATCAGCTGGTGCCCCAGGAAGATCACCAAGACAGTTTGTCACCTACCACAGAACACGCACATAGTTAGTTGTTTCTGGATAGCTAGTTAGCCAAACTGGACTGAAATAAACACCCATATCATAAATTGAACTTTTAAAAAAAATGAGCAAAAGTATTCAAGGTAAATCAAGGCACAGAGTCCAAAGACTTATTAAGCCCTCAAACAGGGAATTGGATAATCCTAGACTTAACCAGGGGAGATATCACTTTGAATAGGCAGATAATGTCTTGGCACAGTTGAGAGAACATCACAGAGTAGTGTCCAACATTCTTGTTCCACACACAAAGGTTTCAAAGGAGGGTAAAACATCCCCAGTTCATTACTGAGTGTACCTGGATCTCCTTAATAAGTGGCTTAAACAGCCTAACCCAGGTTGCAGTTGTACAAAGGACATGTAAGAAACAAAGAAGCACTGGATTGCAATGAAGTGCAATTAAATTCAAAACATTTTCTTCATTAGGTTTTGAGGTCTGGTCTCATAATTAAAATATCTTTCCTACCCAACATTTAATAATTAGATTGTAATGATACCAGACATGTGAGGAATGCGAGACACATTTGATTCTTGAATATAAATTATCATTTGTAATGTAGAATGTTTATAGAATTTTAAAGAAATGCTGAAGAGACCTTTCCATCACAACCCACTGAATGTTTTTGCCACTCTTTTTTTCTGCTTTCAAGATTTTACATGTTCAGAATGGGAACATTTCAAGAGATTTTTTTAAAAAAATGAACGCGGGAAAGGACAGATTATTCTTTCTAGCCCAGAGGTATGAATACTCACCTCTTCAAAGGTCAGTTTAAAATCCCTATGAATTCACACATCTTGATGTTAAATTAAAATAGCCACTTCTTCTTTTGACATGTTTTATTAAGGCCTCATCTTTAACAACTCTGTGGTAGGTATATATAACATTGATTTCTCCATGCAGAGAGTAACTAAATTGAATTTAGCCCATGCAGATAGTGAACATTCCTTTCCATTCTTTATTTTTACTTATTTTCTATCCCGTCTTTCTCACAATCATCGATTGAAACCATTATGGATAAGTTATAATAAAAATTGAACAAAATTTGAAGTGACAATATGTCAGTGAAAGAGAAGTGCCTAGTATTCTATTCCTAGGTGCTGCTTTGTAAATAGTCCTCTATGTTGTTGTTCACTTCCATATGGATTTTTTTTTCATACTAGGACCTGAAAATGCATACCAATTGCCCAAAGTTCTTTATGTGTAGTGGTACCTTCTTTGTCCAATAGACCCAAATAATACTGGAATTAATTCAGAAGCACAGCTCATGACTGAAACCACCAAGCTGTCACAAAGAACTGCAGTGCTATATGAGATCAATGTGGATTTCTGGAATGAGAAGCCAAGGGTTATCACCAGCTGTTCCAAAAGCTGGAAGACAATGATGATGTCATCCTTTGTGACCTCCAGAGGATCCACAGTACATCTTAGAAGATGTCTGCACCACTGTACACCAGATATTGGAACATAGCAAGTGAACTAGCCATGTTGTACCTGGCCATGTTGTGGAGAGCAGAAGTTGCCCTCCAGTTTATTTAAAAAAATGGGGAACATTGAATGAAGGGCTTTAAGGGGACCCTCCTTAGTATATTTTCTAGACACTCAACAGATTCTCTTTGCATGTTGGTCCCAAAAATCTCTGGATATATTTTTCATCTCTACTGATAACTCAGTGACCCCTTATCTGTTGCCCTGAAGAGCATTTCTTAACTTTTCCTTACTACTGTGTCACATTCCAAATTCCACATTCTGGGTGTTTGGTTTTCACCATGGTTTATCAAAACTTATGTGTCAATGTTTAATGATAATGGGAAGAGATTACACAAATGTACTGACAAAAGCAAAAGTCAAAGTAAACTCTATGCATTAGTTCTGGAATTTAGAAATTATGGCCAAATGCAGATGGAATAGTCCCATGCTTTGTTTCTATTCTAACTAACATAAAATAAACCAAAACTGAGGAGCTGGGAAAATGTCTCTGTACCAGGAGCAGACAGAAAATATTCTGGGATAAACAAAATATGTATAGAACTCCTAAATAAAATCAGAAATACAACCCCCTCCCCAAAAACCTGGCACTTTCTGGTCTTTTTTAACCAGTCTGCATGTGTTCTTAGTTGTAAAGCTTGAATGCAGAAGTGGACTTCAAGGTGAAAGGAGTAGGAAAGAAACACTAAAGGTACTAAATGGCAAAATTTCTTAACAGACCCATAATGACATGTCACCCAACAGCATGGATGTTTTAGGCTTTGGAAGCAGACATCCCTCATCTGTTCAACATGATATCTCACTAAGAAAATACAACAGTTGGTAAAGCAAAAAATGTGCCACCTGCTTTAAAACTATGCAGTACAGTGGTGTAAGAGAGCAATAGCAACACAGCATGATGACACTGTGTGTGTAGGGGAGAATTCATTCACCTGCAAAGCTTTTCTCCAGCATAATATTTGACTTCATTCAAGATTAGCTAATACAGGGTTAGTCAAAATGCATAGGCCAATAAGCCATTCAATTGAATGGCTTATTGGCCTATGCATTTTGACTAACCCTGTATATAATATTAGACTATTAGCTGATCTTGAATGACGTGAGATATCAGGTTGAGCTGAATCAGTAATAAGTCTAGAGCCTGTAGAAGTACACACTAAAACTTTGTGCATGTGGTCACTCACACACTAGTCTAAATCCTATTGAATTAAGTAGGGCTTCATGAAAGTGTGCGTGCATAGTATTGGATTGTAAAACACCCAGGGGGATTTTGCAAAGTCTAAATAGGTATCTTTCAAGTCATCTTACATTTGATGATATAGTTCAGTTTATAGATGTACTACTTCTACTTCTTTTGGTTCCCCCCCCCCCCCCCCCCATATATAATACTTGCATAGAAATGCTGTCAGTGTGTTTAAACTGCAACTATTATCAAAGTTTCCTGCACTCTTTTTCATTCTATTTCTATTCCCGTGTTTGATTTTAGGGTGACACAGAAATTGTATTTCAGAAATGAATAATGCAGCCAGCTTTAAATAAATTGTGAAATATGCAGCTGTTTAAGCCACTTATTATCCAGGTTCAAGTGAATATTTATGTGTCTTTTTTTATTCAGGAAGCACATTTCATATTCAATTTCAGAGTTTAGCTTGATGTTGGGTCTTCTCCGCCAGTGAATGATGTTGATAATGTCTATTATCTTTCCTCACATTCCATTTTCTCTCCTTGAAGTCTATTTCTGTAAAGTCACTGTAGCAAGAATTTTGGCATTTAGATAATGGAACTCATATATAAGAGATCAGCTTCTGCAAGCCCAGTCCTGGAGATATATGTGACACTTAAAATGTACAGAAAAATCAGAGCTGAAGCACACTCCTCAACATCTGCAAGAGCTACTGATGCTGAGCCTGCACCTCCAATACCTTGGAGGCTGAATCTGAAAATCACAAGACATTTTACTAACACCACAAAATAACAGACTTGGAAAAGACCACAAGGGCCATCCAGTTAACCTCCTGCCATGCAGGAATGCACAATCAAAGCACTCTCAAAAGATAGTCAACATCAACAATATCTCTCCAGACAACTATGGGAAATTTAAATGATTTCCGATCATTTGGCTAGTGCAAATGGCAGGTGGCTCAAGTAATTGCCCTTTACCAGCAGCAACCCTGATAAGAAGTGGGGGAATAGGGATGTATTAAATACTTGTAATGTTTTTTTCCTAAACAAACCACCACATATTCAATAAAACAGTAAACCTCTGCAAGTCCATGACACTATTAACAATGTACAATTCTGGAATTTGCTTTTTTATATCTGCTTAACGGTATTAGAGATTACAATGGCTTAGAACTGAAGTGACATTCAAACAAAAAAACTTTGAGATCTGTGCAAGGAGGACAATTTAAACACCTTCCATAAAATTCTAATTTAAGATGGAATTTGTAATTCTAAATCATTAATGTAACATTTATTCTTCAATATAAATGTATTTCCTTCACCTTCATCTATATAAATAAAAATGTAATATTTGTTTGTGGGATTAACATAACTCAAAAACCACTGGATGAATTGCCGCCAAATTTGGCCTCAAGACACCCACTAACCCAAGGAGTGACCATCACTCAAAAAAATTTGATTTTGTCATTTGGGATTTGTAGTTGCTGGGATTTATAGTTCACCTACAAGCAAAGAGGATTCCGAACCCCACCAACGATGCAATTGAAGCAAACTTGGCAAATAGGAATCCAACAACCAACAGAAAATTCTGGAAAGGTTTGTTGGGCATAGACCTTGAGTTTGGGAGTTGTAGTTCACCTGCATCCAGAGAGCACTGTGGACTCAAACAATGAGGGATCTAAATCAAACTTGGCACAATTACTCCATATGCCCAAATGTGAACACTGGTGGAGTTTGGGGGAAAATAGACCTTGATATTTAGGAGTTTTAGTTGGTGGGATTTATAGTTCACCAACAAAGAGCATTCAGAACCCCACCAATGATAGAATTGGGGTAAACTTCCCACACAGAACCCCCACAACCAACAGAAAATACTGTATTTTCTCGTGGTCTTTGGCAACCCTTCTGACACCGCCTCAAGACCTCCCCCCAGGTTTCCCGATCTCCAAGTTGAGAAATCCTGCCTAAAGGCCATCCAGTCCACTGGATGAATTGCTGCCAAATTTGGCCTCAAGACACCTACTAATCCAAGGAGTGACCATCACTAAAAAAATTTGATTTTGTCATTTGGGAGTTGTAGTTGCTGGGATTTATAGTTCACCTACAATCAAAGAGCATTCTGAACTCCACCAATGATGGAATTGAACTAAACATGGCACACAGGACTCCCATGACCAACGGAAAACACTGGAAGGGTTTTCCAGTGTTTGGGAGTTATAGTTCACCTACATCCAGAGAGCACTGTGGACTCAAACTATGATGGATCTGGACCAAACTTGGCATGAATATTCCATTTGCCCAAATATGAACACAGAGTTAGGGGGAAATAGACTTTGACATTTGGGGGTAGTAGTTACTGGGATTTACAGTTCACCTACACTCAAAGAGCATTCTGAACCCCACGAATGACAGAGTTGGGGCAAACTTCCTACACAGAACCCCCATGACCAACAGAAAATACTTAAGGCCATCCAGTCCAACTCCCTTCACCAGGGCAAGAAAACGTAATCAAAGCCCTCCTGACAAAGAGCCATGCAGCCATAGATATAGATAGATATGATTCACGCACACAGAGATATAGCATTATAGATTTAAAGGGCAAATATATTTCACATGTTCCAGAGTAGCAAACCAGACCATCTTCACATCAACACTGACAAAGAAACAGCACAAAATACTGTTTTTACCCACAAGCAGAAAGACATTACATCTATTAAAAACCAACACTTTCTCATTACTTTTCCAGATCGCCTGACTGGGCCACAGCAATGCCTGGTAGGGGACGGCTAGTAGAATCATAAAATCATAGAGTTGGAAGAGACCTCATGGGCCATCCAGTCCCCTGCCAAGAAGCAGGAAAATTGCATTCAAACCACCCCCAACAGATGGTCATCCAGCCTCTGTTTAAAAGCTTCCAAAGAAGGAGCCTCCACCACACTCCAGGGCAGAGAGTTCCACAGCTGAACTGAATTGTCCATAGGGCATGCTCTCCAGACTCTTGATCATTTTATTCACCCTCCTCTGAACATATTCAAACTTGTCAACATTTCCCTTCAATTGTGGTGCCCAGAATTGGACACAGTATTCCAGGTAAATGGGAGTATAGTGTCCCTGGATCTAGACACTAAACTCCTATTTATGCAGGCCAAAATCCCATTGGCTCTTTTTGCCGCCGCATGACATTGTTGGCTCAAGTTCAACAACCATAATTGTTCCTATTAAATGTCAAAGGGTGTGTGTGTGAGAGAGAGAGTGTGTGTGTGTGTGCCTGTGCATATCTCTTCCAATGCAGAAAACAAAGGTTTTTTGTTGCAAAATAGAACTTTTTCTCCAAAAGACTTTTTTCTGTAAAAATTCTGGACATGCAAAATGACAATCCAAAAATTCACAAAGCCTCTCATATTTCTACCAGATAATTTTTATTCTTTTTTGTGAAAATGAAATTAGTGTAAGAGAAGCCCATTTTGTCACAAACAGTTTGGAAACTATATGTGACAATGAACAAGTGACTATGTGAGTAAGTGGTTAGATTTACCTGTTAGCACTTGGTTAATAAATAAAAATAATCAATATAGTTGATTCTTTATGAAATTTCATATTTCTAGCTTATCACAATCAAGACCATTACTTACCTAAATTATAATATTCCAAATTTTAGCCCTACATACCATTTCATTGGAAGAAATCTGATGTGATGGAGATTGTTGCTTATATAAGAAGATTCTCATTTTTCATACCTTCACTTCATGCTCAGAGCTTGGAAGTGTTACGTTTTAAAAACCCAGTTTTTCTCATCCAAGTGACTGTGGAGCTCATCACATTGAGGTCGAGAAGCATCTTCTCTGCACTGCCAATACAGAGTTCCCAGGAGTCCATCAGATGATGCAGGGCTATTTCCGGTGGGGCTGTGTTGGACTCCACACTAGCAGCATGCCAGCAGCACAGAAAAACAGAGCCGAGAGGAATCAGGAATACTAGGGCTGGGCGGTTTCGTTTCGTTAATTCGTAATTCGTTAATAATTCGTTAATTTTTCCAATTACAAAACGATAACGAACCATTCTGGAGCAATTTTTAAAAAAACCGAATTTTTAAACACGTTTTGTAAATGCTTCGTATTTCATTATTGTATTCGTTTTGTTATTGTTCTGAGGTCGTTTCGTTATTATTTCCGCATGTCCGGGGCAAGTTTTTTGTTTAATTAGTGAAAAAAAATTATAATATCACACCAACAGTCAACAACAGAGGGAGAGGGAAGCTTCAGAAGTTTTTGGAGGTTTTTTAGTGTATTTCGCGGTCGCGTCCGCCATTAACGAATCGATTCGTTATTGTTTCGGAAATCGATTCATTAATGTTTTGTAATTTTTTTCACATTTACGAAATTTCGTAAATATCGAACTTTTTAAAAGGAAAATTTTGTAATTATTTTAAATATCGAAACAAAAAAAAACCCCCAAATACAAATCGATTTTAGAAACCAATTTTTCCGTTGTTACCCAGGCCTAAGGAATACACATGACTCCTCATAGAAGAAGCCGTGGAGGAAGAGGGAGGAAGTCAGGGACAGCAGGAAAACATCGTGGGAAGGGATTTCATGACCCAGAATGGTAAGGAAACACAGAGTCGTGCTGCCCCACAGTTTTCCCCACTGTCCCTTGGCTTCTCGATCTCACTGTGATGAAGTCCTCTATTAATTGGAGGACTAAGGGAGTTGTACGCCCAAAATATATCTTCTAAATTCTGCAAATAACTTCCAAAATCCATTTCAGATACATCTGATTTAATACCATAAAGCCGGAAAGTAGGGTGGGTTGTAAACTCCTTCATGCTATTCTAGAGGATTATTTTGACGTTTTCCCCTGTAGAACTCTTGCTTTGCCTTTTTTTCAGTACTCTTATCTTCTTGTTCATTTTAAAACAAACAAACAAACAAATAAATCACTATGTAGTTCACTCTAGGAAGAGATAACCTTCTATACATGCTTAGAAGTGGTTCATTGAATATTTGTTCAACTGATTAAATGATAAATAAACAATAGTATCTGTAACAACTACTGATGATTTCTTAACTTGACCTTGTGAAAATGTACTGGGGATAGGTTTAATATTACATCAAAGCTTACTTAAGTGTGTGGAATTGTTGCTACAGGGAAACTTTTTAAGAAGTATGATTGGAATAGATTCCCCTAACTGAAGTTATATTTTGCTTTGTGAAAGATGTGCTCTTGGCATTTGTTGTTTTCATTCTGAGTTTTTATTTAGCTGTTTTGCTACAAGAACAGTGCTTGAGCCATATTAGGAGTCTGCTAAACATGTTCAGATGGGGAAAAAATGAAGGCTCCCTGCTGGAGCAATTTATTTTTCACCTAAAATGAGGCAAGAAATCTCACCAAAACATGTCTAAAAATATTTGCTATTACTTAGATTAGGATCCATATTACAAGCCCAAAGTTACAGAATTAATCCTTTCACAGAGTGTATTTAAGGTGTTTTTTTAACAAACTTGTGATGATATTAGTCTTATAAATAGGGTAATCTGATATTTGGGGGTATACATGAGCATTTTTTGGTCTTTGATAGTTAACTTTGATAGTGGAACTCTCTGCCCCGGAGTGTGGTGGAGGCTCCTTCTTTGGAAGCTTTTAAACAGAGGCTGGGTGGCCATCTGTCAGGCGTGATTTGAATGCAATATTCCTGCTTCTTAGCAGGGGGTTGGACTGGATGGCCCATGAGGTCTCTTCCAACTCTTTGATTCTATGATTCTATGATTCTATGACTTGTTTCAATATGAAGTATCTCGCATTTTATTGTTATGCACATTTGTAACTGATGCTGTTTTTTAAACTACTTTCCCACTAATAATATATGTATATACATATCTTAAGTAAAAGCTAATAATACCATACAAAATAATGTAAAATCTTTATAACCATCACCATAATCTTGTACCAATTTTTATACAATCCTGGGTAAGGTGGTGTTCCACTCTCCTCCAAAATTACGGTATATACTGGATTGACTTTTGCACAGGTCAGTGCTGGGATAGGAACCCAGCATATATGAGGCAATAATGAGGCAGAGGCAAGAAGTGCTCCCTCCATTGCCATAGAAAGGCAGCTTTCTGCCTTATTTTCTTCCTCGCCTTCATGGATGTCAAATATTCAAATGTGGGGATCCAGCTGTATGTTCCATATTTTATCAGCATATAACAGCCAATACATTTCTGTAGATCATGACATGTGCCTAAAGGAGTAAACGAAAGGAAAGAAGGATAAAAAGAAAAATTACAATCTAAACTTCCTATGAATTTTTATTTTATGAAATACCTGAACAAAAATACATTTGAAGAATATCAAATCAAATAGAGAGGAATTATATCTCAGTACAGCAATTTGCCCCTTTACAGGAACCATTCTAATCACTCAACCAAACAGTTGATTCCTTAACAGGCAATTAAATACTCACCAAATGGAATAAATGTGTGGTTAACAGTGCTATAATAGATAGATAATTTGATGCATTCACATGCTTGGAGTCCATAAAACATTTCATCCTTGGAGTCTATGAAACATTTTCCTATGAATTGTCTGTTGGTTGACATAAGAAGATGATCTTGTTCTGAGGCATATGTCCCTCTATGTATTGTTTTTGCCATTATTCTATGAATTAAAATAGTGCCTGTGCTGTTATCATGAAGCAAAATTCTGTTTCATTAAAAGTGAGAATGTATAATTTAGCTGAATATCTACAAAGCAGGGGGCCAGAAGTTTGTGAAAGAATTTTGCACAGTAACTTCCAAGATAGCTATTATAGTTTTAGTGAGACAACAACTACCATATTTTACAGGAATACTAATTGTAAAAAACAAGTGTGACCTTCTGTAGAGTCTGTAGAGTTTATTAGTCATGTTCATCAGAATTATTACTGTGTGACACAAATATCCTCATTAAAATATTCTATGTTCCTTCCTGAACTCATTACAATGGACCTTTCTACTGTAGCAGCTAGACAATGGATGTACCAATGAACAAGTTTTAAAAAACAGCAAAACAAAAGCCCTTCTCCTTTAAACCTTGATGACCCATCATTAGTTACAAAAATGAGATAAATGGTGAAACAACCTGAGCTGGTATAAGTGTTCTTCCTACGATTCAGATATCAATAAATCTCATTTGGTTCTTTCTCTCTTGCAATAGGTTTGGAATAATAATTCTTTGTTGGATGGAAATAACACTCCAACATTTATTGCATTGTTTCCATGGACATGTCATGGGTAAAAATGCAGATAAAATGAATTAGGGAAGAATATAATTTTCATTTTGTTATCTAAAGTGCAAGGAAGATATTTGCTTGAGTCAGATGTCTTTAATATCTATTATCCTGGATTCATGTTATAGTTATGTTGATATTCAGTGGAAGTCAATAGGGACAAAGCAATTGTCTATCTCAGAAGGGTAGTCATCTCATTTAAGATCATATTTTCAAATAAATAGTATATTGTATAACTCAAGAATTCTGTTTGCTTATCCTCTATCTTAGTCCACCGAGCACAGCTACGCTGTGAGCTTCTCTAGTCATATGATTATCAAACTTTTTGCAATCATGTACATGCAAGTTTATGGTGGAGTTTTGCTTGTACTACACAGGTCCTCAACCTGTTGTTCTCATTTATAGTTATCTTCAAATATTTGGCATCTGTGGTTAATTGGATGCATGAAAAATGATTATATCAATATGAAATAATATGCTGGCTAGCTCAACTATGCTCATTTTCTTCTGCATTGGTGCAATGCCCACTGACATGTCGTTGAGACTGAGGAAATGTTTGTGTGCTATCATCTGGGGAGGCCCTGCTCTCGACCCCACCACTGTCACAAGTGAGGCTGGTGGGGACGAGGAGCAGGGCTTTCTCAGTGGTGGCCCCCCACCTGTGGAACTCACTCCCGGGGGAGATTAGGGCATCATCATCCCTCCTCGCCTTCAGGAGGAGGGTGAAAACTTGGTTATGGGACCAGGCCTTTGGCCACTCTAGCAATTAAATCAGTCAATCAGGCAAGTAAAACAAGCAGGATGGATGAATGGAACGAAAAACTAGATCTAGGTGTTAACAAACACTGACCATGTAAGAGGAGAAACTGGGTTTGTATTTGGTTTTAAGGATTTTACGGATTTTATGATTATATTGTATGCATGTCAACTGTGAATTGTTGTAATTTTTATGTAACTTTGTGTACGATTGTTTTTGATGCAGGCATCAAATGGTGCCTTGCTTCTGTAAGCCGCCCTGAGTCCCCCTCGGGGTGAGAAGGGCGGGGTAAAAGAACCCCCAAATAAATAAATAAATAAATAAATAAATAAATAAATATTGTCCTGGCAGAAGTCACAGACAAGAAAATGTTTCCCAGTGTTATAAAGGAAGGAACTCTACATGTCACTGCTCTTCAAGAAAGCTAGAACACAGAATTGGACTTTGCAGAGAGTACTTTTGCCATTGCGCCCAAATTGAGATATTAAGTGAGCGACACAATTTACCACACAATCTCTGTTAAATGGAATGAAATGCCATCTCAGAACCAATCTCAACCTTATTATATAGCAGACTAACAAAACAGAAGCCGCGGTAATCTTGAACAAGTCACATTCAGCAGATTGAGACATAACTGTTAAATGCTACATTTTATAGAATCCTCTCTAAAGATCATAAAGATAAATATCAAGGAGAACTACACTACAATTCTTCATTGATTTAGAGAACCAAATTTGAATAAACACACCCTATTAGTCCCAGCAAGGTATCTTCTATATACTATCCAAAATATACAAAAAGGCAATCTAGGAAGACCCATTGTCTCACATATCAATGTCCTCACTGCTGGAGCATCTGAAAATATGAACTCAACTGTCGCATGATATGCCAGCAACACTCCAAGTTATGTGAAGATACAACTCATTCACTATGGAAATTCTAATCACAATCTCCCAGGAAACATGATGGTAATACAAGATCCTACCAGAAATGCAGATGCAAACTCTGCTATTACATTTTTTTGGGGGAGCAATATTACAGGACCCAGTTACTTACTCACAATTCCTGACATGCACGCATTTCTTCATCCTTCAGTGTGATTTACACAATCCTCTTTCAACAATGCTCTTCTACACTCTAAATTGGATAAACAGGGAAATCTCTACGGCAGACAAATCTGACATTAAAAAATGGCAATACCCCACAACCAGTAGCAGAACATTTCAGTTTTCCTCAGCATGCAATAAAGACTCTATTGGTCATAGTTTTTAAAAAAGGAAATTACAAAGGAAGACTAGAAAGAGAAACAGGTAAATCAAATTATATTCAAAAATCTCAAAATATTAGCACAGGTATAAAGAAAGATAATGGTTTTATAGAACATTATATATGCCTCACTACCACATGTATAACAAAAATAATCTCTTCAGATAATGTTTTGACCACTAGACCACTGACTTTTGGTAACCAGATTTATTGCTTTTGCACATCACATCACAAAACCCTTTGAAGATTTAATATGAGGGTTACAAATTGCATCTTTCTGGATCCATCCTAGGACATTCCCACAACTGTAGATATATGCTTAATAACCTGGTGATTCTGTATTACATCTGAAGAATGGGACTCATATCCATGAAACTTAATGCTAAAATTAAAAAGTTAGGACTTTATTGCACAAAGCTGCTGTTTAATTGCAGTGGTGGTCACAAATACCATTTGTGCAACTGCACTGATCCACTGATCAATGGTCCTGTAGCTGTACTTCTGCATGACTGTATGACATGGTTCTCCTGCAGTTCCGTTGCTCTGTAATATTTTTTTAATTAAATGCAATTTTGCAATTCTTGCTAAGGTTATTATAAAAATACCAATCATTTTTAAAGTCAATGAATTATTGTCTTGAGAATACCTAGAAAGAATCTCACCTCTAGTATCACTTCAGCATTGGCATGCCAGCACAGAAGTGGAAGGGGACTGACACACTCGGTAAGTGACAGGAATGTAGGGCTATTTGCCGCTATTTGTTAATTTTCCAGTCAATAGAGGGGAATAGGTTTATCATGGGGAGGAGGCAGACCAGCAATGAGATTCTCATAGTGTCATGCAATAGGAACTGCCCAAAGATGACAGTTTTGCTTCAGTGCCATTTTGCCTTCATAAAATAAAGTCCTTAGTCTTAAAGTTGCTGTTATATCACCCTCCCTTTTTTTCCTTTTCATGCTCCAAGTAATTCAGCTACAGCTTTGAAAAGGGTTCATATAACAAATCTGAGAAATAGCTAATTCTGAGAAAATCTAACAAAGGTATCTGGAGTTTATAATTATGTATTATATGATATTATCTTAAGTGGTAATCAACTTGCTGTAGATAGTTTCAAATTGTTTGATACCATTTGAAACAGTAGTTTTTGGCTCTGTATCTTGCCATGGAATGAACATTTTACTAAAAAGGAAGCTGGAAGAAAGAAAGAAAGAAAGAAAGAAAAAGGCATACTATTTTGCAAAGAACATTATACTAATTATATTGTTACCATTACCTTATCATTACTTCTAGCATTTTAGAGGGATTTGGGGGGGGGGGGGGTATTTCTATTTTTTTGTGAAATAACAGTATCAACATAATGACATTTTTAAAAGATAACTTCCCAAGCTGTGCTCTGAATTTACAAGCAGATTCAATGTAGCTGTTGATGTCAATTGAAGTTATCGTATTTAAAAAGAGAGAAAGCATAACTCTTATACATGATTTCAGATTCCTCTTTGGATCTACAGAGTAAGTCCTTTAGCTATAGTATGTCTTTTAGTTATATAATCACTGAAAGATTATTTTGAATGTATCTAAATAGTACTCTGTCATAGTTTTCTGCATCCAATGCAAACCAAAGAAAAATCATGTGTCCACAAAGCATGAATTACATTACACTTAGAGGTGGTGGGCACACTGAATAATGTAATAATATTGCTGTCACAGTTTCTGGAAATTCTGGGTAGGTTGTCTTAAACTGTATAATTTCTACTGAAAATATTCCGATTCAGCACAAATTACAAGGCATTTTAATAAGTCGTTTTTAGAAGGTCAGGTTAGGATTTCAGTAAGCTGAGATCAAAGATTGCCTGTTTGTGGGCATTTGGGAGAAAAAGTAAGAAGATAAATTGATTCAAGAGTCTTAGAAAATCTTTTAAGTGACTCCCAGAGAATATGAAGAGAATATGAACAAAGATTATATGCATAAAAATAGAGCAGGTGGAGAAGGCTTAATCCAATCATGAGAACACTTTTCTTAAAGAATGGCAGAAATATAAATTTAATGGTGTGGGAAGATTGTTCACCCTAGTAAGAGGTGTCTCCCACAAGTAATAAAGCTGGATTTAAGATTCCTTAGTATTCCACTGAACTGCTTGGTGCCTTTACTCTATAATGAGGTTCCTGAGGCATTACCATACATAATGTATCAATGATCTGTGCTCATCCTTCCATTTAGTGGAAGGCATTTTGAAAGTTCATCATAAGCTGCCTTGTGGTAACTTAGCGAGTCTGACTTTTTAGAATGTGCATTGTTGAAGTGCTCTTATGAACGTATGTGTGCCTGCTGTGCATGAAAATGGCTACTGTATTTCTCAACACAATGGATTTGAAAAACGAGCATTGACTAGTATTTTTTATTAGCTTATTCATATAAAGATCATAGGATATATTCATTTTTATTTTGAAAAGTTAAAAATTGTAATTAGGGTTTCTGGAATCAAGGACTGATTGGCACAATTACTTCTTGATTTGTGAAGGATTTTAATTTGAGAGTTGTCTACAATGCATCCCAATCCTTCTAACATAAAATTGCACATTAGTTGACAAGAAAATCATTGAACGCTATCAATGAATGTGATTGAGAAGATGCGAACACAACAATGGACAGGGTATAGGGATTTTATCTTTGACGATCCCCACCGCTATCACCAATTGCGAGGAGGTGCTTGTGTGTTGCTGAGGTTG
This sequence comes from Anolis sagrei, assembly GCF_037176765.1. Classification (NCBI taxonomy): domain Eukaryota; kingdom Metazoa; phylum Chordata; class Lepidosauria; order Squamata; family Anolidae; genus Anolis; species Anolis sagrei. The sequence continues at coordinate 230,676,477 of NC_090023.1, forward strand.
GCAACGGCAGGCCCTAATAATGGAGGTATTTTACCTCAGACACTTTTTAATCCCACCGCTGCCACCAATTGTACAGATGTGGGTGTTATGAAGGGAATTTACCTCAGGCCTCAATGGTGTAGAAGAGTATATTATGGAGGAGGCCAATTATTATTTGTAAGTTAAGGTAACTGCCACCAACGTGAGGTATTTGAGGTACCACCGATGAGATCTGGCTCTACAGACGCAGATTAGTTGAGATGAGACTGTTTTCAACAAAAGATAACAAGTTTATTGTGTACAAAGCTTATGGTTGCAGGCTGTTAAATAACTTATGGAACTTTGAATATCACATGGTTTATAATACAGTCCACTCTTCCAGATAACACAGCTTGTGGTTAACTTTCACTGAGGTGAAGCTCTCTAGTGAACAATGTTTCACTACCTGAAACCCTGACAAGGCCATGCAGAGACTGGGAGCCAGGAGATGAGGGCTAGAAGCAAGACTTTGAAGTTATGTCAGATTGTTTTGATCCCTAGGCCAGATAAAGGTGCATCACAGATTAAATCCCAATTGTCCAGTACCTTTAATAAATCAGGACTTTAAACCATGGACCAGCAGCCAGGGCTCTAGATCTAATTGTTTCTTCAGAAATTATATCAACATTGACTAAACTGCAATCATGCTGCGTACAGAACTGTCAGACTTCAAACTGTTTGTGTTAAACGTCATTCACTAGAGTTAAGACAACAATTAAGCAGCTACTTCTTATTCTCAGAAAGTATTTAATGGGGCAGGATGGAATTTCCTTAAAATTGTTCTTAGAAAAATGGGCATGGGATATCCATTTATACAGCTTGTTAAGGGGGTACATGGAGAATTCTAGAACTCTCACTTGATTAAAGTGATATGCCACTGAGAGTTTTACCTTCACTGCAGGCACAACACTCAATTGTCCTTTATCACCAACACTTGCTATTGTGGTAAAACCTGTAGTAGAGGGCATTTGCAAATACCTCAATGCATGTTATTGCCAATGGGAAATCAAAACAACTTATAATATTTGTGGATAATATAACTGTCTTTCAAATCAAACTGGAAATAGAAACAATAAAGATAATTGCTGGACTGAATAATACCACACAGTAACAAAATACTACTGTACCATGCATTAGACTTTCTGCAAATGACAGGAATACATACAGTCACTTACCCCCTAGAGATCTTAGAAATTCAGAGCCTTAAGACCACTGCCATTTTTTTGGTTAAAATAAGCAAAGTTAAACAATGGCCAGGAAAAAGCAGACTTATGTAGCATATTTAAGTTAATGTGGTTCAAGTGCATTATAGGAAGATAACAGCAGTATGAAAACTTAACAAAATATTTTATTTCCTACTTGCATGCCTCACTCTCCAATTCAATTTTATATTTAAAAAGTGAACTATCACAAGTAGCAAGTATATTATTTATTAAATTATTTATTTATTTATTTATCTATACCCCCCCCCCCCTTTATCTCCCCTGAAGGGGGCTCAAAGTGGCTTAACATAAAAGCATCAGCATAACAATTTAAAATATACATCAGCATACATTAAAACAGGATTAAATATAAACAATATTAAAATTCACAGTTAAAAACAATTAAAACTTGAATTTATGAAGGATTTTTATGGGGCAGGAGGTATGTCATTCATAAATATTTAGAATTTTTTCACATGGCAAAAAATTATGATTATCAGGTAGGGATACAGAGAAACTTTGGTTTGCATAAAAACTTTGGAGGTCAATCTTCTTATCGAAACCTATTAGAAATATGCTTGTGTTGGACAATCCATATCTTAGTTGTCTCTATGGACATGGAATCAATACATAGCACTTGACAGCCAAGATCCTCATAATAATACTGTACGTTATCTCCTCCATCTGGTCAATGAAGCCAAGCTTATTGTCTGGGAAAATGCTGCACTATGAAGATTGATTGATTGATTGGCTTGCTGTACAGGGAAAGTACCACATAGTCCAACAAATAAGATACAGTGTAACAGAAACCCTACAAGGAAAGTAGTGCACAGTTCAACAAATAAAACAGAGTGTTTAAAAAAACTCTACACCAAGTACACCAGTATTTTTTATTCCTACGAGTGACTAGAAAATTTTGCTCATTGGACTTGGTATGACTTGGCATGTATGGATTTGCCATGTTAACATTTAGCCAGTACAAAGAATGAGATTTTTTTCTTGGTGTTGTAATTCCATGGGAGAGAAGAAACCACATAGGCAGTTAGCAGCCAAGAAGCTGAGGAATCAGTAACTGGGGAAACTAAGAGCTTGTCTACACTGTCCAGAAACCTCAATTAGGCCAGAAGTCCCACACTTCTGGGTTGTTATGGACCACTGAATGAGTTTTAATTGAATCGATCCATTGTCCCCATGAGCATTGACATCATGCTCTTTTTCCAGCACTCTGCTGCAGAAGGAAAGTGGGGTGGAAATTGTGTTTGCTCTTCTTTGTCTCCATGGAGCGTTGGTGAGCTTGTGGTTGGCACCAAGCACCTTTGCTGATTTCAACTAAGGTGTCTGGTGATGACTACAAGTTTTCTAGAACTCAATAGCCAGCTGCCACAGTAACAAAACATAGCCAAGGTAGAGATGATTGTCTAGACAATCAGTCCGGACTTCATCCCACTGCTGCAGTTTGTTTAAAACTGTAAAAGGAGCAGATCCAGTGGCCTAAATTCGGCAATAAAATTTTACTAGCGTAGACTTTTGAATCAACTGAATTTAAATGAGTGCCATTATACTAAATTATCAGTGATGACCTTGTCGCACATGTGGCGGCAGCAACAAACACCACCCACGTGCACTGTCCTTAATGCACTCTCCTCGACCTGCCTTGCTTCACCAGGCTGGCACTGCCATCTCATGAAAGGAAGTAAGGCATGCTTGCCAGATCCAGACTGCCTCCATTGGAGGAAGAGTGTACTATGTGCACACCTCGCTTCCCTCTATGGGATTGCCAGGACAACTGATGAAGTGGAGTGAAAGGAGGTGAGGTGAACAACTATCTACACTTCCTTCATTAAGGAGAGAGCTGCCACCAGCCATCCAATGACATCTTGATACAAGAGTCTGTTCTTATTGGGGCTTATATTTTATTCAAGCTGTTGTATGCCTTCAAGTCATTTCTGACTTATTGCAATCCTAAGGTGAATCTATCACAGTCATCCCTGGCATGTGTTGTTAAGAGCTTGTTTAATTTTTGGCTTTCCTGAGGTTGAGAGATTGTAACTTGCCTAAGGTCTCCAGTAAGTTTTCATGCCTGAGCAGAGGTTTTAAGTCTGGTCTCTAGAGTAATAGTAATAGTCCAATATTTAACACATTATGCCATTCTAGCATTCAAACATCTCTTAAATTATCTCCCCCGCCATTGTTTTTCCCCTTTGAACTTCTTTGCAGTTTTAATCACTTTTGCTCTATTTGTGCTTAGCTGATTTGTTTCATTGTGCTTTTGCTTGTGCTACCTTCCTTCTTCCCAGTCTTGCTATCCATTCCCCAAGCTTCATTATTTGATTTCTTGTATTTATAATAAACTTTATCCTGAATACGTTTCTCGCCCTCATTTCAGATTATACTGATTCTTTTTCTTTAAGATAAAGTAATCCTATTTTCTTTCTTCTCTTTCACATCTTCAAAGTATTTTCCATTCTAAAATTACTTTTTCTGTTCACATATTCTTCAGATTTTAAGATCCATGTACTCCTTTCCTATTTTGTTTGAATGATCTTTCATTTGCTTTGTTATGCACAATTAATTTATTGTACTATTTTTGTCTATTCTCTCTTTGTGCAACTGTTTTATCTCCAGTATCCTCTTTCTTTTTTTGTTTATTCCATCTTTACTGTATATTCACAATTATTTCCCTTGATCTTCCCATCTTTAAATGTGGAATAGAGAAAGTTATTCTGTAAAAGCCTTCACTACTTGACCCAGAACTGTCTTTTTCAGTAGCAAAACCCTTCAACAGAAGTCTCCCATCCATTACTATCTGATGGTTTCATTAAGAGATGAACTTGTAACATAGTGCAGATTTCTGATTTCTACCAATCTGTATGGCTGCAACCCTCCCATACATTCTGCATACAATTCTAAAAAAATATCCCAGCCTTTAGGGAAAGTTTAGAAAGGGATGTTATTGGGTATGCAGTGAGAAAGAGGAAATGCAGTGTGTGAGAAAACATTCAATTTTCTTCAAATCTTACCCAGTCTTTCGAAGTATTACATTATTTTAGAAATGAACAGAAAGACTGTTTCATAGAAATTGTGTTCACAGTAATTTTTAAGAGCATTTTCAGCAGTTATTTTCCCTTGGTAAATTCAGTCATTGAACCACAGATCACACAATCATTATGAAATTATGATTATATCAAATAGCTAATTGGATTTGGCTAAATGATGACAGTACATTGACAAGTAGCACTCTGCAATATATAGGCAGACTTTCCAGTTTGGGAGTGAAATGGAAGCATGACCAATGTGAGTTAGATAGATGTCATTGTCAGCATCCCTGGATTGTTACCACATGGCACAAGCAATGCAAGAGTCAAGAGCACATTTAGTTTAAAATCCATAACAAGTAAGTGTGGCTGTGAAAAGGGTGCCAAAGAATTGGGGTGGGGTGGAATTTCTATGACAGGCACATCACATTCCCTTCTCTCTATAGCCAATAAAGTATACATCAGTGAAGAATGGATAGTCACAAGGAACAGTTTTATATCCTCAGCATCTCACAGATGAAAATTAAAACATATGTAGTAGGCTTGGGCGATCAAGGAAAAATTTGGTTCTCGTTTTGTTTCTAGGGAGCACTGGTGTTTCATTTTTTTTTTACTTACAAAATTTCCAATTTCAAAAATTTGAAATTTACAAAATTTTGTTAATTACAAATCGATTTGTTAATGAGGTGGGCGTGGCCTCACCCGGCTCCTCCTGAAGGCCACGCCCACCTCATCCCCCTGTCACCCATCGCTCTTTGCAGGCAGTCAGGGCAGGGGAACTGTAAGATTTCTAAAGCAATCTTACAGTTCCCCTGTCCTTGCTGCCGGCAAAGGGCGATGGCTGGCTGGGGGATGAGGTGGGTGTGGCCTCGCCGGCTCCTCCTGGAGGCCACGCCCACCTTGCAAAACCGGCCTCGCAAAGCCGGCGGATGCAAAGAGGGAGGAAGTGGGGTGGGAAACAGCTGTTCCTCAAGGTCACGCTCCCTGCATTTATGATTCACTGATGGATCGTAAGGAAGATGGCGGACACAAGCTTCGATATGGGCAAAACACTTCCGGGTTGCTGAAACTCGTCGATATCGCTTCTAATTATTAAAAAATAATGAAATTAAAACGAATAACAAAAATAACGACTTGGATCGCCCAAGCCTAATATGTAGCGAAGCAACACCAAAGTGTGGTCAAGCAGTAAAAGATATCAATGAATAAAAACATACAAGCTAGGAAAGACTGCTGCTGTTAGCTTTTGCTTGAGCCTACGGGGAAGATTATCTCCCTCCTCTGCTCTCCTCCGCTCCCATGAGTTAATAGAGCAAACTACTCATGCACTTTGACCTCACTGTGCAATCACTGAAGTAAACTGAGGACAAAAGGGGAACTGAGAGAAAGAGCCAGAAATGGGAACATGTTAAAAGCAGCTAGAAAGTGCAGAGGATTGCTCAAGACTGCCCTGCATGACATACAACTAAATCCCACTTGCACTATTATTCTTGTTTCTGTGCTGCATTAGAGGCCACAAGAAGGGCAAAATATCAACACAGCATGTCCCAAAACAGATGGCTGATCTCTGAAAGATTTTACTTCAGATGCACTCTTGGAGAACTGAAGAGCTAATTGCCAAGGAAGGCTGTTCCTGTTCCTCTTTCCTCCTGAGTTCTGTTAAGGAGAAGGAGGTGTATCCTCTGACAAGAAAACCCCCAAACTTAATCTCCCAAGTCTGTCAGATCACTTTGTTACAATTCCAAAAATAATTGTATAATTCTGCAGAAAAGTAGTGGCTTCATTCCAAATGGCGATCATAGAACAATTTATACATAAGCATTTCCCCCATTGTTTCTAGGCAGCTTAACTCCATGTCAAACAATAGCCATAGGGGAAAATACCTGCACCACGTTTTCAGCACAATTTGAGAGAAGATGTCATGGAGAAACAATAGGATAATTCAGTGTGTTATGTTTAATCATCTGCTGCTAAGCAGTTTGGTTCCCATTAACTTTAATAATAGCATGTTTAGTGTATGCTTAATTTTAGCTTGATTATTTCTGAACATAATGGGCAGTTATATTACTCCTCCATCTGTTGATAATAACTTGGAATGCATCCTGCTAGACAGTTATGATGACATCAGCTAGGTATGCCACTTCATAACTGTTTGGTGTTCACATCTACAAGCATGGCATTAATGTCATGACTATAAATATCATGAATCATTATCATTTGTCATGATAATCTATTTAAATGACCCACCCTAATCCAATTACCCTCCCCCCCAGTGTGGGGTAGGCGACCCCTCCAAGATACCTTATGGGGGAGAATTCCTACCCAGCCCTATACTCATACTGTCCATAGGATGTGAGGGTAATCCATGTGCCAAAAACAAGAGGAAGAAGGTGGAGCGAATCAGTCTTAAATAGGCTAGATCTCCCCCCACCACCACCATGTCACCACGACCGCTAAAGCTCCTGCAGCCCCAGCCATTTTTGCTTCCATTGAGGGAGTATTCAACTCCCCCCCCCCCCCAGCACCTCATTGGCTTGCCTTTTTCAGCTACAGGTGGGTTTACTCAAACCATTATATTACACTATTTCAATTTGCTAGTAGTCTGTTAGTCATACCAATCCCTTAGAGATGCTGAAGCTCTATAACAAAGCTGATACAACTGTACAGCAGTAATAACCTCACTTACTATTGTTTTATTAACTATTATTAATAATAATATTTACATATGGCCATCAATATACAGGGTGATGTACAAAAGGAAAGCATTAAGTATGGTGTTGGAGGAAAGTTCTGAGAGAGCCTTGGACCACGAGAAGATCCAACCAGTCCATACATCAGGAAATAAAGCTTGACTGCTCATTGGAGGGAAGGATATTAGAGGCAAAAATGAAGTATTTTGGATACATAATGAGAAGACAGGAAAGCTTAGAGAAGACAATTATGCTGGAGAAAATGGAAGAAAAAAGGAAGAGGGGCTGACCAAGGCAAGATGGATGGATGGTCTCCTTGAAGTGACTGGCTTGACCTTGAAGGAGCTGGGGGTGGTGACAGCCGACAGAGAGCTCTGGCGTGGGCTGGTCCATGAGGTCACGAAGAGTCAGAAGCGACTGAACGAATGAACAAAAATGCTTTACAAACAGCAGAGAGATAGGCAGTGGTGCATTATACTTCTCAAGGAAAAAGGAAATTGCAATAGACAGAGATATATTATCTTTTTCTTAACAATCACAATGGTAAAAACAATAACAACAAAATGACAGGACAAATAGGGGGGCAGATAAAAATGTTTTTTTTTCTCATTCGTTGCAGTGAAACCCTTATTGATTAGATATTAAGCAAGGGGAACTTTTAGAGGAGAGTGTAAATCACTTTTCTCCATTAGATGTCTTACCAAATATTTATTTTCACACATAAAAGCTTAATATAATGTTACAAAAATATAGCAGTATATTGCTGATTACAGACCATGAAAGCTGTACAATTTAGTAATCAAGAAGAATAATATCCCTTGATATTCAATATGGGTGGCTGTCAGAATTGCTCAAGAAATTTGTGCAATGTTAGTTAGACTATAAGAGCTATGCTTGCCAGGATTCTTGCTACTTGCCAGGATTCATGCTACTATTTGCTGTTGTTTTCTGCCTTCAAATTGTTCACATATCGGTTAGCCAGTTGCCTATCTGAAACCACTAGCAAACAGCAGTGGAATGATAACCTCCTATTTGTATTCTCCAGCTACTGATATAGAATTTGCAGTGGTTAACTGTAAGAGATGAGTTTTCCTTTCTCTTCTCTTTCTCAATTACTCTCTTTTGTCTCTTTTCCCCTATCCCTTTCTCCCCATGTCTTCCACTTTCTCTCCTTCTAGCAGACTGTAGGAGAAGGGATCTCTTATGTGAGTAGGGGAGACTGAAATGAATGGTTACAAGTATCTTTTGGAACTGAACGCCACATATGATAAGACCAAGGGTCACTGGGTATCCACCCCATAGTAGTGGGTACTACTCCACTGGTAAGAAGAGAGTGGGAACTAGATATTTCCTTTACTACACCTAAATTGGTCATTTTCCTTACATGTTACACTGCTGTTTAGCGTAGTTGCTTCATCACACCTGAAAATGGAGAGCACCAGTCTTTGACTAACCACCGGCAAAGCTCTTGCTGATTGTAAGCACCTTGGCTACTTTAGAGAGCAATTGTATTTGCAATAATACCCTATTCACATCTACACAACAAAAGAGGTCTGTGATTGCTACAACTACTGAATGAAAAATATTTCCTTTGCATTATATGACTAGGTGTTCATTAGAACTCAGCAAACCCAACTTCTAATCTTTGAAAAGTTCAAAATACACTTTTGGCTGAATAGTCACACAGACATATTATGCAAATCAAACATTTGGCTGGAACACTGAAGAAAAGCACTAGATTCCATAACATTTTGCTACAGCCACTGTTTGTAACTCTATAAATCCTTGGGCATGGTGTTCAAGGAGAAATAGCTGCTTTGCTGTTGATACTATATTATTGTATATGCTTACAACAAAATGCCTTGCTGAATGTGTGCAAAGTGCAAAGAATAAGCTGAAAGACCATAATTTCCATTAAATAAATGTTCATTGTTCTTATAAATCTAGGCAGGAATATATAATTTGAGCAACTGCCTGTAGAATGTGACCTTACAAAACACAATCTTTATTTCCTCCTGGTATTCTAAAAATTATAGAGACAGAATATGCATGGCAATATTGCAGAGCCCATCTGGCATGGTTTTTAGCAAGATAACTTCTTTCTTTTGTTAACCGCAGATTATGAATCCTTCAGCCAATGAGCAAAGCCTTTCTAATTAAGTCTAGGTAATTGACCATAATACATGAATGTTCACACCTGAAAGGTTATATCTTGCTTATGGTAATGTCATACAGCTTTAGCTGATATTTGACCCTATCTGAAGTATGAAGAGACAAAAATTCCCTCTGAAGTTCTAGAAAAGCTGAAATTAAGAACAGTAGCCATGCAACTGAAAAATAAGCAAAAGTCCAAAGTAGATTATTTTTATGCAGGGTGAGCAATGATGTGTGTGTATAAACTGTGTGTGGAGAATGGAGAACTGTCCATCATGTCCCTATACTGGGTGAAGAGGAAGAACTTAGATAGTCATTTATGTAGATTTGAAAGGCTCAGATTTATGGCACATTCCCAAAGATATTTATTCAGAATCCCATTTAATTCAGTTGAAATTATTCCCTAGTAAGCATATTTAGAAGTGCAGTTTCAATCATATTTCTTATCTGGTTTATTTGTACTGCCTTGCATTTCCCCTGTTTTAGAAGCAACCTAAAATGTTATTATTTCTTATTTTTAATTAAATTCGTAAAGTTGTGGATAATAGATAAAACAGTTTGAAACTGTATTTAGAACTGATTAAAACCATTTTAAAAACAATTAAAATATGCAGCTAAAAGAGTTCAAAAGGCCAACCCTACTTTTAGGGGCCAGCTGCTATATAAGCCGCGCCATGCAGTCATGCCTGCCACATGACCTTGGAGGTGTCTATGGACAACACTGGCTCTTTAGCTTAGACATGGAGATGAGCACCAACCCCCAGAGTCGGACGTGACTGGACTTAATGTCAGGGGAAAACCTTTACCTTTACTACTGCTATATAAGAGAATAACCACAAACAGTAAGTTTTGGAATCTGCAGAAGTATAGCCATATTTGAGATTTGAATTCAGGTGTCAAGATGCTAGTTTAGCAGGAAAATAAAACATGTCTAGATTAGGATGATTCCACTTAGGATCAAAGAAGGCATTGTAGATTCCCTACATTTAAACATTTCACAATCTATTATCCTGACTTTGAGGTGTCTCGTGTACCAGTCTTGCTGTTGTTTCAAATGGCAGCTCAGCCATGTAGTAATCCAACTTCCTTAGCCAAATACCCATTGTAATATGTACCACTGTGGAATTAAGACTTTGGAAATCCAAGTTCTAATCCTCTCTCAGACAAGAGTCCCCCCCCCCCCAAATATGGCTGCACCAGTCATGTGGTCTTCCAGCCTTATTAAAGTTGTTGCAAAGATAGTGCTATGTATGCCATCCTTAGCCCATGATGAGGATATTACTGCACACTTGTCATCACACCACATTATTCTGCAAACAGAAAAATAACAATTTCTGACTCAGGATATGCAGAAGTTGTTCATTTTTAACAGTTACTGTCTGGTAAACTAGGGGGTTTAAAGACATCAGTGGGAGATTGGTCGTAGTGTTTAAGTGTGTCTGCATTGTGTATATGAACAACAGATTTGTGGAAAGATTGTTCATGAGTATAGATGTCATTTGGGAATGAAATAGTATATATGTTTTGTCTGAAAATGGGTTTTTCATGTCAGGAGTGACTTGAGAAACTACAAGTCGCTTCCAGTGTGAGAGTATTGGCCGCCTGCAAGGATGTTGCCCAGGGTATGCCCGGATGTTTTGATGTTTTACCATCCTTGTGGGAGGCTTCTCTCATGTCACTGCCTGGGGAGGTGGAGCTAACAGAAGAGTTCATCCACGCTCTTCCCGGTCTTCGGTCCTGCCGGCACAAGTGTTTAACCCATTGCACCACCGGTGTGAAAGAGAAGAAGAGATGGAGACAACACATAAGGTGGAAGAACAAGGAAGAGAAAAGGTTTTCCTTTTGTAGAACAAATCTCTGTTGGCAAAGAAAACTGCATTGAAATTAGTAGTTTTGTTTCTTGGGGCTCAGACCTTACCTCTGTTTTGTGTGTAATATTTTTTTCACTAACTCTTGTATCCTCTCTGATAAGCCACACATGAGCATCTGCTTGTCCGGTTTTGATGGATTCATTTCAATTGGTTCAATCCGAGGATGTGGACAAGGTGCTTGGAGGAATGAGAGCTACCACATGCATCCTAGACCCCTGCCCATCCTGGCTTCTGAAGGAGGCCAGAGGGGGATTGGCTGAGTGGGTGAAGGTGGTGGTTAATGCCTCCCTTCGGGAGGGCAAAATTCCAGCCAGCTTAAAGCAAGCTGTGATAAAACCGCTGTTGAAGAAACCATCACTGGACCCCACTCAATTCGTCAACTATCGGCCTGTTTCCAATCTCCCCTTTTTGGGCAAAGTCATGGAACGTGTGGTGGCCTCACAACTCCAGGCATCCTTGGTAGACACGGATTATCTGGATCCGGCACAGTCTGGCTTCAGGCCGGGGCATGGTACCGAGACAGCTTTGGTCACCTTAGTGGATGATCTGCGTCGGGAGCTCGACAGGGGGAGTGTGTCCCTGTTAGTGCTGCTCGACCTCTCAGCGGCCTTCGATACCGTCGACCACGGTATCCTTCTGGGATGCCTCGCGGGGATGGGTCTTGGAGGTACTGTTCTGCAGTGGCTCCGCTCATTCCTCGAGCGTCGGTCTCAGAAGGTGTTACTGGGAGACTCCTGTTCAACCCCACAACCTTTGTCTTGTGGGGTTCCTCAGGGTTCAATACTGTCTCCCATGTTGTTTAACATCTACATGAAGCCGCTGGGCGAGATCATCCGGAGTTTCGGAGTCCGATGTCATCTGTACGCAGATGATGTCCAACTCTGTCACTCCTTCCCACCTGCTACTAAGGAGGCTGTCGAGGTCCTGAACCGGTGCTTGGCCGCTGTGACGGTCTGGATGGGGGCGAACAAATTGAAATTGAATCCAGACAAGACAGAGGTACTCCTGGTTAGTCGCAAGGCCAAACAGGGTGTAGGGTTACAGCCTGTGTTAGACGGGGTCGCACTCCCCCTGAAGACGCAGGTTCGCAGTTTGGGTGTGATCCTGGACTCATCGCTGAGCCTGGAACCCCAGGTTTCGGCGGTGACCAGGGGAGCATTCGCAGTGTTAAAACTTGTGCGCCAACTGCGACCGTACCTTGGGAAGTCTGACTTGGCCACGGTAGTCCACGCTCTGGTTACATCCCGTCTTGACTACTGCAACGCTCTCTACGTGGGGTTGCCTTTGAAGACAGCCCGGAAGCTCCAATTAGTCCAACGGGCGGCAGCCATGATACTAACAGGAGCGGGGCGCAGGGAGCATACAACTCCTCTGCTGCACCAGCTCCACTGGCTGCCGATCTGCTACCGGGCTCAATTCAAAGTGCTGGCGTTGGCCTTTAAAGCCCTAAACGGTTCTGGCCCAACTTATCTATCTGAACGTATCTCAACCTATCAGCCCACCAGGACCCTAAGATCTTCTGGGGAGTCCCTGCTCTCTATCCCGCTGGCTTCACAAGTGCGGCTGGCGGGAACGAGAGACAGGGCCTTTTCTGTGGTGGCCCCTCAGCTTTGGAACACCCTCCCCATAGAGGTAAGATCAGCCCCCTTGCTGATGGTGTTTCGGAAAAGATTGAAGACATGGATGTTTAAACAAGCATTCGGTTAATCCGTTGCAACGAATTATGATGACTAAAGGACTGGTAATCATGGACGATGAATTTGGATTGCGACTCCAGTTACGAGATGCATTAGATAGTTATTGGTGGCCCAATGATTTGTATTGTATATGTGTTTTATGCTTTTAAACTGAATATTGTTGTTTTTTAAGTGTTGTAAACCGCAATGAGTCGCCGATTTAGGCTGAGATATTAGCGGTATACAAGCGCATAAATAAATAAATAAATAAATAAATAAATACACACACACACACACACATATATTTATTTATTTACTTTATTTATTTATTTACTTTACTTGTATACCGCAGTTTCTCAGCCCAACAGGCAACTCAACGCGGTTTACAACAAGGATAAGAATCAATCAATGATATACAATTTAAAACCATAAAAGCATAATATACAATATTGACACAACAATAGACAACACATATACACATATAAGATTATACTTTCAATGGTTCATTAGTTTCAATGTGAAAGATTTCTTCATATGCATATGGGTCTCAGTGAATTTCATGGGATTTAAGCAGGCTTACTTTTGACTGGATCATGCTCTAAGTTAACAGGAGCAATTTCACAGTTTTGCCTACTTACCATTCTCATCCTAACCACTTCAGATTAATTTTTTGCCATTTGTAATACCCTTTGTAGGTTTTGATGCAAAACTGATGTATTAGAACCAGGCCGCCACATGGAGTTTGCAAATTATCGTCATGCACCGGGAAGCTTTGACCTTTTCAACATTCTGTAATTTCATTTGCTGCCTTGGTTATTTAGGCTCTTCTCTCCCATGGCAAAATGAAGATAACAGATAGGGTTGGCAAAGCAATCAAATAGATATTGCTGCAGGGGAGGAGGAAATTGTAGTTGCAATTTATATGAATTGCATATTTCCCCACTTCAGGGGCAATGCTGTAGGGTGCAGTTTCTTTTGGATAAAAGGGCAATGGAGACCAATGCTGTCTTGGCATGATTTTCTTTGTATGAAGGCATAAAAGAAGTGCATAAGTCAAGGCATCTAACATAGGCAGATTGTGCAACCTCTAATTCTACCTCAGTTTCCTATAGAGCAGTCAGCTCCAAAATGGTATTTCAGTTCAGGTGAAGTTAATTTTCCCACATGAGGCAGACCAAGAAATGGTTCCTCTGCCCACACTCAAATCAAGGTAAGCAGAATCTGAGGTTGGTCAAGTTATAATGGCAATTGAGGCACATCTATCTACTTTTGCTGTACCTAGAGCAGCAATGTATTAGTAACTAAGGTGAGCGACATGGTCAGAGGATCATACTGACTAATCAAGAAATGTTTTGGGTTTTTTTGTTTTGTTTTTGGTCAAGGTCTTATTTACTCTCACAGCAAAACAGCCACGGTGCTCTTTGATTACCACTACTCATACAAAGTTCAGAGCAATCCGCAAATTGATCTGTCTAATCTAGAGATCCCAAAACTCTATCTTCTGATTCATCTATGACAGGAGTGTCAAATTCATTTTCATCAAGTGTCATGTCAGCCTTATGGTTGCCTTCAAAGGACTGCTTAATCCATGGACAGAGGGTCAGCTATAACATTTTTACCTAGTGGTCGGTGCTCTTTAGTTTTCACTCAGTTTGGGTCTCCAGATGTTATTGAATGACAACTCCCATCAGTTTTGATTATCTGTCATGTGGACTAGGAATAATGGGAATTGCAACTCAATTGCATTTGTAGTTCTGAGGTTGGGGAAAAGTTAAATGACATTTTGAAGTCAGACATCATATTCACAAATCTAAATTCAAACTCCTCTATTTTGACTAAACAGAACAAACTGCAGCCTTCCAGACTGTGTCACAACTTATATCAGCTCTAGCCATGATGGCTAGTGATCAGTAATACAGAAGTTGTAGTCCAGCATCTGGAGAGTAACATCAAATGACATGGTGGGCCAAATTCAGCAGCTGGCCTTGAGTTTGACACATGTGATATACAAAGTCATTACATTGGCCAGGTGATGGAACAGTGACTTCCTATCCTTATTTCCACAGGAATATGATTCTATATGATATATATCCAGGTTTCCCATGGGTTTAATACAAAATCAAAGTCTTTTCATCATGGGGGTGAAATAAACACTTTGCCTTTAGGCACATTTTTGCCTAGATTTTCAGTTCCAAAGCACTCAAATGGATTTTGATATAGAAAGGACAAAGAGGAGGAAGTTAACATGGGTGGTGCCATCCCATTCAGTCCCATGGGTAAGTCAGTAGTTTTTTAAAGACTCTAAACAATTGATGAAATAATAAAGATACACAGTATTGAGGATTTTTCTGTAGTAAAAACAATAAAGATATTTAAAAGAATCATTTTCCCCTCATGGCATGAGATTTTGTGGACTTAATCAACTTTACCAGATGCATGAAGCAATATCCTAAATTTGGCCAGATATTCTACATGTGGTTGTGGAGCCAAAGATAAAATATTGTAAATAGTGGGGTCACAGAGAATTAAAAGCGCAATTGGCAATCACGTTATTAAACAATAGCCATTCACAAAAATAAGTATGGTTGTATTGTGCTTGTTTTCTTCTTTGGAAGACAAATGTACTCTTCCATATTTTATCATACAATACCATTACAGCAGTTGATGCACTGTCTTCCCAGAACATATTTGCTAGCTCAACAAATAGTACACTGAGCACACATTCATAAACCATTTTCTAAGAAAGAAAGATATAAGAGAAATTTCTAAACTGTATCTTCCAAATTGACAGACATTCCAGAAACCTAAAGCAAGTCATCTAATTATCTCATAAA
Organism: Anolis sagrei; assembly: GCF_037176765.1. NCBI lineage: Eukaryota > Metazoa > Chordata > Lepidosauria > Squamata > Anolidae > Anolis > Anolis sagrei. Next base: position 230,691,957 of record NC_090023.1, read on the forward strand.
GCTGACTTAACAGAGTGCTTCTTTGCAACCACATGGACACTAGGAACACGCAGTTCCTCTGGAAGGCATTTCTGCAACTGAGAAATTACTTTTGCTTCGTATATCAGTGTTCGTTCCTGCAGCAAATAATGAATCAAGTTTCTAAAGCGTATTTATGCCCAGAGCAGTCTCTCAAAAGCACTGTGTTAATTTTCACCCAATGCAATATTGAGCGTGAAAGGAAGTATCAGAAAGCGCATAAAGAACATATTCTGAGCCTACAAGTTAAATATTGAGGAATTTTATGTATTTCGAATGTCCAGATTTTCTTAGACAATGTTTCTTTCACAGCAACTAAGTTGGAAATATGTCATCTTTGTTATTGGAAGATGTTGAAAGAGTTGGATTTTATTTCCATCACTCATAATCTTACAAGAAAACAATTACAAGAAAACAATCAGCATTTTATTCATGAAATTACCAGATATATTTACAATTGTACTAAATACTCTCTCCTTGTTCCATTATTGACCTCGAATACATCTAGGAAAGGATCTAATTTTTGGACAGTCTGAGCTGTTAGGCTCAAAAATAACCCTCAGTTAGGATAATTCCAACAAAATATAGCAGAGTACCAGGAGTAAATACCAAAACCAGCAGAAACTTATGTGTGGTGAGCAGGAGCCTTTAACTTTTAGGATGGCTAAGGGTTGCCATTTTTTAGGTTCCATAGATCTATTAAAGTAAAAAAGAAATATATTCTTGATAGAAAAGTCTTGGAGCTCACTAGCTTACTAAAACTTATCTCCTAAAGGAGGTAGAAGCTTTTTTAAAAATCCATGCAGCTACATTTTGCCCACATAGAGGCAAAATGCATCCTCACAGGGAGAAAGAAAACAGAAGAACTAATACGGTGGAGACAGCATTGCCTTTCTAAACTTAAAAGGAAGTTCCCTCACAGAATTTCATTACTACATCATCAAAGCTGGGAGGAGACCAGTAAAGACAAAGCCCTTCAGGAAACATGCACAGGAATGTGGGGAAAGGAATCCCTGAGCTTGGCCCTGTCTCTAGTCTAAAAAACTTGATGAAACAAAGACTTGTGCAGTCCAGGGAGGAAACCCAACGCTAATCAATCATCTCTATCAAAGGTCTGAAGTTGCTATCATGAGAATCTTTTTTAGGAAACGGTTCTTAATAAACTGGTGTAGTGGGATATGGTTATGATTCCTTTACTATCCCTCTCATAATATCTTATTCTAGATGACTTGGATCAAAAGATACATTCACATTCTGTGCTGCATTACCAGCCAGGGTGGGCAACATTCTAGGGAACAAGAATCTGGCTTCACTCTTCTAAACAGTCCTCTCACATCCTCAGGCCGAACAAGAGAAATTTTATCCAGCCAATCTGGCAAGTAGATTCCACATGCTACCCAGGATTCACTACTGAATTCTGGGTAGCATATACACTGTAGAATTAATTTAGTGTGACGGCCATAGTTTAAGTGTATGGGAATCCTAGGATTTGTAGTTTGGTGAGGCACCAGAAATCTTTGGGAGAGAAGGCTTGTAAAACTATAAGACACATGATTCTATAACACTGAGCCATGACAGTTATAGTGACAAAATTATACAGTGTAGGTGGATCCTTAGTTGGTGTTGGTTCAAGTTATTTTACCAGCAAAACATTTTTGCATATTTATCAATAGTCAGTACTCTGGAACCTAGATTCAAATATTGTCTCAATTACTTGAAAGAACTATGTTGGGAATCCTTGTACTGAAAATCACCGATGAACAACTTCTTCACTGACACCAGAATGCAGAGTATGCTTTAAAATAGGCTACAGCTCAATTCTGGTCGAATTTGACTGGTACTGCTGCCAGTTCAGAAAGCTACTGAACTGAGTCATTGTTGTAAGCTCAGAAAAACAAAGAGTGTGAGTTCTGTGCTCAAAGAAAGCACTCTTAGGGCAACCACTTATCCTTTCTACATTGTCTGAATGGGAGTTATTGAAATGGAATTATAATAAATTGCCCTGAAAACACTAAATATTAAGCCACTTTGAGTCCTTTTTGGGAGAGATAATAATAATAATACCAATACTAATAATAATATATTTTGGAGTGTAAAATTAGTGAGATTCTGTTCTAATTTCCTTATCTACATTCACTTTAAAAAGTTAATGTAAAAACTTCAAATTCAGCAGTTGAGTACTATTCAAAAGGAAATATGATTAAAGTTCCAGTTCCTGTCAAATATCCTAGCTAATTTTCAATCTCAGAACTACTTGAATTATTCAGTTGAAATTAATTTTACAGTTATAAATTGGCCAGTTTACAAAATTTCTACTTAAATCTAAGGCTTCTATTTTGTTAAAGCACTACAACCTAAAAGTGAATTTAAATTCTCTTTCCATTCTTCTTCCCTCAGTATAATTTGTTCTTCCTTCCTCTCATCGAAATACCCATTTTGCAGTTTCAGTTGGGAAGCACAGTTTGGCCTTCCTCCTTCATTCTTTTCTTCTGTGGGGAATCTGTGGTTCATTCATTTGGGATAGAGAGAAGCTGTAAGCATATTAAATGAACTAACCTTCCTTGACAGGTGGTCACATCTGCTAGGAAAATAATAGTAAAAAGGGCAGTTGCCATAGAAACTAAATTCGATGTAACTCCATTGAAATGTTTAAATAAAAGACAGAAAGTAGATGAAGGGTGAGCTGTTAACTGTAATAGGAACCTTTCATAATGATTGTTCATATACTGTTTGAGATTAGTATACATGCAGTGTGAAAGTCTTGCAAAACTTCAATGTCTATTCTATGTACTCACTACTTTTTCTTAAGTTTTAGTATGCACCTTTTAAAAAAGAAAAGTTCAGGTGATTCATACATGCTTGATCCCGCTGCATAAATGTCTTGCCTATCTTTCATGCGCTTTCAAGTAAATTATAACATGTCTAAGGCAAATGTATCACAAGGTTTTCTGGGTAGAATTTGTTTGTCTTTGTCTTCCTCTTAGGGCCCTTCCAGACAGGCCCTATATCCCAGGATCAGATCCCAGGTTTTCTGCTTTAAACTGGATTATATGAATCTGCACTGCCACATAATCTGGGATCAGATACTGGGATATAGGGCCTGTTTGGAAGGGCCCTTGGGCTGAGCAAGGTCAAGCAATTGATTTCCAGGACTGAGGGTCCCAGTCTAGTACTCTAACCACTACACCACACTGGCTCTTATCCATAAGTTCTACAGAAAGCCTATTCAGGTTGAAGTATGAAAAAGCTCAGAGCCTTCCTGCTGCTTTGTTTAGCAGTAGCCCATATTTTGCCTGTATTTTTTTAAGTGTATATGTTTGCACCTGGTGAAGGAGGTAACTCCAGTTCCTCACTCTAAAGACTGGGAAAAACCCCATCCTATCCTACCAACAGCTAGTCAGAGCAACTGGATGCTATTCATCCTGTCTCATATAACTGTCCTGAAAGAATAAGAGACATAATTGTGGCAGCTCTAGTAATCCTCCCAACTTGAGAAAGGATTTATCCTCTCTCTTAGAGTTGTGCAAGGGCTGTTGGAACTTCCAATGCTACTGTTGTCTCCTCTTCCCCCTTTCTTTTCTTCATCCTGCTTCCCTCATGGTAGAGAGTAGGCAATAATATAAGTGGATATTCTTAGTAGAAAGTGGTCATATGAAGAGTGGTCATCATGTCTATCCTTTCAAAAAGAAAGGGGGCCTTGTGGGGTGGCGTCAGAAGCCCAGTAGCACTAGTAGATTGGGGGAGGGGTTGTCCTTCTTACCCCTGATCTGCTGCCCCCTAAGCTACATCCCTGATCCTGTTTTTAGTTGCACATTGTTGAAGGCATCAAATGGTTTTCTGGTTGTAAAACTGCCTTGAGTTGCCTCCGGGTTGCAGAAAGGCGGGGTAGAAATGTCATAAATAAATAAATAATGAACAAGGAAAACTTAAAGTCAGGAGATCTGAAATATCCAAAGTTCTGCCTGGTTTATACTGGCTGGGCAAAAAGAAAGCAAAATTCTATTTTTTTTTCATTTCTTTCCTAGACACTCATGGATATTTTCCTCTTGATTTTAATAAGAGGATATCCCTCACACAAACTTTTATGGGAAGATATGTCTCAAACATGATGTAAATACACACAACACACACACATCAGGTGCACACCTCTTTCTCCTTCCTCTGCCCTGTGAATACAGTCTTCATTTTCCCTGGAAATGAAAATCTGATGTATCTCACAACACTTGGGGTATGATCTCAGGGGTCATAGATTTGTAGCATTATCAGCATTTCTAAAAAGCATATCTGAAAGCAATAGGAGAGAAACAGCACTTTTTGATGTCCTAACCCTCTTTGTCTGTCTCAGCATACACATTCAGCAGGGTTTTTTTCAGGATAGCAGGAACTGGGACCTAATATTTAATGCAGCCATCAAGTTCTTTTCACTGATCAGAGAAGTATAATGGATTTCACCCACTGAAGTGCAACACAAAATGTCCAGTGATTTTCAATAAAGGATGTTCAAGTGCTGATGGATCTGTATTTTCAATATAGTGAGCCTATTGTCTACATGATTTGTAACCTTGCTACTATTTTTCAGTGAATTTTCATGCAATGCTTTCTAAGATGAGAATAACCATTAAAACAGCAAGTAGCATAAAGTGAAAGAAATACTGGCAATGACACTATAATGGGCATACTTTATGAAACACTCTAATTTACATTGTAAGGGTTCCTTAGTAGCAATGCAACCATTATATTATTGAAAATATGTAGGATATTGAAAATGTTGGTAAAACTATATATCATTTCAATGGCTTCCAGCAGATCCATGGATGTTTGCATAAATATATGTCCTTGATAATATTTACCCCATCTACCGTGGCAATAGAAAGGAAACTATGAAGTCAATGATGTTTAAAGTGGAAGAAATGAGCATGTTTCATTAAAAGCTGCCCTTGCACTTATGAGCAAATGTTGTAACATAATAAAAATGTACACAGAAGCAACATTTCATTTAAGTTTAGAATGTCATGTTTGGGGAGCTATAATTTGTTTTTCCAGAATCTTTTCCAGCGAGTCACAAACTGTCTATATCCATGGTTCTCAACCTGTGGGTCCCCAGGTGTTTTGGCCTACAACTCCCAGATATCCCAGCCAGTATACCAGCTGTTAGAATTTCTGGGAGTTGGGGTTTCAACCTGGGAATCCCAGGTTGAGAACCACTGGTCTATATCAACAACAAACATCTTTTCTAATAGAAATGGAACAACTTAATTGATTTTTTAAAAAATAGTTGACTGATTCAAGTTATTAAGTTATTGATTAATTAAATGAGACACGTTGCTGAAGAGTAAAATATATACATTTTCTACCTGCCCCACCAAAGCACTTGTGAACCTGTCAGGAAGACTGTCATGGCCCAGGAATAATCAAAATTGATGGGCAGAGAAGAGAGCAGAACAAAGACGTTCAATGGGGCTACTGTCAAGCAAAATAAGAAGAATCAAGGATAACTGGTTGCAGCCAATTTAAAGGATAGTTCTGATCCATATGTCCTGTTAGAAACATTGTCCAATCTTTGGCTCTGATGTGGTGTTCCTGGAGTTTTGCTTCAGATACCTCAAGCCCAGATCTTTTGACTTCTTACCTACCCTGTTTGGCTCTCATAAATTTGACTTTTGATTTTCTCCTGCACATATCTTTTCAAAGTGAACCCTTCCAGGCAATACCGCTTCCAAGATACTTATTTTGATTGACTTGCCCTGTCCTATCTGTCATTTTCTGAAAAAGCACTGACCAAACTGCTTGCCCTCTAGCCATGGCCTGTATGTGTACAGGCCTTAAAGAAAGACAGGGATAACTTTATTAACATCAATAGATAGCACAATAATCTTTGCATCCACATGACCATTTCAGAAAGCCAGCATGGTTAATTATTTGGGTGTTGGAGTAGAACTTTGGAATGCTAGGGTTCAAAATCCATGCTCAGTCATGGAAAAATTGCTAGGTGGCCTTGGAGAAGACATATCTTAGTATAAGAGGAAGGCAATGGCAAACCTCTACTGAAAAATATCACCAACAAAACTGACCATTTAATGCACCGTTAAGCTGGCTTGAAACTGTGCCGGCTACAAATATAAACCGCATTTCACAGCAAAATTGGCTTCACAGAATGCAATGCACATTGTACACCCCCACATTGCTGAAGGACTGCAAATTTTGGAACGTGGGAGCGAGGGGTTGCTGGAAAATTGTTCCAAGTCATGGCTGGCTGACAGAAGTAGGTGATTACCTCTACTCCTAACTGTAATTTTCCTTTTTCCCTACCTCATATGATCACCAAGCATATGTCTCCAGAATGCAGGTGCACATCTCTCCTGGAAATGGGGGGGGGGGGGAACCCTCATAGCAGTTTGAGGCCAGGTTATGTGGTTAAGATAATCACCTTCCTGGCCTCAGTTCCAGACCTGTCAATCTAATCACCCACACAGCAAAACCAGTTTCTTCCAAACTGGTTCCAAACAGACCTAAGTGATCAGTGGGCATGTGCCCTTAAAGGTTTCTTTAGTCAGAGATGGCTTGAAAGTATACAACCCTAGCAGTTTCTCGTGTATTTTAAACAGAGCATTACATAAGGGTCTTCATACATCCCGAGAAGCTGAATTTTGAAGCTCTGGGAATTTTGATAAGTGGCATGTGTGAATTGAAAAAGGCAGCAGTAAAGAAATGAAATTCTAAAGTAAGAAGCAAGGGAATCCAGGAGGAGGATTTGGATGGGGAAATAATAAATTTCAATAATTCATAAATCTTTTTCCTAGTCTCCCTTGCTTAAAACAGAGACAAGTAGAAAGTGCAGAGGCATTAAAATCATGAATGGCATTTTCCAGCTTCATATTGGTAAGACTGTCTGTAGGCAAAACTTAACTGCTCAACATTTTCAGATTTGGTCATGTATCTCAGTTTTTGAATTTCACAATATATTCTGTGAACTTCTAATATATCCAAATGTACAAACAGAGTGTTGGCATTGTAGATATCATAAAGCAAGCATGTTACACATATGCTGAAATTGTCTAATTTTAAATAAAGGTTTTGCTTACAAAAAGATTTTGGAAGTGACAGGAATAAATATTAAATTGGATAGCTGTATATGCTTATTGGGGCATTTGAAGGCTTTAATTTAATGATTCAGATTAATGTACTAAATAAAGAATAGAGGGAAAGCGACATTGCTTTTTATTGTTATAATAAAACAAAATGTGACAAATTGAATGAAATTAATAAATATTTAATGAATAATTGTATAAATTATTTTAAACTATAGTGGGGAGCCTAGACTGATGTGAGGGACTGACAAATCTTTGTTGGTAATGTAACTTTCATACATGTTGCAAACAAATGGCCATAGTAAAATGCAGTATTTTTTTTAAAAAAAATGCATTTCTTACATTCAAAATAATGAAAGAGAAGCAAATAAAATGGACTAACCTTTCATATATTACTGTACTGATATTACATTACTTTTAAATTTGCTTGCTTGGTGATCATATGCAGATTACTCTAGATAGGTTCCAGATGCACTACCCTATATACTCATGTATATGTCTAAAAGTTTTAGTCAAAAAGCAGCATGAAAAACCTAGGTTGACTTATGTATGAGGCAATGTGAGTACTCTACCTTAACTCTGATCAAAATCTATCTTGGTTCCAAAATTTTTGGTCCTCAACTTATATGTTAAGTTGATTTATACATATGGTGTATTGTAAAATGGACAGTGATTTACGATTATCTAATAATTGAGCATCAACCTCTAGTTAGAACTGATAACTTTAATTTGAACAAGGCAACTTCCTTTCTTAACTAGCCAAATTTTACCAGTACATGAAAACTGAGATAAGTGGAATCAACATTGTTCAGACGCACAAAGGAATTTCTGCTCTGAATCCCAGTGTTTCCTAAAACATGACTTTTTTGGGGAAGGGGGGAGGGCACCTTCTTGGCTGCAACATCCGAAATCTGGAGGATTTCTTAGATGGTATAAAATCATACTGAACATTGATCAGCAGCACAACAGCAGTATCTATTGTCATGTTAATTAATTTTGTAAGTAAAACTCATGGCTGAGTAGTGTTGGTAAAGTGAGAGGTAACTTTTCAGTGGCATGAAACATGTTTATAAGAGCTGACTACATTTCAAAAATGTGTGGTTATTCTAACAAGAAATTGAATTGGGTTTACAAGTATACCATTAATTCAAATAATCTTCCAAAGTTACCCAGCTCAACAAAAAATGCCATTTTCTACACCAGCAGAGCATATCATTACAAGTAAAGCTTAATTTACACAAAGGCTCACTCCCACCCATCACAAACCTTCTTACAAACAACCAATCAGACCTTCAGTGATATATTTCATTTACATATGACTTTGTTTTGCAATGAATGTGCAAAATGATAAATGCACTTCTGAACATTGATTCTTTGGTGCTAAGCCTTTTAAAAAAAACAAACAAACAACAGATTGAGTTACAAAAAGGTTATTAGCCCCAGCAGGCAGCTTGAACAGTATTCAAAATATTGACCAATTTTCCAACCTACTAGTCCTTTCTATTTTAGGGTCAGATGAAGGAAGTCTGACAGGTTGCAATGCACTGAAAGCATTCTCTCCCCTGGTAAAATGCACCAATAAAGTGGGAGGTGAAATTACTATAGATGCAATTTCCAATCTTTCTCTTGGCTCTTCCATTCCATCATCTTCCCTTACTTGTAGGATGTCTACAAGCAGTAAGCAAATATATATATATTTGCTTACTGCTTTAGGTGGAACGTGACAGCTAATGAAGGGATCATGTAATGAGGGACACAACAATCTTCTCATGCATTTGATGACTGCCTTTAAAGGAAAATGTATGCTTTCTGGTCATAACCCTTCAATCATATTGGTACTACTAAACAGAATCTGTCCGGAATGTATTTCCACTAATTGTCTCAACTATTTGCTAAAAATGAAAGAAAACAGGAGCACAGACAATAGTTGAAATTTCACTTTCTCCAGTGGACCAAATTTTGTTGTTGTTCATTCATTCAGTCTCCTCCAACTCTTTGTGACCTCATGGACCAGCCCACGTCAGAGCTCCCTGTTGGCCGTCACCACCCCCAGCTCCTTCAGAGTCAAGCCAGTCACTTCAAAGATACCAACCAGGCAAGGATATTGCCCTTGGTCGGCCCTTCTTCCTTTTTCCTTCCATTTTCCCCAACATCATTGTCTTCTCCAAGCTTTCCTGTCTTCTCATGATGTTGCCAAAGTACTTCATCTTTGCCTCTAATATCCTTCCCTCCAATGAGCAGTTGGACATTATTTCATGAAGTATGGACTGGTTGTATCTTCTTGCGGTCCAAAGCACTCTCAGAATTTTCCTCCAATACCACAGTTCAAAAACATCTATCTTCCTTCGCTCGGCCTTCCTTATGGTCCAGCTCTCACATCCATAGGTTACTACTGGGTGTCTTTGCTTTAACTATGCGGATCTTCGTTGCCAGTGTGATGTCTCTACTCTTCACTATTTTATCGAGAACAGTCATTGCTCTCCTCCCAAGAAGTAAGTGTCTTCTGATTTCCTGGCTGCAGTCTGCATCTGCAGTAATCTTTGCACCTAGAAATACAAAGTCTGTCACTGCCTCCACGTTTTCTCCCTCTATTTACCAGTTGTCAATCAGTCCAGTTTCCAGCATCTTGATTTTTCTGATGTTTAACTGCAACCCAGCTTTTGCACTTTCAAATTAAGTTTGCAAAAATATTGCAAATAGCAAGACTTGCTTGTATCCAGGCTTAGTCATACCTATAGTAAACCCCTTGAAATTATGTGAATGTCATCTCATATAAATCTTGTATGATCTCAACTCGTCATTATACAACACATAGTAAATAGCCAGCTAAAAGAAATTATCAAAAGCATATTACAGAATATTTTATTTAACTAATCTAACTAGATTGAATGTTTGCCTGTGTATATTTATATACTGCAATCCACTCTGAGTCTCCTCAGGGAGAAGGCCTGGAATATAAATAAAGTGTTATTATTATTAACTAATCAACTTATTTGTGTTTAGGGCAGTACAGTAAAATGGAATGGCAGTTGTTTTTGCTTTATAGTAACCAATAGTACTGTTTGTTTAACCTTTCCTGTTGTATTGATGTTCATTTATTATCTGTCAGTCACTGGCATGGTTCTTGAACTGATTATCTAGAATTATAGTGAAACAATGACTGATTGAAGGGTGATGATTTCTTCAATGTTCTATGGTCTAATTCATCATGTTATGATGTATAAATTAAAACTTTAAAGCACCATTCCTACATATACGTTTTTGATTTATATAATATATGTTTGATTTATTAGTCATAGAAATGATCTATTGCTCCTCTAATTTATTGGTCAAGCTGACAAAACACATTACCCGAGCTTCCTAAATTATGTCAATGATTTATAAATCATTTAATTGATTTATAATGTTGGAAATTGAATTAGTAGCAGAGGAATGAGATCCAAAAGCCTGCTTCTGAAAAGGCTTTCCTTTGCACTTTATGTTTCCACTTTTAATTTGATCACTCTGTGAATGATATCCCATGCCATGATGTAATGGGGAAGTAAAAGAAATGTACAACTTTCCGATGTGATTTGAATTGTTTGAATGTTGCAAAATTTTAGTCCCGGAATCAGAGGTGGCCCTAGGTAATTTTCAATGGTAAGCAAACAGTATTTTGGCACCCCCAAAACCATATATATATAGGGGCCTGTGTGTATATATGTGTCTATATATGCATATATAGACGCATGGACAAATTTTGGCCCTCCAGGTATTTGGGACTTCCTACTGGCTGTTTGGATTTGTAGGAGTTGAAGTCCAAAACACATGGAGGGCCGAAGTTATCCCATGCCATCCATACACACACACACACACACACTAGCTGTCCCCTGACACGCGTTGCTGTGATCCAGTCTGGTGATCTTGAAAAGAAAGTAATGAGAAAGTTGGTTTCTAATATATGTAATTTCTTGATGTTTGTGGGTAAACAGTACCTGATAGTTATTCCACAGATATATAAACCTCACTTGCCTAGTTTCCAACAGAACTCACAACATCTGAGGATACCTACCACAGATATGGGTGAAACGTCAGGAGAGAATGCTTCTAGAACATGGCCAAACTCACAGCAACCCAATATTCCAATCCATTCCAAAAACACTATGGTTTCAGATAGTGACCAGCCAATTGCAAAAGGGCCAACACTGCCCAAATCCCTCTTATTTCACATTTTGAAGATAAAATCAACAGCCCACCCATTAAAAAAGACTACAGGCAGTCCCAAATATCCAATTCCTAGTTAAGAACAGGGGTGAGACAGCAGGAAGTGAGAGAAATTGACCACTCAGAAGGGAAATTCGGTCCTGAAAGAGCGAGCCCTTGTCGTCCCAGCCTGAGAGCTTTGTGAAAGGCAAAGCCCCGCCATGGCCATTTTGGATCCGAGTGCATTCTACTTACCTCTGGAGGCTCACAGGGGGAAAGGGGGCGGGGCCAGCAGGGCTCGGCCCAATAGGAGGTGCACGCGACAAGTCCCGCAGGCCAAGGGAGACAAAAACGCCAACATGCATCCTTCTCCCAGTGTTAAGAAGTGTGCGGAGAAGGAGGGGCGATGCAGGGCGTGCACTTCCTAACGCCGGGAAAGGGACGTGCAGCAGCGTTGCTGGGCATGTGGGAAAAGAAGCCTTGTGCATGCCTCTTTTCCCGCGTGCCTGGCAACACTGCTGCACGTCCCTTTCCCGGCATTAGGAAGTGCGCGCCCTGCATTGCCCCTCCTTCTCCGCGCACTTCCTAACACCTGGAGTGGGATGCACACTGGCATTTTTGTCTCCCTTGCCCTGTGAGGAGGAGGAGGAGGAGAGGTCCAATGGGCACTTGTAAGGGAAGGAGGGAGGGAGAGTGAGCTGTCTCTTGATGTTCTTCGGTGCAGGGGCACCTCAAGAGCTCCTCAAGAGCACCCCCCCCCCCGAGACGTGCACTATACACAAAAGCGTAATTTGCGTACCGTGTTGAGCTGCCTCTGCCCGGAATATTAACACTATTGCCTGTTTCATCTTTTTCATTGTCTTTTTGATGTGTCCTATGGAAATCTTTGATTGTTCATCTCTACTCTATGCATTCTAGTTTTTGTCAGCATTTATGTACTAGTAAGGGTATGAGAGCCAAAAGCCTGCCTCTAAAAAGATCTTCCTTTGAACGTTGGGTTCCACTTTTAACTACAATTACTCTGGGAATTATATCCCATGCTATTATGTAATGAGAAAGTAAAGGAATTGTTCAACATAAATGATGACACCCATTTTCTAGCAGATAAAAAGACAAGAACGATACTTATAGCCACAAACTCCAAAGCTTCTCTACATGAAGATTCATATTCTAGACAGCCTGCCTCTTTGTTAGAAAGAAAGGATTTCTGGCCAGCAGCAATTTTCAATTTAATCACAAGCCATTCAATAATACTATTCAGAAGTTGGAAGAAATCCTGGACACATATCGTTTAGGTGACAGTACCTTGGAAAACCATGTGAAATTCACTGAAGAAGCAAATAGTATATTGACATCCACACAGATATACACAATCTTGTGGACCATGTGAACGGCTTAGGCATAGAAGATTACAAATAGATTGAAAGCTATTTTAACTCCTCAACTATTTCATCCATGCAAGTGAGGTTGACAAATTAAAAAAATTATCAGCAATAGGAGAAAATGGATATTCCTTCAAACTATTGTCCCCTTATTTGAATGTCCCAAATGGTTGCTCGGGAAATGAGATTTTCTGTGCAGGAAACCAATTTTTCTGGGAAGAAAACAGGATTTTTTATTTTTAAAATAGTGTTTTCTCTCTGTCTCTCTCTCTCTGCAGAATTCCTGTACAACATTTCAGGCCTTTGAATAGCAGGAGAAAAATGTGCAAAATTCTTGTTTCTGATGAAACTGAATGGAGATTCAGGGAACATGTTTTTCATACTGGGAATGAATAATTGTAAAAAAAAATCCATCTCTAATTCGTTTAATGAAGAAAATAAAAAAGAACGCAAAAACAATAGCAAGGTAGTAGCAAGCAATGTCACAATGAGGCTAACAGGACAAAATAATAAGAGTTCTGAAAATGGAAATAAATGTTTTAGGCTTTTCTGGTGAGAACATAGAAGACAGCCTTCTCAATGACTGTTCCTCAACTGTGGAACTTCTGTATAAAGGAAGCTTGGTTAACTCAATTTCCATTTTCTTTTAGTCAATAGGCAGAGATCTTCTTAGTTAAACAGGCCTTCAGCCTTCAACCAGTTGAAACAAATGGATATATTTGTTTGTACTATATATTCAACAGATATATTGTGTTTTTAATATGTCTTAATATTTATTGAATCTGTTTTAATTCCGAAAAATTAATGTTTTAATTGAATTGGCAAGTGCTTTTAAAACTTTTTGTACTATATATTGTTTTAGTCATTCTGAATTAGCATATCATAAGTTGCTTTGGGTTCCATATTGGGAAACTGATGAAATATAAATCTTCCCTTGCCGGATTGTCACCCTGTTGTGGAGAGAGTGCTTGCGTTTTCCATGGAACCTATAAGCAAATCTGTCAGAGTCATATGCCTTGGAAGACAATCATACTCGGTTACAAGTGATAGCTGATGATGACACTGAAATATAAATCAGATAGATAGTAGGGCTGGGCGGTTTCGTTTCGTTAATTCGTAATTCGTTAATAATTCGTTAATTTTTTTAATTACAAAACGATAACAAACCATTCTGGAGCAATTTTTTAAAAAAACGAATTTTTAAATAGTTTTGTAAATGCTTCGTATTTCGTTATTGTATTCGTTTCGTTATTGTTTTGAGGTCGTTTCGTTATTATTTCCGCATGTCTGGGGCAAGTTTTATGGTTGTTTTTTGTTTAATTCGTGAAAAAAAATTATAATACCTCACCAAACAGAGGGAGAGGGAAGCTTCAGAAGTTTTTGGAGGTTTTTTAGCGTATTTCGCGGTCGCGTCCACCATTAACGAATCGATTCGTTATTGTTTCGGAAATCGATTCGTTAATGTTTTGTAATTTTTTTCACAATTACAAAATTTCGTAAATATCGAACTTTTTAAAAGGAAAATTTTGTAATTATTTTAAATAACGAAACGCAAAAACCCCCAAAAAACAAATCGATTTTAGAAACAAATTTTTCCGTTGTTACCCAGGCCTATTAGATAGATATTCAGGGCCCTTCCACACAGCCCTATATCCCAGAATATCAAGGCAGAAAATCCCACATTATCTGAGTGTGGACTCAGTTAACCCGGTTCAAAGCAGATATTGTGGGATTTTCTGCCTTTAAGGGCCCATAGATAGATAGATCAGATCCCACGTTAACTGTGCTCCTATACTGTGGAGATAATGCTGTTGAAAATGTTAATGAATCATTGGAGTGATAGTTTCACAAGATATTTAGCCTCTACCAAATAGTGCTGGTGCCTCACCAAACTACATTATTCCATAGCATTGACCCATGGCAGTTAAAGTAGTGTCAAACTGCATTAATTCTACAGTGTAGATATATCTTAAATTAATATGGTCACTGATAGTGCCCCACAGATAACATTGATTTCTAATGGAAATTGACTGAATGATATCCCAAGATGTTGAAGAGATAATATCACATTGGAGGAAATTTTCCCATACTTTGCATTCTAACCAAACCCTTCTTTGCTGGGTCAAATAGGGTCTATCATTTGTACAGACACTCTTACTCTCAGTGACAAGCTAACTATTTTTTAATAGGCACATTTTTATCTACTTCACTCTCTTTGAATATACTAGCTCATTAATACTAATCTTGGTGCTTTCAGTTCTCTAATGGCTTTTGGATTTAGTTTTCCCTGATCAATAAGAAATTAGGAGTGCATAAAGAAATGTTATTATAGGCATACTGCTTGCAGTCTGCTCCTGCTCACTATTCACTTTTTCTGGATCCAAGGTGAGCGGACACTTCTAGGTAAAGGTTGAAATTTAGGCAAGTTTACAAGGGACTACTTCCACTGATGGCAGGGCCAAAATGATAAAGATGGGACCAAAAATAATAAATGTTAGTTCAAAATGTTTACTTTCAGGAATTAAGATTGTGATATGCTTTTCAATCCTTTAGAATAGAGAAAATGGAAACCATCAAATAATGGTGTTATTCAAGTACGCCTTTCTCAGGAAACACAAGCAGCCCACTGGACTGCTTGTGCTTCCTGAATTTAAGCCCAGGAAGGTTGGATTCAGTTCCATTTCCTGAGGTCTCTCATCCTTTCCTTTGGCAGGGTGTCTGATTTCTATTTGTACACTACCATATACTAGGGCTGGGCGGTTTCGTTCGTTAATTTCGTAATTCGTTAATAATTCATTATTTTTCGGGTAAACGAAGCGATAACAAACCATCCAGGAGCAACTAAAAAACGAAACGAATTTTTAAAGCTATTTCGTAATTGTTTTGTTATTGTTTCGTTATTATTTCCGTATGTGTCTGGTGCAAGTTTGATAGTTGTTTCCCTCCCCTCTCCCTGGTTGCAAGCGGTGGGCATTTACCCCACTTCCGGGTCCCTGGCCTCTGCTTAAGTGGATCAAATTCTCCTCTCCTCCTGTCGTCACCTCACCTCGTTCCTCACTCTGGCCTGCGTGCATTGGGCAAAGATACACAGCAGTGCAGCACTCAGAGACCTGCCTGTTGCCTGCCTAACCTCTTTCCTTCTCCAGGTTAAAACTATTATATTAATTATATTTATTATTATTATTATTATTAAGAATGGATGGCCATCTTTCAGTAGTGCTTTGACTGTCCCTTACATTCACGAAGGCAGAAAGTGGTTTGTTATTATTATTATTATTATTATTATTATTGAGAAGAAGCATTGTCAAACCAGAATAGAGATCTCACCCACCCTCCTCTCTCTCTCCTTCCCCCACTTTCCTTCTCCAGGTTAAAACTATTATATTAATTATATTTATTATTATTATTATTATTATTATTATTATTAAGAATGGATGGCCATCTTTCAGTAGTGCTTTGACTGTCCCTTACATTCACGAAGGCAGAAAGTGGTTTGTTATTATTATTATTATTATTATTATTGAGAAGAAGCATTGTCAAACCAGAATAGAGATCTCACCCACCCTCCTCTCTCTCTCCTTCCCCCCCTTTCCTTCTCCAGGTTAAAACTATTATATTAATTGTATTTATTATTATTATTATTATTATTATTATTATTAAGAATGGATGACCATCTTTCAGTAGTGCTTTGACTGTCCCTTACATTCACGAAGGCAGAAAGTGGTTTGTTATTATTATTATTATTATTATTATTATTGAGAAGAAGCATTGTCAAACCAGAATAGAGATCTCACCCACCCTCCTCTCTCTCTCCTTCCCCCCCTTTCCTTCTCCAGGTTAAAACTATTATATTAATTATATTTATTATTATTATTATTATTATTATTATTATTATTATTATTAAGAATGGATGGCCATCTTTCAGTACTGCTTTGACTGTCCCTTACATTCACGAAGGCAGAAAGTGGTTTGTTATTATTATTATTATTATTATTATTATTATTATTGAGAAGAAGCATTGTCAAACCAGAATAGAGATCTCACCCACCCTCCTCTCTCTCTCCTTCCCCCCCTTTCCTTCTCCAGGTTAAAAATATTATTTTAATTATATTTATATTTATATTTATTATTATTATTATTATTATTATTATTATTAAGAATGGATGGCCATCTTTCAGTACTGCTTTGACTGTCCCTTATATTCACAAAGGCAGAAAGTGGTTTGTTATTATTATTATTATTATTATTATTATTGAGAAGAAGCATTGTCAAACCAGAATAGAGATCTCACCCACCCTCCTCTCTCTCTCCTTCCCCCCCTTTCCTTCTCCAGGTTAAAACTATTATATTAATTATATTTATTATTATTATTATTATTATTATTAAGAATGGATGGCCATCTTTCAGTACTGCTTTCACTGTCCTTACATTCACGAAGGCAGAAAGTGGTTTGTTATTATTATTATTATTATTATTATTATTATTATTATTATTGAGAAGAAGCATTGTCAAACCAGAATAGAGATCTCACCCCCCCTCCTCTCTCTCTCCTCCCCCCCCCTTTCCTTCTCCAGGTTAAAACTATTATATTAATTATATTTATTATTATTATTATTATTATTATTATTATTATTATTATTATTAAGAATGGATGGCCATCTTTCAGTAGTGCTTTGACTGTCCCTTACATTCACGAAGGCAGAAAGTGGTTTGTTATTATTATTATTATTATTATTATTATTATTGAGAAGAAGCATTGTCAAACCAGAATAGAGATCTCACCCACCCTCCTCTCTCTCTCCTTCCCCCCCTTTCCTTCTCCAGGTTAAAACTATTATATTAATTATATTTATTATTATTATTATTATTATTATTATTATTATTAAGAATGGATGGCCATCTTTCAGTACTGCTTTCACTGTCCCTTACGTTCACGAAGGCAGAAAGTGATTTGTTTCACCCCTCCTCTCTCTCTCTTTCCCCCCTCTTTCCTTCTCTGAGGTTAAAACTATTATTTAAAACTATTATTTTCACGTCGCGCAACCGCGTCCGCCATTTTAACAAATTGATTCGTTAATATTAACGAAATTTCGTAAATACCGAACTTTTTAAAGGGAAAATTTAGTAATTATTTTAAATATCGAAACAAAAAAAAACACCAAATACAAATCGATTTTAGAAACAAATTTTTCCGTTGTTACCCAGGCTTACCATATACATTTATGGTTTAGTAATAATGGCCAGTATTCTACATCAGCTACTTAATTGAGGGCTGATTTACACCAGACAGTTTAGTTCAGTAAAAATATGTCCTAGAGTAGTTCCAAATCTGGAACGTTCATGCATAATCTGTAGATTACAATGCTGAGGAGTGCAACTACTCCCCTGTAGTGGCACATTTTGTATCTCCTCTGTATCACTGCTACTATTAGCTGACATCTCTGCTGACATTAGAACAGGGTACCTGTACAGTCACAAAGAGGAGATCACCTGCTAACAAAGGCATCTTTGCCAATGACAGAATGGGTGCCCATTTGATCAGGAAGGAGGGGGAAAATCATTTCCCTTGTTAATGCTGGTCATACAGGCAGCACCCCATTCTTTTGTCAGTAGAGACAGCCACAACATCTAAGAACTTACACCCAGCTCTGTGGCCACAATTCATGCCCTTTCCTTGTACTGGTATGCTCAAGAAAAGGCTGAGAGTGTCAACGTCCCATTTGTACAGTGGATAAGGTCAATTTGGACCTGATCCAGCTGTCCACAAGCTATAAGATATACCAAAACAGGGCAAAGCCAGTTTAAGCCTCACAACATTCACTGGAAGTAGATGTTCATAGTGAAGACAGTCTTCCATATGCAGTAGGCCCAGGAATTTTATCTTGTGTAGGCAACCCCTAAGCTTACCTAATTTAGTAGCAAAATATGTAAATATCAGGTATTATCTCACTGATTTCTAAATTCTTTAATAGAATCAAATCACTGATAGTCTAAAATTTTAGTCAATCACAGCTATAAAACTGTAAAACAGGAACAACAGCAGTTACTGGTGCTGCATTTCTCCATGGGTTTCTGTACTCCATTCCTCAACCTTCAAACAATGTTGCATGGTCAATAAAAGAGAAAAAAAGACAAACATCCTATTAGGGACATCCACATGCATAAGTCCCCCTTATGTAGATAGATTTTGGGTCCTGTGTCAGTTTGTAATCCCTACTCTTGCCATCTTGACCAAAGTCTCCTGCAGTTCAGGACTAAGAACTTCCTAAAGCTGTCAAACATCATGTTTTGTGTTTTATGGCAAGCAGATGACACAGAGAAATTGGATACACCAACATGAAATGATGACATGATTACTGAGATCTACTAGGATCTTTTAAAGGTCTATGGACCTCTTCACACGCCCGCCCCCCTTGGGCTGTGCTATTGTGCAGGTAGCTAATGACAAGCAGGGTGGATCGTGGCACGCAGGGCGGTCCATGTTGCCCCATGTGCCATCACTCTTCCCCTCATTACACTGAGAGGAAGGAAAAGGGTGTGTTGGCACCCATTCCCTCCTCCATCAGATGGCAGAAAGAATGGCGAGCACTGACCCACCATCTTTTCTGCCATCACATGGCAAAAATGGGAGGAAAGGTCTGTTGGAGCTACGCAAAGTACACTGCTGTGCATCATGTGATGGTACATGGCAGGTCCCATCCTTGCTGCGAAGCAAAGCAGCAAAACGAGATAAAAATGCCCTGTGTGAAGAGGTGGTAGGTGTGATTTCATCATTTTGCATCTGCCTATAGGGATGAAGCCAGATGCTTCTGCAATTCTATTTGCTCCCCATGGATCAAGCAAGAGTCATATGACATGACTTCAGTGTCTTTCCAGACAGTAGAAATGAATGCATATGGATCAGCCTAGCATTAGTCCATATGCAAATCTTCACCCACAAAGGGAATATTGGATTGCAGCCTTAATTTTTTTGGGCTCTCCTTATTACTTTGCATATTATGTTAAGACAGGATAAATTATTTATTTATTTATTTACAGCATTTCTATGCCGCTTTTCTCACCCCTAGGGGGACTCAAAGCAGTTATAGCTCTTTTCATACATGCCTCTCATGCACAACAATCATATAAAGGATTTAAAAAACTTGACTAAGAACTATTAGCACAAATACATTTGATATCACTTTTCCCACCACACCAAACTTAATGATTCCTTATCATGCACTGAGTGGGATATGAGAAAGAGCTAGCTGGCACACAGAATACAGATACTGCAGAAATGAAAACATCATGATAGTAAAAATTGAAACAAGTCAGGCCACTTCTTGTTGACTTCTCTTCACAGATAAACCCAATGGCATCTCAGATGCAATGGCAGGTGACAACCACTTCTGTTGTTTACATATTTGGCTGTTCCATCGGATGTTATTATTCAACAATTCTTGAATCTGAAGCAGAGGTAGATGCAATGAAAATCAGTACAATTCCATCAGCATTTCTGAAAGGTCAGAAAAATCAGACACCTTCTTCAACTGTCATCATAAGCAGCAATTCCAACATGGTGAATCACAAACTAGAGGAAGATGAAATGGAAAGGAGGAACATTTCCCCAACCCAGCTGAAAATAAAGGGTGTTTTTTTTTCATTTTTCCTTTCTGTTCCCTTTTTAGGGTTTGTGTTATGACTTCTTAATTCATATGTGGACTAGGAATGTGCATAAACCATTCTAGGAGCCATTTTGACTAAGTAGGAGGCTAAAAATGCTTTGAAAAAATATGATTATAAATACAAAGAAGAGTGTTGGTGAGCATAGTCATTTTTCAAGATGAGTCATTCACCCCCTTCAGCCAAGATGTAAGTGCACCAAAGTATTTAACTGTGAGAATCAGGTTCAAGCATCTGATTTACCCAGCACAGCATACTTTTGGAAACTTCCAATCAAGTGTGCTAGTACCACAGTGATTGACTTTGATATAGGCTTTTCAAGTCACAACAGTGATTAAAAGTCATCCAATGCTATACTGCTAGCAGGTATCTGTGATCATTCCTTTAAATAAAAAGACCGCAGGAGTCAAGAGAAGGGCTAGGTTGAACATCTCAAGAAGTTATCTTTCCAAACCAGCTGCATCAAACTTAGCCATAATCATAACTGCTGTTTCTTCTTCTTTGTTTTTGAAACAGAGAGCCTAAGGGCAAAGAAGCTCATTATTTGAGATACTTGTAAGCAAAAACCTGATCCATTGCACACAGTGCCAGAGGAAATATATTTTAATTGCTGAAAGTTGATCCTCATTAATTATTTCCAATATAATGCCAAGTCTTAGAGCATATTCTTTTGTACAAACAGTTTACTGCTGCAAACTATTCCCACAGACCAAATTCTTAGCAAGTTTATATCGGAACAGTATCATTGATACCTCCCCACTCCAAATGTTTCTTTGCCTCAGCATTTAATGCTGATTTTTTTTACTGTCCTTATCATCGTCTTTCAAGTGTTTATGACAGAAGCGTTGCACAGATGTGCCAGAGCGATTATCACAAATATCATACAAGCAAAGGAATAATTCTTTAAAAATGGAACAGGGCAATTTTGGCTAAAATACTTGCAATATACTGAACATCTCCAATATTCTATTTGTAGATAAATGATCAGGGGTTAGCCATGTTTAGAAAGAACTCAGAATCGTTCCTAATAACTCAGTCCTCATAGACTGCTTAATCTTCTTTTTCCCTCTTCGATCTCAGCACATTCCACTGACTCCAGAAACCTTCCAGCATAGCAATACTTTTTATTGAAAAAATATAAAGACATGCATTTTAAAACAGTATGCAGGAGTTTGCAATTATTACTCTAAGGCAGCGGTTCTCAACCTGTGGGTCCCCAGGTGTTTTGGCCTACAACTTCCAGAAATCCCAGCCAGTTTACCAGCTGTTAGGATTTCTGGGAGTTGAAGGCCAAAACATCTGGGGACCCACAGGTTGAGAACCACTGCTCTAAGGGGATCTTGTATAATGTATGTCCTGTATGGTACCTGTAGGCTTTATTTTATATTGCTTCAGTATCTGAACCATATTCGCCTCTGTGGGCACAAAGTGGCAGTTAGTGGCCTATGTGGCAGTGAGATGCAAATACAGTCCAGGTTTAAAGACCAAACTTTAAAAGAGCTAATCAATGTGCATTTTAGTAATAACACCTTAGCAGTTCCATTAAACTATTATGTATATACATGTATAAATCAACTTCAAATATAAGTCAAGGGCAGATTTTGGGGCCAAAAGTATTGTTTTTGATATGACCCATAAGTTCAGAATCACTAAATGGAGAAACTGGAAAGCACCAGCATACCTCATGCAGTCAGCCACCTCTGATTATTGCCATCATTTTCTCACCGGGCATTTGAGAAGGCCAAAAACAGCACCATGGTTGTGAGAATAGAGGGGGCCAGTGCTTTTTCTTAGCTTCTCCCAGGATAGACTAAATTCTCCTCTTTCACTATTCTACTGAGAGAAGGAGAGAGTTGCTTTTAAGATAAGAGTTAAAGTACCTTACATTAATTGACTCATGAATAAATCCACTCAGATTTTTGGGGTTGATTTTTGACTAAAACTTCTAGACTTAAACATGAGTACGTACAAATATAAATTCCAGAGTTGATTTGTTGACCAACAGCTGAAATACAAGGCCACACAGAAATTTATGGGCTGGAATGAGAACTTTATTTGTTTCTAAGTAATATGTACAATCCAATGAGAGGAGCAACCTAGCACTGGAACAGTGATCCCCAAATCTCGACCTCTACTTCTCTGATTACCATAGTCCCTTAAAGGGACCGGACTTACAATTTGGGTTGCTCCCAGGTAATCTATCAAACTTGAAGGCTGACCAGAGGATGCCAGCCTTCAAGTCATGTGATCTCTTCATAAAAGTGAAGACCCAGAGAGCAGACTCAACCTCCTTCCCTATCTCCTGATTGCTTGATACTCAGGGAGAGTTCTAGATTACCATCCTTCACCAAGTGTGTGGCAGCAGGCACTCACCAAACTTAAATTTTCCCTTATACCTGTCAATGAAGACCTGTATAGGCACCACCCCTAGTCAGTTGTCAAGTATGATTGTGTTTAAAATGAATAATTGAGAGCTCTATCAAGTTTTTAGATCTTTTGGACATTATCTTCATTTTATGCTGTTACTATTAGAAGCATAATGAGAGGGAGATAGCCAGAGAGACACAGCTCTATAGTATCCTGGCCCAGAGGTATCATGATTTTCAACTGTGAAGGCCTGTCCTCTTGC
The DNA here is from genome assembly GCF_037176765.1 of Anolis sagrei. Classification (NCBI taxonomy): domain Eukaryota; kingdom Metazoa; phylum Chordata; class Lepidosauria; order Squamata; family Anolidae; genus Anolis; species Anolis sagrei. The sequence continues at coordinate 230,714,918 of NC_090023.1, forward strand.
CCAACTGAGAAGCACAAGACATTTTTTAAAAATCAACAACAAAACACTTGCATGCTAACAGGTTTATCTTCACAACTTTCCTAAAACCTCATGAATGATTAAAGATGACATGGATTAGGAAGTCCAGATTTACCAGTCATGGTCCACAAGACTATAAATAAAAGAGCATATGAATAATTTAGTTTGCTGTAATCATGAGGAGACAAAACTGGAACTTCCTTGAACTGAACACAGGAACAAAAGCAACACTCATGGGGAAATGGTGGAGAGATTGGAAGGGAGAAGATCTCAAGGATTGTTTAAAGAGCAGATGAAAGACTCTCTCTCTATCCCAAATGGCCACTGCTTTGACCTCGGCAGAATGAAGCAGTGGTTTCTAATGGACGTAATCCCCTTCCGTACTGCCATTCTCTTTTTCTTCTCTATTGCATTTTATTTAGATTGCAAGCCTAAAGGCAAATCAATGATTTGTAAGCAGCCCCAGAACCCTTTGTGGCTGAAGGAAGGCATATAAATATTCCAAACAAACAAATATTGGTAAAGATGTGAAAGATGGCTGTCTCATGTATAATGCTCAGGTATAAGATATATCACACAGTTTTGCATAAATATGTGTGTAAATATATTTTATACCTATGATTTATCATTCAGTATTACATTTAAAGATGTGGGTTTATATCCATGAAAGCTCATGAGAATATAATAACCAATTAGTCTTAAAAGTACGGCCACATTTCTTTTGCTATTTCTCCCTTCCTTCTTCTTTTTTATGGTGAAACAGATGGTTAATTATTTGAAAATGGCATTCATATAGCGATATTTGGTCACACACTCTCAGCCCAACTAACTAATAATAGAGTTGTTATGAGATTACTATCAGGAGGAGGGCAGTAACTCCTTGCCTTAGCTACTTGGAAAAAAGACATGATACCAATGTAATAAGTAAATAAACGTCTGTGTCCATCAGGAATCCATACCGATGGTAGTGGGGATCAGCCATAGCATATATCCGTATCCTTTTGGGAGGTAGTTTTTAAGAAAAGTCCTCTGTTTGGAGGGTCTTCCTGCTTAGTTCTTACACTATTCTTTGCTTAGTGTTATTTATGTATTTATTTATGTATTTGTGTTATCTATGTTTTTATGTATGCATTTTTTTCAGAATTTATGACTCACTTTACTAGTCCAAATGATATCTAAGCATGGCTTACAATATTATGAAAAATTGAAATACAGCAATAAAGTCACAGTAAAAGTTAATATCATGTAAATTCATCCAGACTGGATCAGAGCCACCTGTCACCACTATTCCTCATAGGATTTAGTGCAGCTTTTCCTGTAGGAAATTACATTTTCAGTATGGCACTTCTCTGGAAATTCTAAACTATCAGAGAAAGTTTCTGTATAAGTATAAAATGCACCACAGATGCATTCATTGTGGAAAATACCCACAGTAAAGAAAGCTAGCGTGTTTAGTGGTTTGAAAACTGGATTCTGGAGATGAGGGTTCAAATCCCCATTTGGCATGAAAATGCACTGGACAGCCTTAGAAAAAGACAAAGGTAAACCTTCTCTGAACAAATATTACCCAGAAAGCCTCATGGGTAGGTTTGCCTGAGGACACACAATGATGTTAAGGCACACCACCACCACCACCACCACAACAACAGAAACAAAATGTTACTCAGTTGAGCTACAACAGCAGTGTCACTTTTCTGTAAACTAAGTGGACAGCACAGCCACTGTTAAGCAGATTAGGTTTTCATTTATTTAAATAAGAGAAGTTAGACTTTGATTTGGTGGTGGTTCCTCATGTTTCTGGGAGATATACAATCACATATATGAATAAAGAACAAATTGACTTATTCTTGAGAGTGCCAAACTGGAAGCAATGGAAGCAACAGCAGAAGATAGTTCTGGTCATGTCCCCAGCTGCTTACTTTAAAATTGAGAACCAGCAACCATCTGCCAGGCATATAGAACTGATCTATAAATTCAAAACCCCATGGACTTATTGTGAAAGACAACACTTAATTTCCATCCAATCCCTGTTTTTTCTTTCTTTTTTGCTTTTATTAAAGATAGCAATGTTTTCATATGCTGATCTCTTTGAAAAATTGTGCAATGTTCCCCCGATCTGTTATTCTTCCCAATAGGATTTGCCAATTGTTAGGAAATATGTTATCCAATCTGAGTATAAATAATGATAAATATTTTTCCAACTTTATCTGTAAATTTGAATGGATAGGATTTATCTGCAATTTAACTGATCGCTGAGGCATTGGTTCAATTAATCTACACAGGTTAAAAACCAAATCAAGTTTGAGTTTAGAAGGCAAAATGAGTAAACTGAGACCTTCATCCTTTGAACATATTATGAGATGACATAACTCATTTGAAAAGATGATAATGCTTTGCAAAATGGAAGGCTGAAGGAAAATAAGAAGATTGCATTACAGGTGAATAGAATCATAGAATCAAAGAGTTGGAAGAGACCTCATGGGCCATCCAGTCCAACCCCCTGCCAAGAAGCAGGAATATTGCATTCAAATCGCCCCTGACAGATGGCCATCCAGCCTCTGTTTAAAAGCTTCCAAAGAAGGAGCCTCCACCACATTCCAGGGCAGAGAGTTCCACTGCTGAACAGCTCTCACAGTCAGGAAGTTCTTCCTCGTGTTCAGATGGAATCTCCTCTCTTGTAGTTTGACTCAAGCAAAGTTTCAGAAAGACCAAGTTATCCACTTAGAAAGGTCTCTGTAGAGGGCATACTAGCCAGCCCTAGTCCTTCACAGTCAGTGAGGTGGAGCGTGCACACCAAACAGTGTATGCGCCAGAAACCAAGCCAGCACCCATCACCACCCCTACTGTATTCTTACTATATTCTTCCAATTCCGGGTGCAGAGTGATCTCATGGGAGGGTTTTTGACTTTTAAAAGTGGTTCATATTGATACAATCATTGTGAGTGCAGCACTGCATTCAGGTATAGACATCTTGGGAAGAGCTGTGAAATTAATGTAATCAAGTGTCAAGCTGTTTCTGTGTTATGATTTTGTGAGGCATAGTTTTGCCTGTCTGGGATTCATGTACCTTGCCTTTGAATGGTATAGTTTTGCCTGTCTTGGATTTATGTAACTTCTTCTTGCATATATCGTTGAATATATCTTATAGACTTTCTCTGAAGGGATTTTTGGGACTTTTGGCTTTTATGGACATAACCTGGTGAACTTTGATTCCTTTTTAAAATATTTGCTTGCTTTTCATATATTCAGCTTTTATTATACACCACTTTTAATAAACTCTAATACTGGATTATCTGCACAGTGTGTGGTTTGAGGTGAAAAGAGGCTTCAGGGCTCTAGTGCAACAGCAACTGCCTCACACATTCCTTGCAGGGATTGCACCACCATCCTGGAGAAGGTGGTACATGAGGGGACCTTGTAGTGGTGGGCCACCAGTAACATCAATCATAAAACCCTTCCTGCTCTATCATCAGGAAGGGCTGATCAAGATGCAGCATCTCTCCCAGGTGCTGTATGATCTCCCTTACAGTGGGCAGCTTACCACCCCTTCTGCCTTTTCCCGTGGTGTGCCCCAATGCTCTTCTCCCTTCAAGCAGCAGTTGGACTGCCAGGAGTCTTCCTGCTACTTCTGGCACTACCAGTCCCAGGAGCCTTGCCTACTTGGAGGAAATGGTGCCTCTTAAGATGGTCTGCAACCCAGCCATTGACAGATGCTTCAGGCATTTTTCCCTGATAACTTTCCCTTTACCTGTGTGTGATCTGCTGGATGCACATAGAAGTGGTCCCAAATATTGGGCCAAGACCTTCCAAGCATGGGGGGGGGGGGGGGGGGTGAAGCCTAATCACCTGCAGGCCCCTCAATTCTCCCCTGCCCACACTACCAGCTGGGGACATGGAGAAAAGCTTGCAAGGGAAGCTTTCTTCTGAAAATCCACTCACACCACTATCACCTCCTGCGCAATCTCTTCTATTTCCTCCAGGGGCAGATCCAGCTCTGTCTCCTCTATACTAGCCTCTGACTGCCCATGGAGATTAATGTTGGGCAGCACTGGAAGTCCAGATTGGGAGGCACCCTCAAGAGCAGCACCACCAAAAGAGGTCTGTTTTATTTTGGTGGTCATGGCAGGAGCAGTAGTAGTAGTACTTCAGCCTCTCCCTTTTGCTGCAGAGCAAGACCCAGCAGTAGAACCCACACCAAAGACATGCCTCATTATAATAATTATAATATATTATAATATATATTTTATTTTATAATGCAAAGTGCTTGTGTGCACTACTTGTGCAATGGCACACACAAATCAGAAAAAGAGAAAAAAAGACAGAACAAGACACAACACAAAGTATAATACACAAACACAAACTAATTGCTTTCTGGTATTTTTATATAAATATATATTTGGAATATATATATATATATATATATATATATATATATATGAGAGGAATGAACAGAACAGAACAGTACACACACACAACACACAACACAGACACAAGCTGAAGGATTGGTAAGGGGAGTTGGGCTATAATTGTCTTTGGGAAGGAAGCAGCACTAAGAAAATAAATTTGGGACAATGGAGGAATAGAACATAAGTCAGAATTATAAAAAGGCTAAGTAACTATACAGAGAGAAGAACAGAGCTCTCAAAAATAGGTCTGATCTCTCCAAAAGCCAACTCCCCACAAAGGCCCTGGATCTCCTACCCTTTGCAGAAAGCTTTTGCAGAAAGTTCTGCAGCTGCCATGGCCAATCGCATTCAGCCCCCCGGCACCCTCCCTGCCACCCCAGAAAATTGTTACATTTTATTAACAGAGAACTGAAACTTGCAATGTTCCAAATCTCTGACTCTTTCAGATTTTATCCCCAAAACGTTTCAGACAGGCTGTTTTACTTCAAAAAGATTTGGAGCTTGTTTGCCAGTTCGTATTTCAGTGAATTGTTAGTTGGAATCGCTGGAATCTTCTGAAATATGAATCAACCCCCAAAATTTCATACACCCCTAGTTCTAAGTAAATTGGAAGATATATAATCTGGAATAAAAGATGCAAGAATTATCCATAAAGTATAAAATTGACTAGCAGGAATAATAAAAGATAGGCTTAATGGAGAGCAAAAATAAAAATACCACAAGTCAGAGGAAAGAATGTACATTAATGAAGCAGAAAAGAAAGTATGGAAAGCACTGGAGATAAATGGCAATAAGAATAGTAGGAAACCCATGAGAGAAATGGCTGAAGGCAGGAAGCTGTTCAATTATTGGGAAGAAACAAACTATCTTGCTGAAAGTTTGATCTAAACTTAGAAAAAGAATGCTGGAGGTTGTTTTGTTTGGTGTGTCCCCCCCCCCCCCCCAATTCTGCAGAGCTTCCCTTGCTCTCTTCTTCGCTAATATCCTTGCAGGGGTTAATACCAGGATTGTGGACTTCTGGAAATGACAGGCAATATAGAGTCCTTTTGAACTTGTGTCATGAAGAGTGCCTTTTCATTACCACAAAGGACCACAGCTAGCCTTCTCTAAGCAGAGGTTAAGGTAGGAAGATACGTTACAGCTTTAGATGCAACACCTCTCTTTTTGCTTTGACAAAGCACTTTATTCCAAAAGCAATTCTCAAAAGCAAAAGCAATTTAGTTTTTTCACAGTATGAAATAAACATGGAAATGTTTTTTAAAAATAAAAATATGTTTAAAATATATCTCTGATACCTATACAAATAATTTCAGCTCCAGAAAGCAATTTCCATTCTACTTAGATGTTTCTAGTCATCCTGGTGATGAAAATTGAGTCAGAAATTGTGAAATGCACACTAACACTTGTACCAGTGACTATGTGCCTAGAAGGAACAATACAGATAATGGGGTGGTTAAGATTCTATTCTGTGTTCCCTGTTTGAATTGTCTGTACTGTTGCTCCCTCATGTACAGGGTGCTGTTGTCAAGCATGACTTCATTTCCTCCCACACAGCTGTCTGTGTAGACAGTCAGTAGCAACAGACCCAATCTCTCATTCATTCTCTATTTAGTATGTAGTTCTCTAATAAGCTTTTTTTTTCTCTTCAAGGAAGATGATCTTCTAACAAAGTTTCCAAACACCAACTTCTCCAGCAGTCATGTCAGAAATGTAGTGAATCTGAAATGTTCAAAATAGATTCAGTGAGTAACACTTTTAAAATATGGAGAAAACCGCTGAGTAGATGCACAGCACCCCTTGCATGGTGGCCACCAGTAACCACTAAAAATTAGAAATGTTGTATTCACTCTCAGGGCTGGTTTGTTCATTTCATGGCCTCCTATGCCTACTTGTACACATTATTAGTTATATTTATTTGTATCTGTCTTCATTCCGATGAGTTCCCTTTAGTATCTATGGTTCTTTCCCATTTCCCATTTGGGTTGGTGAAATTGACCATCAGTGAATATCACACAATGAATCCCATGCCTCAAAGATTACAAACTTGATTTCCCAATCCCATTACAAAACTCTGAATCATACAGCACTTTGTCTGTGAATGTTATTGATCAAGTTTACCTTTATTACTAAGCTAAGAATAAATGAATATTGCTAAATGAAAGGGCAGGAGGAAATACCTCACAGACTTATTCATGTATCTGTATTTAAAAATAAGAGCCTGGATCATTGACCAAATATAGATGACCATATAGGTTGAGTGTTTTAGGAAGGACTGAAGAAATAATTTCACATAATTCAGTGTTATTTTATACTTTTCATTTGTTTCACAAATTTAATTTAAAATGCTAAAGTTGTAATACTGAATATAATAGGATTCTCACATTATGGTGATAAAATTAAATATTGGTTAAGATTTGTATGTTTTAGAGCACTTTACGAAAATTAATGAATTTTATCATGTACTTTTGTCTTTTCTCTTGGAAAGTCACTGTGTTTTTATCAAATTCTGATTTTGCACCGAAGTGTTTTATTTTGCATTTGTTTCAGAATTCTTATGAATATTTTATTTTCAAATGAAAATAATGTTTAATGGAGTAATAAGACAATTTCTAATTGCCACTTGACTACTTTTGTCTGTCCAAAATGAATTGCTCTCTGGGAAGCTAATTTCAGGAAAAATATGCCAAGGTTCAATTGAGGCAGTGGCTATCAAACAACAGATGTTCTCTGATTATCCTCTGGCATTTTAGAAGTTTGGCTGTTATCTATGAAAATTCATGCCAAGATAAACCAGTTAGCATGTGTTCCAGATAACTATGAATGGATTCTGTTCTCATTACTGTCTAAAGCAGTAAAAGAAAATGAGAGAGATGTTTCACCAGAATCTATCAAAGTGATATCTGTTACTAGTGCTTTTGAATTTTGTAGGAGAAGCTCAAAAAGTTGCTGAATATAATCTCAAAAATCCCAAACCAAACAATGAACTATTACTCTGAACTCTTGTTGCTTTCTGCTTTCAAAAATACTTGTTTGCCAGGTGTTAGAAAACAAGATTCTTCTAATAGACCATTGGCGTGGTATTGTATGGGATGCCTGGCTTATGAGAAAATTATCTAATAACACTTTACTAAGTTCTGGAGAGACTTATTTTGCATAGAATTTTGGGAAAAAAATAGATCCATGTATGATTCCATAACAAGCTGATTTCAGGAAAGGCAAAAGCTGCACATCACAAGTGCTGAATCTGACTCAGCACATAGAAGATGGTTTTGAAAGTCAGCAGATTACAGGAGCTGTCTTCATATACCTGTCAGCAGCATATGATTTTGTAAATCAATATGAGCACACTTCTGCCATGGTAGACTGGCACTCCCCCATGTGATGGGGGAAGCATCGCTGTGCCAGAGTGGCATGCAGGGAACAGAGTAGCCCTGCATGCCTGCCATTTCACCACACTTGCTGGCAAAATGGTGAGAGGGGAAGTGTGTGTGTATAAAATAGGGTTGTAGATGTCTTCCAACATTTTTTCACTTCATAGTGAGAATTGAGTTTTTATTCCCTCTTTTTTTTAGTGGCTTAATGCATCAAATCTTGTTGGTTAGTCCCAATGAAAAGAGGCTCATTGAATCAATTGTTGCATGCTAAGTCAACCCATAGATAAATACCATTTATTCAAAGGGTTTTTTTTAGGTGGGATTAATATTAGAATTTTCTCCAATTCAGACCAATACTAGTTTTCAGGTCAGCATCTAGAATGTTTAGAATGTTTACTCAGAGGTCTCACTCAGCATACATTGTTACCATAATTTCAAAACTAGGATGGCAATCTAAAGTAATGTTGGTGATATTTATTACCCCTCTAATTGTTACTGTAACTCATTTATTCCATGACGGTGTTTAATACATTGAGATGGTGCATTTTGAATCAATTTGTATAAAAAAATAGAGGAAGACCTTGGAAGATGTTGTTGTTGTTGTTGTTGTTATTTCAACATACAACACCTGAGCTTTTTATACTAAAAAAAGGTAAATAAAGAATTCTGAGAACGATCTCTCAAATTAAATCAGCTTGGCATGCGATTTCTGTTGAAATCTTATCAGAAATTGACTTCCGGTTGGTGGCTGCATGATGGAGGACACGCGTCTGTGAGCTCCGCAGGAGCAGCCTTAGGTTTTGGTGCCAGAGGATCAGACAGACACCTCTCCTCCGATCGATGGACAGAGGTCGCAGAGGCCAGAGACCCTAAGGTGCATTCGGCCGACGGTATCAAAGGGTTCCCCCCTCAAGGGGGCATCTAAAGATACCCGGCAACGAGGCACGTAAGGGCAGGCACAACCAAGGTAGGAAGGCTCATAGCCTCCCACAGCTCCATTGGCCACCGATACAAGACATAAAGAAGAATAGAATATAAGAGAAAAGAAGATGCGGAACAACGCAAGAATACTTCCAGGAAGGTAAGCTGGCGATAAAAAAAAACGACGGAAACTCTCATGCAGGATAAAGGACATTAAACCATACCCTACAATACTCAAGTAGAAAGAAGAAGGAAGGGTGGCAAGGAGAGGGGGAACAGATACCAGGAACGCCGCCGTTGGGTAGAGCTATTTAGAGAAAAAGCTCCCTCCCGAAACGGGACAGCAGAACCGGAGCCGATTTGACAAAGCCCCCAGGGCGACCGGAGACCGACCCGAAAAGGGCCGTTCGTCGAGAGCCAGGGGGTGGAACGGCTCGAGGGATAGCGGACTGCGGAGAGAAGCCTATCACATCAATACAACTTAATTTAAAGCATCAGATGAAATACGGAAAATACGGGAACCCCCCCCCCCCCACTCCACCCTCCCCAAACCTGACTGGAAATAAAGGACAGGGGGAAAGGCGCAAAGGGAACTCTGGGAGAATTATAGTCGGACTTAATAGCCAAAGGTCCAACTAAATTCCCAACTAACTTTCCAAAGCAGAAACTGGGATAATTAATATTAAAGCCAAACCAAATTAACACTGAAGCCAAACCAAAGAACCAAAACTGACCTTGAAATCGCCGACGGCAGCAGAGGGCTTATCTTATCTTCCCAAGAGGCCCTGAAAGAGAGTCCTTGAGAGGAAAGTAAAGAGGAGGGGACCCGGGGGAGGAAACGCAGGAGAGAAAGCAGCCACGAGGGAGAAGAGGAAACAACGCGAGGAAACAACGCGAGAGAGGAAAGAGGATACAACGTGAAAGAGGAAATCCCGCGAGGCTTCGCGAGACCTCACAAGAGAGAAGCGGTAAGAACCGCGCTAGAAGGAAAGCGCGGTGCGGAGCGCCCCCGTGTGATAAGAAAGAAGATAGCAGGCCCCACGGAAGGCGGAAACAAGGCAGAAAATAGGGACAGAGGCCACAGCAGCACAGAGGACGAAAGGAAGAGATAAATAAAAAAAATTAAAAGAAAGAAACTAAAGGAGTCCAAAGAGGAAGACACATAAGAAAATTATAAGGTAATTTCTAATCCTGTGCTAAATTAACCTGCTAGCTGCAATAAACAAAATCAACAATATTTGGCAATCCAAACAACAAATATTTGGCAATCCAAAACAACAAAGCAACAAAATAATTATAACAACAATAAAAGCATCACAAAAATAACAAAACAGGGTGAATCTGTGTACATCTGTGGACCAAGATAAAATAATAAAAAATACTCACATAAAGGCAAAACAACAACATAAGAAAGGGGAACCAAAATCAAAGACCTACACCCTCGCAGTAACTGCTGATTATAGAAAACCAAAGAACAAACCAATCAAAATTAGTAAAGTCTCCTCTCCCACGAACTTCAAAACACAAAGTTTCAATCCACCTGCTAGAAACTAGAAGAAGGGGTGAAACTGCAGAAGGACATACCCAACAAAAACAACAAATGGCGGCACAAGGGACAAAAGGGAAAGCCCAGCAAGCCCAGACTCCAGCAAAAATCCAAACAAAAAGGGATTCAGTAACAGAAGAAACAGCCCTAACCACTATCTTAGCTGAGATTAAAAAATTATCGGCAAAACAAGACGAACAACACAAAGAACTGCAAGCAAAAATCGAAAGCATAAAAACAGAGCTAAAGGGAGATATATGTAAGATACAGGAGGATATGGACAGAATGAAAAAGGAAAACCAGAAAATTACAAACTCCCAAGGAAAAATTGAGATAAGAATAAATAAAGTTGAAAACTCAACACAAAAACTTCAACAGCAAATAGAACTTCTCGAAAACAAAGAGATGGAATATCAACTTAGAATCAGGAATTTGGCCGAATCAAAGAACGAAAACGTCAAACAGATAATGATCACCCTTCTGGCTGAATTGTTAGATGTAAGCACAGAAGTAATTGGCCAAGATGTGGACAGGGTCTACAGGGTGCCCACGGGTTACGCGAAAAAGCACAACACAGCGCGAGATGTGGTAACTACGTTCTGCCATAAAAGCACAAGAGATACAATCCTGAAAGAAAACGCAAAGAAACTGATACACTACAAAGGGCAGAAAATCATCATCATGAAAGAAGTGACCCAGCAGACATTGGCCAGAAGGAGAAAATATGCCTTTCTAACGGAAGAACTATATATATAAAAAAAGATAAAATTTAGATGGGAAAAGACGGAAGGCATCACAGTCACGCTGAATGACAAAAGGTACTGGCTAAACTCGGAGGAGGCAGCAAAAGCCTTTTACGCAAACCATATTAAAACTAAGCGACAAGAATCCCCAAAAATAAAACCTACAATAACGAGACAGGAAAGGAGTCTAGAGAACCCAAAACCAAACAAGGTGAAGGAAAGGATTTGACGGAGGAGGTGAGAGATGATGGCTTGGGAAACCACAACAAGAGGCTCCGAGAATTCTCACCAGAAAACTACCAGCTGGTTCTACCGCAAGAGGTCCTTCAATGGGAGATGACAGAAAACACACATGAGTAAAGACTTAAAGATCTACTCTAACAACATCAACGGTCTTAACAGCCCCAGCAGAAGAAAGAAAATTTTCAACTTCCTAAAACAAAAAAATCCAGACCTCACAGCACTACAAGAGACACACGTCTGCAGCAGACACACCAAATACCTGATCCAAGAAAGACTTGGCAAAGAATTTTATGCGTCATGTAACAAGAAAAAGAGAGGAGTAGTAGTGTATGCCAAAGACTGGCTCAATCCGAAGCAAGCCTTCAAAGATGAAGACGGCAGATATATAGGCATTTTAATTGAAATAAAGAGTCGAAAAATTCTACTGTGCAATGTTTACTGTCCCAACGGGCCAAAATTAAATTTCATAAGGGAATTAAAAAAAGAGTTAGATAGCCAAAAATGGGACGAGTTAATAGTATTAGGAGATTTTAATGGGGTGGTGGACCCCATTCTAGATAAAACACGTAACAAGTCTAAAAAAGCCACAGGGATTAATAGAACCAGCCTCCTTCCCAAAAGATTCTTAAACAACTTAGAGAAATTGAATTTGCAAGATGCATGGAGGCACCATAACGGCACGGTATTGGATTACACCTACTATTCGGGGAGACATAAGTCATGGTCCCGCATTGACATGGCGTGGACAACTAAAACTTTAACATTAGAAATAAAAAAGATTGAAATAGCAGCAAGAACCTTTTCTGACCATGGGGCACTAGAAATCATAATCAGGGGGAATAAAACGAACTTTAGATGGAGATTGAAAGACAATCTCCTCAATAAAGAAAAAGATATAGAAAAGAATAAAAAATTATTGGAAGAATATCTAAAAATAAATAAGGGTGGGGAAACCTCTGAAATCACACAATGGGAGGCCATGAAAGTGGTTATGAGGGGGTATCTAATCCAACAAGAAATAATAAATAGGAGAAACAAAAACAAAACAATTAAAGAGATCCTAGACAAACTGAACAAAAATGAGGAATCACTTAAAAAGAACCCCAAGAACAAGAAATTAACCCTCGTGGCAGAATCATTAAGAAAACAACTCCAACTTTTACAAACCGAAAATTTGGAAAAACAAATGAAATTCATGAAGCTTAATCAATTCCAAAACGCAAACAAAGTGGGTAAATGGCTCGCAAATAAGATAAAAAATAGAAGACAAAAAAGCCTAATCACCAAAATACAAGCCGAAGGGAAAATCTACACGGAAGGAAGGAAGATCGCAGAGCAATTTAATAATTTTTACAGAGAATTATACAAAAAAATTGACATAAGTGAAGAAAAGATAACAGAATACTTATGTAACACTAAGTTACCCAGACTTACCGAGACTCAAAGGGAAATTCTAAACGGTACAATCTCATTACACGAAATTGACGAAGCGATTAAAAAACTAAAGAACAACAAGGCACCCGGGCCAGACGGGTACACTTCCATCTTCTACAAAACGTTCAAACAAGAATTAGGCCCCCTACTACAAAAAGTTTTAAATAACATCTTAGAAAAGAAAATAATCCCGAAATCTTGGGAGAAAGCGAATATAACGTTAATCCATAAAGAGGGCACAGACCCAACCGAAATTAAAAACTATCGCCCCATATCATTATTGAATACCGATTACAAAATTTTTACCACAATATTGGCTGAAAGACTGAAAACATTTTTGAAAGATTGGCTATCTATAGAACAGGCTGACTTCCTACCTAATAGACAGATAAAAGACAATACTAGGATACTATTAGATGTGTTAGAGTACTATGAGAGGCACAATGAGAAGCAGCTTGCTCTGCTCTTCATTGATGCCGAGAAAGCGTTCGATAGAATAAATTGGAACTATCTGAAATTACTAATCAAGGAAATAGACATAGGCTACCATTTTCAAAATGCCATCGAAGCAATCTACACTAATCAGGAAGCCACGTTAATAATCAACGGCCAAGAGAACCAAAACCCAATCAGCATCACGCAGGGCACTCGACAAGGATGCCCTCTCTCTCCCCTCTTTTTCATCCTCGTGATGGAAACATTAATAAAAAATATAAATAAGGACAAAAATCTTAAAGGAATAAAACTCCCAAAACAACAATATAAGATAAGAGTCTATGCAGACGATGTAGTCTGCATAGTCGAAAATCCGGTAAGCAACATTAACAACTGGTTGAAAAAAATAGAATCCTTCGGGAATCTAGCAGGCTTTAAGCTAAACAAACAAAAAACGAAATTACTAGTTAAAAATATGAACAAAGAGTCAAAAGAACAGTTAGCTAAGATCTCAGAGCTGCAAATAGTGAGCAAAATAAAATATCTTGGAGTCACCCTAACCAAAAGCAATGCGGCCCTCATAAAAAACAATTATGAACCATTATGGAAAAAAATTAAAAAAAAATTGGAAAATTGGAAACACCAAAACATATCTCTTTTAGGCCGAATAGCAATAATCAAAATGACAGTTCTTCCCCAATTATTATTTTGATTCCAAACAATACCCGTAGTTAGGAATGATCATCTATTCAAAAAATGGAATACAGACATCACCAAATTCATATGGAGGAATAAGAGACCTAGAATTAGCATGAAGATACTAACTGACGAAAGGAAAAGGGGAGGCCTAGGACTTCCCAACTTAAAAGCACACTATGAAGCATGCAACTTGGTCGCAATCAAAGAATGGACCACCTTAGAGAACAATTTATTGTTAACTTTAGAGGGACATGATTTAAGATCGGGGTGGCACAGTTATCTATGGTATAATAAAAGAAAAACGGAAAAAAAATTTAGCGACCACTATATTAGAGCATCCCTGATCAAAACGTGGGAGAAATACAAACCTAGACTCTTTAACAAAACTCCATTGTGGCTCTCACCAGTAGAGGCAAAGCAAATGCGGGAATTAAATGAAGAATACAGATTAACATACCAGCAAATTATAAAAAAAACAGAAGATGGTAAAATAGCTCTTAAATCGTTAGAAGAAATCAGAAAAATAAACGAGAAAATAACCTGGCTTAAATATTACCAAATACATCAATGTTTCAAAGAGGATGAAAAATTGGGTTTTGCTTTGGACCAGGGACTTTGGGAAATTGTAATGAAAAAGAATAAAAAACTAATTAGGATCCTTTATAAACAACTTCTACTCTGGGCAACAGAAGAAGAACAAGTCAAGAATTGTCAGGTGCAGTGGGCAAGAGACATAGGGCATAGTATCCTCACTAGTCAATGGGAGGAAGTATGGAATAAGAAAATCAAATACACAATAGCCAGCGATCTCCGAGAGAACTGGTACAAAATGTACTTCAGATGGTACTATACCCCTGCAAAATTGGCCAAATTCAACAAAAATATAGCCAACAATTGCTGGAAATGCGGGAAAGAAAACGGGACATTCTTCCATCAATGGTGGGCTTGTAAACACTTAAAAAACTATTGGAAAGAAATTCACCTAGTGTCCCAGAAGATCATAAATATGAAATACCCGCAGAATCCTGAATTGTATTTACTCAGCATCAACAATAACATCAAATTAAACGAAAACCAAGACAAACTACTCTTCCTGCTGTGCACTGCAGCTAGGATCCTGATTGCAAAAAAATGGAAACAGAAAGAAATGCCAAACCGGGAAGAGTGGTTAATTAAGGTTTACGAAATAATTCAAATGGATAGTCTTTCTCAAAGGATAAATGGAACAAGGAAAAAAACAGACTGGACAGGTTTTGTGGACTTTATGAAAGCACAGGAAATACCAACTATAATAGACTTGTCCTGCATATAACCCAACACGGTCGAGAGAAGGTCAACAGCAGAAAATGCCAAAGTCTTCATCAGATCAAACTATAAAACACCCTTGGAAGATCTTGGGAAGTCACACAAAGTGCACTTGTCTTCTATTTATGCCTGTTCTCTTGCTATTCCTGTCTCTTTCTTTTCCCCCCTCCCCACCCCACCTATCTCCCCCACTACCACTCCCCATCCTACTCCCCACCTATATACCCACCCCTATTTCTCACCCTCTTTGATTTCTTTTATGAACTGTGATGGATACGTGTGATATGTGGAAAACCAAATAAAAAATAAATTTTAAAAAAAAAGAAATCTTATCAGAAATTAAGCAAAAGAGCAGATGCATCTGTTATCTGCTAGTGATGAGTATTCTCCACAAGGTGGGAGTAGGCAATATTTGTGATTTGGTGCCTTCTGTCCATATGCTAATTATATCACATCTTTTTAAATAGCTTTCTTGTTTCTTCACTTGGCAAATCTGGAAATAATGAGACTTTTATTTGATGAATTGCTACATTTGTTCATTTGGAAATGAAAGAACAGAAATGGCATCATAATGCAGAAAAAATGCCAATGATTTGTTGTTGTTACTGTTGTTATTTCTGTTGTTGTTACTAATAGCAAGATACAAATAATCTCCTTTTATTTGCACCAACATGATACTGGTAAGCTGTTATCTGAACTCTTGTCTGCCTGGATGTACATTATAGCATGAAATCTTGGTAGAAGATCATAAACTTTTCTATCATCTGAAGAACATTCTGAAATACTGTTGTCATGGTTAAACCTTCTCCTGGTAAACATTTGCTTCACACTGTCAATTTCCTATACAGAGGTAGTGAATCAAAATATGAATTCACAAAGAGCTGATTTAAGGATTATGGCCTATGCTATTAACTGGCTTTGTCTGTCCTCTCAAGCAAAGTCTACCAAATCTAATTCTCTATACAATTATTTCTTCTTTTTCTTCTTCTTCTTGTATCCTGCTCTTTTTTTCTCCACAAGGAGACTCAAAGCAGCTTACATTAAAAGCATTTCATGGACCAGCCCATGCCAGAGCTCCCTGATGGCCGTGGCCATCTCCTTCAAAGTCCTTCAAAGTCAAGCCAGCCATTTCAAGGATACCGTCAATCCATCTTGCCATTGGTCAGTCCCTCTTCCTTTTTCCTTCCATTTTCCCCAGCATCATTGTCTTCTTCAAGCTTTCCTGTATTCTCATTACGTGGCCACTGGCCAGAGTACTTCATATTTGCCTCTAATATCCTTCCCTCCAGTGAGCAGATTTTTATTTCCTGGAATATGGACTGACTGGTTTGATCTTCTTGCGGTCCAAGGCACTCTCAGAATTTTCCTCCAGCACCACAATTCAAAAGTATCTATATTCCTTCGCTCAGCGTTTCTTATGGTACAGCTTCAGCATCCATAGGTTACTTAAACATAGGTTAAATATACATAGGTATATTTCAAATATACAAATATACAATATTACTAGGACTAAAACAATTCAGTTTAAATCCATAAAAACATATTAAAAACAAAAAAAATCAGATATATAATTTCCAAATACCTACCATTACCCATAATCTTGGAAGCATTTCCCTGATTCTCAACTGAGGTTTCCTGCACTGTGCAGAATTTTGCAAATTAAATCTGATAGATAGAACCAACATAATACAAACATTATTTTTGCCATGTGTTTCCAGATTATGGGGCTCATCAAGGAATGAGAAAACTGACTAACTCATCAAGGAATGAGAAAACATAGAAATTACAAGAGACTAATTAGTTATTTTAAAAAAAATTATTCTACTTTTTAAAAGTAACTTTCCAAGTTGCTGGAACTGGAAGGATGGAAAGTGATAGCCATGCAACATGAGATAAAACAAATTAAGAAGAACAATAGATATTATTACAATTCAGTGACTTTTATAGAAATTTCTCTGTGTTCTATTAATTTCCATCAGTAGACAAGGAAAGTTTACATGTGCTCCTTTTTCTTTTATCTTACCTGGAATTTGTAAAAGAGTGCATAAAGAGCTGATTCTATGCTGTTGAAGGAATGTTGGAAGGACAGTAGTAGGTAATTGGATGGTTCTTGTGGCCTCTTCCAGCTCTGTGATTGGTTTTAGCATGGAAATAAGTCCACTGAATACAGGTTGAGCATCCCTTATAGGAATTCCAAAATCTTCTTCAGAATCTTCCTCATGGGGGACTGAGATGGTGACACCTTTTCTTTCAGCTGATTTGCAGTGCACAAACTATATTTCATGCACATAATTATTAAAATATTATCTACAAAATTATTTTCAGGTTATCTGTATAAGTTGTACAATATATGAAATCTAGTACATGAGACATATCTTGATGGGAGCCAATGTTTGGACTTGGATTCTATCCCCAAGTCCTCTCTTTATGTACAAATGTGTAAATACAGGAATTCCAATACCTGGGGAAAAATCCAGAATCTTAAACACTTCAGATAAGAGATTACCAACCTAGCTCAAATCCGAAAACTACACAGTAGCTCAAATTCAAATGCTGTTCCCAAACAGAGAAAATCCATTGAATCAATGGCTGAATGACATTTTGTATTAATTCAGTGGGTTGGCTGTAGTTGGGACTAACAATGGGATTTAGCCTAATTATAGTTTTTAAAAGATCTGTTCAGCGTAGCATTACTAGTAAAGTCATATTCAGGTGGCTATGTATAGCTCAGGCACGCACAAGCTTCAGCTCTCCAGGTGTTTTGGACTTCAACTCCCAGAAATCCCAGCCAGTTACTGGCTGTTAGGAATTGTGAGAGTTGAAGTTCAAAACACCTGGAGGGCTGAATTTTGCCCATGCCTGATACAACCTCATCTGCTAAAAAAAAAAAAGCAACTTGGGAAATTACTTTTTATACTGAAGGATGAACATATGAACTCCAAACAGGAACAATATTCATGTATAAATGTAAAGGTTTCCTCTTAGCATTAAGTCTAGTTGAGTCCGACTCGGGGGGGGGGGGGAGGTTTTCATATCCATTTCTAAGCTGAAGAGCTGGCATTGTCCATAGACATCTCTTAGATCATGTGGCCGGCATGACTGGATGGAGCGAGGTTACCTTCCCGCCAAAGCGTACCTATTGAAGTACTCACATTTGCATGTTTTTAAACTGCTAGGTTGGCAAAAGCTGAGGCTAACTACTAACTTTTCTGCTATCATACTATTTATTATAGTTGAATCCCATACTGTGGATTCAAACCGCCAATCTTCCGATCAGTAAATTCTGAATCTTAGCAGTTTAACCCACTGCACCATCGCTGCCTCTTAATGTGCATATATACTTGTACAGAAGTGTTTATTATAATGTGTTTAAAACTTTATTTGTGTTTTACATTGGTTGCCTATGGCTGGAGCGGCCCAGCTGTGAGAGATATGTTGCTATGGAAACAAGGCAGAAGAGGAGGTGGGAGGAGCTTAGAGAGTCAGATAGGGACTCTGAGAGAGTAGCAGAGTCAGGAGGAAGAGACCCTGAGAGAGAGCAGAGTCAGATAGGGACTCTGAGAGAGTAGCAGAGTTAGGGAAGAGACTCTGAGGAGTGAAGAAGTGTAGTGTTAGTTAGTGTTCGTGAATATTTCTTCAGCTAGGGAGCTGAAGGGTAAAACTTTGTTAGATTTCTTTAGTTAAAAAGAACTAACAGAGGCTTTGTACGATTGCCAGTCGGTGGAAGACTGGAGTTCTATTATTTGATCCAGTATAGATCAAACAGTGAGAATATTCACAGCAGGGAACACTGAATAATAGACACCTTCACCAGAGCAAGAGTTTAAAAGTTGTAACATCAAAGGCTGAATTGTATCTCTACCAAGTCATATTGTAACCATCAAGTATATGCCAAGCATAACCTCTCCATATTGTAACCATCAAGTATATGCCAAGCTGAACATCTTTATATTGCAACCACAAGCTTTGTTCGACAATAAACTTGTTCTCTTTGTTATTTTAAAAACTGCCTCATCTCCATTGATTTTACGTTCGGTGCATTCCACTCTACCAAAATTACCTCACAACGCAAACAGAGACTAACAGAGACTTTAATACCAGCGTCTCTATACATTATGGTGGCAGTTTAATTAGCATTGTCGGAGGTTCCTTACAGTTTTTGGTGGTCCCATTTCGGTGGCGTTACTACTTCTTTGCAATACTAATGTAGAATATTGTGAGATCTTCGTTCTTTATTCACACCAGGTAAAGAATTTATAGAAATGGGTGTTAAATTTCACTTGCTAAGTGAACTACTAAAATAATTATATTCAGGAAAAAGGATCCCTAATTTATTTAGATTAAAGGCACTGAATTAGGGATAGTCCCAAAGCCAGGCTGTAAGGGCTCATCTACACATATCACAAAATTGAGAGCCATTTCAGAGTAACAGTTGACTACATACTCTGTGTCAGTCTCATAGTGGTGGTGGGGAAGTGTGTCCAGGGGACATGAGAGAGGGGACATGAGAGAAGCCTCCTCGCAGGATTGCAAGACATCCGGGCGTCCCCTGGGCAACGTCTTCGTAGACGGCCGATTCTCTCAACCCAGAAGCAACCAGAGAGAGAGCTGAATAAAAACAGTTTGCCCCCACTGGATTGTCACTTTACCTTATTGTCACCAACACCACTGCTGGATGATACAGCTACAAGGGAATGAATTGGAACCATGTTGCTCTGGGGAAGTTCCTGGACATCACATGGGTGCCTATCAGCAAAATTGTCTAGCAACCTGGATGTGTGGGTACCTTGGCTGGTGTCAGTGAAAGCACCCAGGAATGACAAGGGGCTCTCAAGAGCTCTATGGTCATTTCTCATAGCAATGGGAGAAACATGACTCCAATCCATTCCCTTATCACTGTGCTGCTGTGTGAAGCACCAACTCATGTGGAAAGTGGGGCTTTTCACTTTGGAGTCAATTTTACTGTTCATATTCTGCCTGAAGTGTGAAACTTCTCCAGCATTCTGATGTTCCCTGGTTTTGCTTAACTTGAGATTAAATCAATTTAAGACAGACTACCTAGTATTAATAAGCAGAAGTCCATGGATGTTAATTTTCTCACAAAGGAATCCAAAGAAGTTAGTTACGGTTTTGGTTCACTCTAAGGTTTAGGGCTAGTGTAAGCATTCATTGAAAGGAATGGATCTGACACACTGTAGTCAACTTTAGCCAACTTGTCTGTGCCAAGGCAATGAGCAGTGAGACCTCATTCTTACTGCATCTAACCTATACTTTATCATATGAACCAAGCTATAGACTTTTAGCTGATAGAATTTGATCTTATTAAAAAGTGGTTGTTAGTTAAAAGTGGAAACATCTTTCTGTTCAAATCAACTTTTCAATGTCTTCTTTGTGAAAATATTCTATGGAGGTATCATATCCCCCCATTTCTCCTCCCAGATTCTGCATTTAGCTTCTCAACTTACTGGAATGGTTTGTTTGTTTCATTTAAAAAGGGAGATACCCAAGGTAGCAAGACATGAAAAATGCTCAGAGGTAGAAATACCAAAAAATTATGACAGTGATGAACTTCATCAAATTGAACAGAGACACATTTAGAAATAATAGTAAGTGCTATAGAACATACTCTAAAAACTGACATTAACTTCAAAGAAATAGAGCTAGTCTTCCTTGTGTAACTAACAGTATTTTAATTTGAATTCTTTTCATGCTTTCAAGATGTGCGTAGGAAGTTTGCAAATATATTACCAAAAAAATCCATTACAAATTCAATATAGGAAGTTAAACTCAACCCCAGTATGAAATGTGAATCTGAAAAAGAATATAAAAAATAAGCAAGGAAAATCATGCAAATGCAAAGCCCAGAGGCTTCTTTATTGCAAGTTGAATGAAAAGTCTTCAGATCAATATAAGCATCCCCCAGAAGTCAATGTGTAGCTTGAGAATAGCAAGAATGCATTGTGGGCTTTAGAAGAAAGTGATAAATGTGGAAATGGCATGCATTAATTGGTAAAGAGTGGTGAGTGGTGATGCCACAAATACAGCTACAATTAATTTTCAGGTAAAGGCAATATATAGTTCTTGGTAGTAGAGATCGCCTTGGTAGAAGAGATCTAATAATTGAAATGTTTTCCCATTCACAAATTACAGTTACTGGAAATTACCTCTAATGCTTCCATTATGTTTGATATTTTATAATTCTACTGTAAATATATGAATCAGATCTAGATTCATTCAATGTAAGTCTATTTACTCATTTCATAACACTTGACCATTTCTCCAGCAGCTGGAACATTAGTTAGAAGTGGCATTTCAACTTCCATTAACACTGGAAGTTGAAATGCAATGCAATTTCACTCTGGAATATTTCTGGAGGGAAAGTATGGTAAATATGCCACCAAAATTACTGATATACTATATTTTTCCTTGTTGAGATTTGTGAATAATCTGATGCTTCAGAGGATGAGGAAGGGGATTTTATGGGGTCTCAGGAGGGGGTTTGGGGGGTGGAAGTGACATGGAGAGATGTGACAGTGAATCTCCTGGTAGTTTTCAGGATGTTAGAGAAAGCAAAATCTGTTCCCATGAGAATTTGCTCCCAAGAGGAATGTGGGGGAGTGTGAGTCTTCTCCTAGATCAGAGAAGCTGCAGCTGCATGGAGAGATTGTGAAAGAGAGACAGACTTGTTTTTCCCAGCTGCTTCAAGATAAGCTGTGAAGAACTAGGTGTACGAGTGGTGATGTCATGGAAGGGAATTGAGGCTTTTAAGCAGTTTCCAAGCAGACCACTCTTTATGAGAAAATGTTGCATTTCTAGAGGGAACTCTTAAGTTCTATGGCCTTGCTTCAAGTGTTCAAGTTTCTGGATTGTAATTTCTGTTCATGTCTTCATGGTTTTGGGTCTGGTTTATTCTCTGTTTTGTTCTTAAGTTCTAGATATAACTTTGATCAGGTGTATGGAGTTTGACTTGTTTCTCTGTATTGAATCAAAGTGAAGTTCCAAGGTTTTGAATTTCTGTGATTTGATTCATGAACCTGATTGTCATGTGTACTCAGCAACTTTGGAGTTTCTCTATTTGTCTTTTGGATTTTTGATTGGTCTTTTTATTGTGTTTCTTCTTATCTTTTATATTTTTACTAATAAACTTTACTTAGTGAATTATCTTGTCCCAGTGTGGTGTCTGGATGAAAAAGTGTCCCATGGCTGGGGTGTAACATTCCTCCTCTCATAGCATGGAAGTATGCTATATTTGAGATATTTAGTAGTAATAGTATCCTGATTCCTAAAAAATATTACAGAATCTTATACTAATTATTGCTCCAAATATTTAACTTGGAGTTACACATCTATAACTGTAATGTATATTCATAACCTGAGTATAGCACATGAAAGTCTCCAAATCCAAACTTATCAGGCAGCAACCACTATGATTGATTGTTTGTTGTTTGTAAGCTGCTGGTTGTCATTCCCACCCATCTTGAGTAAGCAATGTCCAGAGAAGGATAAATTGTAACAGGGCCCCTCTTTCTATTTGTCACAATGAGGATCATGTTCCACATAACAGGATAATAGATTTGTTTTGATCACTGCAGCTACTGCCCAGTAAATAGGGAAATATTTTTTGGGGGAGGGAGTCGAGCTAGAATTTACTACACAGCACCATAACTATGGTGCTCACACATACATAAAAAACATACCGGATTCTGGACGACAATGGTTAACAGTGAAATAAAAAGAAATTTCCCAAGCCATGTCTTCCACAATAACTTGCAAATGTCTAATAGTCAAACATTGAAGAAACTGGATAATCAAGATAAAACCAGATGACTGTCTTCTCTGGCAGCAGCATGTGAGTGGGGCAGGTGGGTGGAGGAAATTTGCAACCCTATTTGTGATGGCTGCTACTGTCTCTGTCCTACTGGCATAGAGAAATTTTGGATACTGCCATACATGATTAGTGAAATGATAAAAGGACATATAGGTGTGACAAGGTAACAATGGGTGCAACTTCACTGTAGAAGTAATGCAGTTTCACACCACTTTAACTGCTACAACTCAACTGGATGCTCATCTGTCAGGGCTGCTTTGAATGTAATTTTCCTGCTTCTTGGCAGGGGGTTGAATTGGATGGTCCATAAGGTCTCTTCCAACTCTATGTTTCTATGATTCTATATGGAATACTGAGACATATAGTTTGGAAAGACACCAGAACATTTTTTTTACAGAAAGGGCTAAAATTTTTGGAAAATTACAACTCCCATGATTTCTTAGATTTAAGGTATAGCAGCTAAAGTGGTATCAAACTGAATTAATTCTACAGTACAAATGCACTCAGTGTTACCCATGACTTATGGGAGATGAAACAACACTGGTGGTGCTATTTTAATGCAATGGTTGTACTTTTTGTTATTATGTTTTGGGGTGCTAAAAATGATTTCCTGAGGTGGTTTGTAGCTATTTGAAAAGTGCATATTTTCAGTGCATATTTCTACACATTAAAATAGCAAAAAACAAAAAAAAAACCATAATACATAAATGGGAGGGAAATCTTATGAAGTTGATAGGATCAAGTTACTCTGGGGGCCCTTTGGAATAAATTTCCTAAAAATTAATCATTCACACTGGGAAGACTTCACATTCTGTTCAGAAGTGCTTTGCCAATTTTGCCCCACAAGCTTAAATCCAACTGCTTACATCAGAAGTATATCAAATCGTAGATCAGTAAATGAAACACAACCATTTCACTTTAGCTTCCTGCATAGGGATAGCAGAATCCAATTTGAGATATCCTTGTGGCAAAATACATGTTCTAACTAGACCCCCAGCAGATCAATAAAGTTGTAATAAGAGCAAGTTTGAAACTTTGTCATAAAATGAATATGAATGCTTTCATTGTTGGGTACTTATAAAAGAGAAGAATCCTGTGTGTGAATAAAATATTGCTTTGAGTCAGAAGCATATGATTTAATGAAAGTTATCACTAATTCTTCCCACATTATATTGAAGTTAACTGTGCATTTCTGCCTTAAGCATATAGTCAACGTAAGCATGTTTTACTATTGTTAACAGAGGCAAATAACTGCCTGCCACTGTGAATCTTTGCTGTTTGGTAGAAAGCATTCTGTGCGTGAAACAGCTTTACATCAAATATGGGTAAAGAAAGAACAGCAGGGATGTAGTTATGTAGGAGATGATAAGAAAATTAGAGGTTATTCTATCAAATACACCAAAGTTCATATTTCCAATCAGAATATGATAAAGGAAGAGAAAGCCAAATAGTTAGCAAACTCTTCGGCTTGAATCACAGGCATGCAACTCATGCAAAAAGTCTGACATTCCATTTTTGACATTCAAAATAAAGAGACCAGGCAGCCGGTGGTGGGAATGGTTTCTGTTTAGGACTTTGGAGAGCTTATTAGTCAACAATACTAGATAAACAAATATTACAATCTAGTATACCTCTGTCTCCTGTGATAATAAAGACATAGCAATCAAGCATAAAAATCCATGAATACAAAAATATATAGAGGTCATCAATATCCCTATGACATAAAAATCTGTGTAACAGCCTAACATGTGCTTGTTTATTTAATTTATAAAGGTAAAGATTTCCCTTAACATTAAGTATAGTCATATCTGACTCTGGGGGATAGTGCTCATTTCCTTTTCTAAGCTGAAGAGTCAGTGTTGTCCGTAGACACCTCCTAGGTCATGTAGCCAGCATGACAGCATGGAACTCCGTTACCTTACTGCCACAGTGGTAGCTATTGATCTACTCACGCTTGCATGTTTTCGAACTGCTAGTTGACAGAAGCTGGGGCTTACATCGGGAACTCACCCCACTCTCTGGATTCGAACTGCTGGTTTATAACATGCTGAGCCACCAGGCCCCCCCATTTAATTTATATATCACCATTTTCTCACAAAGGTATCCAAGGAAGCTCAAAGTAAAAGTTTACAATAAAATACTATTAAATAATATGTAAAACAGAAGTAAAAAAAATTAAAATCAGTTTAATATACATAAATATGAAACATAAAGGAAAAACACAACATATGCCATTAAAGACCCTACTGCCGTATATAGTTAAAGACTGAAGGTCTAATCAAATAATAAGGTCTTTGTTTGGAAACTGACCTTTGCAAATGCTCCCTTATTTATTTGAGATATCATCGTATTCATCACAGAGCACTGTCACACAGAAGACCCTTTTAGCAGTGTCTGCTTGGCAGGTGTATTGTGAAGCAGCTCTAAGAGCAGAGGAGAGGAAAAAGTAGGAGTGCTTTTTTTAGAATGCTAATGGAAGAATTGTATTTCATGGTTTATGACAAAACGGGGAATAAATTTTAGCGTTGTTAAAAAGAAAAAAAATCACCCTGTTTCATACCCTCCGACAATCACAGATGAGACGTGAAACACATGTAGCCAAGCAGCATCAGAGTATGATCAAGATGGCAAAAGTTATGAATAAGGAAGAACCTATGAGCAAATTGAGAGACTGCAGCAAATTGTCAACTGCAGGCATGGGCAAACTTTGGCCCTCCAGAAATCCCAGCCAGCTGACCAGCTATTAGGAATTGTATGAGTTGAAGTCCAAAATAACTGGAGGACTTAAGTTTGCCCATGCCTTGCTGTAAGTGTGTGGGAAGGGTCAAGTGCTGTCTCCTCCCATGGAGTGAATATGAATAGAGGGCAAACTGTTCTAGCACTTCAAACTCAATTTGCAACAATTGAAGTAAGAGGACAAAATATGAAGGCACCTGGCTCCAAGAGCAGACCAATATAAAAGAAAGCAAATCCCAGGTGAGACCCAAGGGCAGCCTCCTTCTCAACTCATTCCAGAGCCTACTTTTCACTAAAAGAGGGTGCCAAGTATGTATAAACCAAAATCTTAGACTCTTCCCTCGTACCTTCCAGTGAAGACCTGTTAATCAACCCCACTCTTAGCTGATTGTCAAGAATCCCCTAGATGCAGCATTCGATGGGCAAAACAAAAACAAACAAACAAACAAATGAAATTAAAGAAAATTCTTCCCAGACCATGAAGCAACCAGCAAAGCTTACACTGCACTAAGGGTGGGTCACTGGTTAAACAAGCAAGAGGGTTCATAAAGGAACTTAAGGGGCTGACTATCCTTAAATATGTGGCAAGACTTGGGACTTCATTCCACATGAGCTTGAGATTGTTTTTTCTCTGTTTCCTTGTGCTGCCACCATGAAGTTCCACAGAAGCCATCACATGATGCAAGGCCACTTCAGGGAAATAGTGCAGGGAAACAGAGGGAAGACTCCATTTTCAGGAGATGTGTTCAATGGGTTCCACCCATCTCCTAACTGCAGAAGCCATAGAGAAGGCACAGAAAGGACATGAGATGGCTGGCCATCCCAGAAGATGAGGAAAGATGGGAGGGAACGGGGTAAGATGGTCCCCTCTGTTTTCCCCTGCTTTCCCACCACCTATGAGATGAGGTCTTTTGTGCTAAGCTGCTTTACTTCTGGTGTTTATCCACAGAGGCTAACAAATTGCTCCCTCACCAACAGCATCATTTTCAATCCAAGGAACATGACCTTTTGTTGTTTAATACAAAAGCGTGCAGGCTTTTAAGAATGCAAGGTTCCCAACTGCATGGAGGCATCTAACTGCAATAAGCACAGGAGACTTTTTTGCTACATGCACAAAGATCTGAAGCTCCTTCCCACTGGGACAAATGATGGGAGGCAGAAGCAAGAGTGTATATCTATGGCCCCACTGGCATTGTGAATGCCTGAAGTGCGCTCATCTTTCATTTCTGATATGACCAGCATGGCATGGAAATGACTTAAAGATAATAAACACAGTTCCAGCATGGCACTTTTACCATGATATTTAAGAGTATAATTGCACTTTGAAAGCACAATGAAGAAATATTGATTTCCTTTAAATTCATTTATGTCTTTTTCTTTTTGTCACAAAAGCAATCACCTCCTGTGTATCTTCTTTACTGCTGTTGCTTATGTTATTCAAAACAGGCTCCAAAGCATGACTCATCTAATACTAATATTTTTTTCCAGCTGCTTCTTTGATAAGGTTGGTGTACAGAAAGTGCTGGCCCCCTGTCCTAAAATTAGAACTAATGTTTCTGGAACAGCTGTGTCACATTACACCTACAACTGGCACATAAATTAGAAGCTGAATGTTAGTCCCTAGGTGATCCTAAGACATTGGTGCTCAAATAATATATTAAAGCTGGGTTTTGGGGAAAAAACAGCCATCATCTCTGAGATTTTTCTTAACAAATAAATTAAAACTGAAAATACATTTCAGCAAAGATGATTGAACTTAAACGTTTTCTCTCAAAGTGAAATAAATTTAAAGAGTTGACTTGTTTTCTTGTCCTTTCATCAAAACAAATAAGGGCATATATTCACTTATTTGTAAAACAGTGTTTAGTGGAAGTTCTAACATTAAGGCAAAATTAATACTGCCTAGACAATGACTCACTGATCCAAAGACCATATTCCTTCCAGACACTCATAAATTACCTATATACTATGATCGGGTCCAGGTGAACTACATGCTGCAGATGTGAGATGCAGATATACATGTGGATTTATATATTTTGCCTATCTAAGGATTCAGAGCCCATCAAATAATTTGTTTTTTCCAAAAAAGACATGAAATATCAAAAAAATACTTAGGTAATTAATTTGGAGAAGACAATTTCCTTTTACATGAACCAAGATACAACCTGTTCTACTAGAAAGGACTTTTCTACCTCATTCCCACTTCAGATGTCTTTTTCAGTCAGGCCCCAAAATGTGGGACCAGATGCTTTTTTACCGGAGGTGTCCAAACAATGCTTCTAGTAAAAGTGAAGTCATAGGGTCAATCACCACAGCCCACCTTGATTCTTCAGACTTTCAAAAGCCCAGAAAATTGGTTGACTGTCAGGATTTATGGTGCTTGTATATCCTGGGGGGGGGGGGGGGGGTTCAGAAAGTGTGTTACCTGACCCAAGGACAGTTCTCACTAGGAAGCTAATAATCCAAGAATTAAGTCTTTACAGGTTAATTCCTCCAGAAAGTTTTTGTCTTTTTTCTCAGGTGGTTCCAGAAGTTATAAATAAATAGGTCAGGAAAAAGCCCCTTAGATCGGTTTTCTGTGTCTGGTCTTTTTATTTTGTGGTGGGAGTTCAAATCTAGCCAAGAGGGGAAGGCTCCCCTCCATCAGTCTTCAGGAGCTGAAGGAGCAAAGAAAGCAATTCAGTATTAAGCTGTTGCTTTCCATTCCATACTGCCCATTTACCTCTCCAACTTCACACTTGTGTTACCCTCATAATGATGTCAACTGGTTAGGAGCACACCCTGTGCACCCCCACAGTGATACTGCTGTTCAGTACTATACACACCCGTTTATCAATAACTTCTTGAGCCCAGAAATAAAAGTTTCATTTACTGCACCCCTAGAGCCAATGGAACATAAATCATACAGCAATCAAGAACAGAAAGTTGTTGTCTTGACCAGGCCCGTTAGAAAAATGTACCCACAAGATTCACCTAGTTAAGATTATTCCTCTAAGACAACCTCAGGAGAATTTGTGAGGTAAGAAGATGGCAAGAATTTTTCCAAAAACATTTAATTAAAGCAATGCAACTGATCAGGAAATGTAATTTTTTTTAAAAAAACAAGTTCACCACACTTAATTTAAAATCTAAATTAATCTATTTAAGCAATGAACCAATCAGTACTAAAAGATTTGTCTAGGTAAAATAATATGTGTAAATCTGCATGCATTCATTACAACATACAAAGCAATTGACTTGCCTCTCTAATATCTGTAGAGTGGAAGATTGTATAACACTGGATAATTTGCAGCCTAAGTTTTTTAATGTTATTATTATTCATGAACTTTCTAATCAGGCTCAATTATTAATATGAAATATTTAATTGGCCAATGATTTATTAATCCCTTATCATGAAATATTAATGATGACCTTTCTTTGATTCAATAGTAGAGGTCTTATTGCATCCAACAACTTTCCTTTCCCCCTTGATAGCTTTGGTGTCACTGCCTTAGTCATGATAATGGAATATCAGAACTGTAAAGGTGACAGAGAATGAAAATTATTGTGCACACTTTCACTTGCTAGTTTCAGAGGAACAAAGTATGGCTGACAACCTGAAAAAAGACTTCTTTTTTGCATCATGGCCTTTCTCTCTGGAGAAGAGGGAGTCAACATGATTAACTTTCAACAAGTCTCCAGCATTTGCTCCAGTTTAATGACCTGCCAATGCAAGATTCAGGAGACACACAGGACTGAACTCTGAAATAGCTAAGAGTGCAATTAACTGAAGTGGTGGAAACAATCTGTGAGGGAGTCTGGCAAATTACAATGGGAATATAATAAAATGTATGTAGGTTTGTCAAAAAAAAAAAAAGCACAAACTGAGCAACATAACAATTGTCACTACCCATACTAGGAACATTTTGGTGTTTGCCCACCACCCGCAATGCTCACTTTATAAATATACAAACATAAGCACAATCTATTTTCTCTTGCCTCCCCTCTCTCCTGCTTTCTCT
Source organism: Anolis sagrei (assembly GCF_037176765.1). Taxonomy (NCBI): domain Eukaryota; kingdom Metazoa; phylum Chordata; class Lepidosauria; order Squamata; family Anolidae; genus Anolis; species Anolis sagrei. The sequence goes on from NC_090023.1 coordinate 230,744,607, forward strand.
CTTTCTCATTTTTAAAACATAACAAATATCACATCTATTGAACACATCAATTGGTGTAAAATGGTTAACATGCTTAACAGGAACTCCACAATGTTTATTTTTTATTTATTTTAGACATTTCTACCCTGCCTTTCTCAACCCTGGAGGGACTCAAGGTGGCTTTACATGTAGGAAACTATTCAATGCCTTAAAACAATGTACAATTAAAATAAATGTTTTAATAAACAATACCTTCACTATTAATCCGCGTTGAGTCGCCTGTTGGGCTGAGAAACTGTGGTATACAAGTAAAGTAAATAAAATAAAATAAAATAAATAAATAAATAAATCATGCTATCCACAATCAGAGTCCATTCCGTCCCCATAGTCATTACACTTAATTCCATATTTATCCATTGCACAAGTTCTCCAAAGGCTTGATCACAAAGCCACATTTTCACTTTCTTTTGAAAGGTCAGAAAGGAAAGGGCTGACCTAATATCCCTAGGAAGGGAATTCCATAGCCGAGGACCCCCACTCAGAAGACCCTGTCTCTCATCCCTGCCAGTTGCACATGCGAAGGAGGCGCAACTGTTTTTTGTTAACTCATGAAAGCCATATTGCTAAACAAACTGATTTTATTACTTCAAAAATAGCTTTTCCATTCACCCTTCTAGTTTGATTCTAGTTGTCATTCTATACTGTGTCACATCATTGTTTCTAGCTATAAATGCAAATAGTGACATATTGTAGACAGAAAGTCTATTATCTACTCAGAAAGAAAAATATATTGTGGAATTGAGATCCTTAAGTGTTACACCGTATTACTGCATGTTGTTTGGAGCTCAATGGCAGCTATTATACTGCATATATGAGATTTGTTTGCATGTATTTGCAATAAAAAATGAAAGTTGTGGATATAAAATCTCTATCAAAAAATGAAAAGTAATGAAGGACAAAGATAACTCTCCCAGAGTTCTTGGGAATTGTTTTTATTTTTCACATTAGCTTTGTTTGTGTTTTCCTTCTGTACATCTTCTGACATATAGCATGAAATTTCAGAGTGCTGCCTGAGAACATTTCTTAAACACTAAATTATGTTCTGCAGTGTCACCAGAGGTTTTCTTAATTACTAGGCTAAGTATGTGGTAAAATATATGCTTTGTGAAGTGAGCCACCATGTAACTGAAGCAATTAACATTCCACCAAAGGCATAATCGTATAAAAATGTGGAACAATGTCTTTTTCACCAACAAATTCCATGCCAACAAAATATAATGATTTATGATGCAGTGGATTTTCATGCTAATGTCATCACATCTCAGCAATATTGCAGAAGTCACTAACAGATAGTAGTTGGACTATAAGCCAAAATTAATAAACAACACAGAAAAAGTCTGAAACTAGTAACAATAAACATCATTGGAAGTTTTTTTTAAGCTGCCTATGCCTCAAACCAGCTGTTGGCACTTTCACAGGACCCACGATGAAGCATATAGTATATTATCCAATCCCAGTTGAGTTCTTCTGGTAACAGAAGATTACAAACTTACAGGTACCCCCCAAAATGAAAAAGGTGGAGACCAAAGGAAGATAGTATCCTTTATTAGGAACTAGCCTCTAACAATGAAGCTATCAGGAATTTCACTTTTTTTTCTATTTTTCATTCAATGTCACAACTACAATGTGCTTCCCTCCCTTTCCAAACACTGAAGTTCTGATGCCCTTTGGTGTACAGTACACACACATACACACACACACACCTCTGCAGCTTTCAAAAGGACAAAAAGTGGATTCTGTACCCTCATGAAAACAAACTGATTACTTTTCCAATAGTTTCTGCCTCTTCTTGACATTCAATCTCTGCTGCTTGAGAAGGCTACCGAATGTCAAGCCCAACCATCTCACAACCAAGAAATCTACACTGATGAAAGGTCTTACACGTGAAATTAGTATGTATTTTGCTTGAGTTTTATTGAATCTGGCAAACAGTATAGTGTGAAAGCTATTGTGGAGACATACATTTTTATGACTGATGTATCCAAATATTTGTGCTCACAACATATGTTCTTGGAAATTAGCTGGCTCCTTAACTTTTACTGATTAACTTTGTATGTTTCAAAAAGCCCAATAAGTTATAAAATTAGGTCCTGTAAGGATCCTTGTTCACTTCTTCATCTATGGAGAAATGGAAAAGATCTCAAAGATGAGGATTTACACTGGATCCTCTAGGGGTGTACTACCACTGCTACTCCTGCTGCAGTAACTACCGCCTTTGAAATTTGGCCATTGGGAATGCAGTCTCTGTCACTAGTACAGATGCTGCTAGAAGTAATTGCAACAGTCTTCTACTTGCCTTTCTTGTACCATGAGAAATAAAATCAGAGAGACTTCCTTCTTTCTGAAAGAGGATAGAAAAGATAAATATTCTTGCATTTTTGCCATTTCAGGTACAAATGGCAATGTCATTGGCAGATGGAAAGTAAAGGTGTGATGGAAGCAGTTGTGGTTCTTGGATAGTCCTTGAACTACATGTTGCCACACTTAGATATGGAGTCATGTTTCATTTAAGCAAACTTCTAAGTTTTAAGTTCATTCATGTGCTTGAAGCAATACAGAAATGCACATATACAGTTATTGTGATTGTTGAATGGTTAGTGGATTAATCCCTTTGATATATAGGGAAAAGTCAAATGTGAGATTCTGTGAAAAGTTAAAACTGACAGATGACTTCTTGAGGAAGTGAACGGTCAGAAATGGCAAGCCTGTGGACATAAATGTGGCACCAGTTAAAGCTTAAAGAAGCTGCACTGGACTATATAATGAGTGAATCTCTTTCTTGTCACATTGAACTATTGTTATTAGAATGACTTTAGACCAATAGGCATGTTTCATGCAAGACTTAAACCATAACATGACAGAAAGAGTACTTTACTTCCTACAAGGCATGGGATTCCCTTCAGAGTCCTACATCTATAATTTAAAGAAGACCTCCCTGTGGTATAAAAATATTAAGACTACCGAACAAATTCATTTGCAGCAGTGTAATCATAAAAGAGAAATGCATCTGAAAAAATGTAAAAAGGCTCAATAGGCACTATTCTCAGTCCATCAATATTCACTATCTCCTCCTGAAGGCTTTTCTACACATCTCAGTGCTCTGAAATTACCTGAATTATGGAATACCTGTTCACTGAAATGGATGACATGAAGACATCAGAAAAAGGTATAAAATATTGTGTTTTTCATACAAATAGGTTATGTTGTATTGTATTCTAGAAGCAGGAGGTGGGTACAGGAAGGTGTGGTCATTAATTACTTATGGTTCTTGTTGAACACTAGAAAAACCTCTTTTGACAAATGAAAATACTACTATTGGGCTGATAAATAATTCCCATTAAAACATTTTATTCCTGGAAAGCTTAAACAGCTACACCACATAGTGATTTATCACATTAGGTATGTTCTCCTCTCATAAATAATCTGGTTCTAGTGTTCAAGAGTGGTGACAGGTGTAGACTAGAACTGAATCCTATTAAGTATCCTTTGGGAAAACACAATCATCACCAGTGACGCAAGTACTTTATGGGAAAGCATATGATGAACTCAATTGTATAATTTCATGAGAGCCATGGCATTACATTATCTATTCCCAAGGGATTTGGAAACTTGATTGATTGATTAATTGACTGATTGGATAAACAGCTTTAAATATTTCCTCCAGAAAGTTTTTTATGACCAAGTAAATCAGATTTTCCAAACACTGTCTGCACAATTTTTTATTTAGTGTGGAATATGTGGTAGTACACTCCCATGTTGCATCTCTATTAAATCTGGAATGAGTTTGAATGAATGAATAATCTTTTTAAATAAATAAAATAATTTCTGTAACACACACACACAAAGATTTCCCATCCTGTGCTGTTGTCTGTGGTGGGGAAAAAAGTTTTATTTGGTTCTTTGGTACACTGTGCTAGAAAGGAGACATAGATATATTATATAAGTTCATTGCCCTGAAAGGACTACATGGTGAGCATAGTCTGTAATTGGTGTTGATAGCTACCTGGGATCATCTCCAGATCTCAAATTAATCCAATCTCTCCTGTTTGTCATTCCCTAAAGGTGGCCAAATTATTGCACAGTTAATGTAATTGAAGTGTATTTGTTTAATCAATATAAACACTTGTGACAGGAGTTTCTAGCTGCTCTGATGTCCCTGACAGATTCTGTAGGTCTTTCCCATAACCCTAATCATATAGTTTATTACTCAGACAGATTTGATCCATAGTTTGTCAGCAGAAATGTCTGGCGAGGTGATATACTAGGCACAATAAATTACATGGATGACAAGGAATACAACTTCTACCACTTCAGCAATATTTTATTAATTTCATCAAGTCCTTGGAAGTAACCCATTCAACTGGCCCACATATGAAAGCATTTGCCCTATTGGGCACTATCTTAAGCTATTTTATGCAATTAAGCTCTCTTTCTGTGTGTGTAACTAATTAATAGAAAATGAATAAGAGGTGAGGATAAATTTACTACAATTAATGCAGTTTGATACCAATACAACTGCCATGGCTAAATGCTGTGGAATCCTGGGATTTTTGTGAGGCATGTGTGCTCTTTGGCAGAGAAAATGAAAGATTATATAAAATTACAATTACCATGATTCCATTGTATTGAGCTATGGCAGTTAAAATTCTGTCAAACAGAGTGTTTCTACAGTGACTATATATACAGTGTGACTTGCTCAAGGTCACCTAGTTGTGTCCCATGTCTGAGTGGGAATTTAAACCCTGGTCTCCAGGATTGCTAATCCAGCACCCAAACCACTGTGCTATTCTGTCTCCAAACATTATCTTGCACTGTAATATAAGATTCTACTATAGAAATCATGCCAATGTATTAATTTTCCAGTCTACAATTTTCACGGCAACCACTGGAATGTAAGTGAGAAAAGGAATTGCTATCCACTCATAGATAAGGAAGTAGCAATAGGTTTTCCATCATTACAATTAGAAAAGCTAATTTCCAGTCTACTATTGGCTGCTTTAGGTGAAGGATGAATGCAATTTACCAATGACAAAACAATAAATTATGCCTTAATAAAGGTTTAAAGACCTGCTATTCTCTTCGCAAAAACCTTTAGAAAAACACTGGAGGCAACTGGAAGAGAAGTCCAGGTAAGTTTAGATAGAAGTTATCAAATGTGCAGCATCCTCCTGACAGATTGATGAGATATGCTACTGTGACTTATTCTATATAACACAAATCTTACTGAAGAGTGAAATTCAATTCATCTTCAAATCTTGCCATAAATGTCTAATGACCTAAGAGCATTTCTTCCACATTTCAGTGAAAAATATAGTTGCTGCAAATGCTGCCATTTTTAAAGCACAAGGCTGTCCTTTACCTTAGTGCAATCCATAAAATGGGAAAATCAAGCACAAATACACAATAATGCAAAGACTGACATATTTAAAAGCAAGGAATAAGTGGCAGGAGTTGGCTAATCAGTTGAATGGATTTATTTTAATTCCATGAGATGGAAAGGGAGTATATTTCTTGAGGTGTGAGGGAAGAGTAAGTATAAATCTTATTCTTTTTCATTCTCTCTTGCTCTTTCCTCCACATACCTCTTTCAAATGACCCTGTCATGCTAGCAGAGGGAAAGAAGATGATATGGTCTGTTATCAAGCATGAACTTGGTATCACAGAAGGGAAGCATTTCTGTGCAGTATTTGTCTATGTATAGAAAGCTAGCACTGTATTGTGGTTTGAGTGTTGACTATGACTCTGGAGACCAGGTTTTGAATCCCTGCTTAATTGTCAAATCCCAGTTGGGCAAGTCACACTTTCTCACTCTCAGAAAAAAGACAAAGGCAAGCCTACTCTGAACAAACCTTTCCAAGAAAAGGTAGGGTTGCCTTAGGATCACCATAAGTCAGAATTTACTTGAGAACAACTTTATGCATAGGACAATCATGTGGGCCAGCTTGCCACATGGGTCTTTCCTCTTTCTAAGCCTTATCCTCTCCTTCTTTCTGGTGACTATTTCACGGAATCATCTCACACATTAGGTCTACCTACATAGCTTATTGACAATCACCAATTTCCTGATGTTCACTGCCAGATATCTTATTTGTTATCTGCCCATAAAATAGCTTATCAGCTAACCTTAATCAGTGTCTTGCTGATGGCTTAGACTACAATTGCAATCAGTTTCACCAGCCAGTACTTAGTGCTTTAGACTGATCTGTGCCATGTACCCCAGTGCTATCATCACAAAATAGGAAACCCAAACCTGCATTCTTGTTGGGATGACTCCCCCAAGGTTAAAACCATTTACTTTACTTGGAATCCTATTGTTCTACACCAAACCCCATGGGATACAAGAGACAGTGCTCCAGGTTAAAACCATTTCTTTCCATGGGATCCTATTGTTCTGCACCAAACCCCATAGGATACAACAGGCTGCTGACAGTTGGGCAATGAAATAGGATGGTAAACTTTTGATGGTTCTCATCCCACCTGTTTTTCAGTTGTAAAAATGAAAGAAAAGTGCAATAAGAGGTAGGATCTCTAAACATGATTGCTGGCCTGTGTTCAGAGTTCCCCCCTTTCAGGACATTTCTGCCACTTTTCAGCCCTGAAACATGTGATGAGCTCTGTGCCTCTCCATGTTTGAAAAGAGACTGAAGTGTCCTATGAAGGGGAAATTTCTTAATGTGATGAGGCTGATTGCCAGAGTTCCCGTCTTTTAGGACACTTCTGCTTCTTTTCAACCTGCATGGCAACCGGAAGTAACTTAACTTATGTGGTGAGCTCAGTGCCTCTCCATGCTTGAAAAGAGGCTAAAGTCCTACGACTGGGAAATTTCTCAATGTAATAAGGTGGTATGAGAAAGGCTATGAATTCAGCTTAACACCACTTTGACTGTTATTTGTTAGCCAAAAATAAGGGCATTCTCTGGAGCCTACTCCTAGTCTCTGCTCATTTAGGCTGATCATAGAGCATAGACCAGAGAAGTAAAGGCATACTTGGATCTTCTGACTGTCATTCCACAACAGGCTTCTTTCTAATGTTGGCAACCTGCTACTTTGACACTCTTTATATCCTAGGTGTCTATCGTACAGAATGTGCATTTCAAATTGGATTGTAAAAAAAAAATCTAGTGATGGCAATACCAAGGAGTCTTTCACATCCAGTCTTCCTTCAAAAGTGCCTCATCATTCCCTAAAATTATATCTAGAAAGAGTACTGATTCATTGCCTTCACAAAATTCTGAAATGGGTTGTAAGTGTCACAATTGCATCCGTAATCTATGACAATTATGTTTTGTCCTGTTCAGAATATTGTATAGAAACAAGAAAGTAGCACGACCAAGGCATGTACTCAGGTTGCCTCTAAATTCCATGTTCTAAATCTCTGGAAATATTAATATCACATGCTTCCCATATTGGGCATAAATTGAGCACATTAAATACTATGCTGTGGTAAAAAGACCTCAGATTTTTTTCAAGCACGTGCTCACTGTTGGGCTGAAAAGTACTTTTTACAATAAAATATATGTATCGAAAGTAGTATTTTCATCTTCTGTGTCAAAAGAAATATATGAAACAAAGAGAGAAAATGAGAATGGAAATCAAATGTATAGAAGAGGAGGATGAGTTAAATGGCCATGTTTATCTGAATGAGGAAATTGTTTGGAGCAAGTGAGCATGCAGCCCTCAGTTGAACAAAATTAATATGGTTTATTTTTATCATAAGCCCTCGGATTGTTTCCCATTTGTTAAATATAGCAGCTCAGTTCACTATATAATTAGGGCAGACTACAATGCTAGCTTTCTTTTAGAAGTAGCATCTCATAGAAAGGAAGCTATCAGTGATGCAGACAAAGTGAAGCTGAACATGTCCTAATTACTGCCTTCTTTTTATGATTATTCTGTCCTTCTTGTCCATTTAAGTCAATATATCTTAGAAACCCAATCATGCACTGGCTCAAAATGATTTAGTTTCTATCTGTGCAGCAATACTTCAGAAACAATAGCTAGAAGAAAACCCTGAGTTTCTACAGTTAGTGCAGCAGGTTATATCCCTCTTTATCTTCTGCTGTCCATTCCTGTGTTTGACTTTATAAACCCTTTGTTTTGACATCCTGCCAGGTCCAGCTCCAGTAGTAGGCAAAGTGAGATGATGGTTATTATGGAAAGGAAACAAATTTTTAGTTATTGATTTGGAAGTTATTATATTTTAGAACTTTTATTCTCAAGGTGGAGAGATGCCTGTGGTATCTCCTGTCTCTTCTAGCAAAATAATCATTTGTGCCCTGTTCTTGGATAAAGGCAGGGTACCAACTGAATAAATAAATAAAAATATGCCTTGCATACATCTTGATTCAAGAGAATGGGAAAAGTGGTGAGGGAGGGATGTTTTTCATTTTTGTTTGTTTGATTTTGCTTTCCTTCCATCTTTAAATGTCTAAAAGTTTAAATGATTAAAATACAACTGTCTATAAAATTAAAACAATGTTTAAATACAAAAAACAAAGATAGTGTAAGTCCTTTTTAAATAAAACAATAATTTCCCAAAAGCCTCCTGAAAAAATGTTTTTTAACCTATAAAGGACAGTAAGATAACTGCTCTATCTGAAGGACAGCAAGATAACCCTTCAGATAACTTGTATGTAGGGCTTTTATCATTCATCAACTCTTTGAATTTTCTTCTTTGTGTGCATCTCTCCTTTGTACTGAGCTATTCATGAAGCTTCCAAACATTCAGTAAAAGATTTCAGAGGACCCAGCTAAATTGCTGAGTGGAGTATCTTACAAAAATCTCTTCTAAGGGAACCACACTGACTAGCAGTACTTATGTTTCAGGTCTGAATTCAAGGGTGTGGTGATAACATGCATAGCTGTAACTAGTTTGATCTCAACACTGTTTTCTATGCACTTGTCTGACAATTGAGATCTGCCAGTGAGACCTTCCTCTATGTCAGTGGTTCTCAACCTGTGTGTCTCCAGGTGTTTTGGCCTACAACTCCCAGAAATCCCATCCAGTTTACAAACTGTTAGGATTTCTGGGATTTGAAGGGCAAAACATCTGGTGACTCACAGGTTGAGAACCACTTATCTATGTTCTATCACCAGAAGAAATACAGTATGTGGAAATGTGAAGGCGAGCCTTCTTTGCTGTGGCATCCAGGTTGTGACAACCTGGTTGTCATGCCCTTAGAGTCAATGTCAAGTATAAATAATCACCCTGACTTGACAGGCCACATACCCCAAAGTGGATGAGAAGTCACTCCAGGACTCAGAGAGTCTTCTTGTCCCCAGTGTAGGGTAAAGTCATTTCATGTATTTCATGAAAAAGTTGAAGAATGCTCTGGAACTTACCCAAAGCTCCAGAGCAGCTGCATCCTTCCTGATGATGTGAACAATGATGTGGTCTAGATCACTGCTTCTTAAACTGTGGGTCCTGGCCCCAAATAGGGTCCCCTTTGCTCAACACTGGGATCCCAAAAAACTTGACAACAGTAAAAGATTTCACAGTGGACTTTGGAAAAAAACACTTCAGAAAAAGTAATTTTAGCAAGCTTGGTAAATACTAATTTATTATCTGTAAATGTCTGATTTTTATATCTGTTTTATATACCAATATTCACAGCTTCACATAAACTTTTCTCAGGTGGAAAAGAGTTGTGAATGGGAAAAAAATTAGGGAGCACTGGTCTAGACACCATCTCTGCTGAATCAAGATTAAGTGGATCATGTGAAGAAGCCCTTGGTTTCAGAGCTCTTAAATAGTATTCATTGTTTTAAAATAGTACACACTGAAATTATTGTGACCTGATTAAAATTCTTTTTAGAATATATTAGATTGTTTTATATTGTTTAATATTATCCTTTTTTTAAAACCAAGCTGTGATGTCTTCTGATGTAGGATAGAATTCTAAATATTTGATTAATAAATTATATACATTCATAATAAATTTCTGCGTGCTGATCACAGGATTCTAACTCTTTTAAAAATTGGGATAATAAACAAAGAAATTCCAAAGTTTAATGCAATATAAAAATATTCAAGTGAAATTTAAATATTTTTTTAAAGAAAAGAAAAGAAAATACAGCAGAAAGGTCTGGTAATATCAGTTCAGTACTTTTGAATATGCAAGCCTAATCATGAGTCAAAGCCTATTACAGTTCTCATAAAGTGTACGGCTTTTAAATAATCACAGCTGTACAAAATGTGAAGTTAAATTATTTATTTAACAATGACTACTGTTTAAAATCTCTTGAAATTATTTTAAAGAGTTCATTCAAAAATTAAATAGGATGAGGGGGAAAGCCTTTAAAAGATTTGTTAAACATGCAGAGAGCTAATATTGGTTGACACTTTCAACAGAAAAGTTATCTTCATTTTTTTAAAGAGTAATAGACTTACTTTTTAATACCTACCACACACTTTATTTGCTATTTATCCAGAAAAGGGCAGTTAGTTTACATCTTAGTTTAGAAAAGTATCCTGAGCTCTGACGATTACCTGGGAAGGAATCCCACTGGAGCATTGCAACACACCCAAATATCTGGGAGTCACTCTGGACCGTGCCCTGACCTACAAGAAGCACTGCCTGAATATCAAGCAAAAAATGGGTGCTAGAAATAATACCATACAAAAGCTGACTTGCACAACCTGGGGATCACAACCAGACACAGTGAAGACATCTGCCCTTGCGCTATGCTACTCTGCTGCTGAGTATGCATGCTCAGTGTGGAACACATCTCACCACGCTAAAACAGTAGATGTGGCTCTTAATGAAACATCATAGGGTGTCTGCGCCCTACACCACTGGAGAAATTATACTGTCTAGCCGGTATTGCACCACCTGACATCTGCCAGGAAGTAGCAGCCAATAGTGAAAGGACCAAGGCAATGACATCTCCAGCTCATCCCCTGTTTGGATATCAGCCAGCACGTCAATGACTTAAATCAAGAAATAGTTTTCTAAGATCTACAGAGACACTCGCTGGAACACCTCAGCAAGCGAGAGTCCAAAAGTGGCAGGCTCAAACCCAGAACCTCAACCAATGGCTGATACCAAATGAGAGACTCCCCCCTGGGCACACAGAAAACTGGATGACTTGGAAGGTGCTGAACAGACTGCTCTCTGGCACCACGAGATGCAGAGCCAACCTTAAGAAATGAGGCTACAAAGTGGAGTCCATGACATGCGAGTGTGGAGAAGAGCAAACTGCAGACCACCTGCTGCAATGCAACTTGAGCCCCGCCACATGCACAATGGAGGACCTTCTTGCAGCAACACCAGAGGCACTCCAAGTGGCCAGCTACTGGTCAAAGGACATTTAATCAACTACCAAGCTTGCAAACTTTGTGTTTTGTTTTTTGTTTGTTAAAAAATGCAATGCAACTGTTTGGTCTGCCCCTGACACAAGAAATAAATAGTTTGCATCTCTATTCCCTTCTCACCTTCTTTCAATCAAATATTCACCTTTTCTAAAAGAGTGGATATTCTGTAGATTCTTTCTCTTCAACTATAGTATGTTCTGCCATGCTGACTGACCCTAGCCCTATCTCTATCCATAGAATAAATAAAATAAAATAAACTTCCTTGACTCTGTTCCCGTCATTAAAATGAAATGAATGTAAATGAAATGAAATATTCATATCCCTGGGCAAAAAATAAAAACAAAAACAAACATTCAAATGAAACCATCCATTCTGATGCTGTACCTGTCCCTTAAATTAAAATAAGATAAAATATAACAAGTTATGCCATTTTAAGAGAAGTAAGGCACAGTGACCCCTTTGTATCTGCTGGAATAGACAGTAGGCTTGCACAATGCAGGTAAACTTTGGCAAAAATGGGGGGGGGGGCTTTACCAGGTTTGAGACAAGTAATTAAGAACCCCCCCCCCCCTTCTTGAGATCCTTTCCCTTCTCTCTTTAGAGGAGACCCAGGATTAAGGTAAGGATTTAAAAAATGCCCCCTTTTTGCGATCCTTTCCTTTCTGCATTTAGGGCAGACCCAAGTTTAAGGTAAGGAGTTAAGAAACATTGTTTCCTGTGATCCTTTCCCTTCTCTGTTTAGAGAGGACCCAGGTTTAAAGGAAGGGCTTAAGAAACACCCCTTCCTGAAATCCTTTCCCTTCAGTATTTAGAGACCTGGGCTTAAGGCAGGGGCTGAAGAAATCACCCTTTTTGGGATCCTTTCCCTTTTAGCGACTGCCTCCCTCCCCATAACCAAAAGTAGCCAAAAGCAGCTGGGTTTTTAACAGCCGCTGTTTTGTTGCGGCCAAAAAATAATTAGTGGTGGAGTTCATGCCATAATAGTTGTCCAAACCAACCAAACCAGCCAGGTCATCCCTGGACAGATAGGGAGCCAGATGCCTAGCCTGACACAGATGATAAAATGCGACTCTGCTCACGGCAGAGGCCTGGGCCTCCATCGTGAGCAGAGGGTCTAAAAGGACTCCCAGACTCTTTACCAAAGATGAAGGGCATAATGTCACACCATCCAGGGTAGGCAACCGGATCGCCCCTCCATCCGGGCGACTCAGCCAAAGGATCTCTATCTTCACTGGATTCACCCTCAACCTGCTGGCATGCAACCATCCAGTAACGACCTCAAGGCATTGATGGAAATTGTCCGGTATGGAGTCCGGTTGGCCTTCCATCCTCAAAATGAGTTGAGTGTCATCAGCATACTGATAGCACTCAAGCCCAAAGCCTCACACCAGCTGGGCAAGTGGTCGCATATAGATGTTAAACAACAGAGGGGAAAAGGTAGCCCCCTGAGGGACCCCACATTTAAGAGGGGCCCTCTTAGAGACCGACCCTTCCCACTTTGATGCTATTGCCACAGTCAAAACTTTCCCATATATCCCAAATTACTTTACCAGGCATCAGTTGCATAGCCAGAAGGAAACTCACCCTTCCAGTGATCAGAGCATGGTTGAATGACATTTTGATCATGTTTGCAGTTGGTTGGATCAGTAGAATTTACTTAGTTAAGTATACTTAACATTCTTAACAAAGCAGCTGATACAGGATTCTAGCCTATGAAAGTATGATGGAAATTATTATCAGGATCCAGAACATGTACTATAATGAAATACAGGTACACAAGAGTGCTGTAACTCGACATAGATCAATCATCTACATGCTGTTACTAAAAAAAATGTATGCACCCACATTAAAAATGATATAGACATACTATGGCCTCATAAATTAGCAGCTAAGCTAAAATAAATTTACAAAAATATTTTCCTGGTAGTACAGATATACAAAAGGCAAGCAGTTTTACTAGCATTGCATGTTAAATATAGATTGTATTTTATTTATTTATTTATTTATTCAGTCAGTCAAGAACCTCATTGATCTGATGACACATCTACTCATAGTACCTTAGTCTTGTCTGAACTGAACTTCAAATTTATTGGCTGCCATCCAGTCCGTTACACATCCCAGACACTGATTCAACATGCCCACAGACTAAACTAAGTTAGATGAAACGGAGAGAGATGATTGTCATCAGCATACTGATGTCATCTCTCTCTAAATTTCTGAATGAGCTCATCCAGTAGTGTACAAGAAGATGTCAAAACTGCATGGATGAGAAAATGAAATACTTTGTGACCCTAAAAATGCCACTGTTAATTTTTGTAGGCTTCATAGTGACTATTGATGCTGTTAGATTTCTAAATTGGATTATTTGGTTTATGAAACAGGGAAGTATTCTAAGTGGTTAATTCAGACAACAAAAAAAGGAAGAGGGGCCGACCAAGGGCAAGATGGATGGATGGGAATCTTGAAGTGACTGGATTGACCTTGAAGGAGCTGGGGGTGGTAACGGCTGACAGGAAGCTCTGGCACGGGCTGGTCCATGAGGTCATGAAGAGTCGGAAACAACTGAATGAATGAACAACAACACTGCACACTCAGACTACCTGATAGGTGCACCACTGACAAAAACAGCATGCAGTTAGACTGCTGATTCAAACTTTCCTATGTTTCCATGGCAGAAATTTTAGAGTGCTGCCTGCCTGGAGGAAAACATAAATTGGTTGGTACAAGGCAACTTGAGCACCAGCCAAATAGTTTTAAAATATGAGCAAGAAAGAAAATATCCTAGCTTTGCGTGCTTTCATTTTTGTTCAAAGCAGAATTTTTATGGCTGAGCTGTAAACCTTTTAAAGAATGGATTTCTAATGAAATTGTGAAAAGCTTAACTATAGAAGCCAAAATGCATGGCTATAATACATTTTAATGGTGTATTCAAAATCCTATAATGGGTTTGCCAGTGAGACTCATTTAGCTTTTTCACAGCCTGTAAACCCCTTTGCTTAAGAGAAATGAGCCTAATTCCATGAATGGATGTTTGGAGAAGTGCAGAAGGGTGTTTTTGATCTTTCCCCACATTGATTGCACAGATTGCCCTGGCCATTTTAGACAAACATTTGAAATTTTAGTGATTATAGAACTCTCACTGTCTCTGTGCTTATATTTTAATTTCTTTATTAAAGAAGAAAATGTAAAGGGCAAGACATCCATAATGACAAAGACAAATGCCTTGCATTTTACAATGCCCCTTTGTGCCACTAAAAATGTAAAGTCCTTGCAAATGGGTTGCAAGCACATAATGCGGCAACATTGCAGAAGAAAAGCAGGCTTTGATCTAAATACCATTTTAGAAAGCTGCTTGGGGTTTTTGTAGTCCTATGGAAGAAAGGTAGAATGCAAGTCACATATAAAGAAGGGTGGAATATAAAAGCTGTAAATAAATAAATAAATAAATATAATTTAGGTAACAGCACACACCTGTGTTAACTCCTCCATGATTAGTGATGAATATACTAAGGAAACTGATTGGTCAAATTAGTCACAAGTGGGGAGGCCTAACCTTTCAATTCATGAAACAGCAATACCAGAGATGTATGGATATCATCACTTCCCTGAATTAAAATTTCATATTTTCACCATCTAGTAGCCATGTTTACAGAAGCCCACCTAGGAAAATTAAAAGCCATGAAAACTAGTGAACTTCTGAGCTTTCAGGTTTTTGACACAGTTTATCTCAATATATCTTGGATAAAGTATAGCTGAAATTGTAATTTAAAAGTTATGGACCTCAGTAAAGGAGGGTCTTGCCTGGTGAGCTATGCTTACAGCCAATATTTTCCGAAGAAAGAGAGCAAGCCCTACCAGGGTGAAGATCAACAACAGATGTTTTAATTTCAATCTGCAGAAGGGATGCAATGTGCGGCAAAGAGTGCAAAAATGTATGAGCATAACCATGTTGGAACATGTAGACATTTCAATACATTAAAAACCCTTGCGGTAACATTGTCTTTGTTTTAATTTTCCCTTTCTCTTGTATCCTGCCACCATCTCCCTGAAGGGACTTGGGGCAGCTTACACAAGGCACAAAGTGCCTAAAAGAATACATGTTATGAAACATAATATAACATACAATTGAATAAAACATATAAACATGTAACAACAACATAAAACTCAGAATAAAACAGCAGACATGTATCAGTGGCAATAGCAAATGTAAACATACCCAGGCTGTAAACAATAGGGCCAGGGAATTGGAAAAGTACAGAGTTATAACCATGGGACGAAGGGATGGGATAAAGTGCAAGGCTGCATAACAAATTTATAAATCAACTAGGGACTAGGGATTTCAAAAGCTTGTTTGAATAGCCAGGTGTTCAGATTCCTACGAAAGAAGGCTTGCCTAATCCCCCTGTGGAAGGCGTTCCTATTAGAACTAATAGGTGCTACTTTTCAGACATGTGGAGGACAATAGAAATGACAATGGAGAAACACCTTACACCAATCACATATTTTACTGATTTTGGAATGTGTGTGTGTGTGTGTGTTTGTGTTTGTGTATGTCTTAAATGCATCTAGTTACTTGGGACATCCTGTATGATAGAGTCCCACACATTTAAAAGAGAAAACTCTACTGCTATGTTTTAATGAGCTATGTTGTGCATGCTTATGTACTTTTCTAGTACTCTGGCAGAAAGGGGAGATGATATTTGAAATTAATGACTCATAATGAGACATCCAGCAACACCTAGTATAGAGCAGTCTTGGTATTTATCTGGGTACATGAACAAAGTAACCAGCCAGTCACTGGGTTGACTGCCATGGCAGTACAGCACATTATAAATATATCACTTCCTTTAAAATACACTACCTTTCAAATTGTTTGATTTAATAGAGATCTGCCCTGCTGTTGACAACTTTGATCCATTATCATTAACCAAAGGCTTGGCAGAAAAGTAACTTGATTTAGTGGAGAATTATCTGATAAGGAAATATGTTAGATCACCCAGACGTGGCACTAATATATTAAGGTCCACAGTGCACTGACTCAGCAAGTGACTTCTTCTTTTAATCAATGGCAACTCCAACTTTTAAATATGAGCTTCCTTCAATGTCACATCACATATGCCAGCTTTGCTTCATTCCACTTTTTAAAAGAGTAATTTCTTGGGAAAATGCCATAATCAAAGCACCAAACTGGTAAGTACATTTGCAGACCTGATCAATAGAAGATTTTGTGAGGAGTCCTTCCCAGGCTGACCCTGCCAGGATGAAATCATTTGAGATAGAATATTAGGAAAATTCCAAAGGGGCAGCCAATTGTGAGCATACATTTATTTATTTATTTCCCATCAGATTTAAAATGTTATTATGAATACATGAGAAATTATCTGGGACCCAATCACAGTACACAATTGTAGAAATATCAAATTATATATAACAGAATTGGAAGAGGCCACATAGGCTATATGGTCCAATCCCTTGCTCAGTGCAGGAATTCTATCCAGATCATCCACAACATGTAGGTGGCCAGCCTCTTTTTGAAGATATCCAGAGAAGGAAAGCCTACCATCCATCTAGATAATTAATTCCATTGCCAAATATCATGTTCCTTCTAATGTTTAATCAACACCTATCTTTATATAACCAAATGGGGGACATGAGAGAAGCCTCCTCGCAGGATTGCAAGACATCCGGGCATCCCCTGGGCAACGTCTTCATAGACAGCTGATTCTCTCACTCCAGAAGCAGCCAGAAGCTACTTGCAGAATGCAAACAAGCAAGCAAAACAACCAATGGACCTTTTCAGGACCAACCATTACAATAATCTCAATCAACACTGAAGGCATGCCAACTGCCAAAGAACAACTGCTCTATGAACTGTGCCAAGATAAGAAATGTGACGTGCTGTGTGTTCAAGAAACACACAGGGATGAACAACAGAAATGACCAAAAGTTCCAGGAATGATCTTAGTAGTGGAAAGACCACATGCGCAGTATAGAAGCGATGTATTTGTAAAACCAGGCTTCCAAGTCAGCAGTGCCCACAACACTGAAGAAAACAATATAGAGGTTATAACAGTGGAGCTTAATAACATCACAATCACCTCTGTGTACAAGCCCTCAAATGAAGAGTTTTGTTTCTCCTCCCCCGAGAACTTTGATAGGCACCAAAGGGCCTAAGGTTATTCCCACAATTTTCCAGACTTATTTCGTCTGGAAAACTGCGGGAATAGTGTCTGGACTGCAGTCCAGATACCAGAAATAGTGGGTTTATCCCACGCCTTCCAAGAAGGCATGGAATAAACCCACTATCTAATTAATTCACCACAAACCAAGGTTTTCCTGGTTTGTGGTGAATTAATTCAGGATTGTCCAGAATGTCATCTGGATAGCCCCCTTTTTATTGTGGAAGTTTCTGCAATAAAGAGGTTGTCTAGATTCGCCCCCAGAGAGCTCCAATAACTTATAGAATTATAGAGTTGGAAGAGACCCGTGGGCCATCCCGTCAAACCCTCTGCCAAAAAAGCAGGAAGATTGTATTTAAAGCACCCCAGCATATGGCCCTCTAGCCTCTGTTTCAAAATTTTCTCAAAAGGGACCTAGTCTTGTTCACTTGGGTAGAGAGTTCCACTGTTGAACGGCACTCGATGTTAGGGAGCTATTTTTAATGTTTAATTGGAATCTCCCTTTTGTAGTTTGAAGTCATTGTTAACTGCCTTCAATAATTATATTGTCCAAGGAGAGCTATTTTGGCCATATATCCACTCCATTATAAAATGTGTTTTTATATGAGACTGGAATCTCTCTCTCTCTCTCTCTCTCTCTCTCTCTTTGTAATTTGAAGCCATTGTTGAATGGCTTCCCTATTAGGTGGGAACTTTTAATTTATCATTATTGCTGACATCGTAGTTTAACTAATTGTTTGTAAAGACTGTTTTGTTAACCTGGTGATGGCCAGATGGCCGCAAATGGCATCCCTAACTAGTTGCATCAGCTAGCTACACACCTCCCTCTGTGTGGACATATATGAATTATAGTAATTGTAATTTGACTAATTATTTCCAAAGACTGTGTTGTTAACCAGGTGTTGGCCAGGTGCCACAATAGGCAACCTTAACTAGTGGCATCAGCAGGCCGTTCACCTCACTGTGGTGAGCATAAAATGAATTGCATATGGAATCCAGCAAAAATGTGGAGGCAATATGGCCACTGTGACAGAATGGCTATCTCCACCTTTTTTCAAGCACCACAAAATGGCCACCAGCCATGCAGCCACACGTGGCTCCAGTAAAAGCAAAATGGCTGTTGGGGCCAAGATGGCCACTGGGGCCTCCCTGTTGAAATGGCTACCGGCCATGCAGCCAAAATGGCCGACAGCCATATGCACCCTGTGTGCACATTTCCCCTTACAAGGGCAGCAGACACCAACAAGGCAGCTTGGGGATAGGAAGAGGTGCCTGGGAGAAACTTGGGGCCGCATCTAGCGGCTCTCCGGCAGCAGCACAGCATTGCGCGTGTGCGCGCAGGGAGGAAGGCCCAAACACAGCCTCTCACCCAGGCCTATGGCCATCAGGTGAGTGGGAGACAGAGGAAGGTAAGGAGGTAAAAATGGGGCCCAAAGCAACCACCGGCCCTGGATGCCCACATGAAAGCAGGGCCGGGGCATAGGAAGGATGGTGGGAGAGGGAAGGGGGCTGAAGCAGGACCACCTCCCCCCTGGGCCCCAAGACAGACCTCCTGATGACCTTCCTCCTCAACGTTCAGCTTCAAAATGAGGAAGGGGGCGGGCCAGTGCTAAGAGTCTGGCTCCGCCCCCTGTAAAGTAGTTCCAGCCGGAACTATATTGCTCTCTTCGTGGGAAGAGGCAAACTGCTCCACCATCTCCACTACGCAGAGATGGTAAAGCTTCTTCTGCAATAAAGAGGCTGTCTAGATTCGCTCCCAGAGAGCTCCAAAATAAATACTAGACCACCCAAATGGAGTGAAAGCTTCTCATGCAGGTCACTGGATCTGAGGTAGGGAAAACAAGTCTGACAATGAAGTTAAAGCAGGTTTCAATTCATTGGTTTGCTGCTCCTGTCAGTTTAAACCTTATTTCCAAGCCACAGAGGCTTTTGGGGTCGGGGGGGGGGGGGATACTAGTCTACTGGACAGAGTGCCCACCAATGTTTCACTCCCACTCCACATTGCAACCTTCCATGTTGTATATAGTGGGGCTGTTACTTTCTCAATTTAGAAATTATGCTTTCATTAATGCAAACTGGAATATATCCCAGTTATTCAACTTTCACTGCCATGGCTGCATCCTATAGGGTTTTGGATAAGAATTCTAAATACTTCCAATCCTAAGATTCCACGGTAATTAAAGTGGAATAACAGAGATACCGTTCTGTCATGTGAATGGGCCCCTGAGGTCATAAAAGTTGTGCTTGGCATTTTAACTTAATTGAATAAGGAATTCTTCTGTTGGCTTGGTGCTTACTGTTGTACTTCCTTTGCACTACACAGAACCAGCAGGGGTTCCTCTTATGAGATACAGTTTCCCCTTTTAGGAAGGGGATACAAAGTACCTCTTCTCAAATGGTTCTTGATGCCAGAGTCATTCCTGTGAGCCGGGAAAGACAACTACTTCAGCAGTAGTTGTTGGAGGTTATAAAAGGGCAGTAGACTGTTCCTTGCTGACATTTTGATTATCAATTTGACTTGGACCTGCCTGCTGCCTGCATGTGCTCCTAGCTACCAATTGGTAAGCTCCCTGTTGCTCAACTTAATGATGATTGGCCCATTTTAAGCTTTTAAAGTACCACTTAAAGCTCCTCAAGTACTCAGAAGACTCAAAAAGGGCTCATCTGTCCTCTGTCACTGCTTCTTGCCCCTTCTCCAAATAAACTTATACTACAAAATAGGGAGTCTAAGCAGGTCACAGAATGTCAGTTCCTGCTGTTAATGATTGGGCTTACAGTCTACTCACATTAATATTAGAAAAGAAAAAAACTCAGCATGCAAATTGCCATCAACGGAGCAGGTCAGCCTCTTCCACTGCCTACTTGAGCCTTCATTAGTTTATTTTGTACAGCACCACCCCAAAGGGCTGCAGTTATTTTCTTCATGAATGATGAAGTGGTTGCAGGTGGTAGTTGTTAAGGTGCATAACTGAGCCGAGAAATTTCTTATTAGTAGGCTGTGTCTGTTTCATTTTTTTTTTTTTTGGCTGAAAGCAGACTTACATACTACTATTTTTAATAAAATCACCTTCAATTCCTAAAATTGAGGTTTTGTTTGCCTGTGTTTATTTAAAGTAGTATTTCAATTTTGATAGTGGCAGTGTGAATTTCACTGGCCCCACCCTCTATACAACTTCCAATTTGTATACAGCTCTTCATATATTCCTTAATGTGTGTAAATGTGTATATAAATGTGTATATAAATATCAGGATGCATATAAATATCGCCCTATTCATGCAACACTTTGTCCGCTTGCAGAAGGGGGATGCACTCAATGAAGCCTTACATCACACCTTGTTAGTCTTTAAGTGTTCACATTTAAGGTGTCACAAGTCCCTTTGTCATACCCCCCCCCCCCCCACAAAAAAAAAACTCTGTTCTACTCAGACAGAATATTCATAAACAGCTCTGGTAATTACCCCTTTTGCAAAGCTTGGGTAGTTACTTTTCAAAAGTAATTCATTCTGTTCCTCATTGCAGTGGTTTAACAGTAAGCCATTTTTGTTACTTGTAATGATAGTGAACAACTGACTATATGACAATGGTATCTCAAATACCTGTTGTACTGTTTGCTTCTTACTTTTCTAATTACTCTCCAGTTACTTCTTTGAAAGGTAAATCTTTATTGATAAGCAAAGTGCTTCTTAAAATGTCTGAAAAGTAACTTTCTAAAACAACTAGAAACAATTACATGTTGCTCCAATGAAACAATGATTCTACTAAGAGACGAAGCGGATTTTTATGTAGTTTGTATTTGTCGTATAGTTATATGTTGTTGATACTGGCCTTTGTAACTGTCTTTTTATGTGTACTGTACACCGCCATGAGTCGCCCGTAAGGGCTGAGAATGGCGGTTAATAAGTGCATCAAATAAATAAATAAATAAATAAATAAATATTACTAAATTAATTCCTTTTAGAAGATAAACCTTATTACCAAAAAAGTCACTAATTGCAGATGAAAACATTGCTTCTGACTTATTTTGAAGTTCTGATTCTGTTGTTCCTCCAGTGATAGACTAAAGATGGCTCTCTGCTAATCTCCCAGAGATCCTGATCATGTATAGGTAGGATTGCTAGACTGTATACAAGATAGGGCTCCTGTAACTTTAATCCAGAAGAGATTAAGATGGATAAAAGTATTAGTTTCCCTTACCTTTCACATTCACACTGGTGTCTACTGGAAATGTAAGAACTGTGTAAGGAGCAAAAAACTGCATCTGAAAGGTTGACGCAATAGCTGTAGCATTTCGGCTCTTTCCTTTCCAAATCAGAATCAGGCAGCTCCCTGAATGGAGGGGAGCCAAAACATGCACACCTGGTAGTGCACCTGGTGGCCAAGGTATGCTGTCCTATGTTACTGTCCTATGTCATTTCAATTAAGAAGGCCTTATAACGGAAGTCTCCTGTTTGAATCAGTTATAGATAGAAGCCATGGACTATGAGCCCACAAATTCAGCAGGCTCATTGTGTTGCCTCTTATTTCCCTCCAAGATGAGGGCAATGGAAGTAAACCTTTCAGTAAAAATATGATAGCTGGGATCCAGTGCTGGTAGTGCTGCGCTGGTTGCATAACGCAGCTCTGAATTAGAGAAGGGAACACGTGCACAAGACACAGCACCACGTGTGAAAGAGATCATACGCAGTGAGAGATGCAGCTGCAATAGAGTCGAGAAGGTTCGCTGGAAAGAGGGAGGGGAAATAGCCAAGCATAGTCATGTAGCCTATCCGGAGATCCTATCCAAACACATTCACAAATGTTGTTGCATTTGGAAGGAAGGATAAAAAGGAGGGGAGAAATACGAGAACTGGTGAACAATGAATCAAATCCAGTAATTGTTACATTACCTCACTGTTATCCTGTTCCATCTGCATTACATTACTTCACTAGTATTCTGCCGCAGCTGCGTCTCTCACTCAGTGCACTGTCTCGCGCACATGTTCCCTTTTCTAATTCAGAGCCTTGTAGCACAACCAGCGTAGCTGCGCAACCAGTGTAGCGCTACCAGCACTGGCTCCCAGATCATACTTTTACCAACCTTTCATCTTCTGGCTTAGCCATGGTGGAATTGTGTTTGCTTCTTCTCTTCCTCTAACATTAGGGCAGGGGCAGTTAGAATAGAGGGAGTGCCTTTACTCTTCATATGGGCCTAGATAAGATGGAACTGTGTCACCCTCTTCTTTCCCTCTGAGAGCAGTGATATTTTGGATGGTGGGAGGGACTTTCTTCTGCTTCTGGAAATGTGATTTACATTTGTGGAAGCTTTATGTTAGACTGCAGAAAAGTCACTTTCTTGATAAAAAGTAAGAACCTCCATTTCAACAGAAAGAAGGAAACCATGAAAATGAACAAAATCTGGCTACCAGTATTAAAAACCTCTAAAATTACAACAGCAAAACAACAGAGAGGAAACAATCACGGACAGCTAATCATCACCTCTCAACAAAAGATTCCCCCAGGCACTAGCAAGCCCCACAAAAAAAACTGCCAGGCCATCAAATGCTAATCAAGGTGGTCAGTTGAAACATTCACACCTAGCTCCAGCAGACAAGGGTTCTTTGTCCCACCCTGGTCATTCCACAGATATATAAACCGATTTTCCTAGTTCCAACAAACCTCACTACACTGAGGATGCTTGCCATAGATGCAGGTGAAACGTCAGGAGAGAATGCCTCTAGAACATAGCCCGAAAAACCTACAACAACCCAGTGATTCCGGCCATGAAAGCTTTTGACTATACATAATAACCTCCATGTTTAGCAAGACTTGGTTCCAACAGAGTGTATTTAATTACTTTTTTAAATTTAAGTACTGCCACAACAGACTTCAGCACTTGATATGAGTTTACATTGACTTTTGTATTATGGAGACTTCATCTTTAACTATTGAAAATTGAAGTTGCATCCCTTAGAAAAAAAATTGCACTGAACACAGTAGCACTTACTTCTAAGTAAACATTGACAGGTTGGGAGTGTAAAGCCAGATTCTAAATACTCATTTGTGTATTTACAGTCAAGTTGTTTTTAGAATGAATAGAATTAGGAGGAAAAGCTCCTTAAACAAATCTTATTCATTGCCATTTATAAAATATTTTCTCCATTTTTGTAACTTTCCCATATGAGGTCTAACAAGCAATTAGCTTTCACTGTTTGCGGGGAAGATAGCTTATTTTCCAGTCAGTAACTCTATTAAAGTATCAGCCAGTCTATACTATTGGGAATACAGGCTCCTGTTTTTTCTTCTTCCTATAACAGCTGCAGAAATACTGAGAACTTATTGAGTATCTGCTTTTCTGATTTTCTTTTTTAAAAAACCCACTTTTCAGCACTAGAAATCTGAACTGACAAGACTGTATTTATACTGATGTTTTTAAATGGCAGTAGCCGATTCCGGCAATAGTTTTAACAGTACTTTCTTTCACTAAGTGTACAACAATCAGAAGTAGTTTCCTCCCAACAGACTTGGCAATACAAAGGAAACTAAAGTGGCACACTTGTCATTGGTCTTAGTGCCTTTTGAGAGATTAGTTGTGAATAAAACTGTTCCTGGAAAACAAGCTTTATCCATGTTCGTTATCTGGAATAACCATCACATTTATTCTATATTCACATCCACTGCTGAAAAAATGGATACACACTTCACAAATAAGTATTTTTAATAGATGTAGGGTGGTCCACACTATCCCCCCCCCCAAAAAAAAAACAAATAAACAAAACACCAAGATCTACATGTAGAATCAATAGCAGAGTTCAAAGAGACCTCAAAGGCCAATCCAATCTCCTGCCACACAGGAATACACAAAGCACTTCCAATTGATGGCCACCAGCCTCAAATAAAAAAAAAACTCCAGAGGAGGAGACTCCACCACCTTCTGAAGCAGCATACTCCACTGCTGAACAGCTCTGTCAGGATTTCTTTCTTAATATTTAAGTAGAATCTATTTTCCTGTACTTTGAATCCATTACTCCATGACCTTGTCTCTGGATCAACAGAAAGCAAACTTGCTCTGTTTTCAATAAACCATCCTTTCAAATATTTAAACATGGCTATTATTTCACCTTCTCTTCTCCATGTGAAACATGCTCAAGTTATTAAAAATATTTAGCCATTTACTACTAAAGATCAAAAGGTAACTACACCTACTTCACTGGATTTAAGAGGAAAAGCACATATAAAATTTCAGGGAGGCCTGTCTAGTTGAAATGGTTTCCAAACTGACAACTGGTGATGGCTCCTGTGCCTTTAATAATGAGGTTGAAGAGGAAATTTCAGCAGGTGCTGCTTTGTCATGCAATCGGGCAATAATCCACAGCTGCTGAAATTCCCTCTAATACGCAGCCATTAAAGATACAGCAGCCACATCCAGTTTTACTCTGGCCATGAAGATTGGTTAGAACAGTGTCATTGCATTGCAGCTTCCATCTGTATTCAGAGTTACCAGCTGGAATTATGATAGTTGTCGTTCATAGTTTCTGTCCTGTAAAGGAAGGAAAGCAGGATATGCATTACACAAATAAAAATCAGGAGCACCACCAATTCCTCCTGTTGTAAACTTATCAGAAAACAACCAAACAGCAGAAATAAGCATGCCAACCAAAGTCCACAGTCCAGTGCCAAGAAGCCAGATACAGGAGACCTTTAAGTCCTCCTGCATCTGACCTATTGGACTGAACTTGGACTAGCTGCAAATTCAATCCAAAATCCAAACAACAAACTGGGAAGCATGAGCCAAAATTTACAGTCCAAGAAGGTGAGGTCAGAATTCCTTTAAAGCCAAACTGAAAAGCAAGAGACAGACCTAAGGTCAGGAACAAATGGGCGTGATAGTATGATAGCTGGGTCCCAGTACTGTGAGCGTTACACTGTTTCCAGGATAGTGCTTCAAGAATGCAGATTACGTAAAGCAGGGGTGGGATGATACCACTGAAGCAATTTAATTGGGCGGGCGGGCGGGCGGGCGGGCGGGCGGGGGGGCATAGATAGCAGCAAAGGAATGTAACAGGTCTTTAATGAAAAACGATAAGCAGTGATTTGGGAAACGGTTTGGGAAGACCTTATATGGGCTAGAAATCAGTAATCAGACCCAAAAGATTACTAAACGCTTCCATGTTGTTCCCAGCCCACATCCAGCTGGCTCTTCTACCTCCCTCAAAAAAAGTCACGGCCAACTCCATTGTCCAAAACTGTTCAATAAAGTGGATGAAATTGATTTTACACCACTCCTCATATTTCTCCCCTCTTTTCTATCCTTCCTTCTAATGGAACAATGAACTATCTTCCTGAGATTGTCCCCCCTACATCTCTCACTCCGGCCGGTCTCACTCCGCCCCCCTCTCTCGACCATGTGGTCGGACACATGTTCCCTTCTTTCATTCACAACCCCCATTGCACTAACAGTGTAACACTCACAGCACTGGGGCCTAGCTATCAAACTATCACCCAAATGGGCTTTGGACTCAAATCAAATATCAACAGTGTTATCTGCAATGAAAGAGTCAGACAACTGAATGGATTTATTGCTCAAGGCCTCAGATGTTGCCTGAAAAATAACCTTTTTCAGATAATTTAGGATACTTGTGATGCCTCATCTGTTATAACCAACCTTCTTCCAATGTTTTGGACTTCAGCTCCCAAAAATCCCAGCCAGCTTACCAGCTTTTAGGAATTGTGGGAACTGAAGTCCAAAACATCTGCAGGAGCAGAGTTTGAAAAACAATGCTCAAGGGAATACCATATATTCTGGCGTATAAGATGACTGGGCATATAAGACGACCCCAAACTTTTCCAGTTAAAATATAGAGTTTGGGATATATTCATTGTATAAGACCACCCCTTTTCCAACGCACACCAAATAAATTTTTAAAAGCATCAGATTTGATTTTAATATGGTAATTTTCCTATTACTGTACCTCCTTCTCTGCCTCTCATATCTTGCAAATGCGCACATGCACCACTTCACTGCAGTCTTCAGGAGCAAGATCTGAGAGGCAGAGGAGGAGGTATGGTAATAGGAAACAAGGAAGGACCAGACATGTAAAAGAGTTGTGTTTTTCTGGGCCCAGAGCCACTCTATCTCTGTTTTCCATACCCCGGGGCCCCTGGAAGCCTGCAGCTTGCTCCGCCTTTTACTTACACCTTCCCGGTGAGGTGCCCCTTCACTTCACCATCAGGACTGCATTAAGTTCACGAATACTGATGAATGGATTTTCTTCTACCGTACTTGTACAGCATTGCCCTTAATGCTTTCATACAATTGTTGCATATGGCAGGGACACGGCCATTGCCATTTTTAAACTCCCCCCACCATATGCGGCAACCACAGATTCTCCAATATGATTAGAAGTTTCAGCACCTGCTCTATAAGATGACTCCCATGTATAAGACTATTCTCGCGTATAATACTACTCCCATGTATAAGACTACTCCCATGTATAAGACTACCCCCATCTATAAGACTACTCCCGTGTATAAGACGACCCCACATATAAGACGATCCCTGACTTTTGAGAAGATTTTCTTGCGTTAAAAAGTAGTCTTATACACCAGAATATACAGTAGTTATGTTTATCCCTTCTGCAGCTTGCTAAGATCTGCTTGCTTCATCCACTGGGGTTTGCACAGATTGCTGAGAAGTATTTACATCAGCTGAGTGCTCATCTTCAGTAGTCACTGAGGTAGACAGACTGACTACTGGGAGCTGCTGGTCTCCATCTCTTCTGCTGGGCCTTCTAGCAATTCTTTATCCTAGCTGTTCTCACTGGCCATGACACCTCCCCACTGGGATAAAACAAGTATGTGTGTGAAATGACAGTTGTATCCAAGATGTAAACAGTACAGTGCCCTTGTTGTCATCTATGTGCAAACCATTCTATGAAATCAGGAATCACTCTGTCTATTTAGTTAAGATTTAATCTGACATTTAAATGAACACAGAACCTTGTCAGTTCTGAGGTGACAATGAAGTGGAGATATGTTTTATATACCCCAGCAACATAGAGCATTTAAATGACTTCAAAGTAATTCATTACTTGGGGTGGGGTGGGGGTGGAACTGGAGTGATAACTATCACTAATTACTTTTTAAAAGTACTATTCCAGTCTCTGGGTTTTACTTGCCCTCTGGTTTTATCTCACTGTTCTAGAGATGAAGAGCAATACTTTATGATCTAAACTCAGGTGTGTTTACTGAAGTAAATCTGACAATTCTATTGGACTTTGAAAGGAATCAGGATTTTCTCATGCATTACAGCACAATATATAATCTGGTATCTACTTTAAGTATCTTGAGCTGGGTCCTGCTCCTGACTGTTATCCAAGTGTTAAAAGGTATGAATAAGCATTGTCCTTAAGGGCCAATGAAGGAAAGAAGGTCAGATTTAACATTATGAAAATAAATGTGAGATATTCCTTACAGTGAGAGACTTTTGAATGGCCTGTGTTCTATCAATAACCAAATTGCAGCAGTAAATCACTCCCTAGGCCATATAACTGTCATTTTAATGGAAGGGAAATACACAAACAAAATATTGTTCTGGTTGATTCATTGAAAGTCTTATGGCTACAACCTCTCCTTGAAAGAAATAGGATAAGAATGTTAACCACAAAGGAGTAGTTCAGTCACTTCTCCATACTGTTTTCCTACTCAAAGAGTAATATACTACTGAATCTTAAAAACTATCTTGAATACAAATACTATGTATTTTAATCTCTTTTGTTACTAAGGTCTATACAGAAAAGAACCTGCTACCAAGGGGTGCCTCATGTAATACAAGGACTGTGCACATCAATCCATTTGCTAAAAATTTTATTGCCATGTGCATGATATGAATTGTTTTTATCTAATGTTCCTAGATGGTGACTTATTACTATTGGGAAACAGAAGGTAAGTTTATGTTTGGGTCTTTCCAGTAGAGTATGTGGCTGTACAAAATAGCTACCTTATGTTTGTCACCCTATTTTTGGTTTTTTTTTAACAGCATTGTATTAATTCATTTAGATATCAGTTGTCTTGGCAATCAAATGCAACTGATGATTTTTTATATTCCCCCCACCAGCAGTACTTTTAGCAGTAGCCCTACAGATTCCAGCAACTCTATCTGCATGACAGCAGAACATACTACAATAGCATCCTATCCTCCCACCCTCAAAATACCCGAATTCATGAAATTTATGGGAGAAAGGGGGCAATTTAGCAAAGCTTACTTCATACCTTGAAAGAGGAGGGTGCCTTTTGACAGTTTTGGAGTCCTACAATTTCTTCTGCAGTTTTGGATTGCTACACTTTGTGAGAGAAACAGAATTCTTGCAAGAGGCCATATTCCCATAAAACTTGGAAAAGGTTTTGTATAGGCATTTGTCACACATGCCAGAAAGTATTATGCTGGGCTGGCAACAAAGAAATCTGTCTCATATTGATGTTTGAAAAACACCAATATGGAAATCGTAGCTGGGAGCCCCAAGAAAAGTTTCACATGGGTCTGAACCTGCTATTGGCAGCTGATACTTGCACACCCTCCCTTTCCCCTTCTCATATTTGGTGTCAGTTGGTCTGTGGAAGTAGAAGAAGTCCTCAAATGGAGCAGAACCCAATTATCTGAGTCTCTCTTACTCTTCTTCCCCATGGGACAGTTGGTATTGGTTAGGTTAGTCATGTGGCAGCAGAAGAAAACAAATCAACAGAACCAATCAGGAACATATGAACCAAAGCAGAAAACTAGCTTTAAAAAGCATTTAAAAGGTAAAGCTTGTAACAGCTAGATTTGTAACAGCCAGAATATTCCTGTGAATACAGTATAACGGTTTTCATTCCTGAGTTTATGACACAAAGTAGTGTTAAAACAGAAACTGTTAAGAAAGTATAGGTGCTTATATGCTTCCATTTGCATTCAAATATTTCACTTAATTATACATGCTGATACAGTTAACATCATAGTTGGGTTGTATTTACATCAGATATGAATCTCTGCCATTCTTGTCAGCATCTGGAGTGTTGCCCTGGGAAAAGAGGGTCCATATATACCTGGAGACAACCTGGTTGCACATGCTGGGGATCCAGAAGAGTGACACCAGGGTGGGTGCTATTTGGATAGCCCACTTTCATGACCTGCAAAATAGAATGGCAATGTGTTTTATCTGCTTTGAAACTGAGTGGATACTGAGCAAACAGGCAATGAATACCTTCTTCTACAGTTTCCAAACAATATCTATATACATAACCCCAGGCTACACACATGTTTTTAGAGGAGATTTTTATAACACTTCTCATCTCATCCACTGAATAGTATGAGTGCTTCATCATCCTCCACCTGTGATCCTCCGCTGTTTTCCTACCACTGTTTTCCATTTTTTTCTTTCTAAGGAGAAAAGATAGAGTAGTTGCACAATGCTATCTGGTTGTTAATAAGGAGTCCTCCATATGGAAATACCCAGCGATGATCAAACATGGTGGGTTACAAAAGGAATACAGTGATCTTCTTCCTATTTATTTATTTATTGCACTCATATACCACTTTTCTCACCCCTAGGGGGACTCAAAAGTAATTCCCAACATAATCAATGGCAAAATTCAATGTGTTCAAAGTATAAAACAACACATATCGAAACAGCAACAATGACAATTGATTAAAACCATTATAATTATTAAACAACATTTACATACAATACATAAAACATTTAGGCCTTGCACAATCCTGGTGTTCCCAATCAGCTTGTCACAGTACCTCCGTGCCAATTGCTGTTTCGGGTAGACTTCACAAATCCTAGGGCATCCCTAAAAATGAAGCATGTTGCTGCCCAAACAACATGGAAAGAATGCCAGGGCTACTGGCTAAGGGATGAAACCAGCCAAAGAAAGTAGTCCACCAACACCAATGGCTGTACGTTTTAATGTGTTTTAATTGTATTTATATGTTTTATTGGTTGTATTGCTTAATGTATTGTAATTGTTTATTTGTATTTATAATGTGGCATTCAATTTTGCCATAACTGTAAGTCTCTCTGAGTACCCCTTCATGGTGAGAAGAGTGGGGTAGAACTATAGTAAATAACTAAATAAATAAATATTGCTTATAGCAGTATTTCGCTTGGCATCAGTATGGATTTGCTCATGTTCAGTTCTATAAACTCCTTCTCTGCCACCGCTTCTTCTGGGGCCACATAAATACCATGGATTTGTCAGATGGCTGCAGGATAAAACTGATAAAACTGTACATAACTTAATAAAATTTAAATATGATGTAATCCAGGACTTCATCAGATGGAGCTGGGGAAAACAGGGAAAAGCGGGGGAAATCATCTTCATTGTGTGCCGTTTCATGGGGTTCAGTCTTTAAAGAAAATGAAGAATTTATTCATCCCTATCACACAAGATTGCCTCCTCTGGCTTCTAACTCAATCATCTGCTGAATTCCCATCATGTGGGCAGGCAATGTCACCTTCTATTTCAAGAATACCAGCACACTTTTTAAAACAGGCATCATTTTTGAGACACCAGTTTCTTTGGGGTCATTTTCCTTCAAGACCTTTCCACTGAAACAGAGTTAAGGTACCTTTCTTAAGGCATTTCGTCCCTGAAATTTCTTTAAAGTGTGTGGAAACAGGAGAGGGCTTGCGTCTGATGAGGTCTCCAGTCTATTATATAGTGCTTTGTGATCATTTTTGAGCTACCAAACTCAGTCAAGTGTAATTCTGATGCAAATACTGATACAACACAACAATGTGAGCAAACAAAACAAAATGGTTAGTTATAGTAATACTCCATTTTCCCCTCCTAGGCAGATATCATGCCCTCTAGAGTGCCACTCTGTCTGTTGAATGGCGAGGGAAGGGGAAAGAGAGAGAAAATGAGACATCTGAGTAGCAAGGACTCCTTTTCCTCCTATTTTCTTTTTCTATAAAACAGCAATGGGGATGGTAGAATGTGCTGCTCAGTCAGCCCTCACCACTCTTTTTGTTTAATAACTACAGTATTTCCTAGGGACTAGCAGCTTCCAGGGGAGGTTTGAGATGAAATGCAAGGAGCTAGTGAATAACCCCTTGTGCACTATTCAAAATGAGACACAGTATAGCCGGTCCTAGTTAGCAGTAGAAAAGGGACACTACCATGAAATACCAGGTTTTATGGGCTGTATTCACAGGACAGCGAAGTCAAAACTGTTTATGAATATGATAGGATCACCATCAGTTGCAGTCAACATGGGAGATACAAAGCAACAACCAGCACCGCCTCAACAACCTTGAGTAATGTGTGCATTTATCACTAATAGAATTCTAGCTACTATGTTTCAGAATGTGAAACTCTATAAAACATTAATAAGAAGCCTAATGCATTTCAGCCAAATATATAGTCTCAGATTTTCTGGAGAGGTTATTGAAACAGTCTGGAAAAAAATTACTCTGGTGAATAAAACTCACCCTCTGCCTGGATAAGAGTAATGAGATTAATTTTTGTAGACTATTCCAGTTATCCTCACAGAAGTGTGTGTGTATTCATTCAAGCATATAACCTGCATGAGAACTGAGGTTTTCAGGAAGTCACATTTTATCTGACTGACCAATGGGCACAAAATGGTATGGGTGGATATGAGAGAGGTCCTTCTCAGATATGGTACCCATATTGTGGAATCCTGTCCTCTTGGGGGCATGACTGGTTAAAAAAATATATGATTCCATTTTGATGCCAAGTCAAGTAACAGCTTTTAATTAAATACTTTTGTAATTAATTTACTTTTGAATGTATCAGCACCTTATTTGTTTCTGGGTGATCTTGATGTAGTGCTTTGAGCATTGGACTCTAATCTCTGCTCATTCATGGGAAGTCAGTGGGTGACCTTGGTCAAGTCACACTCTTTCAGCCCCAGAAGAGAGCAAATGAACAAATCTTTCCAAGAAATACCTTGGATGTCATAAGTCAGAAATGATTTCAAGACACACGACATTAGCAAATAAGACAGAGGAACTCAAGGCAAAGGGTGTAACTTTCAATTGCAAAAAGAAAAGAAAAAGACCCAGTTAGCACCATCTGAATTGTAAAAGAAAGGATAATCACAAACAGTTTTTCTAACCATTGGGCTTTGCCCTTCTGAATCAAGCTATAGTTAAGAATACATGTAGGTAAAAATTGAGCACAAGGCTGGTATATCGGATGAAAGCTGCTTCCCATAGACAAACCATCCATTTATTTTGGCAAGTGTGATTTACAAAACATATGTGTTGTACCTTTAGTATCCTCATTATCCATACCAAATAATGTCTTGGCAAAAACATGAACCTCAGAAATCTTGAATCTTGAACATCTTTTGATGTAAACATTCTGGCTATCTCTCAGAAGTGGGAAAGCAAATTCTGTGTGTTAGAAAAGATTTAAGGGTTGATCCTTAATGAAGAAAATATTAGTAGTTCAAAAATTACATGGAAAGCATGCAGTCTCCTAAGTCTTTGAAATTGTAATGCTTCCTTTTTGATCATTTACTTTTAAGCTTTTAATGTCAAGCTGATACACAAGACAAATAAATCTTCATTTTAAGTCTATTGTAACCATGCTGTTTTCATATCTCACTAAGGAAGGAAGAAGGTCTAAGAGATCAAATGAGACCAAACCCATTGGTTTTGATTAAATTGTGGATATGTATGCCTCACATGAGAAATATATTCACTGCCTTGTAGCCATACATGTTCTCTACTAGATGTTCAGGCCTGTTTTATTAAAAATGCAATTTAATACAATAAATTGGTCATTGGCCTATTCCAACGATGAAAAAGGGACAACTTATCCCTGTGCTTGTAATTATTCTTGGACTAAATATATTGCATATTATCTTAGGTAGCACTGCCATCTGTTGTTCACAAGAGGAAAAAATATAGCATTTGCCAGATCCTTTAATACATAAATGTCTGTGTTCTTTCATGTTGCCTGTTGACTTACGACAACCCTATGAATTTCATATATTTTCTTAGGCAATGAATACTTACAGGTAATTTACCATTAGTTTTGTCTGAAATATAGCCTATAACATCAATCCTTGACAGTCTCTCATCCAAGTACTAAACAGAGCTGACCTTGTATAGTTTCCTGGATCAATTAGCATTTGGTGCCTTCAGAGTATTTAGGCCTATCCCTTTAATATATATTAAGGACCACATGAAACATGAATAACTAAAGTTAATGTTTGTGTGTGTTCTCTCTTTTTTATTAATTTTTATTAAAGTTTTTGAAGGATTACAGCAAAAGAGGGTGAATATTTGGAAGAAGATAGAACAGTATGAGAAAAACAAAAAGATAGATGAGTGTGTTTACGTAAGCTGAAGGAAGAAAAAAAAGCCCCACCATATCCAAAAAGCATAAGATGACAGTCGTATCCCTCCACCCCGAATCCCTTCGTGTGTGTTCTCTTCTCCATTCATGCTCTTCAGTAGCAATTTCCTTTGGAAGGAAAACTTGTAAAAATGTTTCAGACTCTTAGAAGAGAAATGGCAGGGAAACGTCATTGCAATGGCAGGGAAACGTCATTCCCAACATGAAAACTTGGAAGCCTGGAATGAAAGCTTAAATTACTTAACACAAAGTTATCAAAGCAGCCTTTCCTAACTGATGCCCCATAAATGCTTTGCTCCCCAGTAAATCTCCATGTCCGTAGCCCGAAGTTACTTCAAGTCACTGATACCTTATAGGATGACAGTACTGGGGAATTTTACAAACCAGCCTCCATTTGGCCATCAACTTAGTACTGAAAACGGGCTTGGCTTGGCGCCGATGACTTCTCTGCTGACACTCTTTCTGCTTTTGACGCTGCTTCTCCTGGGCTTTAGTAGGGACTTCTCTTAATTTTCTCACTGTTTCACGTTTCCCATTGTTGACTGCATTTAGCAAAATATACTATTTAATTGATTCTTTAAATGGTTTTAAATGTTTAATATTTATTTATATCTTATTTCTGGATGTTATTATGCTTTGTGTGATTTTGTCTTGTATTTTAAGTTAAATGTGCTTTGATTTGTTTTGTAATATGTTGTGAGCCACTTTGGGTACCATTAGGGGGAAAAGCTGGATGTAAATAAAGAATATTATTATTATTATTATTATTATTATTATTATTATTATTGCCAATAATGAGGAATTCTGGTAGCTGTGCTCCAAACTGTTGGGAGGAATACCGAGTTAGGGGAAGCAGAGTAATGTATTTTTGGTATTAATGATATAGTAATAAATGATACACAAATTGTGTGATGATGTTCCAGAGTTTTCCAAGTGCTCAACAAGAAAGGAAACAGATGAGTGATTGCATGCAGTGCCACATTCTTTTTCTGAATGTAAAATAATATATTTTGGTTAAATAAACAGTGCTATTTTGTATGTACCCTATCTCTGTCTACACCAGCTACAAACCCCAAAATGACCCAGAAATAATTCATCGCTATTTTCATGATGTCCAAGGACTTCCAGTCCTTAATGCATGGTAAATGGATGGCATGATGCAATGTATTCAGATTATAAGAAAGGACATTCACCTAAACATGACAAAGAATCTTCTGATAGCAAAAGACACTTTGGAGTGGCATAGACTGTCTTGGAAGGGGTGGGGTTATTTTTCCTGGAAGTTCTTAAATGATGGTCATTTGTCATGGATGCTTTAGCTGTGGACTCCTATATTGGCATGTAACCAAAATATGACTTTGAGAGGAAATGTCATCTATGCTTGAAATAGCACAGTGTTTTAGCCAAACCTACTAGATAAGTACCTTTTTCATGTGTAGGGGGAATGGGAAGGTATCCAAAATAGAATTTCCTTGGAATGGATATGGCTAGCCAGCTGGAGCCTACAGAGGACCACACTGCATTGCAATGTACTGTAAAAAGTTTCACCTGTTTTATAGTAATGGTAATCATCAAATGTTGTGTCAACCTTGTTATATTGAATTCCTGCATTGAACAAAGCATGTGCCAGTCTAATATTTCAAGTGCCAACAGCAGGTGCAGATCAGAAGCCTTTCAGTTGTTTGCCAGTCCTTGGAGCGGACATGGAATGCACTCAATATACTGGAAACAAGAAATAAATAATAGGATTTCCTAGTACAATGTTATACAAAAAGGAGACAGAAGGCGACATTTTGAAGATCAATACAAATGCCCTTTATAAATGTCTATAAGGATAACACTTTAGCATATTTACAATCAATCGGTGATTTATATTATGCTAGTTTCCTAAATTAGGCTTTAAGGTAGCTTGCAAGATTAAAAATATATAAATGAAACAGAAAATGCAAGTTAAAATACATTTTTCTAAAAAATACAGTTTCTCAAGGACTTTAAATCATGGCACAGATGAATGAATAGAAGAGACTGGAAAAGAGTCAACAATATCAAAAGTTTATCATACCTTTTAAGAAATGTTCATTTGCTCTTGAATTCTCCTGTACATGTTCCGTTTTCCCATTAAGATGGAGAATGGTTTGGCAGAAAATATTTAAAAGACAGTGACCTTAACTGTGATGACTATTAGGAGAAGTATGCACAGCCACATTCAACTCTTCTTGGGAAGAAAAACTGCTTTTTATAAACTACAGTACTTAAAAACGCTGTGATAGAAACAGAAACCATTCTGGAATAAACCTCGAGGGGACTGGTCTATAGGGAACTATTCTGCTAGGAATGTTTCTCTGTGTTGCTGCCCTTGATGCATCATTAATGCTGAAAGATGAGTTACATGCACACATAAAATGCATAGCTTACGGTTTTACTATCTGGAAGGTAACTTGATTTTGTTCAGTTGCCGATACATCCAGAAAACAAGTTCACCAGCTACAATCCATAAATCATTAAAGATTTTTCTGTGCTTCAGCTCAAGACCTCTAGAAAAGTAGGTCAACTCACATTCCTACTACATTGTAAAATATCAGTGAATGAGTGTGTGTTCAGATATTACCACTAAGTTTTTCTGGTGTTACTACTTGTGATTTTCTTCAACATATATCAGTTTAGTTAGAAATAAAAAGTCTCCAGACATTTCATATTCTCAGGGAGAGACTTGATAAGTGGGATATAAATGTGTGTTGAATAAAGATTATTAGTTTGTTTAATTTATATTTCCACATGATACTATTTCACCAATACATTGATTATAGATGCAAACCTGATGGGAACTTAAGCATCTAGGCTAAAGACAGAGTTATACATCTTTGATTGGTTGCTATAAAGCAGCCTATTTCTAGGAGCCCCTGGTGGTGCAGTGTGTTTAACCCTTCTACTGGCAGGACTGCTGACCAACAGGGAGAGCAGGTTGAGCTCCCTCTGTCAGCTCCAGCTCACCATGCGGGAACCTGAGAGAAGCCTCCCACAAGGATAGTAAAACATCAAACATCCGGACATCCCCAGGCAACGTCCTTGCAGACAGCCAATTCTCTCACACCAGAAGTGACTTGCAGTTTCTCAAGTCACTCCTGACAGGGAAAAAAGCCTATTTCTTTATACTTCTTCCACCAACATAAAATGCAAATGTATCCTTTGTTTACCGGAAATGCTACCTGTTTTGTAGTTTACATGGGGAACTCCTATATAAAGTTCTCCTGCAATGAAGACAATCAGATCAGCAGTCTCTCTAAATATGATGTCTGGCTAACTCTTTCATAAACCTACTGGTTTTTATTTTTTTAAAAGGGTATAGTCTGGCTCAGTTTTCTCAAGTGGTTTGAATTTAAAAAAAAAAAACTAGAGAAATTCTGGAATGCATTGAATCAAGTAGTACACAGGCGAAGATTATTATTCAGCCAGATTCTTCCCTCCCCGTATTTTCTAATGTAGCCTTACTCCTATGAAACTTTCAGGTAGAACTTTATCCCTTTTTGCTGGCTAAATAAAAGACAGATTAATTTTCAATTTTCAATCAAAGTTGGTAGCATCTGGCTATATTAAAACCTACTATAAACTTACTGTACAATCATTATCTTGATAACTTTTTCACTAAAATATTCACTGTTGAAATTCATTCTGCTCTCTAGTTCAATGCTTGTGTTGTAAATCTACTGATTCATTTGAATTATGTGAATAGAGAGTAATAGAAATGTTTTGGTGATATCCTCCACATTGATCAGTAGAAGAAAATCATTCAAGCAATTAGTGCTTGCTGAATGAAACATGAATAATTAATTATCAGTGGATGTGCAATAGGTATTTCAGAATCTGATTAAATGATGGGATGTAAACATCGAAGGTATGTAGTAATCCTTTATACTTCCTTCTCAGTTGTACTAAAAATTCATCATAGAACTACTGGGCTGCACAACCCAAGGGGTATTTTGCATGCATGTGCATGCACAGCCATGTAATCAGTGCATAATATGCAATGTGTGGCATGCATTGTACAATGATTTTAAATGGCAACAGATGCATAACTCTGTTTTTGTAAACTTCAACTCAATAAAAATTTATATATTTTAAATTTAAACTGAAAAAACTACTAATTTAATTTACTGAATTTGTCACCCAAAATAGTGTGCAGTTGAACATGTCCACCACGAGTATTGTTACAACCTCTCCATTTAATCTCTGAAAATTCCTAGGCAAATTAGTAGTAAGAAGGACTTGAATTTTTCCATGTATTAGTCAAACAACTTTTAAATTAAATAATTAGTTATAACATATGCTCTTGTGTTATAACTAATCAGCAAAGCTTGTTGTTTTGCTCCCTTTTATAGAGAGAATAAAAAGGAGGCTTAAAGCCACGAACAGTTTGTCTTTGATTTATTTATTTGAAAATGTTATATGTTCTGCAGTTGATGGTGGTTGGTGATGGAAGGGTTAATGTAAGTATTAGTTCTAAAGGGTTTAGTAATCTGTAAGTAAGAGTTCATGGGTGAAAGCAATTAAGAGTGGAGGTATGTAAGAGATAGGTTGCAGCTGGGTGTTACTGGATTTAAGGAGCTAGCCTTGAGACTGATCTTTGGGAGAAAAGTATCTGTTGCATTTTGGTGGTGGATGCTGGTGGTCCCCCCCCCCCCCCCGGTCTGTTGGATTTTTCGGTATCCTGACCTGTCTCCTGCAATCTTGGAATCCTGGAACCTTGAACCTTTGGACTGGCTTTTGACTACGGTATAGACTCTTGATCCCTGGACTTTGTTTATTGAACTCTTGGCATTTGACCACTGGACTGGACCCTTTTGATTACAGAATTGTTTTTACTGTCAGTTTTTGTTTATTCTGTGGCTGGGTGCTATCTTTATGTTTCAGGTTTTGGTCTATTAAAATAGCCAGCAAGTAAGTGCTGTTTTAATTAAACTATTTGAAAAAATTGGGAGTTTGGTTCATCTCTACCTAAACAAGTTAGAGCCCTGGCAACGTGACAGAAAGTGATTAACCTCTTTGATAAAATTAGAATAGTCTTTTCAATTTGCAAAGCAAA
Source organism: Anolis sagrei (assembly GCF_037176765.1). Lineage (NCBI taxonomy): Eukaryota > Metazoa > Chordata > Lepidosauria > Squamata > Anolidae > Anolis > Anolis sagrei. The sequence continues at coordinate 230,783,569 of NC_090023.1, forward strand.
ACAATATAGAATGCAATGTTATGTTAGGGAGGAGAGTAAAGGGCCCATATCAGCATTTATCAACCTAGGGGTCGGGACCCTGGGGGGAGGGTCATGAGGGGGGTTTCAGAGGAGACGCCAAAGACTATCAGAAAACACGTATTTCTGATGGTCTTAGGAACCCCTTTGGTAGACAAGGATGGAGATCTCCTGACCTGTCCTTCTCTTCCTTTATGGAAACAGACAGTGAATCCTCCTACCAAAAGCCCTTCTCCTGCAACTTTGGTGCAATTCCATCGTTGGTGGAGTTCAGAATGCTCTTTGATTGTAAGTTAACTATAAATCCCAGCAACTACAACTCCCAAATGACTAAATCAATCCCTCCCCAACCCCACCAGTATTCAAATTTGGGCGTATCGGGTATTTGTGCCAAATTTGGTCAAATGAAAATACATCCTGCATATCAGATATTTACATTACGATTCATAACAGTAGTAAAATTACAGTTATGAAGTAGCAACAAAAATAATTTTATGGTGGGGGTCATCACAACATGAGGAATTGTATTAAGGGGGCGCGGCATTAAGAAGGTTGAGAACTACTGCCCTATATATTTAAGCCTCTAGTTCCATATGACTGATATGTGAAAAAACATTTTTTTAAGAAAAAAAATCTTTGTAATACCTTCAATTGTCACTGGCATAAAAAAATAGCCATGTATTTTCTTTTCAATCAAATTGCCATCCATATGGGGGGGGGGGGCATCCCCCCCCCCAATATCCATACGTGTCAGGGATACCAACTGAGCTAAAAAGAGTCATTATACTTGAATGATCTGTATGCATTTCCAGTCACCCTTGTACAGTTTTACTATACCTTAAATTGCTTTAATATTTTGACCTTTTATCACTTAAATTATATATATATATATATATATATATATATATATATATATATGGAGAGAGAGAGAGAGAGAGAGAGAGGGAGGGAGCATTTTTGCCTTTGGATGAAATAACCTTTAGGTCATGTAATCAGGAATGCAGTGGTGAGAAAGAGAGGTTTGCATTTCAACAGCTATGTGTTGAAGTTAACAATGTTTAATTTAAAACATTTCTTCCATTCATATTTAATTGGCACAAAGGTTACATTACAATTAAAGTTTTTAAAAGTATTTCTTTGGCATATCTATTCCCAGCTATTTAATGGTCATGAGCTAGTTAGGCTGTTCACTGAAAGATCTTAGGCAACCAGCGACTACATCAAGAATGAAAATACAACACCTTTGACTAGACAGATTAGCTAGCTAATTGTGTGAAGGCAGGAAATATTTTCAGATTCCCCAAGACAAAGCAGGTTCTATTCACTGGAGTGGTGATATGCACAGAATATGGGTAATGAAACTGCCTCATAAGAGGAAGAAAATTTTCTGTTCTTAACCTTATGAATAAGAGACCTCCAAGTCACCTCAGGATTTGCAGACTTGTAGACTCAGAGTCATGGGTTCCCTTATTATCCATCTGGAATACAATCTTCTTTTCCTACCACCCTCCATTTTACAAAGCATTGCCGTCTTTTCTAATGGATCATATGTACTCATGAGATGTCCAAAGTACAATGGTCTCGGTTTAGTCGTCTTGGCTTCTAGAGAGACTTCAAGCCAGATTTGTTCCAGGACAGATTTATTTGTCTTTTTAGCAGTACACAGTATCCATAGAACTCTCTTCCAATGCCAGATATCAAATTAGTTTATTTTCTTTATGTCAGCTTTTTTTTTACTGTCCAAATTTTACAACCATGTAAAAATAGGGAATATGATGCCATGGGTCATCCTAGTTTTAGTAGTCAGTGTTATATCTTTATATAAATTAATCTTGTAACACCTTAGAGACTGAGATAATGAGATTGGTAGTATAAGCTTTCATAGACCAAGGGCTCATCTACATGGTTTAATGGCCCACTATAATAATAATAATAATAATAATAATAATAATAATAATAATAATAATAATAATAATAACAATAACAACAACATCTGGAACTTCCAAATTCAGACTGACAGAGTTTTGGAGCACAATACTCCTGACCTTACAATCGTGTTAAAAAACAAAGTATGGATCATCGATATTGCAATCCCAGGCGACAGCAGGATTGAAGACAAACAAGAACTGGAAAAGCTGGCATGATATGAGGATTAAAGATCAAACTACAAAGAATCTGGCACAAGCCAGTAAAGGTGGTCCCAGTGGTGATTGGCACATTGGGTGCAGTGTCTAAAGACCTTGGCCTGCACTTAAACACAATCGGCGCTGACAAAATTACCATCTGCCAGCTGTAAAAGGCCACCTTACTGGGATCTGCACACATTATTCGCCGATACATCATACAGTCCTAGACACTTGAGAAGTGTCCGAGTTGTGATCCAATACAACACCAGCAGAGTGATCTTGTTTGCTGTGGATTCATCTTGCTGTGTTTCTAATAATAATAATAATAATAATAATAATAATAATAATAATGGGACTCCAGAAGGATTAGAACAAAAGATGGCAAAAATTCAATGCCAGATCCAATACATAAGTAAAAACATAAAGCAATCAGTTAATCTGCATCTAACATAATATATATTAAACATAAATTATGTAAACAACATTTAACATTCATTTAAAATTGTTCCTGGCTATCGTTGTGACATCCAAGGACTTTCAGTCTTTAATCTGGTTTAGACACATGTTAGAGAGTCAAGGGATGCTTGAGAGCTTGGTTTGCTGTCCACATGGGCTACCACCACTGTCATCCCTTTCCCCCGATCTCATCAGCATAGGTTTGGAGAAATTAAGGGTGAGGAGGATGAATTAGAGTGAGAGAGTGAAAATTGCAACAAATAAGGGAGGCATTTGGGAACAGAGTGAAAATAGTTGGAGAATGTATTAGAAAGAAATGTTTGAAGCAAAAGGATCCACATTGGTGATTCAGTAAGAAGGGGTTAGAGTTTAAGAGTCCTTTTCTGGGTGTTCAGTATTTGAAGAAAGCTTGTCTTGAACGCAATCAATATCTTCCTCTAGACAAAAAGCCATGTGAAAAAGAAGAAAATCCTAGCAAAACACTGAGAATGAGAAAAGACGATAATTTCAGCTATTTAACTGGTCATCTGGGAAGGATGACAAAGATTAGTTCAAGGGGTTATTCATTTCCTTCTCTGCAGAGCTAGTATGCAATGCAATAGAAACCAGAGATCTTGAGCAAGAACAAAATAGACAGGATTACAAAATTTCCCTTGCAATATGATGCTTCTTTGGGTGTGAAAGTTTCCTAGAGCTACATGACCCACCTTTTATCACTGGCTCTGGGATTAATAATTAAAATAAAGACTATAAAGATGTCCTCACTCGTGGTGCCTCATCCTTCTTTGATTAAAATGCTAAAAGGTATAAAAATGTGCTAGTCAGGGATACTTGGTGAGTTTCCATGGGAAGGGGGAGAATGGTCTTGATTAGCATACAGTTGAATGCTAAGTCAAACAATTCTTGACATGTGCCTGAAGCACATTACAGCTTTTAACAGGTGATATGGAGAGAGAGAAAAATGTGAATCAACACCAGGAGACAAAGGACTGAGCCAGAGGGGATGTATAGGTTATCAGACCACATGAGGATGTGCTAATTTGGAGTTTTTGAGATTGTATTCTCCCCTCAGTACCTTTCATGTCCAGGCACATATACAGAGACAGGGTGCTTCCACATCGTTTTCTACTGCTGACAGTAGTGAAATCTTGCAATGTTTTCCCTTAGCAGATTTTCTCTGGTAACTAGAAACAGACTAAGCAATGGGAAAATGAAAGGAATACAGACTGAAGATGAAAAGTCTCGGCCAGATATATTTATTGTAAATTGTAATTTTTATTGTATTTATGCTGTTAGCATCCTCTGATGCTCATGTGAGGTAGCATTGAGTCCCCCTTATGGGGAGAAGGGCAAGATATAAACATATGAAATAAATAAATAAATAAATAAACTTCCAGAAGTGATTGCTCAGTGATCCATCAGTCATTGGTTATGGATTTTGTAAACTTCCATGAATGGTAGCCTTTGTCCTGAAAATGGTTGCATGGAGTCACTGAAAACAAAAGCATATGCTGTGTGTGGAATCCCTCCCTGTGATCCATTTCCAATCATGTGTAGAGATTGCAAAAGTGAGGACACGGTTTTCTTCAGAGCTTCATTCTCCATGTGAGAATAGCAACAAGAAAGGAAAGCAAGGCTGTATATCTGATTAAGCAGGGCCGTAGCCAGAAAAAAAATTCGGGGAAGGTTGAAAATTTCAGGGAGATGTAATGGTGGCTGGGTATATTTTCTTTTATTTTAAGGGGTTTTTGGGGGGGGCATGCTCTCCCAGCAGTTACCAGGAGGGCATGGGAAACCCCCTCCCGGGAAAGCCTGGGTTTTTTGGGAAGAGCATGTGGACATTGTTAAACTCGCTTCATTGTGGGTTTATACCCTCTCTGGAAGTGCCCTCATTTCAAATCAGATAATCTTTGGTAATCTGGATTATATGGCAGGGTAGAAAGGGTCTCAGTCTATGAAGATTGGCCTATCGAGTCAGTTGACCTTTCAGCACCTATGAAACACCAAAATCCTACAGTTTAAAGGATTTTGCATTGTAAATTGCACCTATTGCATCATGCTTTTCAAGTTTTGTAGTGACAAGTTGTTCATCAATACTATATCAAACAGAATGGAACAAAAAAAAATCTTTTTTAAAGAATAACTCTTGGAATCTACTTTCTCACATCTAATATGCAAATTATTTTTCCCACAGACATAAATGCTTAAAAGGCCACATGTGAAAGCACACACACACCTTTAGTCACTCATCTGTCTAAGGAAGAGAACATAAAAGTTCTTAAATGTAAAATATCTAAAATTCCACTGACTTTTATTTGTATTACAGTGTGAAACTAAGCTTGTCACAAATCAGTCCTGAGTACTCAACCCTTACTTAAATAAAATAAACCTTCTAGAGCTATAGCCCCTATTTATTTTTGTACCTCAAAAATCTGGGTTAAAAAAAGAAAAAAATGGTCAATCATACTGAAAGAAAGAAAAACATACTCCCTTTTATACACTCTAGATATAAACATAAAATTATGTGGGTCCTTATACATTTTTTAAAATAACATCTGGAATTAATTTGCAATAATTCTGTTAACATTAAGTAAACATTGCCACAAGTATGGAATATGCTTTAGAAATTGCAGCATTAAAACACCAAATGCTAGTTTAGTTATGGGAGGGTGAAGGGGTATCAATTATTTTCCATGGCCTAAATGACATGCTTTAAATAGCTTTCATTCTTCACGTTAGGGTTCTTTCTGACACTTTAACACCTTTGAAGTGTGCCTTTTCAGTTCTTGTAGCAAAACTAGCATTCACTGTGATTAGTATTTGTGGTGAATAAAAACACAACTAGGGCTGCAAAGGTAATGAAATGCTTTACAATCTAAAAGTAATACAAAAAAAGTCAGAGGCCAATTTAAGTGTTGCTTTCTTTTGATTAAACTTCTGTCAAAGCAAATCCATTCAGCTTCACAAAATAATGTGGAAAATTAAAATATACATAAGGAAAATCAAGTTTTCAAGCATGAAATAGTATGGAAATCTGCCCAGTGATAGTACAATTTTATTTCTGTCTAACATATATGGTATGTTGATATGTATGCATATATATTCCCTCTTTCTGAAAAAAACAGAGGCCCACTGGGATGTTGACATGAGCAAATCAGCACATTTTTTTGTCAAAATTCAAGAAGTTAAGTCACTAAATTGGGTGGGGCAGGAGGAGAGGAGATTATAAACAAATGCGAATATTGCATCGATGTTAGGAAATATTGCTCTGGTTCATGCATATATGCATGTATATAGATGTGTTTCACTGTTTCTATGAACATATACATTAAAAAACAATTATCAAAACGCTAAGAATAATATAATCATGAATTACAACAGTTGTTCCTTGATGACAATAAACTATATCTGTTTAGGTCTGGATTCAAACCTGGTTATGGACCAGAAATAGCTTTGTTCACACTAATGGGTGTCCTATGCAGGGTTTTTCCCTGTGGTTCTGCTGGCCATTTCAGCTTTTTTGCTTGCCCTTTTCATATCCTTTTGGGCATTCTCTCTGTTGTGGCACTGCTTTTGAGTGACTCTAATCCAAGGGTCTCCAAATAAAGGTCCATGGGATGGATGTGACCCTACAAGGTAATTTTTCCACCCTCTGCTCTAAACTTTAAACTTAGGGTCACCCTAAGTCTGAAATTACTTGAAGGCACACAACAACAACAATCCTAATGAGCTTGATGATCTCATCAGCCAAAAACAGGCCCACAGTTCCCATTGAAATACTGGTTACATGGCTGTTGTTTTTCATTAGTTTTTTGCACAACAAATAAAATATGTGTAATGTGCATAGGAATTTGTTCATTTTTTTCGAACTTTAGTCCATCTCCCAACAGACTGAGTGACCGTGATCCGCCCTCTTCTTAAAAAGTTTGGAGACCCCTGCTCCCATCTTTCCAGGAGAAGTGCACTCATTTCTCATGGCACCTGGCTTACACACCTTTATTTATATGCTGCCACCATATATGCTTGGACTCGGGGCAGCTTACAAGGCACTATAAGTGTAGTATATAACATAAACGGTACATGAGTATAAAAACAATATCACATAAAGTCATAAAACAACCTCTATTAACACATAAAATAAAACACAGTTTACAACACAGACCATCTGTAGTTAAAACCAGATGCCTTCAAGTCACAACTAAAGGGCCAAAGTGTCAACCTCATATTGGCCCATTTCAGCCTACTCAAGGCTAAAAACCTGCTTAAAATCCATGATTTTAGGCTGGATCAGAAGGAGTTGGGGGAGCTAACCTAATCTATTTTGGGAGGGTATTCCGGAACCGGGGAGCCACTACAGAGAAGGCCCTCTCTCTCATCCCCATCAACTGTGCTTGACGTGGTGGTTATATAATAATAATAATAATAATAATAATAATAATAATAATAATAATAACTACCTTATGCAGTCCCATGACTCCCCAAAGGGATTAGAGGCGGCTTACGTGGGGATCAAGCCCAGCAAAGACAGAAGTAAGATACAGCACAATTAAAATACATTGCATTTCATTAATTAAAACAATAAAATCAAACAACAGACATCATAAAAACATAAGAACAACAATAGCCATCAACCAGTAGCCGTGAACAGTGGGCGTAGTCATCTTGGTAGTCCTACTCTGGACATGTTTCAGCTCATTGATATTCTTCTTGAACTATGGTGCCTGGAAATGGACACAGTATTCCAAGTAAGTTCTGACCAAAGCAAAATAGACTGGAACTACTATTTCCTTCAATTTGGAAACTATACTGCAGAATTGACCTACCTCAGAACTGTCTTTTAGCCACTACCTTATAGTTGACTATTGACTAATGCTTAGCTTATGGTATATGAAAATCCCTAGATACTTTTCACATGTACTACTTTCCTACATTTTTGTATTTCCTTTTCCTGCTTAGATGTATCTTACATTTGTACCTCTTGAGGTTCATTTAATTAATTTTGGCCCAGCTCTCAAAACTATCAGTATCATTTTGAATTCTGATCTCCCATATTGCAATAACTTGCACTGGCTACCAGTTTGTTTCTGGGCGTAATTCAGAGTGCTAATCATTAAAGCCCTATATAAGTCCAGACTAACCAAAACACTAGATCTCTTTCTGTGGACCTTTTCATCTTTTAAGATCTTCCTCTGAGGCGGAGAGGGTATTACTCCCTCCTGACAGCAATTTATTAAGCACTGTTTTAAACAGAAGGAATTGTCTGCAACTTTCATCTGTTGCCCAGCAATCATGACTTGAGACTGGGGGTGCTTCCAAACAGCATCAAAATGGGGATTTTAAGTGGAGGAACATGTCCTCAGATGGAACAGTGGGTCCCAGGAGTTCTTCCTTTTCCATCCTCACTGGCTTACTCTCTATCAGAAGAAGATGAAGGGTGAACAGGGGTTTCTCAGTGGAAGTTTTTTTTAAAAAAAAATCACTCCATTATGTGTTGGACTGTATATGCACACATGTGAATATCTTAATAAAAGCAGATTTTCATGTGCACATAGGAGATTCAGCACATAATGGAGGGAACCTTTAAAAAAAAGAAAAAAACTTCCACTTGATTTCTATCTCTCTTCTCCAAATTGTTTATTCAACCTCTGATTAATATTATAATATTAATATTATAAAGAGTTTCAGAAAGTTCTAATTGCTCTCCCTTTGTGCTTTCTTTAAACCAGCTGTGTGTTCATTTCGCAGCCCAATCAGCTGATCAGCTGAGTGGAAATGTGCTGGAGTAGTCTTGATGCGGGGAGGGAAGGAAATCATGGTTTTTTTTGTTTGTTTTTTTGCAAATGCAGAGATATATAGTAATGTGGATATGCACATTTTCCAGCCAGATTCAGGATAAAAGGGGACTTTTTTACTCTGTGTTTTTGTCCATTGCAGCAAATCAGTGCAGGTTAGTGTCATGTAGCCACACACACCCTTTTAACTCGGGAAATCCCATGTTTTAGGTGCTGTGTAGATGGGCCCTGAGAAAGCGGGACTCACCCAGGCAAAAATTTATTAAGAGTTTATTCTAAAAAGGGGATAAACCTCCTCCGATACTGAATGTGTTTTTCTTGGAGCAACCCAGCAGGCCCTGAGGCTGGATAAGGAGATAACCTCCACTTATTGCAGCCACCCAAACTTCAAGCCCTTATGCACTGCTGGTAAAGTCATGGCAAAATTTCCATGGGCAGAAAGTGCCCAAATTGTAGGGTGAATCCCTGGGGCAAAGAATAATGGGAACCCTATTATCCTATGTGTGTATGTCAGTGGGGGAGGGGCAAGGAAGAAAGGCCTAATCCCTAATTAAGAACCTCATGCTGAAGCAAAGAGGATGGGGGGGGGGGGCAGAGCAGCCTTAAATAGCCTGCAGTTCTGTGGTATGGTGTGGGGCCAGTAAAATGAGCCAGCCCTACTAAGTCTGGCTTCCTTCATTGGGGGGTTCAAATTCCCCCCACACCTTAGGCTTTGCCTGCTGGTTGCAGGCAAACCTTATTTGTGTTTGCTATGTGAAGTTCTGTGTTGTAATAAGCCAACTGGAGTCTTGAACAATAACTAAGAATTGAAAGAATACATAACATTTGTAGTTCTGCTTCAGGCATTGTGTTAGTCAAACAATCTGGTTCTGGGAAAATACAACTCAAATCACTGAAATGGCATGTTTCACTTTAGAGCCTGCAAAAGGGAGCGATGAGCTGAGGAGCTGCTCTGTAGTTTAGATTGGGTAGATAGAATTCAGGATTCAGTAGCAATCAGATTTGTGGAAAAACAGATTATAGTAATTTATATGGCTTTAATCCTCATTTAGTGGAATCTATGGGAAAAGAGAAATTATTTCTTGTACTGATGCAAAATATGAAAAACCCTCATAAAAATTGATGTATTCCAAACCTGTTTTCAATCATCCAAGGAAAAAGGAGGGATGTATATTAAAATATGAATGATTTGCTACTTGTAAGCACACCATTCTCAATGTGGCTAAACTTTGGGTTTTCTTTGAGCCATAAGTATTAATGGATTTAATTGTTTGGATTGGAAGTTTTCTTATATAAACTTAGTGAAAGGTTAATGCTAGATCACAGCTGGAGGGGATTCATAAAGTGAGAAAATTAATTTCCATTTCAGTGGTCATTGATCTCTTCTGGGTAGCATTTGTTACTTTAAATTTGAGTCAAGCTGTATCTCTATTGTTTTATAATTACATTTCTAGCTGAGGTTTCAGGCTGTTATTTGGATGGCCTAAATTACCAACATTTCATTTTTTATGGCACTCAAGTTACAATATTGGAATGTTCCTTCACATGTGATTAGTTTGAGTAATTGTCAGGAATTTGCCAAACAGCCTTGTCCGCAGAGAGAAGGTTTGTTAAAATGAGCCAGACTGTGATTCTTAAAGGAGAGCTTGTGCAACAGATAAAGACCTGGAATTAACTGGTAGTGTTTTCAATGTGTAATTAAAAAACACATTGTTCTCCAATTAAGAAAATTAATTAAAATAAACCAGATGGTAGTCATGGCATATTGTAATATAATTTGTATCTGGCACCTGTATTGCTTTTATGTCCTGTACATGAATTGATGCACTGTTATGCTTTTCTTTGAAAATACTGGTGCAGGAAATTTTATCTGCAATATGCTCAGCCCAGTATATTTCACAGCATCATCCATGCAAAAGTGTTGCTTCCAAATTTGCTCAAACATGAGAAGTTTCAGGTTATGGTATCAGAGCTCCTGCTGAGCAGAGCAGAACTGGGAGACAGTATGAAGGCTATTGTTGTCTAGAGATGCTTCCAAAGTTACATATTCATATATGTAGCAGATTTGGAACAACTAAAAAGAAACTCTGCATTGAAACCAAAAATCAGGGGATAAGGCCTACAGTATGCATTGGAGTGGAAGAAATCTTGGTGATTCATAAAGAGTATGACTGATTATTTGATCACTAACATGGAAAAACAAGAAAGCTGAGATCATTTTACTTAACCTAGCATTTATTTTAAATGTGTTCAAACTAGTAAGGAGCAAGTGGGGGAGCAACCTACTGAAGATCTGCTGAGACCACATATCACTGATGAATATCTCAGAAGATTTCCCTTGGGTGAAACTCCTGAACCCCAAGGGATATTCAATAATTGACCATCTGCTGGAAGGTAAATCCAGGACAATGCTCCCCAAATCCTGGCACTTGGTAAGTGAGAGTAAAAACTCCAGGTATAACACAAAGGTGGATTCCTTCTCTAACCCCTGCATCCTGGGACCTAAACAGGCAGTTCCAGAGTCCTACCCTTTTCCAAAAGAATACCAAGGTGTATATTAAAGACATATTCTCCTATTCTTACCTGTCTACTTGCAAGCACCACCAATATAATCAAAGTCTCCCAGATACAGTATAGGGTAGCCTAAAAATTCCAGGTAAGGAAGGCCAAAAACCCCAAGCATCCAGCAAAGCCCACACACTTCTGGAGATGGGAGATCAAAGGGACAAATGAAGAGGCAGCCATGCCCAAAATAGTTTCTGGCTGAAACCCTAGCATGTTATTTGTCTTGGCACCAGAGGCGGCCCTAGGTAATTTTCAATGGTAAGCAAACAGTATTTTGGCGCCCCCCCTCCCCCAAAACCAATCTCTATCTATCTATCTATCTATCTATGGGGGCATGGACAAATTTTGGCCCTCCAGGTATTTAGGACTTCCTACTGGCTGTTTGGAATTGTGGGAATTGAAGTCCAAAACACATGGAGGGCTGAAGTTGGCCCATGCCAGCCATACATACACACACACACACACTAGCCATCCCCTGCCACGCGTTGCTGTGATCCAGTCTAGTGATCTTGAAAAGAAAGTAATAAGAAAGTTGGTTTCTAATATATGTAATTTCTTAATGCTTGTGGGTAAATAGTATTTCTTGTTGTTTCTTTGTCAGTGTTGATGTAGTTCCAACACAAAATACTGAAGGGATTTGGGGAAAATAGACTCTGATACTGGAGGGGTTTTGGGGGAGCATGTACAATAATTTAGATTTGCAGTACCTTCAGTCACTTCCGTTCATGAAGAAACCTCCTTGCCGCCCTGAGAGGGGTGATGGCACAGCTGCCTGGAGAGGCACTTGCAATGCTGCCCCTCTTCACACAGGAGAAGAGGCCCTGTGCTCCATCGGCTCCTGGGTATGCGCTTTGCATTCTCTTCCCCCACACGCTTTGCAACTCCGGGAGAGGGACACGCGCCGGCATTACCAGGCGCACGGAAAAAGAGCCCTCATGCAGGGAGCATGCTCTCCCTCCATCCTTCCCTCACAAGTGCGCACGTTGTCCTCCTCTCCTCCTCCTCCTTGCAGGCCAAGGGAGACAACAACGCCAGTGTGCATCCTTCTCCCAGCGTTAGGAAGTGCATGGAGAAGGAGGGAGATGCAGAGCGCACATTTCCTAATGCCGAGAGAGGGATGCGCAGCTCATCCCCTGTTTGGGTATCAGCTGGAACACCTCAGCAAGCGAGAGTGGAATCCTCGACGTGCGAGTGTGGAGAAGAGCAAACCACTGACCACCTGCTGCAATGAACCATGAGTGGCCAGATACAAATGACAAATCAGATAAAGGAATACTGGGGAAATTAATATAAAGCAGTGTGTATAAAGGGACATTACATTTGGTAATCTAATGCAGGCTTTAAAAGGTTTTAAAGATCAAGTCAGGGTCTGCTGCAGTTTTTAGTTTTGGATATGTTTTTTATGGATTTTAACTGAATTTTTAAAATACCAATGATATTTAATTCCATTTTAATGTTTGCATATTTGTGGATTTTAAACTGTACTGAAATGTTTTTAATCTAAGCCAACTTGAGTCTTCGTGGGGAGAGAAAAAGCAGGGTATAAATAAACATAATAATGTGTTGTGGAAGGCTTTCATGGCCAGAATCACTGAGTTGCTGTGAGTTTTCTGGGCTGTATGGCCATGTTCCAGAAGCATTCTCTCCTGACATTTTCCCCACATCTATGGCAGGCAACCTCAGAGGAACAAAATCTGGCTACCAGTACCCTCTAAAATAACCCTCTAAAATCAGAACAATAAATAAAGAGCAACACTAAAAAAAGGGGGGGGGGGAATTCCTGACATGAAGCAATTAGGGCCAGTTAACCGCTCCCAACAAAGGATTCCTGGGCAGCAACTAGCTCGGCTTCGAAGCTGCAAGGCCATTAAATGCTCATCAAGATGACCAATTGCAACATTCACACTTACCTCAAGCAGACATGAGTTCTTTTTCCCACCCTGGACATTCCAGATATACAAACCCCACTTGCCTAGTTACAAACAGACCTCACAGCCTCTTGAGGATGCCTGCCATAGATGTGGGTGAAACATCAGGTGAGAATGCTTCACCAAGCACCAAAGAGCATTCTGAACTCCACCAATAGAACTGATCAAACTTGGCATACAGGACTTCCATGACTAACAGAAAATACTGGAGAGGGGGTTGGGAAAAATAGACCCTGACATTGGGAATTGCAGTTTACCAAGCACCAAAGAACATTCTGAGCTCCACCAACAATAGAATTGAACCAAACTTGGCATATAGGACTTCCATTACCAAATACCATTACCATTACCTTGCTGCCCTGAGAGGGGTCCAAGCTCAGCTGCAGGGAAGGAAAGGGAAAGAGAAAGAGCCTGGCTGGCTGCCTCCCTCCTGGCAGCACGTGGAGGGCTTCCCTCTCGCCTAGTGGGCGGGGCCTGCGCTTCTCCATTAGAAGGCTGTGCCTCCCGCCCTCAATCCTCTCTCTCTCTCTCCCAGGACCCTCCGTGCTTCTCTCTTTCTCCTGCACATGTGGCGAGGCCTCCAGGCTCCTTGCGGCTGCCTTCCCTTCCTGGCTGGAGGGCCCAAGAAGAGCGAGTGGGAGAAGAGGCCTTGGGAGCATGCACGCAGGAAGGGAGGGAAGGCATCCGCATGGCGCCAGGAGGCCTCGACACATGTGTAGGAGAGTCAAGCACGGAGGGCGGGGGTGGGGGGAGGTACAGCCTGCTAATGGAGAAACGCAGGCCCTGCCCATTAGGTGAGAGGGAAGCCCTCCAGGTGCAAGGAGGCCTGCAGCTAGGCTCTTTCTCTCCTCTCTTGCCTTCCCTTCCCTGCCTCTCTCTCTTACACGCTGTTGAGGGCGCATGGGGCCTGCAGGAGGAGGCGTGGCCTAAGGAGACTCCGGTGCCCGGCTAGCAGAACAGCGCCCCCTGGCAAAAAAAGTATTCCGCCACCGCTTACTTCGCGTAATGGACGGGCCGCCCCTGCTTGGCACCCTTCACAAGATGTAGTAATCTCTGGCCACTCACCATAGAGGCCATAGAACGTGTTTTTTTCCCCTTCTAGCTCCACTCATCATGTGGATCCACATATGTATTCTTTTGGAAGGCATAAAGAAATATTTCTTCTCCTGGAGTACTGGATTGAGTCCCCTTCGGGGTTGAGAAGGGCAGTATACAAATATAGCAAATAAATAATAAATAATTTCTAGAGTCATGGGAAGGACTGGCATATGCTTGACCATTGTCATAAGTGACTAACCAATAAGAGGAACCTAAAAATGGTTTTGTTCTGAGAATGCACCATGAGCAGACATTTACTGGTTTTATTATGTGTCTTCAAGTTAACCCTATCCTAACATATACACCACTACCAGGCCCGTAGCCAGGATTTTGATTCAAGGAGGGGGGGGGCTAAGTTTGATGGGGGGGCTGAATCCAAGTGAGAGAGGATCTACCCTAGCAAATCTTTTGTATCGTTATCCCAATACCCCCGTGCATATGGGATATATTGAGCATGGTGATCAGATCATGATATGAATAAACATAATAGTTTAAATAATGTACCAGTAAGGCCTTCTCACGGACCACCCTGAGAATTTCGGGGGGAGGGGGGCCTGAAGACCCTCAAGCCTCCCCCCCCCCCCCCCGGCTACATGCCTGACCACTACTAATAATAAGGACAATATCTTTCTAACAAAGAATGGAGCTTTAAAGTCCTTTTCTGTGAGTATTTTCAAAGATCATTTAAAGGCAAAATTAAAAGTTTCTCCTGAAGGACTGGAGTTGGTGCTGGAATGATTTTATAATAATAGGATGCAAATATCTTTTTTAAAACTGTAAGCGGTTTATCACATTTAACAAAGATTGCAATCAGTTTTACATTGCATCTTTTGCAGAACGCCACACTGATAACAGGCGCTTTCAATAGGAAGCAGGGTCAGAAAATAATAAGCCATTGGCAATAATAAATCTATAGTGTTAGCAATGCCATTGTTGTTAATAAAAATAGAATGAGTCAGGCTTTCAAATAAATATGGAAATGGCAAATAGAGTGCCAGATTTGAACCTGTTTACCTCCTCAATCCACCCATATCTTGCTCACTTGCAATGTCAATAACTTTTTCTATTCATGTTTTAAATGCTTTGTATTCAATATTTCCTCTTTCACAGCACTGAGTAACATTTCTGTTATTCACTATCCTGTTAAGTCATAAGAAAACTTTGCATTTGTAAAACTCTTCGTAAAAAAGGAATAACTAAATTCAGTAATCTCGTTACACATTGATTGTGAGTTGATGCATGCATATCCCTTTGTATTTGTGCCCTTTCTTACAAGTTTATTT
Source organism: Anolis sagrei (assembly GCF_037176765.1). Lineage (NCBI taxonomy): Eukaryota > Metazoa > Chordata > Lepidosauria > Squamata > Anolidae > Anolis > Anolis sagrei. Next base: position 230,798,835 of record NC_090023.1, read on the forward strand.
GAATAAATTTTAAAATGTGATTGGGTCATTTCTGTAATATTATTAAGATAATTAGAAGTTTCATTTTTTTCTGTTTCTCTCATCACCCCACCCCACCAAGTTAGTTTTCTTTGAAGAGACGTAGAATTAATTGACCACAAAACACAAAGCAAGGACTGTGGTTAAATCTACACAAAATGTTAGAAGATGTTTTCTACATTAAGTGGAGAGTTTGCACAGCAGGTTCAAAGCTTAGCTCTATTTTCCTTTTTATTTTCAGTAGTTCTCAACTCCTGGATAATAGCACGATATTTGAGGATTCAGCCTCTAATCATGTATATAACTAGAATAAACAGCTAATATGCAATTATGAATTGAATATGAATATGGATAGAGATCCATACCCCATGAAGAGCAATCAAGAATAGACAGATGGCCAGTCACACAGAGGTCTGTATCACGCCATGCCCTTATGCCATTTTTGTTCAGTTTGAAACTCACTCCAGCTCTACCTGTGAGGGTTACTGATTGTTAATGTTGTGTGTTCCTGTTTTGCCAGATTTGCATTTTAACAGCCTCATTTACACTTTTTCTCATCCGCATTAATGGCATAATTGCTATTCCTTTTAACCCACTCTCTTGTTTCATGATTGGTTAACATATTTTTTTAATTAATCATAATAATAGCATGATAGCATGATGTCATAACAGAACAATGCCATCACTGAGGCACTTTGCCTGACCAAATTTCAAGAAAAGACAAAGGGGACATAACATTTATTGTGATGTTTAATATCTATTTCCATCACGGAACAAGAGAGACTGCGCTACTTTTTGCATTTTATTAGCATTTTCTTACCAAGACATTATAGCTTTACATTAAAATGGGGATTATAATACTTACAACATTGTTTTGTGATGGAGCTTGCAGCCCTATATGTCGAGATTATGCTTCCTTGATTTATTTTGTTCAACATGATCAACCATGAAAGGATTTCTTAAAGAAAACAACAGCAGCCAAGATGAACTAGAAGACTTCTTTTTCTCTCTTTTCACTCTCTGCTGCAAAAACACAGATCCCTTGGTGGTGTTGCTCAATTTAAAGGTGAGTTAGATAATGCTACTGAATTGATTTCTCCATGGCCTTGTAGACAGCCTCTGCCAAGATGATGATGTATCAGAAGACATCTGAGGAAAGCTTGGTGGAGCACTGATGAAGAAATGTGGTTGTGCACTTCAGGATGATAAGGGCAATACTCTGAGATTGTGTTGTGTAGTCACACCTAGAGCCATCCTGAGATATGGAATACCTGTTGAGGTCACCATTAGTATCTGATTACTTTGTGGTCTACTTATCCATAGAAAAATAACATCACATCCTTTGACATTGAAAGCCACCCTCCCTCAACATCCCTTCTAGATTTCTGGGGTCAATCCAGTTTAGAAATAAATTGATACTTACTAGGGATCAGAATTAGAAGTGTAATAGAGTGTATAATGTTTTTTAGTGTTAAAAATATACAATCTTTTTAATGTTTCATTTTAATACACATTCAGCCATCCTTGAAGTTGTGTGTGATATCAGCATTGAGTTTAATGAGGAAATTCCCTAAATCCTCATAGGGAACTTGAGATCATTATTTTAGACAATTCTTGACACAAAAATTGAACAGGAGATAGTTCTTACATTGTGGAAGAGCAAGTGAAGTTATCAAGTGATATTAACAATGTATTCAAGTCAGATTAAACAGAATGTGCCACATTTAGGAACTGGCAAAAAACCTACCTTAGGGCCCTTCCACACAGCCATATAACCAGAATATCAAGGCAGATAATACACATTATCTGCTTTGAATTGTCCACACCGCCACATAATCCAGTTCAAGAGAGAATGCTTCCTTGCCCACATTCAAAATCACCACTAAATATGCCCAGTGATATGGTCAAAAGTAACAGTTTATAAAAAGCTACAAGCTAAATTTAACCTCAGGCTAATTTACTCATAAACTTTTTCCCAGCACCACATTGTAAGTCAAAAGACACCACAAAGTTCACTCCAAAGCCAATTCCTCTGTGAACATCTGAGCAAATTGTGGGGTGGACTGAAATGGCCACAGAATGAGGTGGGCTAAACTTCACAACATCTTGTTTATGCTCCAGTGGTACTGTGATGCAGCCAAAATTATTAGATAAATAGAAATGTGATAAATAACACAATAAATGCATTACAATAATATATACTGGAAAACTCTACTGTCATGTGCATGGCCTGTGGAAAGCATTTGCAAGGAACCTCCCCTTACTATTTATTTAGTAATCTTTGAATGGTGACATGGAAATAGGGGGAAAAGCAAGGGTTACTTACAACACAACACTTGAATGCCAGAGGAGTTCCTCACTATCTCTTAAAATGGCAACTCAGCATGGTCAGTATGATTCTTGAAAATAAAGATTTTTTTAAAAAATCTAAACTGTAAAGCCAAGCCAATCAAGCAGTTTCCCTATACAGTAAAACAAACAACCTAGGATGAAATGAGCAATGAATGCAGAGCAATATTGGTGTGATCCTACACTATTAAAAACAACAAGCTGAAATCCCAAGTCTTAAACTGCTCTTTCTTCTACTCAATTATTCTAAAAGTATGTATTTCATTGTCAATATATGTAGTCTAATGAATATATTGATACATATGAAAATGCTTGTGTGCATGTTTTTAATAAGCTTTACAAATATAATGATTGATTATGATTTAACATGATAGCAAATGAGAAATAATGCTCAATGCTGTTAAGAATAAACATTAAATGCAAAGCATTTTTACAAATGAGCAAGAATGTATGAATAAAATAATCAGATCTGGAACACAATTATACAGCCATTGAAACAGGATCACAAGCAGCTATTCCAGAAACTTGGGCAATAGATCTGGTTTAGTTCCACACTTTCCTATCCTAACCTACCTAAACATCCCTCACTCCTTTTATTAAATGAAATATAAAGTTCAGATTAAAGAGCAGCAGGCAGACTATATTAAGAGTCCGTAATTGCTGTCAGGTAGTAATGCTTTCATAGGCAATATGAAGGGTTCATAATTGCTGTGAGAGATTTGTGATAATTTTAACTATATTATTTTAACAGAGAGTAAAGTATCATGTAGAATCATAGAATCATAGAATCAAAGAGTTGGAAGAGACCTCATGGGCCATCCAGTCCAACCCCCTGCCAAGAAACAGGAATATTGCATTCAAATCACCCCTGACAAATGGCCATCCAGCCTCTGCTTAAAAGCTTCCAAAGAAGGAGCCTCCACCACACTCCGGGGCAGAGAGTTCCACTGCTGAACGGCTCTCACAGTCAGGAAGTTCTTCCTAATGTTCAGATGGAATCTCCTCTCTTGTAGTTTGAAGCCATTGTTCCGCGTCCTAGTCTCCAAGGAAGCAGAAAACAAGCTTGCTCCCTCCTCCCTGTGGCTTCCTCTCACATATTTATACATGGCTATCATATCTCCTCTCAGCCTTCTCTTCTTCAGGCTAAACATGCCCAGTTCCCTAAGCCGCTCCTCATAGGGCTTGTTCTCCAGACCCTTGATCATTTTAGTCGCCCTCCTCTGGACACATTCCAGCTTGTCAATATCTCTCTTGAATTGTGGTGCCCAGAATTGGACACAATATTCCAGATGTGGTCTAACCAAAGCAGAATAGAGGGGTAGCATTACTTCCTTAGATCTAGACACTATGCTCCTATTGATGCAGGCCAAAATCTCATTGGCTTTTTTTGCCGCCACATCACATTGTTGGCTCATGTTTAACTTGTTGTCCACGAGGACTCCAAGATCTTTTTCACACGTACTGCTCTCGAGCCAGGCGTCCCCCATTCTGTATCTTTGCATTTCATTTTTTCTGCCAAAGTGGAGTATCTTGCATTTGTCACTGTTGAACTTCATTTTGTTAGTTTTGGCCCATCTCTCTAATCTGTCAAGATCGTTTTGAATTCTGCTCCTGTCCTCTGGACTATTGGCTATCCCTCCCAATTTGGTGTCACCTGCAAACTTGACGATCATGCCTTCTAGCCCTTCATCTAAGTCATTAATAAAGATGTTGAACAGGACCGGGCCCAGGACGGAACCCTGCGGCACTCCGCTCGTCACTTCTTTCCAAGATGAAGAGGAAGCATTAGTGAGCACTCTCTGTGTTCGTCCACTTAACCAATTACAGATCCACCTCACCGTAGTTTTGCCTAGCCCACATTTGACTAGTTTCCTTGCCAGAAGGTCATGGGGGACCTTGTCGAAGGCCTTACTGAAATCCAGGTACGCTACATCCACGGCATTCCCCGCATCTACCCAGCTTGTAGCTCTATCGAAGAAAGAGATCAGATTAGTCTGGCATCACTTGTTTTTGATAAATCCATGTTGACTATTAGCGATGACTGCATTTGTTTCTAAGTGTTTGCAGACCGCTTCCTTAACAATCTTTTCCAGAATCTTGCCCGGTATCGACGTGAGGCTGACCGGACGGTAGTTGTTTGGGTCATACTTTTTTCCCTTCTTGAAGACTGGGACCACATTGGCCCTCCTCCAATCTGCTGGAACTTCTCCCGTTCTCCAAGAACTCTCAAAGATGGTTGCCAATGGTTCCGAAATGACTTCCGCTAGTTCCTTCAATACTCTGGGGTGTAGTTGATCTGGCCCTGGGGACTTGAACTCATTAAGAGCGGCCAGGTATTCCTGGACGACTTCTTTCCCAATTTGGGGTTGGATGTCCTCAAATCCCTCATCCACTCCGCCTTGCTGAGGTTGAAGACTCTCTTTTTGTGAGAAGACCGAGGCAAAGAAGACATTAAGTAGTTCTGCCTTTTCCCTATCCCCTGTCAGCATTGCCCCATCTTCTCCTCGAAGAGGTCCTATCGCCTCCTTGTTTTTCCTTTTTCTACTGACATAAGAATAGAAGCCCCTTTTATTGTTTTTAATGTCCCTGGCAAGTCTGAGCTCATTTTTTGCTTTAGCCTTGTGGACCTTTTCCCTACAGGTGTTGGCTATTTGTTTGAATTCTTCTTTGGTGATTTCTCCCTTTTTCCACTTCTTGTGCATGTCTCTTTTGTGTCTTAGCACAGTTAGAAGTTCTTTGGACATCCATTCTGGCTTCTTTGCACTTGTCCTATTTTTTCTCTTTGTTGGCTCGGTTTGCAATTGCGCCTTGAGTATTTCACTCTTGAGAAATTCCCATCCATCCGTAACTCCCTTGTCTTTTAGTATCTGTGTCCATGGAATGCTGCTCAGCGTTTCCTTCATTTTTTGGAAATCAGCTCTCCTAAAGTCCAAAATGCGGGTTTGACTTGTCTTAGTTTCGGCCTTCCTTTGTACCTCAAATTGCAGGAGCACAGGGTTCAGTCCAGCTATGCTAAACAAAATACAGGGTTCAGTCCAGCTATGCTAAACAAAATAAATTAGCTAGGGACGTAATTGTATGTTTCACACGGAAATGCATAAGAGATGAGGTCCTCAGCCAGGCAAACAAGACACCAATAATACTGGAAGGGAAGAAGATCATAGTACTAAAGGAAATCCCACAATCAATACTGAATCGCAGAAAAAAATACCTATTCTTGACCCAAGAATTAACAAAATCAAAGATAAGATTCAGGTGGGAGAAAACAGAAGGCCTGATGATCACCTATAAGGAGAGAAAACATTGGATCAAAAGTGAGGGTAAAGCTAAAGAATTTTATAATATGCTCAGAAAGGACTATGGTGGGGAACCCCAAGAAATTCTGGAAAAGAAAGGCAAAGCAAATAAAAGAGCAAGACCACCGTCCACAGATGATGAAGAACACAGTCTGACCCAGACAACAATACAAAGAGAAGGAAGAGAAGTAGGAGAACTTGAGGAGGAGGAAGGAGAAACAGAAAACAAAAATGATGATGTATAACCAAGATTTAAAAATATATTCTCTAAATGTAAACGGCCTCAATTGTCCTAATAAAAGAAGGAAAATTTTTTATCAAATAAATAAAGAAAATTGTCAAATAATAGCCTTACAAGAGACTCATATTTCGCACAAACACGTAGCGCTTCTGGTTCAGAAAAAAATGGGTAAAGAATATTATTCATCCTACGAGACAAAAAAAAGGGGGGTAGTATTATATGTCAAGGGGGAAACGGCAGCAGAACTTATGTTTAAAGATAAGGAGGGAAGAGTTGTCGCAATAATGATAGACATAGAGGGGAAAAAAACATTGATCTGTAACATTTATGCCCCTAATGGGCCTAAGACCAAATTCATAGAATACTTAAAAGAAAACATTCAAAAAATCGAACACGACAATTTAATAATTGTGGGGGACTACAATGGTATACTAGACAAAGATCTAGACAAAAGTGAAACCAAAAGCAAGGGCAAAAGAACACACAACCCTACACTCCCCAAAACCTTTCATAACTTCAAAACAGAATTTGACCTCCAAGACGCTTGGAGACACTGCCACCCAAAAGATAAGGAATACACATTCTACTCTGCACGCCACAAAACGTGGAGCAGAATTGACATGATTTGGCTTTCGAAGACATTAACCACCAAAATACAAAAGATTAAAATTAAGGCAAGAGATACATCAGACCACTGCCCAATAATACTACTACTATCCCAAAAACAAGGCCACAGAAAGTGGCGACTCAATGAAAACTTACTAAAGAGCGAGGAGGATATCAACATGAATAAAGAGCTAATCAAAAACTTCTTCGCGATCAACGACACAGAAGACGTCACTCCACAAATAATATGGGACACAATGAAGGCAGTAACAAGAGGCAATTTAATAAAGCAAAATGCTATCAAAAACAAGAGAAGAGATAGAGAACTAAAGGAAATTGAGCACCAGATAGAAGAAAACGAAAAGGATCTTAAGAAAAATCCAAAGAACCAATCCCCTCTAAAAAAACTGAAAATACTAAAAAGCAGAAAACACCAACTAGAACTGGAACAAATCGCCAAAAGATACAAATATATTAGACAAAAAGAATTTGAAGAAGCAAACAAACCGGGAAAATGGATGGCTAGGATGATAAGGAAAAAGAAACAGAACCAACATATAACAAAAATTAAAAAAGGAGAAATCTACCTTATTACAGATAAGGAAATCCAAGAGGAATTTAAAAAATACTATGAAAAAATATATACGAAGGAAGACATACCTGAAGAGAAAATTACCCAATACATTACCAGACTAAAACTAGAAAAAATAACCGAAATCCAAAGAGAACACCTCAATAGAGAGATAACATCACAGGAAATCTGGGACGCAATTGCAAGCCTAAAACCAAGCAAAGCACCAGGCCCTGATGGATATTCCGCAACCTTCTACAAAACAATGAAAGAAGAACTTACTCCCTTTCTAAGAAAAATAATGAATATAGCGCTGAAAGAAGGTAAAATACCAGACACGTGGAAGGAAGCGGACATAGTATTAATTGGCAAGGAAAACTCTGATCTACAGGAAATGCATAACTACAGACCAATTTCCTTACTAAATACTGATTACAAAATCTATACAAATATCCTAGCTAAAAGACTCAAAAGCTTCCTAAAGGACTGGATTGGGGATGACCAAGCAGGTTTTCTACCACAAAGAGGAGTTAAGGACAACATAAAATCAATTATAAACACCATAGAATATTACGATATAAACATCCAGAAAGAAGTAGCTTGGCTCTCCTTAGACGCGGAGAAAGCTTTTGATAGCTTACACTGGAATTTTTTTAAAACACTATTACAAGAACTAGATATAGGTTTCTTTTTCACAAATGCAATCCACGCAATATACACAGAACAAACAGCCAGATTACAAATTAATAACCAAAGGACTGAAAGATTCCCTATTACTAAGGGATCCAGACAGGGATGCCCACTTTCCCCACTCCTGTTTATTTTATCATTAGAAACCCTACTGAGATCGATAAGGGAGGATAAGGAGGTTATAGGACTGAAGGTGGCAAACCAAGAATACAAGACAAAAGCGTTTGCAGATGATGTCATCTGTATAATAGAGGATCCCATCAAGAATGTACAAAATTGGTTAAACAAAATAGAAGAGTTCGGAGCAGTGGCGGGTTTCAAACTGAACAAGAATAAAACAATGATATTAACAAAGAATATGTCCCAGCACAAACAAGAAGAACTCAGTAAAATAACAGGTTTCAAAATCTGCAATAAAATTAAATACCTCGGCATCTGGTTAACAGCAAAAAATGCACAGCTGTTTAAAAACAATTATGAAATAGTATGGTCCAAAATAAAGAAAGATCTATTAAACTGGAAATATTTAAAGCTTTCCCTATTAGGAAGAATATCCCTAATAAAAATGAGCGTCTTACCTAGGTTTCTATATTTATTTCAGAACCTCCCCATTATCAGGAATGCAAAAGTCTTCATACAGTGGAATAAAGAAATTAAGAAATTCCTATGGAATGGAAAGAAACCAAGAATGAAGCACAAGATCATGATAGATAAAATAGATAGAGGGGGGTTTGGACTCCCAGACCTCATGTCCTATTTTGAGGCATGTGCACTGGTCTGGATCAGGGATTGGGCCCTACTGAAGAACGAAAGAACACTAACATTGGAGGGCTACAATCTGAGAGTAGGTTGGCACTACTATATGTGGTACGGGAAGTCCAACCTGGAAAAAAACTTCAGGAACCATTTTGTAAGATCAGCGTTGATAAGGGTCTGGGACAAATATAAAAAATATTTCCACACAAAAACACCATTGTGGCTCTCGCCGATCGAAGCCAAACAAAGAAGACTTCTGGGATGGAACAAATGGCCGAGATATAAAGACCTCCTCGAGAAAAACAACACCAACAACACCTGGTCCCTAAAATCCCAGGAAAGCCTATCAAAAGATTTCAGCAACCTTACCTGGCTCCAATACTACCAAATAAGAGAGAGCTTTAAACAAGATCAAAGAAATGGCTTCGAAGAAAAGGAAACAACATGGGACAAAATCTTAAAACTAGATAAGAGAATTATAACCAAGACCTACAACCAACTGCTCGAGTGGAACACAGAGACGGAAGAAATCAAACATTGTATGATTTTATGGGCAAGAAACTTAGGCAGGCAGATAAAATTACAAGAGTGGCAAAATATCTGGAAGAAGAAACTAAAGTACACCTATTCGATTACACTTAAGGAGAACTGGCTCAAAACCTTTCATAGGTGGTACCTAACACCGTCTAAGTTGAATAAGATGTACAAGAATTACCAGAACACGTGCTGGAAATGTAAGAAGCAGGCGGGAACCTATTTCCACCAATGGTGGTCCTGCCCAGCCCTACAGAAGTTCTGGAAAAACATACAAGAAGAGTCTCAGAAAATAATAAAAAAGAACATTCCGTGTAAGCCCGACTATCTCCTATTAGGCCTCACCGACGAAGACCTAAAGCTGAACAGCAATGAAGACATTATCTTTACGTACATAACAACAGCGGCGCGAATGGTCCTAGCGAGAAAATGGAAAGAAGAACATACCCCATCAGTAGAACAATGGCTAGACAAATTGATAGATATTAGAGATATGGATATATTAACCTATTATCTAAAATGTAATTCTGGCAAACCGATGAAACAAACGGACTGGACAGCGATAGACGAATATGTAAAGACGAGGGCTGAAGAGAGCTCTGCCCAACGAACACAAAGGAAAAACTAAATGACTAAAAAGACATTTAAGTATATAGATAACTAGGCCAAAGAAATAACACCTTGAAACCGAGGAATAAGGGGTGATATAACGATACATGTAACTACACCGACAGGAAACAAATTGGAAGTCTTTTTAAATTTGTATGTATTTCACACTCTGTGTACCTTATGTTAATTGTCTTGTATGAATGGCAGCACGAGTGTCGGGGGGGGGGGAATGGATGTGCGCTGGGGGGGGAGGGGGGAGAAGGGCCTTTTGGAAAATTTTCCACCTCTTGTTGTATTGTCCATATAGACCCCGAGGATCAGGGAACTTGTGAAACACATATATTGACACGGGGGGTTTATATGCTTATATGTTTATATGTTTATATGTGCATAAAACTGCAAAACTCAATAAAGATTTATAAAAAAAAAAATTGCAGGAGCACATGGTCACTTGCCCCTAAGGATCCTACCACTTCGACCGCATCGATCAGGTCCTCCGCATTTGTTAGGATGAGATCAAGAGTAGCCAATCCCCTTGTTGCCTCTTCTACCTTCTGGACCATGAAATTGTCTGCAAGGCAAGCGAGGAATTTGTTGGACCTTGTACTCTTGGCCGAGTTTGTTTTCCAGCAAATATCAGGATAGTTGAAATCGCCCATGACTACTACATCTCTTTTCTGTGCCTGTTTGGTCAACTGTTGGCAGAAGACTTCATCAAGTTCTTCCTCCTGGCTTGGGGGTCTGTAGTAGACGCCTACAACGACATCTTTTTGAGTCCCAGTTCCCTTGATTCTTATCCAGATGATTTCAAGCTGGTTTCCCAGATTGCTGTCTTGAATCTCTTCTGCAGCATAAGAGTTTTTGACATATAAGGCTACTCCGCCTCCTCTCCCCTTTGTTCGGTTTCTGTGAAAGAGGTTATACCCCTCGATATCTACATTCCAGCGATAGGAGTCATCCCACCAGGTTTCAGTGATGGCTATGATATCATATTTGTGGTG